>NC_063345.1:26945479-26995479 GCF_021869965.1 Rhincodon typus | reverse complement strand
ACTATAACCTCAGATGCAGACATTGTGAAATTCTCATTTGCTGATGGAGGACTACATCATACCTTTTCATGAATCTTGTGCACCAGCTGGCACTAGCCTTTAACTCTGAAATACCATCTTTCTTCGATTCTGAGGGTGTAAAGTTGGATAGTTATGCAGGAGATATAACGACCTTTCTCCTGATGCTCTTTAACCCATTTTTCCACTTCGTTCTCCAGTTTAAACTGCGCTTCCTCGAAAGCATTATGATTGATCATCTGGTACACAATTAGTCTCATTAATTGATTGAGAGATTGTTGCTGGAATTAGCAGAGGGAAAATCTAAAGGTTCATACCCATGCCTTTAATCATCATAAGTCATTAATAACAACAAATCTCCTTTGATCCCTGAGAACTTGCGACTTACTTTTATACAAAGCATAGACAGAAATGGGTTTTTTTTTGAGACTAAAAGTCAGAGGGTCAGCTTTTACACTAGCATATACGGTAGCCTGTATTTCCAGCACTTCCAAGTTATACTTCAGATTCATATTTATTTGAAATATTATGTGTAACTCAGTGATTTTTGATTATCCCATCCTTTGTTGTAGTATTAAAATGCCTACTTTTGTGAGGCTACAAGATTTATCTGTCCTCAAAATGACAGTTACAGAATATACAACTCATTCCTAATTTCATTAAAGTTCAATATAAAATTTAAGGTCAACTTGAATTTTACAAAATTTAAACAGTGATACAAGAATACTAGTATATAAAATAACTGTCCTTTCACCTTTTCCAGTCGGCCAGTTGTATAGATCTCCAAATCAAAAAACAGTGGTAACTGTAAAAGGTTCGTCACTTTCTCTGCGTCAACAGCATACTGCTCAAAATGGGGAAGGGGAGGGGTTTGAAGAGAGTAGACAATAAATTTTCATATCCAAATAACTAATTCAACTAATGTCCAACAAAATAAAGTTGAACATAAAGCATTAAAGCAGTACAAAAAAGTAACAAATGCCTATAACAGTGTTTTCGCACATAAAAAGTCAGGGTCCTTTACTTAGGACATCAAGCCTTGGTTCAGTGACAGCATTCTCATCTTGCGACACAGAAGGATGTGGATTCATTTCTCAGACTCGAGTACAGAATCTCAACTGATAATTCAGCACAACACCAAGGAAGTATTGTCCTTCCAAGATGTTATCTGATAGATCAAGAAATTTAATTCCCACCTGCCTGCACTATTCAAACACAAGATGGGGAGTTATCCTGGTACACAATCCAGCATTTATCCTTCAAACAGCATTGGTAATTATCGTTATGGGATCTTGCTGTAATTCTCTATATAACAATAATGATTATATTGCAAAAGTAATTAATTGCCCATGAAGCATTTTGGGGTATCTTGAGGTTGTGAAACATTCCACATAAATGCAACTTCTTTTGTTCCTTCTTTTAAGATAAATAACTCAGTACTCAGAATTTCCTCTCTTCAGAAGGAATTATTTGGATCAGAGAACACTATGAACAATATTGCTGATGATCAGAAACAAATTGATTTTGTTTTTTTGTGAAGAATGGTTTGAGGACAGAAGTGCAAGATTCAGATTAACATGCTAAAGAAATGAAAAAGGCCACAGCTTGAGTCTCTAAATGCAAACGGCATTCAAAAAATAAAATCAACTCACTGATTTTTTATTATGCAGAAAACCTACTGCAAAAAAATGTAGACAGCAAACCAAAAATACTTCTCCAATGAAAGAAAGAAAACTGGAAGATCAATCACCCCAGGATACATGCGCATTTCTTACCTTGTCAAAAGCCAACAGTAAGAAGCGTCTAGCTTTTTACTTCTACACTTTAGCAGCAGCATGGTGTAAAGCACAGAGAAACTAGGTAGACTAATAGAAACATAGAACACAGAAAATGGAAGGAGTAGGCCATTAAACCCTTTGAGCCTGCCCTAGCATTCAGTATGACCATGGTTGATCATCCAACTCACTCCCCTGTTCCCACTTTCTTTCCATATCCTTTGATCCCTTTAGCCCTAAAACTACATCTACCTCACGCTTGAAACCATTCTATGTTTTGGGCCTTCACAGCTTTCTGTGGGAGAGAATTTCACACACTCATCACTCGGGATAATGAAGTTTCTCATCTTAGTTCTAAACAGCCTACCTGTGTCGTCAAACTGTTACCCCTGGTTCTGGAATCCCTGGTCTTTGGGAACATCCTTCCTGCATTTATACTGTCCAGTTCTGTTAGAATTTTATCAGTTTTTATGAGATCCCTGTTCATTCTTCAAAACTCCAGTGAATACAGACCTAACTGATCTGGTCTCTCTTCATATGTCAGTCCTGCCGTCACAGGAATTTTTTTTAATACTTCTAGGCATTTTAGGTCCATTTCTTTCTGCTGTTGTTTGGAAATTTGTCAACTGATGAATTTATCTGTGATTCAATCTTGTCTGTCAATTTATAAACATCACAGAAATTAGAGATAGAAGACAACCATTCAGCCATCTACCCACTGATAATAACTAGAACTTTTAAACTTGAATTCAATTTTCCTGTCCTTTTCACCGGGATGGCTGTAGGTTGTTCAGCATCTCAAACCTATACTGCCCTGATTGATGATTGTCAATATACTCACCATGATTCTATAACCCTCAGTAATTTTGGCCTCAACAAAGTTGATCAATCTCAGTTTTGAAATTTTCAACTGACTTAGTCTCAACTGATTTTTGGGCAAAGGAAATGAAGTTACGATTTTAAGATTCTGCCCCTTTGTTCTGTACTATCCCATAACAGAAAACCATTTGTCCCTATCTGCCCTAGCAACTCCTTTTATCATTTCAAACAGCTCAAATCGATAATCTCTTAATCTTGTAAATTTAAGGAAAAATACATCTGGTTTATGTATTATGTCCCCATATTCAGATCTGGCATAATTCTGGTGAATCTTTGTTGCACCACATTCAAGATTAACATCACCTGCGTGTGATGCAGGACCTAGAACTAAAAGCAGTAATTCAAAATGATCGAACCACAAATTGTACAGCTGTAACATCACCAACATCGCTTAGTATTTTAACATTTTTGACATACAGAAAAACATCTGGCAGCATCAATTTTCTTGATATATCTATCAAAAAGCTTTTCATCACTTCTGGACTAGGACCTCAAAAATCTTTGTTCATCCAGTGGCTAGCTTATCATTCGAAAGATATTCATGATCTATTTTTCTTGGTCTTCTATAACAAGTACGGTGCATGAAAGAGAATAATACTTTAAAAGAAAAACACCAATTTGCAGTGCACTTTGTGAAATTTTGATTAGCTTTGCATTGGTCTAATAAACCTGGGTGGGGGGGCGTAGTTACAAGGGTATTAAATCTGGAGTACGTGTGGCTCTTATGTACTTGTGAAGACCATATGTTTATTTCCAGATTGCAATGAAGGCGTGGAAATATATTAAAATTAGAGTACCTTTGCCAAGAGCTGTGGAAGGACAGCTGAAAATTGTTCCGTAATTCTGGTCCGATCATCCAACTGAGTTTTTTTCTCTTTTGCAGTCAATACCTGTCGTTGCAAAATGCAGACATCAGTTGTGCAAATATATACATTCTTGCAGTACACACTTTACCTGCTCCCCTCTTGGAATTTCCCCCATCTTTCCTCAAAGCTACAAATCCCTAAAAATGTACAAAAGATGAAAGAAGGTGCAAAAAAATTGTTTGGAAACAAAAATGCATTTCTCTTAATTTCTCACTGCAGACTTCTATGCAACTAGTTGTCGCACATTTAATGTACATGGATAGAAAAATCCCCTGTTCCAGAAATACTTCTGTTTGAGCATTTTCCAGGATCAAAGGTTTTCACACTTTGTTAAAGTTTTGTTCAGTGCAAAATAAGGTAAACGAACAACATGCTTGTTTGCTACAAAACACTAAACAGCATTCAGCAGCCGTGAATAAAATCAAAATATTCTGTAAAGTACAACAAATACTATGCTAATAAATAAATAAGTTCCCTTATCCTTATAAAATAAAGGATGTAGCATAATTTACATTACAAATTTGAATAACAAACAACAACTTGCATTTACATAAAACTTTAATGAGAACGAAAATGCACTATGGTTCTTAACAGGAAAATTACCACACATATCTCAATACCAAACAAAGAGGTATTAGAATAGCTGAGTCTTGGTCAAAGTTTGGTCAAAGAAGAACACATGTTGACTGACAAGGGAAGAGACAAAGGCAAAGAGGTAATTTATGAATCACAGCTGCCAGCGGTGAAGTTACGTATTGAAATTGGGAGAAGTCGAGAGGGCAGAATTGGAAAGGATTAACAGGACTGGAGGAGATAAAGAGCTGCAAGGCTACATAATGGATTTGAAAATAGTGGTGGGAAGTTTGAAATTGAGGACCTGCTTAAGCGGGTGTCAAGGTAGGTTACTGAAGACAAGGGTGATAGGTGAGTAGAACATCAGTGAGAATTTGGACATGTGCAGCAGAGTCTTAGATTACCTTAAGTTTACAGTCAGTGCGAAGAAAGATTGGTGTGCATTGGCATTGTCAGGTCCAGAGGTGAAATGGGAATGGATGAGATTTCAGCAGAAAATGATCTTTTTTTCTGTGGGTCTAGAGTCACTTGTAGGCCACACCAGGTAAGGATGGCAGTTTCCTTCCCTCAAGGACATTAATGAACCAGATGGGTTTTTCCAACAATCGACAATGGAATCATTAGATTCTTAATTCCAGATATTTACTGAATTCATATTCAATTCAAATTCCACTATCTGCTGTGGCGGGGTTCAAACCCAGGTCCCCAGAACATTATCTGGGTCTCTGGATTAACAGTCCAGCGATAATACCATTAGGTTATCACCTCCCTTCAGCTCAGGCAAGGATTGAGTCAGGCAATGTTACAGAGATAGAAATGGGCAGTCTGACTGATGGATTCAAACATGTGGGTGGGATTTCATCTTGGATCAAATATAATGCCAAGATTGCAAGCAGTGTCAGACAGTTGCCAGGGAGTGCAATGGCTGATTTGCCACCGGAACAGAAGACAGTGGCTTCAATCTTTCCAGTGTAAGAAATGCAAGAGATTTCTCTTCATTCAGTACTGGCATCAAAGAGTCTGATAGTTGAGAGACACTGAAGGGATTGACAAGGGTGGAGGCAAGAAAGACCATAACAGTATACATAAAGACTATATCTAGCCATGCTAAGTCTCAAATGAGCAGAATATGCAATCTGAACAAGTACTTCAAGTGCACTGCTCTGAACAATGAAATGAATAAGCAGCTTAGATAATGCAACTGAAGTTTCATACCTTTCTACCTGAACCTCTCCCAACTGGAGGATGGCACTCCACTGTTTGCCGGATTGTGCAGAGCATAATTTCGACAAGTGCGCTCTCCTGTCTATCAGTGAGCACTGACAAAAAAAGAATGCACTGTTAGCTTTATTGGCAGGAAACGATGGAAGAAAAGCAACTGATTTCTTGCACCATTTTCATACTATGCAACATCAGATGAATGCTGTTTCAACAGTTAGGCAGAAACGTTCTCATCAAATCTTCCCAGCATCCTTTACAAAGCTCTCTAAAGCCTGTACAAATTACATTAGAGACAATATGTTTCTATGTCTCCTGAACATTAAATAGTCTTTAGCAAGGGTCAAAAGAGTCAAAACACCCTGAAGTACAAATATCTGTAAGTAAATGCATATAAGAGTTTCTAATAAAATTGACCAAACCAGAAATGATCCAGATCAGAGTTCATGTTTCTTTAATCTAAGGCCTACCAAAATTTAACATCATATGTCCATAAAATTGGTTAAACTTCTTAAGTATTTTCACAGAAAAACACTATTACTTTTAAAATGTGAAGGAAATGTTACTGTGAACAAGTTTCAATAAAACCTCCAGGCAATCCACGGGAGCAATAATCAAACAAAATTTGAACTGATCTGGTCTTCTTACCTGAATTACAGATTAAATAGTAATGCAATGTTGACTGGAAAGTGTTCATGGTCACCAACACCAGCTTTATTTTTAGGATTTTTTTAATACATAAAAACTAATTTCCATATCTGCCATCATGGAATTTGAACTCATGTCTGGATCATTTGTCCAGGCTTCTGAAATGTTAAAAACTGCTAATTTACCATTTATCCCAGTCAGGGGTTGAGAATTCCAATTCTCAGGAAGCCCTGGGAGTTTTGACACATCCACAGAGCAGGACAGGCTGCAGATGACAGTGCAGTCTTTAGGCAGTTGCAAAAAGGGGTGCGCCTGCAGGGTCATGCGAGCATGAGAAAGAGACAGGAGACCAGGAAGGGCATAGAACAAAGAACAATATAGCACAGGAACAGGCCCTTTGGCGCCGACATATTTTGCCCTGCCATATTAAAACTGTCTTCACTTACAGGATTTGTATCCCTCTATTCCCTTCCTAATCATGTATTTGTCCAGGTGCTTCTTGAATGCTGCTATTGTGTCTGCTTCCACTGGCAGTGCATTCTAAGCACTCAACACCCTTTGTGTGAAAAACATGCCTCGCACATCCCTTTTAAACATCCCCCCTTGCACCTTGAACCTATGTCTCCTAGCAATTGACCCCTCCACCCTGGGAAAAAGCCTTATACCTTCCACTCTGTGTATGCCATTCACATAAACTTCTATCAGGTTGCCACTCAACCTCTTGCATTCCAATGAAAACAAACCTAGTGTATCCAATCTTTCTCCCAGCTAAAATGCCTCATATCAGGCAACATCTTAGTAAACCTTTTCTGTACCCTCTTCAAAGCATCCACACCCTTCTGGTAGTGTGGCGATCAGAACTGTACGCAATATTCGAAGTGTGACCTAACTAAAGTTCTATGAAGCTGCAGCATAACTTGCCTTTCCTTCTACTCAATGCCCCTTCCAATGAAGGCAAGCATGCCATAGGCCTTTTTTTTGTCCCTTATCTACCAGCAGTACCACCTTCAGTGATCTGTGGACCTGTATTCCCAGGTCTCTCTGTATATCAATACTCCTAAGAGTTCTGCCATTCACTGGATAACTTCCACCTGTACTTGACCTTCCAAAATGCATCACCTCACATTTGTCTGGATTAAACTCAATCTGCCATTTTTTCTTACCATGCCTCCAACTGATTTATATCCCGCTGTACACTCTGACAATCTTCCTCACTATCTGCAACTCCACCAATCTTTGTATCATCTGCAATCTTGCTAATTAGACCAGCTACGTTTTCCTCAAAATCATTTATGTTGATTACAAACAGCAGAGGTTCCAGCACTGAACCCTGTGGGACACCACTAGTCACAGCCCTCCATTCCAAAAAGCATTCTTCCACTGCTGGTCTATGTTTCCTATGATTAAGCCAGTTCTGTTTCCACCTTGCCAGCTCACCCTGATACCATGTGACTTCACCTTTTGTACCAGTCTGCGATGAGGGACCTTGTCAAAAGCTTTACTGAAAGTCCATGTAGACAACATCAACTGCTTTTCCCTCAATCATCTTCGTCACTTCCTCAAAAAAACTCGATCAAGTTAGTAAGGCATGACCTTCCCCCACACAAAACCATGCTGTTTATCGCTAATCAGTCCATTTGCTTCTAAATGTTTAAAGATCTCATCCCCGAGAATCTTTTCCAATAATTTCCCTCCCACTGACAGGAGGCTCACAGGCCTGTAAATTTCCTGCATTATCCATGTTACCCTTTTTAAACAATGGGACAACATTGGCTATTGTCCAGTCCTCTGGGACCTCACCTGTGGCCGAAGACGATACAAAGATGTCAGTCAATGCTCCAGCAATTTGTTATCTTGCATCCCTCAATATTCTGGGATAGATCCCAACAGGACCTGAGGACTTATCTATCTTGATAGTTTTTAAGATGGACAACACCTCTTCCTTTTTAATAGCAACTTGGCTTAGAAATTGTCCCTTCCCTGAGATTTGGGGTGGCATGGTGGCTCAGTGGTTAGCACTGCTGCCTTACAGCGCCAGGGACCCAGGTTCGATTCCAACCTCTGCGACTGTCTGTGTGGAGTTTGCACATTCTCCCCGTGTCTGCATGAGTTTCCTCCGGGTGCTCCGGTTTCCTCCCACAGTCCAAAGATGTGCAGGCTAGGTGGATTGGCTATGCTAAATTGCCCGTAGTGTTCAGGGATGTGGAGCTTACGTGGGTTACAGGGGGATGGGTTGGTGTGGACTTGTTGGGCTGAAGGGCTTGTTTCCACACTGTAGGGATTCTATGATCCGCCACAAATTTCTTCTCTTTATCGAATACCGATACAAAGTGTTCGTTTAAGACCTCACCTACCTCTTCTGGCTCCACACATACATTCCCCCCTTTATCCTTGAATGGGCCAACCCTTTTCCTTGCTACCCTCGTGTTTTTTATATATGGATAAAAGCCTTGGGATTCTCCTTAATTTTGTTTGCTAACAACTTTTCATGAACCCTTTTAGCCTTTCTAATTCCTTGCTTAAGTTCTTTCCTACTTACCTTATATACTTCAAAAATTTTGTCAGTTCCGTCCTCCTAGACCGTACATATGCTTCCTTTTTCTTTTTAACCAAGGATCATGTGAGTTGCCACACCTATCCTTCATTCTCGCAGGAATGTACAGTTCCTGAACGCTTATCAACCGCTTTTTGAAATACTCCCACATGTCCAATGTGAATTTACCCTCCAACAAGCTTCTCCAATCAACACTCTCCAGTTCCTGCCTAATATTGTTGCAGTTCACCTTCTCCCAATTTAACACCTTCATCAAAGGACTGCTGTTATTTCCTATCTACAAGTAACTCGTAGTATAACGGTATAACAGTCACTACTCCTGAAACGCTCCCCCATTGAAACTTGACTCATCTGGCTGGACTCATTTCTCGAAACTAGGTCCCGTATAACCTTTTCCCTGGCTGGGCTGATTACACACTGTGTGAAGAAGCCCTCCTGAATGGTCCTTACAAATTCTACTCCATCCAAGCCCCTAGCACAAAGTGAGCCCCAGTCAATACTGTGAAAATTAAAATCATCCACCACAACAACCGTGCTGTTTTTACATCTTTCTAAAATCTGTCCACATATTCTCCCCTCTATCTCCCACTGGCTGTTTAGAGGCCTGCAGTATACCCCGAGCATTGTGATTTCACCTTTCCTATTCCTGAGTTCTGAGTTCCATACTGCCTCACTGCACGAGTCCTGGAATGTATCCTCCCTCAGTAGAGCTGTGGGATACTCTCCTTTCCAGTAATGCAACTCCCCCACCTCTTTTACATCCCTTTCTATCACACCCGAAACATCTAAATCCTGGGACAGTGAGCTGCCAGTCCTGTCCCTCTTTCAGCCAAGTCTCCATAATCGCGATAATGTCATAGTTCCAAGTACTAAGCAACACTCTGAGTTCATCTACCTTGACAATTATACTTTTTGCATTGAAACAGATGCATTTTAGACCAACTCCCCTGCTCTTTTCAACAGCATTTCTCTGCCTATTCTTAGTCATATTTGACCTGGTTTCTACCTCTCCCTCAATTTCTGCATCTACTGCCCTTCTCCTCTGGTTCCGACGCCCCTGCCACAGTAGTTTAACCCCACTCCAAACACTGTGGCAAGGGGCCCCTCCAACTCCCCAAAAGGACATCAGACCCAGTCCTGCCCAGGTGTAACGTGTCCAGTTTGTACAGGCCCCACCTACCCCAGAACCAGTCCAATATACCATGAATCTTTTCAGCCATGTATTCATCCTACACATCCTGTTGTTTCTACTCTGACTAGTTCATGGCTCTCCTGAGATAACTACCTTTCTGGTCTGTATTTTAACTTTCTTCCAATTTCTCTATATTCTGCCTTTAGGGCCTCATGAATAGGAATCCCACAAGGAGGAGACAAGTAGGTGGGAGCAAGGGAAGAGAATCTGAATCACAAAGGGCCCCTGTAGCAGGGTCTGAACAGTTGTAGTTCTAAGTGGATTGAGCCAGAAGTTGGAGTTAAGGTTCAGGAGAAGCATCAGGAGCCATCCAGACAGCAAGAGCTCAGTAACAGTCCTGGCTGGTCAGAGCACCTAATAGCAGAGGAGAAGGTAGCCTAATGGGAGCATTTGCTTAGTGCAAATGATAAATATCAAAGCACAGAAAAACTTCAGGGCTAGCTGCAGCTATTTCCTATTTGATGTGCTCAAGATGTTGGAGTAAAATCCATTGGGCATATTTACCTCATGTACATTCTGAATTCAAGAGTATGTTGCACATTTTGCAAACCGTTTCACAGATCTAACCTTGCACTGTAAATTTTAGCTTGTTTGTTCACGATCAAGGAATCTTATAGCTTTATTTGCTCAGTACACAGGACCTCCAACTTCTTCTACGTCAAAGAAGAAATTGACTGGTCCCAAGCCAGATTATAATGTAAATTTTCCAATCTCATTTGGGTTGGAAACAGGACTAGATGATAAAATCCAGTTGTTTACATCCATTTGCACCGCATAAGCCAGTAAGCTGTGAATATTGTACGGTCCGGAAACAATTGTTTCTGCCTGGAACTGTATCAATAATTAATGCTTGTAAGAAGTTCAAGAAACTAGCAAAACCCAAGCTATCAGGAGACATCGAAATGGTCCAAATTAGAGCAGTACTTGAGGAAATGCAGGGGCTTGATTTCTGAAAATAAGATTTGAAATCCTTTGTGAATGAGACAAAGTTTTAATGAGATTTCGTGACCCACTGTTCACTACTGTGTAGGTAGGCTCCTAAGAAATCTGTGACATCATTCTGGACTGCTGTGCACTGATGTGCTATGTGGGCTGGTCAACCAATGTTGTTCTGTTAAATTTTTTTACATTTACTTCAGGTTAATTTTAGACGCTGCAATATATGTTCTGTGTGAAGAGATGTCAATATAAAATGAAAACAGTTAAACAAAGTTTATTCTGCTTATTCAAAACCTTGAATCTTGTAACTATATTCTCTTAAGTACCGTGGATCTCAAAACTTTGTCAACTTTCAAAGAAATTATTGGTCCCTAACTGGTTTGTAATACAAATTTAGTGATCTTATCTGGGATTGTTGCAAATTTGGTGGACTTGTCAGGGAGAATAACAATTATGTAACATCCAAATATTCTAACATACCTCAGCAAGATGATTTTACAAACTAAAATTTTAATCTGCTTAATAAGCGGGCAGCAAGCTGGCTCAGTAGTTAATACTACTGCCTCTCAATGCCAGGGAACCAAGTTCGATTCCAGCCTTGAATAACTGACTGTGTGGAGTTTGCATGTTCTTCTCATGTCTAAGAGGGTTTCCTCCAGGCGGTCTGGTTTTCTCCCACGTCCAAAGATATGCAGGTTAGGAGGACTGGTAATGCTAAATTGCCCAATACTGTCCAATGTTGTACAAGCTGGTGAGTTAGCTGTGGGAAATACGGGGATTGGGGAGGTGGGGGTGAGATGCTCTTCAGATGGTAGGTGCAGAATCAATGGGTCGAATAGCCTCTATTTGCACTGTAGGGATTCCATGATAAAATTATACTTTAGATAGGGGTCCAGGATATTTAAATCCTTAATTTAGGCTCCCCACTGTTTCCAATTCTCCTCTCAGTCATTCATGTCTTACTTGTTACATGAAATTTCACGGCTGAGAGACGTTCTACTGCATCTTAACCAAGTACCTAACTTTTGGATGCGTACTTGATTGCTAAATGGCAATTGATTAATCAACTGCATGGATATACCAGAAAAACAACTTCTCTCAAATAATTATTTTAGTCAACCTGTTTGAACATGTTGTAACACACCTCCCAGGCAGGTAGGGACTTGAACCGTTGTCCCTAACAGGAGTCAAGTGATTGACAATCAGCAGGGGTAAAGCCAAATCAGTTCAGTCTAGGTCTCTAATCTAGGGAATACTAAGGTCACATGCTGCAGCCTCATCAGTATTCCTCGTGAAATCACAGTAGTTAAATGGAGCCTTCCAGGTCAATACAATTCAAAATTACTTTACACGATGTGATGATATACCTACGCATCAGGAGAGCATTTGATTCTTTATTTTTTGATTATAGTACATGTGAATGCATTCAAACATCAACATGTTATTTTGAATGATCAAGTGGCATTCATTTTTTTACGACATATTTGATGTATATTTTTCAAAATTTTGCACACTACGTTTTTACGTATTTTCATGAAGTGTCAAAGAATGTTGTTTAAAAATCGTTTACCTTCTTCACCATTGAGTGGCTCGTCCAAAAGGAGACTAGCCATGCATTCCCAATCTTTGAGCAAATCAGTTGCACAATCCCACATGCTATCCACAAGATAAGCAGCATGTTCGTGCAGCTATCAATGGAAAGAAAGAACAATTTAGGAGAATTGAAAAATTTCAGCACAACATAATTTCAACGTGGAAAAAGTCATAATCCTAAGATTTTGTGAAAATGCATTAACTTGGATAACATAGTTTGTCTACATTTATTTCTTGCGCTCCCAAAATAACGTACATTAAAAAGCAATCATGTTATGAATTGTGCAGTGAAAGTCTGAAGTAGATTCTATATCACATGAATAAACTAAAACTGCTGTAATTACTTAGAAGTCAGGCAGTATCTATGGAGAGAAACAGAGTTTCAGAGTTTCAAAGTATAAGAATGAAATGCTTCCAAAAATTCAAAATAATTCTAATCAAAGGCTGTACTGACACAGAACGCCAACTCTGTTTCTCTCCACAGATACTGTCTGGTTTGCTGAGTAATTGCAGCATCTGCAGCATTTTGCTTTTATCTGTAACGTTTAGACTCAGTTGGACATAACAGCTCAAACTACACAGCACACTGTGCCAATTGTTGTACCATCCACATTCAACAATCTACAAAAAGTCTGTTGTTGCTCCAAGTGCAATCTGTTTACTGCCTTTTAGGATCTCAGCAATATGCAATGCTTGAATTGAAACTGCAAGAGATTCCTATCAATGATGCATCAAAAGGAAAAATGATACCATTGTGGAGTGTGGAAAGGGTGGGGGGTTTTGAGATTATGCTTTCTCCCTCTTTAAGGTGAAAGAAAAATCAGAGATAATAAATCTAGTTGGCACTTGTTTGATGAACTGAGGAGTAGCAATCATAATTTGCGTTCTCTACTGGTAAAATAACACCGAACAAAAGTTAACAATTTTGTTTTCAAAACTGAAGATCCAAGACAAGAATCTGATGAAGAACAAAGAAAATTACAGCATAGGAACAGGTCCTTTGGCCCTCCAAGCCTGCACTGACATGTTGCCCGTCACAACTAAAACCCTCTACACTTCTGGGGACCGTATCCCTCTATTCCCATTCCCATTCCCATCCTATTCATGTATTTGTCAAGACGCCCTTTAAAAATCACTATCATATCTGCTTCTAATACCTCCCCCGGCAGCGAGTTCCAGGCACCCACCACACTCTGTGTAAAAAAAAAACTTGCTTCGTACATCATCTTTAAAACTTGGCCCTCACAGCTTAAACCTATGCCTGCTAGTAACTGACTAGTCCACCCTGGGAAAAAGCTTCTGACTGTCCACTCTGCCCATGCCCTTCATATTTGTAGATCTCTATGGGGTCGCCCCTCAACCTCCGTTGTTCCATTGAGAACAACCCAAGTTTCTCTAACCTCTCCTCACAGCTAATGCCCTCCATGCCAAGCAACATCCTGGTAAATCTTTTCTGTACCCTTTCCAAAGCCACCACATCCTTCTGGTAGTGTAGCGACCAGACTGAACACAATATTCCAAATGCGGTCCAAGATTCTATAAAGCTGCAACATTACCAGCCAATTTTTAAACTCAATGTCCCAGCTGATGAAGGCAAGCATGTCATATGCCTTGTTGACTACCTTCTACACCTCCGTTGCCACTTTCAGTGACCTGTGTACCTGTACACCCAGACCCCTCTACCTATCAGTACTCTTAAGGGTTCTGCCATTTAATCTCATAAATGATCAAATAACTTTGTTCCCAACAAATGACAAACATTATTTTAGGAACTGAGATCCGTAAAATACTAATTATTGTGCAATGCTATCAGTAAAGCCATTACTGATTGAATGTATTAATGGCTAATGTATCATAATTAATGGTAATGTGCATAATTAACAGCCTACCTCACTCTCGAGGAAGAAAAACACCAGTGTTTTGATGAGCTTTGCATTTGGGCTTTGCCTTCCTTTTCTTTTTACTGCCCCTTCATCAGATTCAGGGTCTTTCTGACTGAAAAGCCTTAAAGAAAAGACAGTCAATATTACAGCATCAAAAAAAGTTTTAAGAAGAATTTCACTTCAAATTAAATTCCATCAATCCCCAGTTGTACTTGACAAGCTTTCCAGTACTTCTTGCCATCAAGTATCCTTCATCATAGAGGGTACAGCAAAATTAGAATTCTCCAGAGTTGCGCTATTACATCAAGAAAGTTACTTCAAAAATACTAGTTCAACATCCAAAATAGAGGTTGATTAGATCCAAAAGTACTTTACAAGAACAAAATACTTCAATCTCTGTCGATCTTCAGCCAGGATACACAACTGACCACTGACAAAACTTGCACATTTGAGGCATGCGACAAAGCCAGTAGTCTTGGAGTCCATAGTTAAAAAGTTTTCAGCTGGGATATGAATATTTCTAGAACTTGCCAAATATTATTAATGATTAACTACAGAGGAATCTAATTAAATAAACAATATTTTTGCTTACAAAATTTAACTGATATCATCAATGTTCTCCCAAGTAAGTTTGTCAACCATTTGTTCAAAGCAGCTCAGTTGCATCAGTTTAGACTTCTGACCCTTAAAATTGCACGTTAACTTAGCTGAACAATTGTAAGAAAGGTGGAGAGGAAAGCAGTAGCAGAAGAAACTCAGGAGCAGGTTGGGAGAGTTGAACAAATCAACAGAGTGTGAAGATCACATAGTTAGGGAAGCAACAATGTTTATTCATTAATTCAAATAATTTGAATTGGTAATGTGAAATTATCAGTTGGCAGGAGTAAAGCATTTCAACAATTTTCAACATTTTTGGTGGGTGCCATGAAAGGGATAGCAGATGCAGACCATGGACACACTATAAAGTTACCAATGGAAAAATATGCACACATTTTGGAGGAGAGAATGTGCTAAGCAGGCATGTGTAATGTGCATATGCCAATGCTTACACTATCTCTTAAAACTGAAACACTGCAGCTGGATTAGATGCTGGAAATCATTCATGAAGGGAACCTCACTTTGGAAGAAATGCTTGGGGACACTGGACTTCAAGGTTTGCAGGTGCCACATGGGCAATGTTGACAGAAAGGAGAAAAGACTTTTTGTAGGATGTGGATGTTGCTGCGAAGACAATATTTGTGGGCCATTCCAAACTGTTCTTGAAATCAATTCAGAGGCATTTAAGAATCATCTGCATTGCGATGGATTTAGAGTCACATGTAGGCCAGATCAGGCAAGGACAGCAAATTTCATCCCAACAGGACAATAATAAACCAGATGTGATAACAATCGACAACAATCGTATGGAGAATAGCTTTCCAGATTGTATTAACTGAAGTTAAATTCTACCAGATGTCATGGTGGGATTTGAAGCCACATTCCCTCGACCTCTGAATTCCTCATTTTGTGACATTACTACAACGCCACCAACCCAATGTCCTGTCTCTGAAAAGGGCAAGGAGGCCCTAAATCAAACAGTCAAAAGGCACGGAGAGCAGACGGCTGTGGAGGCCAAGGTCAGAACTCAAATCCAGATGCCATGCAGACAGAATGGCTGGATACTAATGAATGCACTTTCAAATGACATATGATACCAACTGTATCAGTGGTCTCAACTGTTGTTTAAAACACCTCATCACAATCCAATCAACAATCTCTATAAATCAGAATTCATATCCAACATTCAGTAGTTTCATCTCAACCTCTCAAACCTCACTCTCACAAACTTGCAAATCTTTCACCTACATCTCAAAGCTTGGATGAATCACCAGAAATACAAACAACATCCAAACCGACTGCACTGAACTGAGTAGCACGTTCCCTCCTTCTTGCAGGACATGGTATCCATACAATGGGAGATAGGAGCTAGCCTGAGGGTGGCAGGCACAAATGCACTTCCAAAACACTTAAGCTGGCCATTACTTGAACACCTTTTGCAGAACCCATGGCCAGCAACAAAGATGAATCCAAACATGAAGATGGAACAATAAGTTGGGGGAACAACCAGGTAAGGGGTTATTCAGGATTTGGTATTGTACAATGAAGTGGGGTTAATTATCTCATCGTAAAGGATCCTCTAGAGAAGAGTGATCATAACACGAGAACTTCAAATTCAGTTGGGAGGGCGAGAATCTGGGTCCGACACCAGTGTTCTGAACTGAAATGAAGCTAATTACCTAGGCATGAGGATAGATCTGGCCCAAGTGCACTCGGCGGAAAACTTAAAGGAAGGACAGTGGATGAATAGTGGAAAATCTTTGAGGAGATACCTCAATTGCTCTCAATTAAAACATATCCCAGAAAAGAAGGAAGACTATAAGAGGGGGAGAAAACATCCATGGCTAAACATGGAAGTTAAAGATAACACAGACAAAAACTAAGGCTTATCATATTGCAAAGGCCAGTGGCAGGCGAGTAGATTAAGAAACTTTTAAAGATCAACAAAGGGTCACTAAAGAGTCAAATAAAGGATGAAGGTAAATTATGAAACAAAATGAGCATAAAATATAAATAGCACAAGCTTCTAGAAGTAGATAAAAGGCCCAACAAATCCACACCAACCCTCAGAACATCCCACCCAGACCCATCCCCCTATAACCCACCTAATCTACACAAACTTGAACACTATGGGCAATTTAGCATGGCCAATCCACCTAGCCTGCACATCTGTGGACTGCGGGAGGAAACTGGAGCACCCAGAGGAAACCCATGCAGACACAGGGAAAAATGTGCAAATTCCACACAGACAGTCGCTCCAGGGTGGAATCGAACCCAGGTTCCTAGCGCTGTGAGGTAGCAGTGCTAACCATTGAGCCACCGTGCTGCCCTAATTGAAGGCAAACAAACCCCCAAGGCCTACATCCTAGTGTCTTAATGGAAGTAGCAATGGCGATACTGTATACATTGGCTAAAATATTCCAAAATTCACTTGTTATGGGAAAGATTCCAGTGGATTGGAGAAATGCTAATATAATACCCTTATTCAAAAAGGAAGAGAGGCAAAAAGTGGGAAAGTAAAGACCAGTTAATTTAACGTGTCATTGGGAAATTGTTAAAAACCATTACACGTAGATCTGCTATAATGCATGTTTCATTAACACGAATTGGCTATAATGCGATTAATGAAGAATTGACACTGTTTGGATAATGCGAACTTTCTGCTGTTCAGGTATAGCGATTTTCTATAGCAGGAGGTCACATTATAGGAGAACTAGCTGTACTAAGGAAGTAGTAATAGGACATTTGGAAAATCAAAATAAAACCATAATGACTCTGATGGGTTGAATGATGGGTAAATCATGTTTGACCAATTTGCTACAGGTCTTTGAAGATATAACAAGTAATATGGATAATAGGGATCCAGTAGATGTAGTAGAGATGGACCTCCTGAAGGAATTTGGTAAGGTGCCACACAAAAGGCTAATACACAAGATACAAACATGAGGTTACGAGTCATTTATTAGATTGGATAGAGGACTGGTTAACCAACAGAAAACAAACAGTCGGGATAAATGGGTCTTTTTTTGTTCAGCAAGGTATAACCAGTGGGGGTCCAAAACAGGATTCGGTCCTTGGGACCCGACTATTTACAATCCATAAAATGGCATGGATGTTGCGATAAAAAGTACAATAGACAAATTTGCAGATGACACTAAATTAGTTGGGAAAGTAAGTTGGAATGATGAATTAAGAAATTTATAAATAAGCATGCTTAAACAAGGCAGGCTTATCTAAATGGAGAGAAACTTCAGAGTGCTTTGGTGCAATGGGATCTGCATGATCCTCACGCATGAACTGCAGAAAATGAGAACGCGGGTACAGCAGATAATTCAGAAGGCAAATGGAATTTTGGCATTTATTGCTAACGGAATAGAATAGAAAAGTAGGGAAATGTTGCTTAAACTGTACAAGGCATTAGTGAGACCACACTTGGAATATTGCATATAATTTTGGTCCCCTTGAGGAGGAATGTAGTTGCATTGGAGGCAGTGCAGAGAACATACTTTAGATTTATTACAGAGATGAGGAGCATGTCTTATGAAGACAGAATGAGCAGTTTAGGCCGATATTGTCTGGAATTCAGAAGTATGACAGGAGATCTAATTGAGGTACATAAGATACTAAATAGGATTTGACAAAGTAGATGTAGAAAAGATGTTTCCTCATGTGGGGCAATCTAAAATGAGAGGTCATATGTTTAGGATAGGTAACAGACATGTTACTGGAGAGGAGAAATCACTTCTCTCAAAGGGTCGTAAATCTTTAGAATTGACTGCTCAACAGTGTGATAGTTGCTGGGATAGTGGCTAAATTTGAAACAATAGACAGAATTTTAATTAGTAATGGGTCAAAGGGATTTGGAGACTGGGTAGGAAAGTGGAGTTAAGGCCAAGATTAGATCAGCCATGATTGTATCAAATGGTAAAACAAGCTCAAGGAGCTGAATTGCCTACTGTTGATCCCAGTTCTTATACCTTCACACTCAACCCTCTATCACACATCCCAGTTTCTCTTCATCTCACATTCCTAATTTACAACGTGTAAGCATGACATCTTTCTATGCTTAGGAGGTGATGATGGCATTGTGGTATTGTCACTGACCTAACAAACTTGACCTGATCTTCAACATTCTGCCTAAGCAGATGCATTTGTCCTTGATTATATCACTAAGATTGATGTCTGCACAGTCCTCATGGAGATGAAGTCCTGTCTTCAGATTGTGATTACCCTCTCTATTGTACTTTGTGACACTATCAGTTGTCAAAAATTTTAAATAGAACAAGCAACTCAAGACTGGGCACCCTAAAGTCTTGTGGGCCATCAGCAACAGCACAATTACACACAAACACAACCTCACGTCCAGTAAATCCCACCCCACAGGCGATCAGCCCTGGTTCAATGAACAATGCAGAAGGATATGCCAGGAGTAACCCCAAGCATACCTAAAAATTAGCTACCAACCTGGTGAAGCTACAAGACTACTTGCATGCCAAACAACACCAGCAGAAAGTGGCAGGCAGGGCTTAGCAATACATATGAATTCAATGGAAGGTCTGCAGGCCTGCCATTTCCAGTCAGGAATGATGGACAATTAAACAACTTATTAAAGGAGGCTTCACAAAGATTCTGACCTTCAACGATGGCAGCGCCCAACACAAGTGCAAAAGCTACAGCAAATTTACAACAAACTTCAGATAGAAGTTCCAAATTGGTAAATTAACTCTGCCTCCACCTGAGGTGTCCAGTATCACAAAGGCCAGTCTTCAGCCACTTTAATTCAGTCTATGTAACATCAAAAACAGTTGAAGGCACAGGATACTGCAAAGGCTATGGAACCTGACAATAATCTGACAATGGCAGCAAATATAGCATGCCACGAATCAAGTTCTTTCCATACAGTTACAACCCTGCTGTCTACCTGTAAATGTGAGAAGAAATAAAGTAAATTAGTCTTCTTTGAAATAACGTGTCAGTGATCTTCATAAGTTAGAATGGATACCAAACAACTCCAAATATGTCAGGCTGCAACCTGAAAAGAACCAGATGCAAAATAATTTATTGTCGTGACCACTGTCTCAATTACTGGAAAAAGCTTTCCTTGCCTCGTTCAGAGGTTCTGGTGCAGCTGCAGATTTCGCATTGGTGCACTCACTGCAGAGTGTCTTGACAGCCATTTTACGTCGCAGGTCGAAGTGCCACTGTATCACATTCAGACTTTGACAAAATCTTAAAATTGTCCTTTTTTTCACAGTTGACCTGAACACTGGATTTCTAGTTTTCTTTACATTTGACTGAGTCAAGGAATGTTTATTCTGCATTTCAACCCCTTATTGTCCCTACCCCAAGAATGGTTGATGGGAACAGAGTTGAGGAAAGCGATTTTTGTTTGTTTGTTTGTTTTCTTTCTTCCCCCTCAGAGAGTCACTGGAACTCTATTTCATTTTGAGAGTTGGGGAAACTTTTACTTTTCTGTTTTAAAAGAGCAGAATGAGTTTTATTCTGTATTTAACCCAGTACTGTCTCCATCCCAGGAGTGTCGGATTGGAGCAATGTTTTGGCATGTGGCAGTGCTTGACTTTTCTGTTGCCATCTTTTGCTTAAGAGTAGAAGCATTTCAAAATCTTGTGTAATTGACACCTGTGCTCAAGCATTGTCTATTCCTGGATCTTCAATGAGTACACAATGCTGTTTCGACAAATATTTGATTTCATGTTGCAAGATTGCGGCGACTCCATTTTTCTTGCCCAGCATAACAGAAGCTCCATCTGATGTAAAGACCACCATCTTCTGTAAATCAAGGTCACTGTTAACATAAAATTGCTTGATTGCTGTCACAACGGAGGCAGTGTTGTAAGCGGTTTCAAAATTCCTGCAAAAACAATCTTTTAAGCAAGTTGATGTACAAAATCAACATTTTTTGTACTAGAATGTCCCTAACTTTTGACAACTGTCAACACAATAAAACACAATTTGCACAATTCATCCACAAACTGTCTCTGTATGAAGAAGCCAATACAGTCTACCAGGGAAGAGAGACATGGAATTCTGAACACAAATACATCAGCTGAAATTTTACTGAACGGCAGAACACACTTGAAGGACTGAATGGCCGACTTGTGCTCCCAAGTTGTATATTCGTTCAACAGCAAAATAGTCCTTCAATACCTGTCACACTGCTCCCCATAAAGCTTTGCAGTTTGAAACAATTAGAGAGCACCAAACCCTTGCAGAATCAGACCAACGCAGGAGAAATTTTTGAGCAATGAAAGTGAAGATCAACTTGCAATTTGGAGGAAGTGCAGCATATGAGTTCTTAAAATGTCTTTGCGAACACTTTCCTACCAGTGACAAATTAACAGTCTCAAGTTTAAACTCATCTTGGATCAAAGTTCCTATTATTAAGGATGTCAGTCGTAGCAACAGAATTTCAGTGATGTAATTCAAGAATTACATCATTGTTGAGCTGGTAGTCAAGTTCCCTCTGTTCTCCAAAGTCTTGTGATGTTGGCGTATGATCAAGTTTTATTTAAGTTGGCACAAGATTCAGTTGAAGTGATAGACAGCAAAGCAGAACGTGATGAGAAATTCAGAAATAATTTCCCCTTAGACACTTCTAAATTGATTTTGCTCCTTACTTTTTGTAAAGAAATTCTCCGGCTGCTACAGCGACTGGTCGATGAGCAGAGTAAACCAAATGGTAGACATTTTCACAGTCCTCAGAGGTAAGGACGTCATCACTACCCCTATAATAGAAAATACAAGAGCAAAAATAACTTCATTCAGATGCTGGTCAATTTGATAAATAGCTTCAATTTTCATTTCAACTTTGCAGTCAGAAAAGTGGCATGAGATTGCACAAACAACAGCATATTGACAAAACTAGGTACAGTATTGGATATATTTTATGGCGTATTCGGTAAAATTAGAAATTGTTTAGCACGTGGTTCATTGAATGAAACTGAGCTGCTTAAATTAAAATTTTAAAATATACAGAACGAGGTAGAATTGCTGAATTAGTCAGAATGTGCTATTTTATGTATAACGTGCAAATAGGATATATTGAATCAAGAACAATCATGATCGTTCAAGGAAGTGTTTCAGACACTGAAGAACTTTTCAAGTATAATCATTATTCCACTTTTGGTAAACAAGGCAGCCATTGGAATATAGCACATTTTTTACATTTCTGGCAGTCCTGAGGAAGGGTCACCGGACCCGAAACGTTAACTCTTTTTTTCCTTCACAGATGCTGCCAGACCTGCAGAGCTTCTCCAGCAACTTTGTTTCTGTTCCTGATTTACAGCATCCGCAGTTCTTTCGGTTTTTACATTTTTTTACATGTCCATCTAAGGAGCTAGGTCTCAGCATCAAGTATCATTCAAAAGATGACAGATTTAACAGCACAGTAGGAAGTACAAACTCAGATGTTCTCCAATTCCTGCAGCCAAGTTTAAATGTACAGTCTTCAAACTCAAAGCTGAAAAACTACAACTGAGCTAAGGCACACTTGAAATTATGTTTTGAACTACAAAATAATGTGAGAGTTTATAGCTTTGGGTGCCGTTACATGTCTTGTCATTTTGATATATTTTTTGAGATGCTGGAGTTCTCAACAACACTTTATTCCAAAAACTGTATATTGGAAAGGTAAATCTTTAAAAATTAACAGAACAAAACTGTTTATTTTTAAATCCTAACATAAACCAGGTTGATGAATAAAGGGAACTGGTATTAAATAAACAATTAAATTATATTTATACATGTATTGCAGGTTGCAGATTAGAGATGATCTGAAAAAGGTCTTTAAAAGTACAAATGGGTTAGTTATATTAAAACTAGGAGCAAAACGTGAGGTACATTAGGCCCTTCAAGCCTGTTCTGCCATTGAATCTGATTGTAGCTGATGCTCCATCTCAACACTATATCCGAGCTTTCTCTCCGCTTCCCTTAATGCCTTGAAGGCAAAAAAACATATCAATAACTTTCTTGAACATGCTCAGCATTCTGGCCACCAGAGCCTTCTGTGATAGTAAATTCCTCAGGACGAGCACCCTGAGTGAAGAAACATTTCCTCCTTTGTCCTACCCATATCCTGACACCTGATGCTAAAATCCCCAACCAGGAGAAACATTCTCCCCGCATCGAGTCTGTCTAGCCCTGCAAGAACTTCTCCATTTCAATCAGAACCCCTCTCATTTTTCTAAACTCTGGTGAATTCAGGCCCAGTCAAAGCAATCTCTTCTCCTACGAGAGGCCTGCAACCCCCAATATCAGTCTAGTGAACCTTCAGTGCACTTCCTCTATGGTTAGAGCTTACTCTCTTAAGTAGTCAGACCGAAATTGCACACCAAATCCAGGTGCAGTCTCACCAAAACCCTGTTTAACTGAAGGAAGTCCATCCCCACTTCTGAACTCAAAACCTCTTACAATGAAGACCAACATACCATTTGCCTCCTCAGTTTCTTGCTGCACCTGCCTGTTGATTTCATTGAGTGGAGTAGAAGATCACTCATATCGCTTTGCGCATCCACATTTCCCAATACATCACTATTTAAATAATACTTTGCTTTTCTGTTTTTCACACTGGTGTGTACAGCTTTACATTTATCCACGTTGTTCTGCATCTGCCACGTTTTAGCCAACACAATCAACTGTCTTGATTGCCCTGAAGCCACCTAGCATCCTCCTCATAACACCATTTAGATTTGTGTCATCAACATGTATTCTCAACCAAGTCAATATACTAACCACAACCTGTCTGCTTCAATTTTGCTCACAAACCTCGTACGCTGAAATTATCAAAAGCTTTCTTGAAATCCAAATATACCACAGACCACTGATTTGTCCTTCTCTATTCTATTAGTTATGTCCTCAATAACCTCCAGCAGATTAGTTAAGCATGATTTCCCTTTCATAACCTCATGGCTGACTTTATCTGATCCCATTAATATTTCCAAGTGTTCTATTATCAGATTTGTTTTAAACAAGCCTCCAGCAATTTCCCCAGTACTGACGTGATGCTAACCTGTAAATCAATGTTTTTTCCTTCCTTCCTTTTTTGAATTGTGTGGTTATATTTACAACCTTCCAATCATTTAGAAAATGCTCCAGAGTCTACAGAATTATGGACAATGACCATCAATGCATCTAATATTTCCAGATTCACTTCCCTAATATTCAGAGATGCAGATTATCAGGCCCGGGGGATTTGTTAGCCTTTAACTTCATTGATTTCTCAAGCACCTTTTTTCTCATTCAAAACAATTTTCTTCAAATTCACTCTCTCACTTGACCGTTGGCTCCCAAACATTTCTGGGAAATGATTTGTGTTCTTTTTAGTGAAAACAAATCAAAATATGTTTTCAATTCTTCTGCTATTTCTTTGATCCTTCATACAATTTTTCCCATTTCTGACTGTAAGGGACCTAACATTTGTCTTCATTATTCTTTCTCTTTACATATTTATAGAAGCTTTTAGTCAGTTTTCACATACCCTGCAAGTTGACTCGCATACTCTATTTTACCCCTCTTACTCAATCTTTTTGTCCTCTTTTGCTGAATTCTAAGTTGCTCCTGAGCCTCAGTCTTGATCATGTTTCTGGTAATTTTAAATGTCTTCTTTCTGGATATAACACTATCCCTAATTTGTTTAGCCACCTTTCCTAGATAGGAAGGATTTATTGTAATTCATGCATACATTACTTAAATATTAGGTGAGATGTGGAGAGCATTTTTCCACTTTTGAGAGCATCCAAAATTAAAGATTATAAACATAAAACTCTGAATGGCTCAAAAAGCAGCTAGAATGTAGAACTCTCTACCAAAGGAAATGCAGGATCTCGGCAAATGCTTTCATCATTCCAAAGGGAAACTACACAAGTCTATCACAGGAAACAAAATAAGAAGTATGCCACAAAGTTGGGCTGAGATGTAAGGATGGGAGGAGACTCATGTCAAATATAGGTACCAGCTCAGATGAGTTTGGTCAAATGACAAGTTTATACTACGTAATTTTATGTTCATGTAGTTTACACAAAAACCATGCAAATAGTTTCTATGAATACAGAATGTTTGGATGCATGATCTTGTATACATATCTATTAAAAAGCACAGTTTAAAGATTCAGAAGTGAAAACGATCTGCAATGTACGATACCTGGGAGGAGATTGACCTAAGCATTACCAAGGGGTCTGAGAAAGCAGAGCCGTTTCAGCTATCAGAGAAAGAGTGAATACATGCATATGTGGTTTGTGTCATGGTAAGCCGTGCATGGACTGTGAACTGGATCAGGTGCCTGGATACTGTACAAGTGAGAGTAAAAATTTGAAGATTTATTAATAGAGTAAGGGATGGGTTCTGTCATTTTGTACCAGTGAGAAAGGGAGTTGCGAGAAGACTCTGAGAATTATACTAGGTCTGAAAATAAAGGCTAAAGATGAGAGAGGAACAAACTTTAAGCATCTTAAAAACATTAATTAGTCCATTTTTAAAACATCAGAAAATGTTTTTGAAATTTGGCATTTATTTTGTTTATAGGGCAAAGCTTAGTAACCAGAGTCAAAAACTGAATGGATTTTTAGAGTCAACTTTTGTCTCAATTGCAGCTGACCTTGGAGCTACCAAGACACAAAACGGTTATCACGTGCACAGAAGCAGACAGGTGTAATTTCAGAGTTCTGGTCAGACTGACAGATCGAACTTGACATGAAATCAGGGTTATTTCCTGGGAGTGCAGGAATTGTATTTGCACTATATTGTATACAGAGGATTGAATACATTGCTGCGAGAAGCAAAAGTTTAGCTTGTTATGTGACTTAATAGATTCTGAAATGGCCTAAATCCAATATACTCAGAGTGAAAAATGCATCTCAAACGATAGCACAATATTATAAAAACCCACTTATTATAAAAGATTCTGACGGGCCACAAGAACAAGGAAGCAAATATAACATAAAATTTCTACTTACTGCAGAACAAGAGTCAGAAGTTTTATTGCTTGCACAGCAACTTCATATTCTTTATCTAGAGTCATAGAAACAATTCTATCCTAAAAAGAAAGGATACTTTATTCGATCAGTAAACCCTCAAAATAACTTAGATGCAGCTTTTGCTACTGCATTTTTTTCAATAAACATTTTTTTAATACCAACTTCTGACATGAAAGTAAGATACTCTCTGATGACAGATAACTTTGGAGCATTTATAGAGCAGTCACATTATTTACCATGCTCGCAGACATCAACTGGTCATTGCAGACTGGCATCTTCTCATTACAGTGGAATGTCGCACCGTCAACATGAAAAGTTTTTTTTTTAAGAAAGCACTCTATCTTTTATCATATGATTCACAGTGAACAGGAGGATTTTTATAACTTGGAACACTGATTTGTGGAAATCAAATGTGTCAAATTGCAATTTTATTACGTGGCCTTTCACAATTTTTGGATTGTTCTGGGGTGTGATTTCCTCTCGTAAAATCAGAATCAGAGACTGGTTACAGCATAGGACATCACTGCTTGGTCCTTCAAGACACCTCTCTACACCCCTATCCTCTACTATAAACCTGCAATTTGTTTTATTTTCAGGTGCCTATCCAACCACAATTGAATATGCCTCCACCACCAATTCAAGCAGTGCATTTCAGATCCTAAACATTAGCTGCTTTAAATGTTTTCTCATGTCACCATAGTTCTTTTACCAATCACAACGTCCTCTAGTTATCATTCCTTTCCTCAAAGTCATCAGTTTCTCCATTCACTCTGCCTAAATCCTCCATGTTTTTGAACACTTCTACCAAACTTCCTCTAAGTAAAGCATTTCCAATCTCGGCCTTCAACTGAAGTGCCCCACTCTTGAAATTAGCACTGTAGAATTTTCACTGCATCTTCTCCAAAGCCTTCAAATCTTTCCTTGAATGTGATCCAAAGATTGGATATAATACGCAAATTAAGGTTGAATGTCTTATGAAGGTTCACCATTACTTCCTGGTTTGTGTATGTGCAAATGAGTGTGTTCACGAAGTACAGGATTCCATATGCCTCTTCAATTTCAATTTCTCAACCTGTCATCCTGCTTCAACAATTTACATTTAAATAACCCCAGGCCTTTCTGTTCCTGTACAAATTGTAGTGTTTGCTTTATATTGCCTCTTCTCATTTTTTCTACCAAAATGAATCCTTGCACATTGCTCTGTATTAAAATTTCATCTGTCATTTGTCCACCTATTTCACCAACCTGTCTTGGTCCTTTTGAAGTCTATCATTGTCCTCCTCCCAATTAAAATTTTTGTAGACTGTCATTTACAAGTACTTAAATTGTGCCCTATACACCCAAGTCTAAGTCATTGACATAAAATAAGAAAAGCAGTGGCTCAAATACAGAACCACCCTAACCCCCACCCCCCACACTCTTCACTGACCCCCAAGGAAACAGCATTCTGCATCCTTCGGCAGTCTGAACGACAGCAGTTTACGACCATGCTGCTTCCTCACACTCAGCTAACTTTGTCTCCATGTTGCCATTACCTCTTTTCATCCATGGAAATCAAATCTGCTGGCAAAGCTATCAAATACAATTTGGAAGACTTTTTAAATATTTGCTTTGAACAAATTCATGTTGGTCTTTCTTGTTTAACCTTGTTTAGACTGACTGCTAATTTTGCTCGCAAAATTTCTATTGGCTTTCCTACCACTGTAATTAAACTGACTGCCACATAGATTCTGGGTTTATCTTTAGACCTGAATGAGGAGATAACACAAATTATCTTGATTAGTAAATATTTTGACATCTATATATTGAATTTCTATCACCTACCTTATTCCAAGCTCTGGATACAAGCTGATAGGCAAAGTGGAGCAGATTAGAGTGAGGAAGACAAACCCCAGAGAGGATAGGTAGGAACAGTAGTGACTGGAAGCAGCAGCTATGTAGGATTGAACTTCAATCATACCACATTGTGATTTTAACAGCTTAGTGGGGAATTAACTGGATACAGCAATAGTGGAATAGAAGGTATATGGATGACAGTATAAGGTAGGGGTGGAGATTAGATAGGTTTCGGGTAAAAGTTCGGCACAACATCGTGGGCCGAAGGGCCTGTACTGTTCTATGTTCTAAGAGATAGTGATGGAGTTTGTCAATGATATCAGGAATGGCGCTGGAGTAATGGATATCCTGTAAGGGAAACAGCATGGTCTTGAGGAATCATTACAGCAACTGACTTCTTACAGCACTGAGTGCCAAGTTTAGAAGAACAATGTGCATATTTCAGAATAATGTTATTTAATTTGCTTCTTTTACTTGAGGATTGAGTTTTGCTGAAACTTGAGATTTATTTAGGATTTTCAGGATATTCATCAAAGCACAGGATGGGGAACTAGACAGATGTACTGAGTTAAGCATCACCACTAGTGTCATAGCATAATTATAACCATATTAAAGATAAGGATTTATAACGAAGAAAAAAATTAACAGAATCGTGAAGAAGTGTAAAAATACAAATGAAGTTTTGAAGAAAAAACAACAAATGCTGGAGATCACGGCAGGTCAGACAGCATCAACAGAGAGAGCAAGCAAATGTTTCAAGTTTAGATGACTCTTCGTCAGAGCTGAAGTGAAGTGTGGAGGGGAGAGCACTTATGCGTACATGCGCCCGTGTTGAGTGGCTGTAGGGTACTGGTGGAGAAATAGTTCAGATTAAGTGATCAGAATGTGAGAATGGCAGAACAATGCTGTGTCTCCTGCCAGACTTCAAAGGACAGTAACTGGGATGGGGGGGGGGTGTAGGGGAGGACATGATAACAAGCTAAAAGAAAAGGAAGAAATGTTTCACAACTTAAAGGTGCTGAACTCAATTTTAAGTCCAGAAGGCTGTAAAGTGCCTAGTCTGCAGATGAGACATTGTTCCTCCAGTTTGCACTGTGATTCACTGGAACACTGCGGCATGCCGAGGACAGACATACGAACAGGACATTGTGTTAAAATGGCCGGCTATGGGAAGGTCAGGTCCTGCTTGCACAAGGCCGAAGGTGTTTCCTTTCTCCAATGTAGAGTAGGTCACATTGGGTGCAGCAAATACAAGACACAAGGTTGAAGGTGGTACAGGTGAAATGCTGCTTCACCTGGAAAGATTGTTTAGGGCCTTGGATGGTGAGCAAGGAAGTGGCGAAGGGGCAGATGTTGTATCTTCTGCAATTAAATGGGAAAGGGCAGTGGAGAGGTGGGGTGCTATTGGTGGCTGTGGAATGGACAAGACTGTCCCGGATGGAACAATCCCTGCGAAATGCAGATGGGGGAAGTGAGGGGAAAATGAGTCTGGTGGTGGCGTTCTGCTAGAGATGTCTGAAATGGTGGAGAATGAACATTTGAATGCAGAGGCTGGTGGGATGAAAAGTGAGGAGTAGGGGAACCCGGTCATGCTGTTGCGAGTGATGGCAAGGGGCAAAGGCGGAAGTACAAGTGATAGGTCCAGTGCGGTTGAGGGCTCTGTCAACCACAGTGGGTGGGAGACCACGGTCATGGAAGTTTTGTAGACTGGGCGTGCATGTCAATAGAAAATCTTTATTTCACACACATTAACAGTCACAAAGTACAATTTATAGAACTAAATGCAGAAATCCAGTTGTACGCAATTTAAAATTAACTAACCTTGAAACGACTTGTAAAAAGTTCAAGTTTAGGAATGAGCTCTCTGTTATAATAGAGACCTTGCAGGGCTGTTAAGCATTTTAGCCTCACTTCCCCTTGCTGAAAAATAAAGCACATTACTAAGTATCACTTTGAAGAACTGACTGGGGAGTTAGTGTAGGAGGGAAGGCCTTTCTTCAACACACCAGAAAATCAATAAAAGATTTTCTATAAAATAATGCATACCACTCCCACTGACATTCCACAGAATGCAGAATTCTGGAAATGAATCATGAAACTGGTAACATTTGGTACATAAATACACTTTTTGTTCCACACAATGTGCAAAATAATTTACAGAAAAAGTCAAACAAGTTTCAGTGTTTCATACATAATTGTACAACAAACATTTAGAAAATAATAGTTTTAAATTACCTTATCATGCATGGTCCACCCTACGTACTTCAAATAACTGTCATTTAAGAAGGCATCACTGTACATTTTCATCCATACCCCAATCTCTTCGATGCAGACTGCTCTTATCTCAGAGATTGCATCACTGTAGGAGAAACAAAACAGCGCAATACAGATTAAATAATCCGACACAAAAGGCAAAAATTTTCTTGCGATAATTCAAGCCATGCAAAAGTGCAAGACACCTTGAAGCTCTTACCGATATCGATGTACAAACACCCCTTTAAAAATGGCATTCATCATATTTTCAATTTCATCCTGATTTTCTTGAAGCTGGGAAGGGAAACGATAAAATGAAGTAAGTTCTAGATTAATCTTGAACTAGTTTACACCCGTAGAGAGAGACTTAATGTTTTCAGCACTACTAATCCAAGGCAAAGTAATATGTAAAAATCTGCATCTCTTCGCAAGTGTTTCATTTCTTTTAGTTTCTGTTCAAATCCATTTGTACATTGACAAAATTTGTCACGAAACAACACCTCTATAAGGTATTACAGAATGAAATTTAAATAAGAGTGGTTGCTTGATAAAAGTTCCTTGATATAATTAAGAGTAGTGACTTGGTACAGTCAAATAATACAACTGCCAATTGGTTTACTGCAAAAAAAGACCCATCAATAGTGTCTAGTTTACAATCAATGAAGAACCATATGTTAAAAAAGTAAAAATGACTAACAAGCTACATTGGAATGTGATAGCTGGTTAAGAAAATTTTTTGAAAATTCTTTACAAGCTTTTAAAATGTGCTTTCTAGTATCCAGAAGGCGATCAGCAATTTTAAAAAACCCTCAATGACTGATTACATATAGGATCGTGGCAATTTGTAGGCAGTGCAGCTTCGAGAACTAATTATTGCAATAAAAATTTACACAAACACAAGTTGCCCCGAACATAACTTGAACTTAAAATTTCAAATCTTTTGTGCTGTGTTTATCAATTTTGGGAAAAATGTGTTGTTAAGGACAGTGCAACAGAACAGAACCATAGGAACACTGAAACAAGAGCAGGCTTTAGCAAATCCACCAGTCAATTAAGTTGTTGCTCATCTGTGACCAAGTTCTATATACTTACCTTTGTCAACATTCCTCAATACATTTCGTTAACAGGAATTCATAAATCATTAGCAGGACCTGTCATTTTCTAAGAGAATTCCAAAATTCTACAGCATGTAGAAGCTTTTCTGAATTTCACTCCTGAAAGGTCTAGCTCTTTTCGCATTTTCCCACACTATACTCTATTTGCCAACTTTTTGCCCACTTACTCAACCTATCATTTTCACTCAAACTTGTGTTCAACCCCCTTTACCTACTTTTTGTCATCTTCCAATCAAGCTACAGTGCCTCTACTTCCATCCTCTAAAACAGCAATATATATTGTACACAGATGTGGTCTCAGCACTGACCCCTGTGGAACCCTACTGGTCACCAACTTGAAAAAAAACCTTCTTATCCACAATTACTGTTCCCTGCCCATTAGCCAATTCTCAAACCATGCCAATATACTTACTTCCAACACCATGAACTCTTATGTTATGACCTAACCTTTTGAGAGCTACCTTGTCAAATGTCTTTATTCAAACCACCCATGACTTCTAAATTACAGAGAATGCAACTCAATTTGTGTGATCTCCTCCCCCATGATTTAACCCATGCAGTACAGGTTGCATTCCAGTAAACCTCGAGATCTAGTGTACAAATACCAGAGTTGAAAATAAAGGTGAAATTTAGCTCCATGCCCCCAAAAAGAACTCATTCACAGATACAAAGGAAAGTGCAAGCCAGGCTAAATATAACATTAAAACAAAATCTAATGTCAGGTGTCTTCTTCTTAACAGAGTCCACCCATTGACCAAAATATATGAATAGTTAATTTCGGAAATTGGAAGTTCTATTTCCACTGTAGCTCCTTGCAAGTTGTAGTTTATCTGCTTTAACAAGTGATTCTTTTGCATTAGCTATTTTCAACAGATAAAATGCATAAAAAATATATATTTCGAGAAGATAAAGTCTACCTGCACACATTGCTTTGACCACAATTTACGAAGCATCTGAGTTATGAGTACTTACATTAGGGATTGGCAAAGTGCAGTCAACACTTCATTTGGTGAACAACATACTTCACTATGTTGTTCCTTAAAATTTTAAAGCCTGTCAGTCTGTTAATTAAAATAGTAACTTGGGCAAGACATCAAGAAAGCGAAACTGCCTTGTGTTACTATATTTGAAAGCAAATGGATAAAGTGGCGGGGGCACATTTGGGAGGCTAGAGTTATGCTACAGCAACTGAGTTTAATACTGCACGTGTCTGTGATGTTTGTTGACAGCTCCTGCTTACACTGCAGACTACCAAGATACAGCTGCAAAACTATACACATGCATGCATCAATGTAGCTACAGCTCTATTTCTTGAAGTAGATGTGTGATCATTTGCTTTGTAACATTACAAAAGATTCCACAAGGTTTTAAAAGTTGTTGCGCAACAGGACTTTTAAAATTTATTTCTGAATCCTTGAGGAACTCCTAATCATGCAAGAATGCCTCTTTGACAGGAGGATTAAAATATAACAATTCTTAAAATAATTATTGCAGTTCAATAAAAACAATGTCATTGACAAGAGTAAATATAAATGCAAACCACTAAAATAATAACCACTGTGCAATGAAATTGAGTAAAAAGTAATAATAAATGTACAGCAAACAAATTAATCTTTAGGCAATTTCCAAGTGAAACTAGTTGTTAATTTAACTTTTTTCTTTGTTTCATATTCCTAATTTAAATAAATAATATTTAATTGAATTAACCACATTTTATATTGTATGGCTTAATTATTTATGGTTGTTTACCAACAGATTTTTCTAACTATGACACAGGCTTTGAAGAAAGATTCACTTCAGCACCTCAATGATCAACACATTAAAAATACAATCCACACAACACAGAATAGCAGAAAATGAAAAAAGGCTAATGAAGGAAATCTGATAAATTCAGTTACTTTCTTTCAATTGCAACAAGCAAGTAGTCATGTTGCGACACTGACATTTCACTGACCTCTTTTCTTTTCTGTAATAGGAGCTCCAACCTGTCATTGGCTCTTTTGCCAATAATTTTATTTCTTTCAGTTTCATATTGCCGCTGAGTATTGTCCATGTTAATACTTAAATTTAACGCCACATTTACTAGGGCTGTCATCAGCTTCATAGCTATAAAAAGAAATGGCTGGACAGTTTAATTACATATACAAATACTGAATAATTCACTTTATTTGCAACTAAAATGAAACGTGCTTTCCTAAAACACATGAAATCTACAATAAAATATTTAAATAGTTTTGTTTTTATAGTCTTTTCTTTACAAGAGTTCTAACTTCAATAGTAAAATCGTCAGAATTGAGAGAACCACTTCGGTCAAGTTCTGACATATCAGCAGAAGAACAAGCTGCTATTTTAGACTTCTGAGCTGCAGACTATGTAAATCATGACTTGATTTTATCGACTTGAGGTTGAGAAACCTAAATGAAAGTAAACACGGGACCAAAATTAACAATAGTGGAAGAAATGTACTAAATTAGACTGATGTTATCATTTGGAGTTTTAAAAGGCTTGGATTACAGAGAGGAGCGAAAATACCAATGAAAACTATTGTGCAGCTTTGAGACTTGGCAAAGAATGAAATAAGAGCAAGGAACTTAATATCAGGTGAAATACTAGAAGGAGACCAGTTTGCCAAAGTTCTCTGCACTTCAATTTATTACTCTTTCAGATCAATCCAACAATTTCCAATTTATAAGCTATGAGTTTGTCTAAAACTTACCAGATTCATGCATATAACTCACCATCGCTATATTTCGTTTCTCAATATTAAGAACTCACTCTTCACCTTCCAGTCAAAGAAAATCTAATACCAGATAGCAAATTTAAACCCATTTAAACAATTCACAGGACCATGGCCCAAAAGTGCTTTTTTGTTTCTCATGGGGAAAAAGACACTCAATTAAGGCACTGGCATCTCAACAGACAACAAACACAATTGCACCCTTAGATGCACAAGCAGTGAGTCAAATATTTTGAAAAATAAACTATACATTTTCACATGCACAAAGGGAAAACAAAAGTATTGCAGAAACAGAAACCTTACAAGTCACTTGTATTGTAAAAAGTCAACTCTTTAATATTAAACGTCTGCACACTGATAAAATGTCATCAAGTACAGGTTGGGTACCCTTTATCTGTGCATCCAAGACCCAAAAAGACCTGGAGACCAAGGTCTTTACAAAAATGAACCCAAACAAACCTGCAGACACGCTGAATTCTAGTCTTAGGAAAAAAAAACTTTGTTTTTAAGTCCATTTGGGTGAAGCAAAGTTCTTTTCCCCCAAAGGAACTGAACAAACTTGTTGATACACTGAGTTTGCACTTGTGGGAGAAAAAATCTTGGCTTTTGGGTCAATTCATGTCTGTTCAGGCCAACTGAATTTTTTTCCAAAGGGCCCAAACAGAGCTAAGTGGTAGGTGTAGCAACAAATGCAGACAAAGAATAATAAGTGCAGAGGTGATGAGAAATGTTTATCAAAAACCTGGTAGTATCTGTAAAGATGATGTGAACCCACTGGCTAACATGCGTTCAAAGGTTAAATTAATATTTTGCTGTTGGTTGTGAGATGATTAGTAAAAGATCCTAGAGGGAAAGGAAAGCGTGTCCGAAAATATCCTTCATTAAAAATAACTGGTCCTGAGATTTACAAAATAAGAATTTCCGACCAGTATACGATTTTAATTGTAGGCAGAAAATGGAAAACCTAAAAGCAATATGTAACTTGAAGGAAACAATTTCTGTACTTTGAAGTGGATATCTCACCTGCCAATGTGCTGGTGTGTCTGAATGCTCGAACCTGGGAGTCTGACAACCCAGTTAACAGTGAAATAACAGTGTCCATCATATATTCATCATATATGATACTGTACTGACACTGCCTCACAAGCACAGAGATGAATTCACAGAAACTAGACTTGAATTTTTTCCATTGTGGACCAGGCATTGTAAGCGGGTAATCACCACTGTCCTGAAGTATAAGAAAGTTTATTAAATGTGATTAGAACAAATAAAGACAGATAGATCATTCAAAGATAATTTGGTGCAGAATTGCAGATCACAAATTCAAACAAAATAGCTTCTTAAACCAAACATACAAAAATGCAAATATATTCTGCATTCTTTTAAGAAAGAAAATAGGTACCTAATCTGATGACTGTTGAGGTTTAGTTTGGTGGTTGGAATTTTTCTCTCAAAAAGTATGCTTTAATTTGATCCCCAGTTTTCTTTAAAGTTACAGTGTGCTCAGTATTCGCGTGAGTTCAAAATCTGGTTCAATTTAGTTTCTTTCTGTCAAAATAGTTTTTAGATTTGTAAGACTGCTGTGGCGCAGTACCTCTGCGTCAGAAAGTCTAGGTAAAAGTCCCACCTATGCTGGCAGCGTGTCAAAACTGTAATGCTGGCAACTCCCCAAGAATATTTTCTGATTTGTTCTGCTGGTTGGCCAGCATTTATTGCCCAGAGGGTAGTTAAGAGTCAACTACATTGCTGTTGGTCTGGAATCACATGTCGGCCTGACCAGGCAAGGATGGCAGTTTCCTTCCCTGAAGGACGTAAGCGAACCAGATGAGTTTTACCGACCATCAACAATAGATTCATGATCATCGGTGCCAAATAGCTTAGTTATGTCTTGCGTACAAAAACTAACCCAGCCAATTATCGCCCATTAACCTACCCACAATCATCATGGCAGACTAGTACAAGAGGTAAAGTCACATGGTATCAGGGGTATGCTGGCAGATAAGGGAGGAAAAAAGGCCTTTAGCATGCTTGCCTTTATTGGAAGGGGCATTGAGTACAATGATAGGCAAGTTACGCTGCAGCTTTATAGAACATTAATTAGGTCACACTTGGAATATTGCATACAGTTCTGGTCTCCACACTACCAGAAGAGCATGGATGCTTTGGAGAGGGTACAGAAAACGTTTACCAGGATGCTGCCTAGTATGGGGCATTTTAGATATGAAGAAAGGTTGGATAGACTGGGTGTATTTTCACTGGGACGCAGGAGGTTGAGGGGGTACCCTGAAAGAAGTTTAAAAAATTGTGAATGGCATGGATAGAGTGGGAAGTATGAGGCTTTCTCCCAGGGTGGAGGGATCAAGGTTCAAGATGAGGTGGTGGGGGTGCGGTGTAGAGTTTACAAGAGATGTGCTAGTCACATTTTTCACACAATGGGTGGAGAGTACCTGGAACGCACTGCCACAGGCAGTAATGGAAGCAGACACAATAGCAGCATTCAAGAAGGACCTGGACAAATACATGATTAGGAAGGGAACAGAGGGATCCAGATCCTGTAAGTGAAGACAGTTTTAGTATGGAAGGGCAAAACGCATCAGTGCAGGCTTAGAGGGCCAAATGGTCTGTTCCTGTACTGTATTGTTCTTTGTTCATCAGTAAAGTTATGGGTGAGGTCACCAACAATGCTAACTATGCAGCATTTGCTCAGCAATAACCTGCAGGAACACTGAGCTCCACACTTCATTACAGCCTTGGTTCACACATGGCCAAAACAGGTGAATTCTATGGGTGAGGTGAGAGTCACTGTCCTTAATAGTAAGGCTGCATTTGACCAGGTGTAGCATCAAGGAACTTTAGCAAAACTAGCATCAATGGGAATAAAAAGGGAAAAGCCTGCGCTAATTTGAATCATATATGGCACAAAAGACAATGCTCATGACTATTGAAGGTCAGTCATCTCAGCTCCAGGACATCTCTGCAGGAGTTCCTCATGGTAGTGCCCTAGGCCCAACCACCCTCAGCTGCTGCAATGATCTTCCCTCCACCATAAGGTCATAAGTGGGATGTTTGCCGACGACTGCACAATGTTGAGCACCATTCGCGACTCCTCAGATACTGAAGCAGTCCATATTCAAATGTAATAAGATCTGGACAATATCCAGGTTTGGGCTGACAAGGGGCATAGAACATTCACACCACACAAGTATTGGGCAATCTCCAGCAAAAGAGAATGTAATCATGGCATTTTGACATTCAATGGCATCAGCATCATGGAATCCCCACTGTCAACATCCTGGGAGTTACCATCGAACAGAAAGTGAACTTTATATTGGAGGAATCATATAAATACTGCAACTACGAAAGCAAATCAGAGACGAGGAATACTACAGTAATTCACCTCCAGACTCCCCAAAGCCTGTACACCATCTACAAGGCACAAATCAGGGATGTGATGGAACAATCCCCACTTGCTTGGATGAGTGCAGGTCCAACAACACTCAGGAAGTTTGACATTATCCGGGACAAAGCTCCTTGATTGACACTGCATCTCCAAACATTTGCTCCTTTCACCACCGACTCTCAGTATCTGTAGTGTGCATCATCTACAAATTGCACAGCAGAAATTCAAAGATCCTTAGATAACACCTTCCAAGCTAACAGCCACAACCATCCAAAAGGCCAAGGACAGCAGATATATGGCAACACTGCCTGTAAGCTCCCTTTCCAGCCACTCTCCATCCTAAATTGGAAATAGACCACCATTCATTCAGTGTTGCACGGTCAAACTCCTGGAATTCTCTCCCTAATGGTATTGAGGATAGAACATAGAACAGTACAGGCCCTTCGGCCCACGATGTTGTGCCAAACGTTTACCCTAAACCTAAGGTCTATCTAACCTCCACCTCTACCTTATACTATCATCCATATGCCTATCTAATAGCCGCTTAAATGCTCCTAACGAGGCCGACTCCACTACCCGCTCCGGCAACGCATTCCACGCCCCAACCACTCTCTGAGTAAAGAACCTACCTCTGATGTCTCCCCTATATCTACCTCCACTCACTTTAAAACTATGCCCCCTCGTAATAGCTACCTCCATCCTAGGAAAAAGTCTCTGGCTGCCCACTCTATCTATACCTCTGATGTACCTACTCCAAATGGACTGCAGCAATTCAAAGCAGCAGTTCAACACAAACTTCTCAAGGAAATCCTGGGATGAGCAATAAATGCTGATCATTCAGCAACAGCCCAAATTCCAAACATTAACCTAAAAATACCCAACCAGGTTTAGTAATGCTTGACTTTGATGTGAAGGAAGATCTTGTGGCAGCGGGAGTGTCCCTTCTGGGCCAGAAGATCCAGGTTCCTGTCTCACGCGCCCCAGAGGCTTGTCACAAACATGTCTGAACAGACTGATTAAAATACTTAGGATGTGTCTATGGGCTCCTGTGGCACGTTGCCCTATCCTGTCCTAGAAAGTCGCACCAGTGTGAGAGGAGTGCCATAACATGTCTTAACTAGTTGGTTAAAAATAATTTACTATTTCTTACTTAGATGTGTACATAAAGAACAGGCAGCTAATATGGTTGGGGGATTGTTTAGAATAAAGATGTAAAGCTATGGCAAGCAATAACCAGTCTCCAAAGCTTTCCAGTCTGTATGTTTATTCACCATTGGGTTTGGAGTTCCACAAACAGTTGCTAGGTCCTCATTAAATATTTTGTTTAATGACAATCTTGTACTCATTTCAGCATTCACTGAAACTGTACCATTCGAAGCACCAAAATAATTACATGATTGACAATAATTAATTAATAATAAAATCTGAATAATTCAATGTTACTGGAGGGGTGAAGCTTCTATGGTTTTATTTTTCTTTTAGTTTTATCTGCTTAGTTCAAATAAAAACTTCAGTAACACAGCAGAAATCCACTTCAACCTTTTAGAAAATAAACAATACCAAGCAGATGGCATTTTTAAATAAATGAAATTTGCAATGACTGCAACAATAACTTCAAACGTTGATGAATATTTAAAACTGGATCTGATTTGAACTTTGCCAGAACCAAATATACTGAACATTCGACACAAGATGGAAAATGTAATAATAGTAGTGAGCTCAGTTACTTATTATTCTGAAAGAAAATTTTCAACTTTTTTCTGTCCTTAAAATAACATGAAAATTTACTATTGGGATAGTTTAAGTTAGTTAACAAATCATCCAGTTTGAAAACTCGACCCGAAACTGGTTTCACTATCCCCAGATGCTGCCTGCAATATGTAGCTTTTGCATCTGCAGCTTCTTTTTTAACTCTTCCCAAGATCCCAAATATATATTAAAAATTGCAAAAATAAAGATGCCATGTTTAGGTCGAAGGTTCAAGAACCTGAAATTTAACACTGTTTCTTCAGCCCCAGAAACCACCAAACATGCGAAAAGATTCCAGCACTTAGTTTCTATTTCCAATATTTGCTTTTTGAAAATGATTGTATTTAAAATTACCTCATCAAATTCTTCTGTCATCTTACGAATTATCTCAGAATTTTGCATGTGACGGAACATCTCAGCAGTTACTACACCTGCCGATCAAGAACAGTCAATGGAATGAATGCAAGACAGAGCATAAAAAATAGGGGAAAAAAAAAGGAAAAAAAAATTCTGGTTCCTGTGCACACAAACATCCCACAATGTGAGCCTGGCTGACAGTCTTAAGATTCTACTTTCATTCTCTGGCTCACTCCTCGTGGCAAAACCATGACTGATCAGAGTCAGAGTCAATCTGGCTGGTGTAAATTTAAACAAGGATTGGCAAATAGCAACCAATCATCAGCTAACCGGTGCATTCTTCAGGGAAACAAGTCTACCAGAGTTCATTTTCCAGCCGATCATCATGGTCTTCTCAGAGCACTAAAACATTGTTTTTCTTTACATTGGAATTCTGCAAATTATCTTGCCAAGTCTTGCAGCTCGTGCAAAATGAAAAGTTTAACAAATTGTGAGGTTAATTATTAAACTTTGAATTGTTGCTAGGGAACTACACTATCAAGATTTCTGGAAATACTAGGACAACAACTTACCTTTGCAGCCTGAACACTGAATAAAAAAATTTATGAGATCCAGAAGTGCAGTATCCCGGTCATGCTTGTAGGATTCAATCCAGTCGTCTACAACAGTCTACAAAGCAGAACAGAAAGGCAACTAATCAGGGGTACAAAAATACTGTTGAAAAAATAACTGGCTTACACCTCAGAATTATGCTATTCTTACTAAAAAGGCAAAAAACTGAGAGGTGAGAGGTAACACGCAAGATTGATGGGGTGAGATAGGATGAAATGATGGAAAAATAGGAAAACAAAAGAGAGAGGATTAGCATGAGAGCACTTGGAAGGGAGGAGCCAAAGCAGTACAATGGTTTTAATATTATGCAAGCCTGGCAATGCCAGAATGTTTCTGAATCAATTCATGCTACAAAATATGCCAAAGGTCACCATTATTGTAATGAAAGGTTACTGTGTTCATTATCACTCTCGCGAACTTGTCAACACAGTACAAAAAAAAATTGCAAATAGCTCATTAAAACCCAGGAGTTACAGCTCCTTGCAGCATCACAGTTTGGTATTTGTACATAAAGTGGCAAGTAAAACAGACACATGCTGCAGCCGCCTCTTTGTACGGTTGTCTTACTCATTTGGTTTACAACACGAACAACAATGATGTTTGATATCAAGCAATATCAAGATAGTTCCATTAATTTTATGTGGAGTCTTGCTCCTGCAATGGAAAACAATTTATTTTCTCAATCACTCCTTCTAATAAACTTTACCTGCATTGCACTCTTGCCCAATTTCACAACTTCAAATAGCATCATGTTTTCCACTCCTCCATTCTGTTGGTGATGTCCATTCATCCGGTTCATGCCTGTTGCAGATTTTCCACCATTTCCACTTTTTCCTTTCTCTCCAGAAACTTTTTTTACTTTTTTACTGGACTAAAAATGAAATAAATAAGATTTTTACACAATATATTTTACAACATGAAAGAAATGTAATTTTATAATTCGTGATATGTTCATGCAAAATTACATGGTAAAACATTGTTGCATCCTTCAAAGAAAAGTTGCTATTACTGGGATCTCCATTGTTTGGTTTAAAAAAAAATACACATACCCCTAACCTGGTAGAACTAAAGCATGACTAACTCTGCATTCTTTGATTGGAACTTATGCACAGATTTTAGTTACAGGTGGCAGCTTCATCCATCTGGGATGTTAACAGTTCAGTATTGAGCAGTGAAAGGATTTTTGATGTCACAATGATGATGAGTTTGAATATCTTTTATTTATTTCAAGAATTCCTCAAGAATCGTTTATGAGGAGGCATCAGTGGGAGACAGTCACTCTGGTTTCATTTAGCACCGTTCAACCTGCAATGTCTGTCACATAAACCCAAATAGGGATTCACACAAACAACATTCCAACGTATTCAGCCATGTGCGTGCTTACGCATTTTCATCCAGACAAATACTTCCAGCAGCATTTTCCCAGTACTAAAGACAATCAGATTCCTTGTTGATTTATCCCCTCTGAATCCAGTGTCTGAGGCCAACTACAGTTCATTCTTACCACCTCTTCCCCAAACACATTGGCACTACATTCCCTTGATGTAGCTACACCACTGGTACAGGAGTGAGCCATTCAGCCTGTTGAGCTCTCTCAATCATGACTATGGCTGATCTAACACCTCAGTGTCTTTTATCCATGATATCCCCATGACCTTTCATACCATTAGTAACTAGAAATGTATAAATCGCAACTTTAAACACTCAAATACAGCACAACATCAGCACGGGCTATTGAGACTGAGAGATTTGAATCAAGGAATAGAGAGTTTGCAAATTTGTGAATAAATCAGTGGGTCAGGTTTGGGAAGAAGCAGTTAGCAGCAAACTGTCAACATTCATTCATTGTTGATAACTCTCTGGAACTGACAACAACTTCAGGATATCGGGCACACATCGGTTATGGCAATATCCTAAGAATGCTGTCTGTGCTTCAGGACTTTGGCACAAGATGCCCATCCTTTGCCACTGACGACAAAATCTCACCACATTCAGTGAGTATTCAAGTTTACAAATAACACAAAGCAGGCACAGTGAGCTTTACACTACTGAAGGACACAGGAATGAAAACTTCCAGCAGTTACACAGAGATTTAATCACATCCCTTCAGTTCAGTTTTAAATGCCAAACCTCAGCAAAGATATGTTGACCTTGGAATTAGTACAGTGCAGATTTTCCAGAATTATATTACTCAAGATGTTTGGGTGCTTTAGGTTCAGTCTGCAAGGTTTAGGAGAAATAGTCATCACATTTATAGAATACAATGAAATTATTTTCCCAGTTTCACAATGCTTTTCTACGTCTATTACATATGCAAAAGTAGAATTTAAAATACAAATGCAGAACAGAAATAAGAGTTGCCATGGGTACTCTCATGACAATGCTTTCTTTGGGATATATGGAACCTTGTCTGCTCCAGTCCTATTAAGGCCTCCTCTCTCATCTCTTTTCCATGACATTGATGACCACATTAGTGACATTTGCCATCCTTACACTGAGCTGGAAACTTTAATCAACACAGGTCCCAACCTTCATTCTTCTTTCAATTCCCATGGTCCACCTTGGACTCTTCCTGTCCATTCCGTGACAGAGGATTATCAATCGGTATTTACTACAAGCTTGTTGACTCTGACAAATACCTTGACTGTGTTTCCATCTCACTTCAAGAACTTTCTTCTGTACTCCCAGTTTTTGTTTCTCAATTGCACCTATTCAAATACTGCAACCTTCCGCACATGCTTTTGGTACGTTTTGCTTATTTCTCAATCAACTACCACCCCACTTAGGGTTGGTCAGGGCCCTCAATCCAGTCTGTTCTTGGTCATGTGCCTCTTCTCTCCTTGCTTCCCTCCCTCCAAGACCCACGATATTGGCCTCTTGTTCTCACTTTTCCACCCATGATCATCATTAATCATCTGTCATTTCCACCATCCTCAGCATTATTTCCCCAAAAGATGTCTCCTTCCTTTCCCTTTAAATATTCTGAAAGGACTGTTCCCTCTTCAATATCCTGGCCCAATCACAGAAACTCTCCAGGTCCCCACCCTTTTCTGTAGCATCTTTCCATGAGGGCAGCAAGTATAACATCTTCTGTCATTCCCCTTCTCATTGTCTAAAACTCTAAAGACTCATTCCAACTGAAATGTATAGTTCTGTCAACTTATATGCTTCATTCACTGCACATGATGTGGGCTCCTCTACATTGGGGAGATGAAACACAGATGGAGATCGCTGTGCGAACACCATTGTTCAGTCCACAATGAAAAAAAGGTTATTATCTGTTGTCATTTTTATTCTGCATGTTGCTCCAACTCAGATTTCACAAAATCTTGGACTGATGAAAACACAGAAGGCGTGTCATGATTGTGCCAGTTCTGTGGTCTTTCCTATCTTTTCCAGGTAGCTCTTCTATTTTTGCTTCAGCTAATTATCCAAATATCTTTGGAAGGCCTCAAGTGAACCCACTACCACCAGACCTTGAGAAGAGTATTCTGATTCCCATCATGCACTGTCATCAGTGGTTCCTTTCAGTGTCCACTGGCTGACCATCCATGATCTGCCAACAAGAACAGTTTTTCCACTGTCAATTCTGCCCAAATCTCTCTCAATTTTGAAAACAAACACTCACCAGTATTCTCGGTTCCCAGTCACTCAGCCAAGTTCATACCCATGCTGTTATCATCCATTCTATTTCATGGACTTCAACTTCGCTGACTTGCCAGTTTTATGGCACTTCTTCAACCAAAAAACCCTCAACCACAAAACCCTGATCGAACATCTTATTCAAAGATGAGTTAAACACAATGTTCTACTGGTACCTCTGTTCTGGCTTCCTTAATTAGTCCACTATCCTTGTGACTGTTAATATTGTCCAAAACTATGCTATGCTTTCTAAAAGCTTTCCCAGAACTTTGATAAAAATGGCTGGACTGCATTTGCTGGGTACAGTTTGACAATCTTTCCAGACGCTGGTATAACATTTGCAGTCATCTCCAACTCTGGGACCTTTGAATCTCAGGAAAATTGACAATTATGGTCCGTGCCTCAGCAACTTACATCTTTATATTTCTCAGTATCCATAAAAGTAATTCATCAGTCCCTGGTGACTTATCAGCTTTAAGCACAATGACCCTATCCAACAAAAAAACCAAAAGAACTGTGGAACGCTAGAAATCTGAAACAAAAACAGAAATTGCTGGATAATGTCAGCATGTCAGGCATCATCTGTACAGAGTCTTAGAGTCATACAGCACGGAAAGAGACCCTTCGGTCGAAATAGTCCATGCCGAACATAATCCCAAACTAAACTAGTTCCACCTGCCTGCTCCTGGCCCATATCCCTCCAAATCTTTCCTATTCCTGCCCTTGTCCAAATGTCTTTTAAACATTACAATTGTGCCTACATCCACCACTTCCTGAGGAAGCTCATTCTACAGATGAATCACTCTCTGTGTAAAATATTTGCCCCCATGTCTTTTTTAAATCTCTGTCCTCTCACCTTAAAAATGTGCCCCCTAGTCTTGAAATCCCCCACTCTGGAGGGGTGGGGTGGGGTGGGGGGGGAAACAACCATCAACCTTATCGATACCCCTCATGATTTAATAAGCTTCTATACGGTCACCTCTTAACCTCCTACGCTCTAGTGAAAAAGGTCCCAGCCTATCCAGCCTTCCTTTACAACTCAAACCTTCCATACCTGGCAACATGTTCCTCCAGCTTCACACGGTGTTTTCTCATTATCAACATCCTGGTTAATCTCTTTTGAGCCCTCTCCAACTTAATAACATCCGCCCTCTAAGTGGGCAACCAGAACTGTACACAGTACTCGAGAACATGCCTCAGCAATATCCTGTGCAACCTCACCATGACTTCCCAATACCTATACTCAAAGAATGAGCAATGAAGGTAAGCATGCTAAATGCCTTTTTAACCACCCTGTCTACATTTGATGCAAACTTCAAAGAATCAAAGTTACTGTTTTTGGGTCCTGTAACCCTCCTTCAGAGTTTATCCAACATCTGAGTTCTTAGGTCATAAACTGTCTCAACGACATCCTCTTTCACGATGACTTGGCCTGCAATTTCTTCCTTGGTAAAGGCAGATACAGAACATTCATCTTGTATCACAGCTATGCCTCTGCTTGCAAGCATAAATGCTCTTTTCAGACCCTCACAGCTCCAATCCTAGTTTTGCCAAGTAATTACTATCTACATACCTTAACAAGGCTGTTGGATTCAGTTTGATGCTCTTTCATTTTATTTCCATTTCCCTTCCTGAATTTTCAAAATTCAGCCTGGTCCTCAGTTGAATTTTCTACCTGACAACAGTCAAATGCACTTATTTTGTTTTTTTCACTCACTCTAACTATAAACAAGGTGTGGAGGTGCCGATGTTGGACTGGGGTAGACAAGGTCAAAAATCACACGACACCAGGCTAGAGTCCAACAGGTTTATTTGAAGACACAAGCTTTCAAAGGCTCATTCCTTCTTCAGGCATCAGTGAAAGGGGTAGCATCAAACACAGAATGTATAAGCAAAAGATCAAAAGTTCACAGAACTGATGCGGTGTTGAAGAAACCTAAGATGGCTGTTAAACTTTTAATCGGTTAAAAAGGATTAATACGCAAATTCCCGAATTTCTTTCAAGTCGCTGCCCCGAGTTAACTAAAGGTTTTATCAGTTCCCTCAGTACACGAGAGGTGACATCCCAGGTTAGACATTGCATTTTAGGTGTGAGGCCTTGTTTAGAATCTGGCTGTGAATCAGACTGGTTTTATTTTGAAAGTAGGAATTTATAAAATACCACATTAACTGTCTACAAATTGTCTGCGTGTGAGTGAGTGAGTCAGTGAGTGAGAGAGAGAGAGTGAGAGAAAAGAGTGTATGTGTGTATGTATATGTGCATGTGTGAGAGCTGATAGTGCGGTGGGGTCACCTGTAATGTGACACGCACCCAAGATTCTGGTCGAGGCCGTCCTCGGCCATCAGCCTCTGCATTGTTGTGTATCCCAAAGTCTTGCAGGACATTTACCCAAACATCCAAGGCCAAATGTCCTTGACTGTCCTCTAAGGCAGATTTCAGAATACAGAACACCGCAGAGTCACCAAGCAGAGGCCGATAGCCACGTGCGGAACCCATGAAGATGGCATCAATCAGGATATTGCATTAACGTCATGCCACAGGTGACCCCACCACACACACACACACACACACACACACACACACACACACACACTCCCTCTCTCTCTCTCTCTTCCACCCCCCCACCCCCGTCCCCCACCCCTTCACATGCATACACACGCATACTCTCTTTCCCTCACACACACAGATTAAATCTATGGGGTGAATTTGCATTTGCAGATTTGTAATTGCAGATGCATTCCAGTTTGTTCAAAAAGCACACAAATCTGTACCATGTACAAGCTGCACGACAGCAACTGACCTAGGCTCCTTTGACAGAATCATCCAAAACTGTGACCTTGACCAACAAGAATGAAAATCCCCTGCAAATATCTGCAAGATACCCTCCATGTTACACACCATCCTGACTTGGAAATAGACTGCACGACAGAAATTCACCAAAAGTCCTGACACGGTATCTTCCAAATCCACAACCACTTCAACCTACGGCAGCAGACGTGTGGAACTCCACCAACCACCTGCAAGCTGCCCTCTAAGCCACTCACCATCTTGAACTGGAAATATATCACTGTTCCTTCAGTGTCACTGGATCAAAATCCTGGAACTCTCTCCCTAATAAACCTACTGCACATGAGTTGCAGCAGTTCAAGAGGCAGCTCATCACCACGGGCAACTATAGACGGGTATTAAATGTTCACCCGGCCAACGATGCCTGCATCCCATAAGTGAATATAAAATAAAATTCCTTCACTGCCGCTGGTTCAAAATCCTGGAACTCTCTTCCTAACAGCTGTGAGCGTACCTACATCTCAAGGACTTCAGAGTACTCTTGCAGGTAGCCCTGACATTGTGGAATTACCACATCTATAAACAGGCTAGGCACAAGATACTTAACCAAGCAGATATGTTGCAGCGGTGACAGCTGCAACAACTTAATTACGCCATACTACCATTAGATGCAAGAGCAAAAATAGTCCATTTAGCCCATAGTCAGCTCCACCTCAACAGCCCTCTTTCATAAAGAAATCCACAGATTCACAACCCCCGGAAAAGAAAGTCCCCCTCACTGCCACCTTAAATATGCGACCCCCGTATTCTAAGATTATGCGCACTGGTCCGAGACTTTCCCACAAGAAGATATAACCTTTCCGCATCTACCCTGTCCAGTCCTTTCAGAATGTTGCACGTTTCAAGGTCATCTCTAATGCTTCTAAATTTCAATGACTACAAGCCCAGCTTATACAATTGCTCCTCATAAGACAGTTCCTCCATACTTGGTATCAGACTTCTGACAACTGCTACAGTGAAATGCTCAAGACACAATATCACCTTTAGACTGGACACCTTACAGCTTTCTAAACTCGGCACAAAATTCAACAATTTTAGACCAGAACCTCAGTCCTGTTTTGTTCATGGGATCAAAAATATATGTATCCCCAATGGCGCAGCAAACAGTTTTACACAAGCAAGAGATGCCAACAGCAGGTGGACTTTAAAAGGACAAGATATGGCATTATACAAATTTTATTCTACAATTTCGCAAAAAATCTCGTTTACAAATTGACAAAAAAAAATCTTACTGCTTTTTACCTTGGTTGGATTATAAGATTTTCCATCAAAGTCTTCAAAATCAGTATCAGAGGAGAAAGGTGTTTCAGTCTCCCTGTGAAGGAAGTTAAATTAATTATTAGAATTGAGTTGATCCTTACAAACAAGAATTTAATTTACTAGTTAAAATTTGGCAACATAAGAAAACTAATAATAACAAATGCATCAGCAATATATATCACCAATAAGTAAATGTTTGATTGTATAAGACCATGTTATATATTAAAAAAAAGCTTAATAAAGATGAATGTTGTGTATAACGTGTAATTATATAAAATAGGACACCAATCCACAGAAAAGAATCTCTAAATCAAAGCATTCCTGCATCCGAGATTCGCTTGAGGTCTGTCTGCTAAGCAGTTTTTATTCACAGGACAAAAAAAAACAACAGGAACAGGACACTCCATGTTTTGAGCCTGCTCCACAATTCATAATGACCATGATTGATCATCCAACTTTTTTTTCTTCATTCATTCATGAGATGAGGGCATTGCTGGCTAGGCAGCATTTATTGCCCATCCCTAATTGCCCAGAGGGCAGTTAACAGTCAACCACATTGTTGTGGGCCTGGAATCACATGTAGGCCAGACCAGGTAAGGATGGCAGTTTACTTCGCTAAAGGGTATTAGTGAGCCAGATGGGTTTTTCCAACAATTGACAACAGATTCATGGTCATCGTTAGACTCTTAATTCCAGATATTTATTGAATTCAAACTCCACCATCTGCCTTGGCGGGATTTGAGCCCGGGTCCTCAGAACATCATCTGGGTCTCTGGATTAACAGTCCAGTGATAATACCACTAGGCCATCACCTCCCCAGTACCCTGTTCCCACTTCCTCCCCATATCTTTTGATCTCTTTAGCTCAAAGAATCTTTTCTAATTCACTGCTTTGGCTTCAATTGCTTTTTGTGGCAGCGAAATCCACAGGTCTACCACTCTCTGGGTGAAGAAATTCCTCCTCATCTCAGTCTTAAATGACCTACAATGTATCCTTAGACTGTGCCAATACAATGTGGAGCTGGAAGAACACAGCATGACCTGATGAAGGGTCTAGGCCAGAAACGTCGAGTCTCCTGCTCCTCTGATGCTGCCTGACCCGCTGTGTTCCTCTAGTCCACACTGTGTTGTCTCTGACTCCAGCATCTGCAGTTCTTGCTATATCCCTAGACTGTGACCCCTGATTCTGGGCAATCCTGTCATCAGAAGCACCTACCCTGCATTTACCCTACCTAGTCCCATTAGAATTTTGCAGGTTTCTATGAGATTCCCTCTCATTTTACTATTCCAGTCAATACAGTGCTAACATATCCTGTCTCTATTCATACTGCAATACTGCCATCCCAGCAATCAATGTAGTAAACTTTGTTGCACTCCCTCCACAGCCAAAACATCCTTCCTCAGATAAGGAGACCAAAACTACACACAATTAATCACACAAACTATTGTTAGATTTCAGAAAGTAGAACATGAAGTTGTTAAGGAAATATGACTTGCTGCAAGTTAAGGCACAGGCAAATGTTAAATCTACATTTACGTGGGCAGGCGACAACTTCAAAGTTTGCAAACAACACAAAACTTGGCAGAATTGTAAACTACAATGAGTACAGTTCAGAATTTTATAAGTACATCGACATTTTGATAGAGTGGACTGATAGGCAGCAGATAAGTTAAATGCAGGGAACTGTGAAATAGTGCACTTCAGTACAAAGAACTTGGAGAGACAGTATAAATAAATAGCACAATTCTGAAGTGTGCATAGGAGCACAGACACCTGGGGATATTTATGCACATAACTCACAGGTAAAGAGAGCTGCTAATAAAGCATACAGTATTCTGGGTTTCTTAAATAGGAACATAGAGTACAAAAGCAGATAGGTTAAGATAAATTATATAGGGCACTGGTTAGAACTTAGCTGGAGCACTTCATACAGTTCTAGGCACAACAGGACAGGAAGGATGAGAATGAATTGTAGAAGTACAGAAAAAGTTTGAGAATGATTCCAAGGAAAAGACACTTCAACAATGAGGAAAGATTTGAAGAGTTGTGACTGCTTTGCTTGGAGAGGAGAAGGCAAGGCGATTTCAAGGAGTTTTCAAAATCATAAGGGGTTTGGACATTGTGGATAGAGAAACTGTTCCCACTCATAAATGGATTAAGAACCAAGAGTTTTGCAAAAGAAGCAAATGCTAGGTGACCAAAAAAGATTTTCCATGCAGCGAGTGATTAGCATATGGAAGTGTGTTGGAGGCAGGTTCAAATGAAGCACTGAAGGCAGCATAAGATTATGAGCTATACAGATTATCAACTAGGATCTTATTTAATGATCAGAGCAGGTTTGAAGGGCCAAATGACTGATGCCTGATCCTATTCATGTTCTTGTAATATATATTATCTGCCATAGGTCTACAAGACGCATTGTTCAATAATTCATGATAAAGGATTAAGTGCCTTTTAATCCACAC
>NC_063345.1:26939913-26944979 GCF_021869965.1 Rhincodon typus | reverse complement strand
TAAACTCAGAGTGAATACTTAATTTGTTCCACTAATACAAATTTAAGGAACTCTAAAATGTTACTGTATTATAATCATACACACACACAGACATATAATCACATCTGTCTAAGTTCTACTTTACAGGACATCAGTTGAAAATATGCGTTTAGCTTTCTTGTGGAGACTTGCTGCAGAGATCTTCAAAATTAATTTTCCAAGTTTCCTTGAAAGCTGCTAAAATAGATCTTAAACACTGATTAAATAGTACAATTACAGCTTCAAATTAGTTTTAAAGTAATCAGGGGATGGGGTGCTGCAACGTTTTCCGGGATATTTTAGGCACCAAACAGCCTGCGTGTATGAAAGGATCACTAAATTGACACACCAGTTTAATTTGCATTTTGCGCAAAACTCCATCTTGATAATGAAGTTGAAGCTTGTGCTGGGAACATTTGCCTGAAAGATCATGATAGAGCTGACTGCCATTTAAACAGGCTGCTCCTAAGCATTAAGGCAGGTACATAGCATTTCAATGGCTAGCACTGGAACTAAAGTCATCTTCTAACATGGTCCAGTTAGCTACAGGATTAACAGAAAATTTAAAATGCTACTATAAATTATCTCACTCTTTGCTGATCATACGTGCTAGATGCTTGATGAGGACTTTTGAAATACATTGGGAGACTTTCAGAGATTTTATGTCAAGTGTTCACCAACATACCAGTGTATAATCTGCTAATTTTCTGAGGACTTCAGCAAAAAGAACAGGAAGACTGAGATAGTAGGAACTGCAGATGCTGGAGAATCTGAGATAACAAGGTGTAGAGCTGGATGAACACGGCAGGACAAGCAGCATCAGAGGAGCAGGAAAGCTGACGTTTCGGGCCTAGGGGCTAGGCCCAAAACGTCAGCTTTCCTGCTCCTCTGATGCTGCTTCACCTGCTGTGTTCATTCAGCTCTACACCTTGTTATCTAGGAAGACTGAGATACTCTACAGGAATCGCCAGGCAAAAGGGAATGCTTTGTCATTAACATATTGACAATGGGTCCCTTTGCTATTCAGGAAGGATGGGGGAAGGGCAGGAACTCCTTGTGGCCATGCAGACCAGCAATGCTATAGGATAGCGAGGCAGACTACTATTTCTCTCTTCTCACCCCCATTCATTATGGATAAAATATATCCCTCTTCCTCCGCTGCTCTTCCACCAGGATTCTACGGTCATTAGTATCCAGAATCAGACACCCATGCGGTCTCTCACTCAATCCCTGAATAATCATGAAATAAGCTGTTTTATATCAGCCAGTCAACTGCAAACTCAGTTACACATTCTGCTCCACAGAATGTGTGTCTAATTAGCATCTGATTCTTAACCTGTAGGTGCCTGATTCACCACTTCAGGAGAATTCAAGTTACGATCACTAATAATTAGAACTAAAATCAGACATTCAAAAAGGCAAATCTTATCAACGTAGTGGTCACTTAATTATTTGCACCCTTTCACCAAAATAACCGGGTGTTTAAAATTATTGATAGAATTGAATAGGTAGATAGAAAAATCACTTCCTCCAGTGGTAGAATCCAGAACAAAAGTAAAATTAGAGCAGTAATTTAGGAATGAAATTAGGAAGCACTTGCTCAAATACAGAATAGTGGAAATCTCAAACAAATCTGTGGATGCATGATGAATTAAATTTTCGAGATCATAATGTTGCATCAACAGATATGGATCAATGACAGTTAAGTAGAGTTATCATATAAATCTGTAATCAACTATTTAAATACCACTTAAGAGACCTACGGCGAAGTACGCTCAAATTGGCACGAAAATGGGAAAACTACACCAAACGATAGAGTGCTACCCGTGAACAACTCTACTTCCTACACAGATGCCTCAGGAACCAGGTATTACCACACAGTGTGAGATACAAACCCATCAACAACCCACAAGCTTGCAGAACAGCAAAACACAATGGCTGCAGGATGGTGAAGGTAATGATCAGCGACGCACACAACCAACTCCGTACTTATGACAGAGAAATTACGTGCCAAAAAACTTTTATTCCTAGACACTGCCAACCAGGACTGGACAACTGACCTAGAACGAGCCATTGACATAAGTCAACAGACTACAAGAGAAACTAGCCAAACTAACCCACCAAAATGACAACAACACAGCAGATACCTGGATAAGAAACCTTTCAGACAGGACTCAGAGAAAGCTGTCCTAATTCGCCAAGACAGAATTTCTAGCCACACTAGAAGCACACCAAAGACCAATGGCATCAATGAAGAAACACAACAAGCCATAAGACAGACATTGATCCCAACACTGACCAGGAGGAGGGAACCGAACACTCTTAACACATTAGAAAGAAGGCCCTGTGAGGACTGAAAAAGGACAGACACATTGTAATACTACCAGCAGACAAAGGGCACATGACGGTAATACTAAACAAACAAGACTACCTCTCCAATGCACAGACACTACGAGCCGACGAGAACACATACCAGCAAGTGCAGATAGACCCGACACCAAAACTGGGCAACAAGATACTCAACGCACTCAAGGGACTCAAACAGATCAGACAAATCAACAAAACAGACTACGTAAGAATGAAGCCAGAAGGAACTAATACCCTCCAATTCTACGGCCTCCCGAAGGTACACAAACCAGAAGTACTCCTCAGACCGATAGTCTCCTTGTCAGACACGCCATCGCATTGATTAGCCAAGGAGTTACAAAGGAAACTAAAGCACCTCGGCAGCAAGTCACCCCACTCAATCCACTCAGGAATTCCTCAGTTCTATCAAGGACATAAGAATAGATGATGACAAGACCCTGATATCATTTGACGTTACTGCCCTATTCACATCAACAGACATACCACTAGCAAGAGAAACACTGGCAACACTACTGAAACAAGAACAAGACCCGAGTGACACCGTCTCCACAGACAACATACTGAAGCTACTGGACCTATGCCTCACTGCCCACTTTACCTTTAATGGCCAAATATATGAACAGATCAACGGGACACCCATGGGATCACCTATCTCCAAAGTAATAGCTGAAGCAGTGATGCAGAGACTCGAAAGGATGGCCCTTCGACTAATCCAACCAAAACTATGGATACGATACGTGGACGACACCTTCGTAGTTATTAAACGGACCAAGAGGAGACACACAAACTAATAAACAACACTGTAACCGGGATCAGATTCACCAAGGAAAAGGAAAAGAAACAGCTCCCATTCCTGAATGTCATGGTGGAACACAGGACCAACGGAGAATTTCTAACAAAAGTACACAGGGAAGCCACACACACTGACCAAGTGTTGAACTTCAACAGCAACCACCCGAACACCCACAAACAAAGTTGCGTGAAAACTCTATTTACGGGCCACAACACACTGCAGCAACACAGAACTATGCCATAAAGGAGTACCTCCTCCAAGTATTCAAGAACAACAGATACTCGAACAACTGGGTCAGAAGATGCCTATGATAAGAATGACACCAGAGAGATACGACACACCCCAACACACTCCTCATGCTACCTACATCAAGAACACGTCTGAACTGACCACAAAACTCCTACGACCACTGGGCATCAGAGTAGCACACAAACCCACATCAACCCTAGCAAACTGCTAACCTGAACCAAAGACCCGTTATCCACTATGGACAAGACCAACGTCATATACAAAGTCCCCTGCAAATACTGCGACAAACATTACATTGGACAGACAGGAAGAAAATTAGTCACGAGAGTACACGAACATCAACCAGCAACAAAAAGACATGATCAATACTCACTCATCTCCATCCACATGGATAAGGAAAACCACCAGTTTGATTGGGACAACAGCATGATCCTGGGACAGGCCAAGCAAAGACAAGCACAGGAATTCCTAAAGGCCTGGTTCTCCACTAAGAAGGCCATCAATAAACACATAGATCTAGACCCTATATATACTCCACAGCGAAGAAAAACCAGAAGTGAGGTAACCCAGCTCAACAGACACCAGAGTTTAAATACCAGGTGGGAAAACACAACAGCGCTTCATCGGAGGCTGCACTGATAATGTTACCCAGCAGGGTAATGAAACGTCTGCGGAACAACGAACCAGCTCAGCGAGCCAACCAACCACAACTGTATAAACGGAAATGCGTTTTCAAAGGGAAGACCTACTCGTGTTTGGATGTTCTACTGGCAAGTGATGCAACACTCATGCATCATCAACAAAGTTTTCTTTCCTCAAGCTGAAGGTGCCTGAATGACAGAGATAAAATGAAAGTGATGGAAAAAACAGAGTGAAAGAAAGCATGAAAAACAGAATATGAGAGCGTGTGTATGTCTGATAATGTGAGAAATAGATTGTACGTGTAGAGTTAGGCACATCTAAGTTGGACAAAAGAAAAGTTCCCTTTCAGCAAAGTTAATTACAACATACCTCCAAGATGTTTCAAAGCCAACTCATCTGTAACAATGTTACCATATTTCATTTCTCAACGCAAACTAGGGACTTTTGGAACAAGAATGCCAATTTATTACTAGATGGTCCTAAATTTAGTGCAGCATTGTTCTGAAAACACATCCATTAGATGTAAAGCTAACTGATTGACTGATTTATTGTCACGTGTACTGAAGTACAGTGAAAAGCTTTGTTTACAAGCAGATCATAGTAAGCAAGGATGTACAGATCAAAAAGACTTAGACAGAGGCATACATGTTATGTTGCACAGAGCATGCACTAGGCAAGATCAACATTAGCAAGATCAGCATTATTTGAGGCTGGACAGTCCATTCATCAGTCTTATAACAGCTGGGAAGAAGCTGAATCTGAAGCGGCTGGTGTGTGCTTTCAGGCTTCTGTATCTTCTGCCTGACGGAAGAGATTGTAGGAGATCATTACCGGGGTGCAATGGGTCTTTGATGATGTTGGCAGTCTTCCACGGCAGCGAGCTGTGTAAATGGAGTCCATGGATGGAAGAGATAGTAAGAACTGCCGATGCTGGAGTCAGAAATGACACAGTGTGGAGCCGGAGGAACACAGCAGGCCAGGCAGCATCAGAGGAGCA
>NC_063345.1:26919979-26939513 GCF_021869965.1 Rhincodon typus | reverse complement strand
ATGGATGGAAGGTTGGCTTCTGTGATGGTCTGGGCTATGCACACCACCTTCTGTAGTTTCTTACGGCCCTGGGCAAAGCAGTTGCCATACCAGGCCATTATGCACCTGGTTAGTATGCTTTCAGTTGTGCATCGGTGGACATTGGTGAGGGTCCTAACGGACATGCCAAATTTCCTGAGCCACCTGAGGAAGAAGAGGCATTGTTGTGCCTTCTTGACCATCGCATCTACGTGAAAAGTCCAGGACAGGTTGTCGGTTATCATCACTCTGAGAAACTTGATACTCTTCACCCCCTCAATCTCAATTTCGTTGATGTAGATGGAGGCGTGTTCTCCTCCTTTCTTTCTGAAGTCAATGATCAGTTCTAAGGTTAAAATTTACTTTGCCACAAAGGCATCTCTATACCCCAAGTTTGATTTGTACGTCATAAATTATTTTAATCACAATGCTATAAGAAGTCTGGAAACTACTCTCAGAGAAAAGTTAAAGTGGAAGACAAATTAGAATTTTCCTCGCTTTAGCTGCCTGATCTAAGCACCATCAAGGAAAGGTCACAAGAACAAACTTAAATGGCTGAATGATCCACAGAAAATTTGCAAGTGCTATTCTTACAGAAAGCTGGGAGAAGAGGAAACAAGCAAGGAACTGATATTACTGGCTTTCTTTTCTGCTTCTATTCTTTTAGTACATCAAAAATTAAACTAACTATCAACTTGTAGCCATCTAAAATACATTGAACAGAACAGGGTCGTGAGAGACTGAATAAAGTCTACTTTTCTATCAATTGTGACAGAAAGTACTGATGTAAAAAAACGAATTTTGTGGCTGCAGGATGTTTTTGACAACATGAATACTTAACAAAACATTAACAGTACATGTGGCTAATGAAACTCATTGTACACGTACTTGTAGTCCACAGGAGGCTGATGCTGTTGTGGCATTTGGTATACTCCCATATAACTTTCTTCTTCAGGTCTCAGCCTCTTCGCGTCTCTCATAACAGTGGAAGTCACCTGTGGGGTTTGCATCATGAGTGGTGACTGCAAACTATGTTCTCTGCTGATCCAAGATCCATCGTTGCTTTCCTCTGCTTTGAAATTTGCACAGAGTGTCAGCTTTACAATTTATCCAACATGACAAATGTTATTAATCTAAAAATTACAATAAGATGGCAGTAAATGAAAGACAATGAATACAAAATTAATCCTCTTTCATCCTCCTTCAACTCAGGATCCATTCCTGTACTTATCCTATTCACTGAGGAATTTTGGGATAGCCATGTCTGTTATTGTTGTACTAAAATCAGTTATTAGAGTTGCACAACGGGGAGGCAACAACCTAGTGGTAATTTTGCTGGACTGTTAATCCAGAGACTCAAGTAATATTCTGGGAACGAAGGTTCCAGTCCAACTGTGGAAGATAGTGGAATTTGAATTCAATAAAAATCTGGAAGTAAGAGTCTAATGATGACAATGAAACCACTGTCCATTGTCAGGAAAAACATATCTGGTTCACGAATGTCCTGGAGGGAAGGAAACGACCATCCTTACCAGGTCTGGCCTATGTGTGTTTCCAGACCCACAGCAAAGTGGCTGACATATCACTGCCCCCAGGCATTTAGGGATGGGCAATAAATGCTGGCCTCGCCAGTGACGTCCAGATCCCATGAGTGAATGAAAACATTAAGACCGGCACTGATCACCTTGGCCCTCACTTTTCTCTTCGAAGCAGACTGGCTGCAATTCTGTACTTTCCCACCTTTGCGGGCAAAGGTTAGAATTTGCGACCCTTGGTTAACTGGGACAGCACATTAAAACAGCTGTTTTTCATTTAATCTAGACATTAAAATATCACAAAGCAGGAAATGTTACAGCATACTTAAAAGTCTGATTATATGCATATTCAATGCTAATGGGCAGCAAAAGCATGAGGCAATAATCTTGAACATTAAGTTGTCTAATAAAAATTTAAATAAGGACATTTCTCTATTCAGCAGTGTGCAGCCTTGATAATAAAGCCTGCATATGTTTAAGGGGATGGAATCATGAGAACAGACCAGACGCATAGTGGACGAGAAAATGACCCTTCCAAAAATGAGACCAAGATTATGGATCTAGATTAGATTTTTGAGATAGAAGTCTTGTCTTTTGTATGACTATTTAGTGATATTAGTTGGGCTATTTTTAAGCCAATCTGAGACTTCCCAAAATGACAATTATGTGTTACTAAATTTACAGTTCTACTATTAGAAGGATGTTGTAAAATAAATGCTGAATTGCCTTAAAGACTACATTCTTTGGGAAAGGCAGATGGAAGAAATATATTTGAGTCTATTCAGAAAAAGAATATTAACTGCATTTAACTCATTTATACCAAAGGAGGTCATTACTAATACTATATAAGGACATAAAAGGAAGAAAATGGCAGTTCTTTACCACTTGATGAAAGCATAAAAGTTACAGAAATCAATTCCAGAGGGCAAGTGGAAGTCAACAGAAAGAGCTGACGGCCTAGACGTAGTTGCATGGCAGATGTCACAGAGTTGTTGCAGACAAGCTAGTGTGGTTTTGGGAGGACTGCACAAGACAGATAAGCATGACATAACAAGGGGTAGCCAATCTGGTAGCAGTAGCTTAAAGCAGCAGTAAGTAATGACAAAAACAGAAGATCTAATCCCCAACAGATAAGACTACAAAAAAAAATGAGGAATTGTGAAGACTGCAGTTAACATGTGGCATGCTATTAAAGTTTGGGGCCACAAAACAAAATGGAATGGATATTAGCTAAATAAGGCAAGATAACCATGTCAAAGCAAGATAAATTTTACGAGAAAGCCAACGCAGGAGGTGTAACTAACATCATGTCATGTTCACGACCAGTTTACTATTATTACTGATAGAATTTGTTTATGAAGTCAATTTTACCCTTCCCACATAAGCAATATGTTTCACTTTACTGCGACCACCCAATCTGGCAGCCAAACTGGAAAATGCATAATTCTTCCTAATCTTGCTCATACTTTCTAAGCAACAGTTCAGTAAGAGTTTCTAGGGGATAAACTGTACAGGAAAGGAGGACTTGGCTTACATCAAGATTTTATCAACACTCTGGACAGGATATCAACCTCACAATTTAAGATAACATAAGAATAAATATCTGTGACTGTAGCCAGTGTGTCAATTTGGGCAACATACTTGATGGTGATGATAAGATTGTAATTTTATATTGTCAAAGGGCCTCACATAATGAGTCTGTTTGGGCAATTGAAAAAGAACAAGGAATTATGCATAACAGAGAGAAAAAAACCTCATTCAGCAAGGCAGGTCCAAGAGAAGAGAAATTGGACCAAAACAGGAATTGTCAAGATTTAGCACAACAGCTAACAGTAAGTGTTATGTAAAACCAACTAAAAGTCAACAATGTTTACACATCCACATCTAACTTGTTTGGGTGACAATGACAAAAGGGTTTCTGATGAAGCTGTGCATCTTCAACTAACAACGCTGTTATTCAATAAGTACCATGAGACTCCATGTTGTCATCAGAAGAATGGTAGAAATGTAACAGTTGATAATAGAGGAGTTGCTCTTCATCCAGTTTCTGAGAATGTCCTTGTATCTGTTGTCTGCTTGCTCAGTACTCAAACCAGTGCTTGTCAAATTGTCTAGCCAAGTAACAAGAGTTATCAAATTCTGAGGAGATGATTTTCTTTGTGGCTGAAATGCATGCAAGATGTGCGTGCATGATGCTATAAAATTTTGGAAGAGTGTTGATCTGTAGTAGACATACTATCAATACCTAAGCCAGCTGCAGATATGTGACCAGACAACATGGATTTATAAAGTAGTTTGGAAGGGTGGACCCAGCATAAAAGCAAAGGATAAAAACTAGTTGCAGGTTTGAACTAAATATCTTCACTATCGCTGTGGCTGCTGTTTTCAAGACACTCAAATGCCACTTACAGATTTTTTCAATAGTCCAGTGGGAAATATTACTGAGCCACAAAAATCAGAAAAATCAGTGATCTCCAGTTGAACTCTTAATCCCCAAGTCAAACCCTAATCTTCAAAAGTTGTCTCAACCTTGGAGCTACTCTTTTAGCCTGGAAAATCTCACATCCTGCTGCTGGCTTAAAATGCTGACAGAGGGGAACCAGGAAATTACAAACAAGTTAACGTAATGGCTGCTGTTGGGAAATTGTGAGAATGCATAATTGACAGTAAGGGGTCAAAACAACTTCAAAATTTTAAAGTGAGCCAGCATAGATCTGGGAATGGTAAATCACGTTTGTCAAATCTGATGGATATTTTTAATGTAGTGAAATAATATATAACACAATATCTGGGCATTATTCACATGAACTTTCAGAAGGTTTTCTGTTTTCCAATAGGAGGGATACGACTGCATTAGAGGGGATGCAGAGAAGATTTACCAAAACGTTGCCTGGGCTGGACAGTTTTAGTTACTAGGAGAGATTGGAATAGACTTGGATCAGAGGAAACTGAAGGAGAACATGATTGGCATACATCAAATTATGTGGAGCAAAGGTACGGTTGACAGGAAGGTACTGTTACCCTTGATATTTGGGATGTGAGGAAAACATTTTTCACCCAAGTATAGTGGGAATCTTAAACTCTCTGCCTGCAAGGGTGATATAGATAGAAAGTCTCATAAAATTTAAGCAGCATTTAGATTTGAACTTGCAATGCCAAGGCATACAAGGTTACGGACCAAGTGCTGAAAAATTTGATTAGTACAGTTAGGTGCTTGTTTCTGACTGGTGCAGACTCAATTGGCCAAACAGCCTTTTTCTTTGCTGTAGACCTATGAAACTTGAAAGTAGCTGATACAGTCCTTCATAAGAGACTGCTGACTAAGTGTGAATCTTAGGGAAGTAAGAGAAATCATTGAACACGTCAAACAGCATGTCCCTTTAGCTGTTCACAATAGATTATTGACTAAACTCAACCAGCTTGTGCTTGCAGAACTAAAAACAATGTTCAATATTAGAAATGATTCTGCAATTGAATGGCACATGCTTAACAGTCAAGTGTGCCCAGAATTACAGTAAAAATGCAACATAAGATCATCATTCGATTGTGAGGGTGCCCAGAGGAAAAATAAAGAGTGAGTTGCAATAGGGATACAAACAGTTTAGAAAGAGATATTGATAGGTCAAATAAATGGACAAAAAGCATCATGTGGGAAAATCTGAAGTTGTTCATTTTGGAAAGGAGAACAAAAGAACTATTATTTAAATGAAGAAAAACTGCAGAAAGGTGCAACACAAAACTACTTGAGGGTACTCATGCATGAAATGCAGAAAGCTAACATACAGGTACAGCAGGTAATCAGGAAGGCTGATGGAATGTTGACCCTTATTTCAAGGGAGTTGGAGTACAAGAGTAGGGATATCTTCTTGCAACTGTGCAAGGTGTTGCTGAGACCGCATCGAAAGAACTGAAGTGGTTTTGGTTCCCTTATTCAAGCAAAGATATTATTTCATTGGAGACAGCTCAGAGAATGTTCACAAAGATGTCCTCATTATGGAGGCACTGTCTTACGTGCAAAGGCTAAATAGGTTGGGACTCTACTCACTGGTGTTTAGAAGAATGAGAGGTGATTTCATTGAAACAACTGATTGTTGATTGGTTCTTGATTGATTCTTAAGGGGCATGACAGGGTAAATGTTGAGACAATGGTTCCCCTCACAGGAGTGTCAAGAACCAGAGGATATAGTCTCAGAAAGAAGGGTTGCCAGTTTAAGAACGAGATGAGGAGTGATTTCTTCTCTCGGAAAGTGGTGGGGGCACAGTCCTTGCGTACATGTAAGGCTGAGATAGGTGGATTCTTGATCATTAGGAGAACCAAGAAGTACAGGGAAAATGGACAATAGTGGAGCGAGGAATGTCAGATCAGCCATGATTCTACTGAGTGGCTGAGCAGGCTTGAGGGGTCAATGGTCTACTCCTGTTCAAATTCTAAATGGATTGTGGGTTGCTAATGTGGGGAAGTAGAGGCAGCAATCTGAAACAGATGCAAATGAAGGTGTGAAAAGAAGGAAATGGGTCTGCTGTGCTGGGAAAATCAACAAAACCTAATTACACACATTTTACATTTCCATCTCTCCTTCACTATCATAATTGGTGGTTATCTTTGACAATTCAGTAGGCTCTATGAAGTTTCTGGCAGACTGGGAAATAGCAAATGCAATGCCACTATTTACAAAGGAATGGAGAGGGAGTGAAGAACTACACACCTGTTAGTTTGACGCCAATTGTAGTGGACTTGTTAAAATTTATTACATAAAGATGCAATAACTAGAAATTTGGAGAATGCTAAAATTGGACAACCATCGTGGATTTATAGAAATCTATCAATTTCTGGAGACTAACAACATTAAGGAATACAGATACAGCACTGAAAAGTGGCATTGAGGTAAACGATCAGCCACGATCTAACTGAACAGTGGGGCAAGCTCAATAGGCTAAATGGACTAGTCTTGTTCTATGGTCGAACTGGAAAAAAGTAATTGAAAAAAGTAAAATTAATTGTACTTTATTTTCCTTGTTGGATGGGTCTAGAACCAAAGTAAAATTAATAACAGCCCTTCAAACAAAAGGTGGTAGAAGTGTAGAACTCTCTTCTGTAAAAAGGCAATGTCAGATCAACAACCATAAATTTTAGAATTGAGAATGATAGTTTGTTTAGTCAAAAGCAACAGTGGATGTTTATAAAAACAGATACATGGAATTAGGTTGCAAATTAGCTATAGTCTCATCGAATACTAGAATAGGCCCAAGAGGCTAAATGGCCGAAGCCTGTTTCAAGATGTTATCAAATATTGAACGCAACATATTTCCCAGGCTTGACATTGAAAAATACAGGCTTGCACCACACCTAAAAGTCTTGCAATCACAATGAAATTGGAATTACGGTGGGAATTGGGGCTGAGAAGGCAAAGACACATGCATGTAACATATGTACATGAGGAAGATTGCCATTTTGTCCATTAGTTTTCTAAATATCTCCTTCTACATTTGCAAACTTCTATTAGGTAAGTAGCAGCTCTGGAACACTTACACATACCCAAATTTTAAAAAAGCCAAAGTTAATAGATTTACCATCAAAAAATGGATATTTCAAAGGCACAAAACTCAACGCTAGTATTAATATTCAATTCTCACCAGCGATAAACTAATTTTGATCTTCATTAATCATGTAACTTATTTTTAAAGGGAAAATTTGTCCCTTTAAGTACCTCAATTTCTTTCTAGGTTTTCCCGTTACAGCAAAGCTCTTCTGCACGTTGACCTTCATCTGGGCAACAGCCACATTTTGGTAATGGGGACCATCATGAAAATTGAGCACTCAAGCAAATAATTTCCAAAATATATATATACCCATCTCAGAAGCATTGTACACTGCTTTTCTGAAAGCTTTCTAAAATAATTCACACACAAAAAGAAATTGTACCTTTATCATGGAAAAACATCGAATTAAAAATGGGATTTTGGAAGAAACCACAGACATTAGATACAAATAGAACTGATGATAAAGGGAAATGAATACTAACAGTGGAAGGAAAGTGACAAGTAATGACTGAAGGCATGTAGATGACAGGAGGAAGGCTTTGAGGCCACTTATTAAAAACTAGAGAGGGACAGAACAAGACAGAAAGGCTTAGGAAGAAAGTTCCAGAATGCAGGACCATGTTAACATAGCAAGTTTACTAGTTGGATGAAATGAAAAATACAGTAAGTCCCAATCAGAAAAATAAAGATACAAGTTTAAAAGTTGCAGTTGTAATAATTCAATCATAATGCAGAATGATGCCCTGGAGATATCTGGAAACAAGGATAAAGACTCTGAAGTCAGTCTGTTAGGGTCTCAGAAGCTGTTGAAGGTTAGCCAGTGTAGGTGTGCTGAGTGAAGTCAGTGCAGAATAGCATGCAGATGAAAGTTCTGAAATTTATGCATGGTGCAGAACAGAGATTCAATGAAGATAACTTTGGAGAGTCGTCCCTGGAGGTAACAAAGGAACAAGTAATCTGTCAGTTGTGCTGGGGGGAAGGAGAAGGTAGGTAAGTGGGGAAGGATGATATACACATAGAACTTGGTTATCTTGGCAGCACATGCTTGCAGCTCAGCTAACGGTTGAAAAGTACAATGACATTGTGCATCCTTTGTTTAAACCGAGTTTAAAATTAAAGACAGAGTGGAATTGCAAGACAAAAACTGCAAAACTTCACCAGGTAGTCATAACAGTCTTAGTTGTAATGAAAGATCTCTCTCTCCATAGATACTGTCTGACTTGCTGATTGATTAGAATATATAAAGTCAGTCAACGTTCAGGCTTATCCACGATTTATTTGATTTAGAATGCTGTGGTACAAAGGGATCTCGGTGTCCTTGTACACAACATGTTAACATGTAGGTACGGCAAATTAAACGCAAGCCTTCACTGCAAGGAGATGGTGTATAAAAGTGAGGAGTCTTGCTACAACTACAAAGGGATTGTCTTGTTTCGAGCAGGTCGGGATTATATTCATTGGAATTTTGAAACATAAGATTCTGAGGGAGTTGGTTAGGATAGATTCTGAGAGGCTATTTTCCTGAATGGGGGAATCTAGAACTCAGGGACAGAGATTAAAAACAAGGGCCTTCCTATTTAATAAGAAGGAAAGGATGATTTTTCTTTTTGAGGATCATTTGTTCCTGGAATTCTCTTCCACAGATAGCAGCAGAGGCTGGGTTATTGAATATATTCAAGGCTAAGTTAAAAAGATTTTTGATTGACTAGCAAATCAAGTGTTTTGGCAGACAGGCAGGAAAAGTAGAGTTTAGGTGGTATCTTATGTGTGGTCAAATGTGTGGATTTGAACACAATGAATTGATCAAATCTGAAATTAAAGACTACTCTCATTAATAAGTCAAAAGTTGATCTACAAGAGAGTTGAGGATAAAGATGGGGAGGCAGGAAGGTAAGAGTTAAGGTCACAATTGGATCACCTAATGGATTTACAGTATGGCAGAACAGGTTTCAGGGACCAAATTGCCTACTCCTGCTCCGTGTTCTTGTATTCTTCTATTAGATACACTATTCTCCAAGGATGTCAACAATTGTTCCAATAGTTGGCATGCAGTTTAGAAATGTCCAAATTTAGTTCCAAATCTATACCGAGCTGGTGCGTTTCAAGTGTGACAATTATCCATGCCCTAAAGCATGCACAACCTCTTACCGACCCGGAAATAATATGCGTTAGACAGCAGTTCAGAATAGTGATTCTTCAAATGAAAGTTTATAATAAGCTTCTTTTGCAAATAAAGAAGACACTTTCTAAAGAAATGTAATGTATGGAGTACCATGAATGTCTGCTCACAATATTTAAAGTACTGATGTGACTGCAAACCAGGTCCACCCAAAAAAGGTGCAGTATAATTCCTTGCTAGTGATTACACAGGGGAAAGAGTTTTTATACCCTTGCAATAAAAGTGGGCAGCCTTGCTACAACAGTCCAAAGCATTGCTGAGATTACACCTGCAGTACTGACTGTGCACAATTTTGGTCTCTATACTTAATGAGATATATACTTGCACTGGAAGAAATAAAACTCAATAAACTGGTTCCTGGGATGTAAAATAAATGTTTAGCTCATTGGTCCTTTACTCATTGGAATTTGGAAGAAAGTAAAAGAATCCACATTGTACAAGATGCATCATTTTCTCTTCATAAATACTTGTCACCCTTCATTGATCTATAATTTTTAAGCAGATTGATCCATTGATTCATTAACTTTCCAGTCTTGACGCGTACTCTGGAAATGCAATTATGTGCATGCAATAAGTGCACCATTATAATTTATTTACAAAGTCATGTAAATGCATTACCTTCAGGTAATTTTCGTTTCCCTGTTGCTGGTTTTGTTTTCTTACTTCTTACAGAAGAACCTCTGCTACTAATTCCACTGACGACAGACATTGTATCATCATCACCAGTGAGTAAGGAGTTTCTATAAGATATTAACGGAAGCCACACATCTTCCCTGTGCAATGTCATTTGCTCAGTCATAAACTTTTCAAGGTAGATATAGCTGAAATTGGCAAAAGAAAACTGTTCAATACTTATTCAGGAAAGGTCAAATTGTCTTACAAAATAACATTTTAGAGCAATTAAAGCAAAATTGCACACAATTTTGGAATTTTTTTCTGCAAATACAAACAAGTCCTGTACTTACAGTGTTCTCTTGTCTTGTCTCAACAGTTTAGAAGAAAATTCACTTAGGATATCAAGAAAAGCTAAATTCACAGAAGGATATCCTTCCCCATTTACATTGGGCTCCTTGAAGGCAAAATCAATGCCGTCTCTGCAAATTCATTGCCATAAAATTAAAGCTAGAAAGTAATCAATGAATCCTCAAAAGAATCACATAATTAAAATACAATTAGCATACTGAATTTGACATACTGCAGGAGACAGAAAATGAACATAACAGGTGATCAGAAGCTCCAAATTAACCTTTATGGATTGATCAGAGCAATACAGTCACTTAGACCACATTTCATCTCCTCAAAACACAGGAATCTGCACCATGAACAACAGATACAATATGCTTAACTGAAATAAACAAATACCTTGTCACCTAGAAGTGTCCTTTGCCAGTGAGGAACAGCTGGACTACACTTGCTTCTACCCTGTTTCCTGTGTTCCTAGTTTCACCACTATATCTGTTCTGATACTGTACAATTTCCTCTTTCCTCAATTTTTCCCCCCAACTCTTCTTTATACCAGGGAGATCAAAGTCGCATCAAACATTTGCAAACCATTTCCAGTCAGTTTCAGCTTGACTCTGAGCTTCCAGTCACTCATCATTTTAATTTCCCATCCCAGTCATCTCTATCTTTAACCTTCTACCATGTTCCATTGCAAACTTAAAAGCAGCAGCTCCAGATAGGAGTTCAAAATTTTCAAAACAAAACCTTCGCCCTATTATTTTTTGTTTTATAATGACAACTGGTTGTTGATTTTTTCAAGTTGACTTATCACTATCACATGTACAGAGGTACAGTGAAATGTGTTTCCTTGCGTGCTTTACAGGCAGATTGTACTGTACAAGCACATCAGGGTAACAGAGTGCAGGATACAGTGTTACAGCTGCTGAGAATGTGCAGAGAGATCACCATTAACATTTAAAATGTCCATTCAAAAGTCTGATAACAGTGGAGAAGAAGCTCTTCTTGACTCTGTTTGTACGTGTATTCAAACTTTTATATTTCTTGTTCAGTGGGAGAGGGTTGAAGAGAGTATAACCATGTGGGAGAGGTCTTTGATTAAGTTGGCTGCTTTCCCCATCCAGCGAGAAGTATGGATGAAGTCAATGGATGATTGTGTTTTATCCAATTATACTTCTGTTTAGATCCCATCTTTTGTTTATTTACTTTACCCATTACCATCTGCGAGAGTGTGTGACCGTCACTTTGTCATTTAATCTCTCCTCCTTTTTACCCCATCACAGATCATCTTTATTCTTCATCCTGTACATTTCCCTTGCCTCTGTAATTTTTAAAACTTGTTCAAATATAATCCTTCTATTCAAATGAAAGGTTATTAAATTGAACAGTTAATTCTTTTTCTCTACAAATGTTACCAAAGTATTTTTAGTTTTATTTCAGAATTTTAGCATTTTGAGATTAAAATGGTTTTCACAAGACACATTCCCTTCAGTAAATAGGCAGGTTGTTCCAGTCGCTGACACAGATTTGACCCAGGCCTTTGACATGCCATGTATGCCGCTCAGCAGCCAACTCCACACAGCCTTCAAGTACTTAAGAGGCTACAGGCTAAAAACAAGTCTTAAGAAAGAGTGCACCATTACGTGCCATTTGAAATCAATCCACTGCAAAAGCATTTAACAAAGAGTGCTAATAAAAAGCTGAATAAGTAGAGATTTGGGTTGGAATGGAATGATAGGTAATAGAGGGCTGGCACAGATAGTCAAGCACTCCACTGGACATGATGATACTGGTGCTGCTAGGGTGAATGAAGAGAAACTAGCAGGCTTGGGCGAATTCTGAAAATTTATGCAAGGATAAATATGATTAAATAAATAGAAATATAATTTTATTTGATTACATATTAAGAATATATATTGAAGAGAAATGTTTCCATTGGAGATTGAGTGAGGACAATCCATGAAAGAATATTCAGTACAAAACTATAGAAGAAGTGAGCCGGACCTTGAGCTCAGCTTCTAATCCTGTGTTTTCTTTTACTAAAACCATCTATATCTATCTCCATCATATCATCTGTCTCCATTCCACCTCAGCTCATCTATTGCTGAAACCCTCAATAAAACTTTGCCACTTTCAGAATAATATGCTATTCCTGTCATGCTCCAACCTGTAAACTTCAATGCATGTAAAGATGTACTGCCTGTATTCTATCTTAAGCCCTTTTCATCCATTGCTCTAGTGCTACTTGAACTACAATGGCTCTATGACACAATGAAATCTCTACATGCCCTGGTACCAAATTTCTATCTGATGCTGCTGCTGTAAAGCACCTCAGGAAATTTTTACTGCATGAGAGGAACTGTATGAACACAAAGTCCTTACTGATATTATTTTGTGGTTTTCATACTCCAGTTTCCTTCCACCAGAAAAAAGATGCCTTCTAAAGAGATTAAAATTAAATACGCACAGAAAATACTTACTTGTGCAGCATTGCTACAGCTTCTCTGGTTTTTAGCTGATCTAAACCAAATGTTAGTGAGAAACGTCGAGCAAGTTCTTTTACTCCACTAAATCCAGGAGCTGTTCGATCAAAATTAAGTCCAAGGTCCTGTTCTAACTCATTGAACAACTGTAAAGAATTTTTTAAAAAATCAATGAGAGTCCAGTAGCAATTCTTGAGCACCCAAAAAAAGTGAAATATGTGTAATGTTGAGAAATAAAGGAGTCCATTAAGTTGATAAGGGCGCTTTGATGATTAACAAATTTAATCACTTCCCTGTTACTTGCCCGCTCACTCTTTCCCACCCAACACTATTCTTTTCTTCGACTGACATTTTTGAAGAGTATGACAAAGCTACATCAAATTGGTTTTTGATGTAGCTCTAGTCAATGCACTGAACAGTACTACCATTCTAAATAGGTAAATAATATCCATGAAACTGAAGAAGTAAATATTACATGTAAAAATGCAATATTTAGATTGATACAATAATTCTTATGTTTACACACTTCATTCAAGACAGGAAATTTGAAACATTACCACAAAATCATGCACATAAATGGATCGTGCTACTAAATGACAGACCACAAAATGATTTCCCAAAGTTTCATCAGTCAGGGTTATCACATTATTCAACATATTGTTAATAGTATAACTGTCATCCATTTAAGTCCTGTGCCTAATGTGCTCAGAACAGTACATTTTTTTAAAAACAGAAAACTCTCTAATTTGTAGTCCAGTTCTTCTTCCAAAAAGATTTAAATCTTACCTGCTGTAAGCTAAGTATGAGGGTCTTTGCACACTGAATTTTATCAGTTTGTCTGCATTTGCTCATTGTTTCCTTGATGATGTCTCCATAATCATTGTAATACTAAAGGGCAAACAATCATGATTTTAGTCAGTATTACGGATTACCTTATTAATTCATAATTCTGAAACTGAAGTTGTCAGAATTGGCTCCAAGATGCAAAACTTCTAATTAACCATTGGATTAGCTTAGCAATGTATGAAAATCTTGTGTTTCAGCAAATATTTGTTATTCTCAATGATAGCTCACAGGGATCAAACAATAGCAGAATGCTTTATGGTTCAAGTATAAAAGTCATTCATTTTAGAAAGGTTTATGCACAAACATATGGAAATGGATCAAAAATGTATGCCCATCTGTCCTGTTCCTATTTTGTTGACAAGTTTTGCAAAGAAAGTAATCTAATTCCCAATTAACAGTGCTTTTTGCAGTTTTCGTTTAGTTAACCTAAAGATCACTTCTTTTTCTGTTTGCAGCTCAGTTGCATGCAAAATTTCAAACAAGGGATTATATTACAAAGTTAAAAATGTCTACCTTCATGTACTGCTTAAAAATATCTGCAGCTGTATTCATGTCCACCACATTATATACAATTAATTTACAGAAAGCTGCAAGAAGGTTCCTTCTTTTATGTAAAGCTTCAATTTTACTAGCTTCATCATCTTGATGTCCATCTGTAAAACACATACAATAGTCATTAATGTTCATGAATCTGAAGTTAAGAAACTGAAAGGCACCAAAAAAGTGAACCCTGACTTTCTGGCCCAGAGGTTTGGGAGACACAATTACTGCGTCACAAGATCCTTTGCTTATTATTGATAGGAGAGCCACAGGTAATCACCTTCAAAGATGAAAAATCTGATCCTGATTTGGTCCTAACTGAAATTCACTGTCAGTTTCCAGGAGAAAAATGGTGAGAAGCAGCAGTTTTGGCTGATGTTCTCCCATTGTCAATGATTAGAAACAAAAGCTGGATTATGTTCCATTTCGGTTCTCAGGTCACTAAATTCTTGAATAGAAGTAGGAACACTGGCTGACACTCCTTCTCTCTAGCCAATATCGAGACTAGGATTAGGGTTCAGTCACTAAATCCCCTAGGATTGTCTGGGAATCTCCAGAATATCCCAAGCACTGCTTATAGCAACTGGTGAGAAAAGGAGTTTGCATTTTATATTTGCAGTTTCTGCGCACAGAACTTTAACACAACAGCTAATAGTGTGAAATCACAAGAAAAAAATACTCAAATTCAGGGAACGCATTTGCAAACAGCTGGTGTTACATGATAAGACATCAGTTGTTCAAACATACAGCAATACATCCAACTAGAGTTCACAACATGAATACTATTACTCAGAAAATTTAGATAGCGGATCTCAGAGAAGCCCAATTGGAAATATTACAGTTACTGTGAATTCTCATTTTTTTTAAACCAGTTTTTGTTTCTCCAACCATTGTTCCCTTGGTTTCTGTTGTATTGCCAAAATTAATCGCAACACACAAGGCCATTTGGCCCATCAAGTTATGCAGGCTCTTCAAGGAGAAATCCAGTTAGTCCATTCACTCTCTCTATTCCCACAGCCCGGCAAATTTATATCCTTTAAATATCTATCCAACTTCCATTTGAAATCACTGATTTTCTCTGCTTTCCCAACTATAATGGGCAACTGAGTGCTCTTCGTCAATACATGCCATAAAAAAGTTGTATTCCTATCTCAGGGCCGGGAGGTCTGCGTTCAAATCCCACCTGCTTCTGAGATGTGTAATACCATCTCTGAACAAGTCGTTTAGAAAATACTTAAACAAAAATAAAACTTTTCCTCACATTCCCCTTCCCCTCTTTTCCAAAAATTTAAATATATGCCTCCTAATTAGTTAATGGGAACGGGATTTACTTCTCTATGTTATCTAACCCGATCATAATTTTACACACCCCAAGCAAATGATACACTGTCACTGCACACTCTTCATAATTATGCCATTAAGTGCATGCCACATTTTCTTATCCATGATGCCAGAATACATCATGTGCAAACATATAAATTAGAAGTCAGAGTAAGCCACTCCGCTCCTTCAGCTTGCTCCACCATTCAATAACACCCTGACTGACCCAAATACTCCATATTCCACTGACCATGATACCAAGAATCATTCATCTCTGCCTTAAAATATTCAAGGACTCTGCTTTCATCACTTATCAGGAAGAGTTCTAAAGACTCATAATCCTCTGTATGAAAAGATTTTTCCTTACCTCTGTCTTGAATAAGCAAGACTTTATGTGTCTAAACCATCACACAAGAACAGAGAGACTTACGGGTTCAGTTATATAATTCTTTGAAACTTGCATTACAGGTAGACAAGGTGGTTAGGAAAGCATTTAACGTGCTTGCCTTCACTGCTCAGACCACTGAGTACAGGAGTTGGGACATGTTGATGTTGTACAGAATATTGTTGAAGCTTCTTCTAGAGTACTGTGTGAGTTGTCTTGCTATAGAAAGGATATTATTAAGTTGGAGAGGGTTCAGAAAAGGTTTATTAGGATGTTACTGGGAATGGAGAATTTGAGTTATAAAAATAAGCTGTACAGGCTGGGACTTTTTTCACTGGAGCATAGGAGGTTGAGGGAGGACCTTGCAGAGGTTTATAAAATCATGATGGACATAGTTAAGGTGAATAGCAAGGGTCTTTTCCCTAGGTTGGGAGAGTTCAAAACTAGGGGGCATATTTTTAAGGTGAGAGGAGAACGTTTTAAAAAGGACATGAGTGTTTTTTTTAACAGAATGGTTTGTGTATAAGATGAACTAACAGAGGAAGTGATGGATGCAGGTACAGTTACAACATTTAAAAGGCATTATGATAAGTACATGAATAGGAAAGGTTTGGAGGGGTATGGACTGAATGAAGGCAAGTGGGATGAGTTTAGTTTGGTAACACAGTCGGTGTGGACCAATTGGACCAACAGGCCTGTTTCTATGCTGTATGACTCTGACAACTCTATGACCCCAGTTCTAGATTTTTCCACAAGAACAAACATTCTTTCTACATGCACCGTCAAGATACCTCAGGATCTTACATGCCTCAATAAATTAAGTCTTCTACTGGACAGAAGCATAGCCTGTTCAAGCTTGTCTCAAAAACCTCATTCTCTAAAAAGTCTTCTTAAATGTCTGTGACTGCATTCGCTAGAGACCTGTCGCTTAACCTAATTTTCCAGTTCACTATAGTTAAATCAGTGTTCATGCCCTATAATTGCCCTTAGTTAAGCTTGAAACATTAGTCTTCACCTATTCTTCTACCTCAAACTAAATGTAAAGTTAGTCGTATTATGGCTGCAGCTACTCATTAATTAATCTCGAAGGACAATACCAGGTCTGATATAACCTTCTTTCTGGTTAGCTTCAGAACTTGTTATTCTAAGAAACTACTCTGAAAACACATGAAGTTTTCAAGGATCCCTTTGCTCATCTGATTTTTCAGTCTATTTGTAGGTTAAAATCTCCCATGATAATCACCATATCTTTCTGTAAAGTTCCCATAGTGTTTGCTTTTATCTAGAACTGGAGTCGTAGAGTTGTCAGAGTCATACAGCATAGAAACAGGCTTTTTGGTCCAACTGGTCCACGTCGACTGTGTTCCCAAGCTAAACTCATCCCATTTGCTTTCATTCAGTCTATACCCCTCCAAACCTTTCCTATTCATGCACTTACCATGTGAATATTGTTACGCTGCCTGTACACCACTCCCAAGAGTAACTTCTTGCCTTTATTACTTCTAATTTCATCCCAAACTGTTTACACATCCTGGGCTCCTGAACTTAGGTCATTCCTCTCAATTAAAGATAGTATTTGCACAATAAACAGAGCAACCCATCCACTTCTACGTCCTAAACGTCTTGTACCCTATAAGAACTGAAAAGATCTTGGTGTTGGCTGTCAGATCATATTTATTTCTATTTGTGCTATCATCTGATACTTTTCTGTATGAAAATCCATCTGTCACTTACCCATCCCTTCTGCTATTCCATTCATGTTCTGTACCATTAACTGGCATTGTAACTACTTGCAACTCTAAGTGTGGCATGGAAAGATTTTGAAATTTTACTCTGTACAGATGATCTAAATAATTTTTGCATGTCTATATGCATATTAGGAAAAGCATTGATTCTCACCCTTACCTTTGGAGGACACCACCATCTACCATCATCCAGTCCGAACAACAACGGTTGACAATGATTCTATGTGCTATTCTGAAGCTGGTCTTATTGATCTAGGTTGGTACTCACCCTCTTATTCCAAGCGGTACAATTTTGTTAACTAGTCTTTTGTAGTGATTTGGAAAACACTTTCTTAAAATTCATACAGGAAACATTCAATGTATTCCTTCCATCAATCTTGTTCTACTCTGGCCATTAGGTCTTAAGGTTGGGGGCAGAAGTGGGCTATTTGGCCCACTGAGTATTCAGTGAGATCAGTGATGATCTGATAATCCTCAACTCTATTTTCCTGCCTTATCCCATAATCCTTGGTTCCCTCAATGAGTAGAAATGTACTTCAGCCTTGAATAAATCTAATGACCCATCCTGACAGCCCTCTGTAGTAAAGAACTCCATAGACTGGCACCTCTCAGAGACGGAAATTGGACAACATGCACAATTAGGGACTGTAGGATACATGGAACAGTCCCTCTTCCGCTGTTGCACTAGTGCTATTCCCCACCTTTTCCTCCGTTAAATTGATGACTGTATCGGCGCTGCCTCGTGCTCCCACGAGGGGCTTGAACAGTTCATCAACTTTACTAACACCTTTCACCCCAACCTCAAGTTCACCTGGACCATCTCCGATACCTCCCTCTCCTTTGTGGACCTCTCTGTCTCCATCTCTGGTGACCGCCTCGAAACTGACATCTATTTCAAGCCCACCAACTCCTACAGCTACCTACACTACACCTCCTTTCATCAACCTTCCTGCAAGAACGCGATCCCCTACCCCCAATTCCTTCGTTTTCACCGTATCTGCTCCCAAGATGGGGTGTTCCACTCCCACACATCCCAGATGTCCTCCTATTTCAAGGACCGTAACTTCCCCCCTCCAGTGATCGAAAACGCCCTCAACCGCATCTCGTGCATTTCCCACACTTCTGCCTTCACAACCCCTGCCCCCAACAAAAATAAGGACAGAATCCCCTTTGTCCTCCCATATCACCCCACCAACCTCTGCATCTAATGTATCATTCTCTGCTACTTCCGCCACCTACAATCCAACCCCACAAGCAAAAGAAATATTTCCTTCCCCATCCTCGTTCTGCCTTTCGTAGGGACCGCTCTCTTCGTGACTCCCTCATCCACTCCCCACTGACCCCTAGTACCTTTCCCTGCAACCGCAGTAAGTACTACACCTACACCTCCCCTCTCACCTCCACTCAAGGCTCAAAATAAACCTTCCATATTAGACAGGGGTTCACCTGCACATCCGTCGACTTGGTGTACTGTATCTGCTGCTCCCGATCTGGCCTCCTCTATATCAGTGAGACCAAGCGTAAACTCAGAGACCGTTTTGTACAGCATCTGCGCTCTGTACATGACAAACGACAACACCTTCCCCTCCCACTCCTTGGGTGACATGTCCATCTTGGACCTCCTCCAGTTTCACCACCTGCAAACTGAAGGAGCAGCACCTCATATTCCGCCTCGGGAGCCTACAGCCCGATGGCCTAAACATGGAATTCACCAGTTTTAAAATCTCCCCACCCCCAGCCTCATCCCATGTCCAACCCTCCCTCACATCCCCACCTCCTTGACCTGATACAACCTGTCCATCTTCTCTCCCACCTATCCATCCCTCCCATTCCACTGACTAATCCCTATCACTCCCTACCTGCATTCACCATCCCACTTACCTTCCCCAGCCCCACCCCACCTCTCTCTATTTATTTCTGAGCTCCCTTCCCCCTTCCCATTTCTAAAGGGTCCCAACCAAAACGTCAACTTTCCTGCTCCT
>NC_063345.1:26897818-26919479 GCF_021869965.1 Rhincodon typus | reverse complement strand
AAAACAATTAACATCAAGAGAAGAATATATAGAAATTGGACTCCTGCACTGAAAACTCACAATGAAGCCTGATGAACTTTGATATGCCAGATGACAAGACTGTTGCTCATGTTGAAAATCTGCCTTGTAAGGGCCAGGAGAAAACATGATTCACAGTGGTTCCAGCTTGCCTCGCATATGGAACAAAATTAAAGCCTACAGTGGTATTCAAGTGCAGTGCTGTTTTTGAAGATAAATTTTAGAAAGGTGTTGTTGTCCATGTTAACAAAAAAGGAGTAGGGAAAAAGGGATAAAAAAATGTGGAATTTGAAATTGGGAGAACGATGCAAAAGAAAATATTTGCTCATCTGCGAGATGTTTATATCCTACCATGTCGGTAGTGTGGTTCATGATCAACCAATCCAGACTGATATTGCTGACAATGTTGTTCATCCCTTGGAGTTTTCAAAATTAAATAAACCCCTCAAAAAAAAAGTAGCTGATATTGACTACTGGGACACTGAAAGATGAAAAAATACTCACTAAAGACAGAAACCACTGCCAATGGGTCACATATATATGTGGAAATAACTTGATCCCAATGCTATTTTACAAACAAAACTGCAATATTGAAAGTGTTTGACTGTACCAAGGACAATTACTTGTCTAAGGGTGATGTTAAATTTTGTGACATGACTGATTGTGATGAGGAAGTCAAGGATCAGCCTGTTATTAGACAGCCTTATTTTTGAGGGCAAATTGTTTGGTTAGATAACAATCAGAATGATTTTCAAGATTTCAGTCTGAAGTGTTATAGTTATATAGTATATATTTATATTGTGTCTAAGTTATAAAATAAATAAATGGTAGTGTTAATATAAATTTTTTTGTGTTGTTCGTTTTCACTTTATTCCGTTGCAGCAGTCTTTTCTGAGCCCAAATGAAACACGTCAGTCCCTGAGAAACATTACCTGTGTAGAAATAACTTTTACACAAGTGTATATGGTAGTTCAACAGCACTTACAAAACAAATAGTTAGGCTCATGCTTTCTTGCAGGCCTAGTAACCCTTCTTTTAAGATACAGAAGTTAGACTCTTAATATGTTTTTTGTTGATGGAATTGTTGTATATTTCCAGAATATTACGTTTTTAAAATTTATTTACAGCATTAATATTTATTTTTTGTCAATATTAAGCCCCTTCTATGCACAATGAAAGTATCAATAAAGTTATTTCAATCTTTGTGCTTATCTCACTTTACAACTTCATACCATCCATCTAATTTGCTGTCTCATGGGAAGAAACATAAGTTCGTTGGAATATGTCTAAAATAAAATCGAAGTGTTGTACATTCAGCGTAGATACTCTTTCATTGTGTTAATGAATTGTAATTTCATGGTTAGTATTTCTGCCAGTTTCTCTGAAGCAAAACTTCAATTTTGGTGATCATACTAATATAAAATGTTTTGTCCCTTTTGTTCAAGCACTTGGACGCATTGTTGAGGCAACTGAAAAATATTGTAGAAAAGCATGTTGACACTGATGTCTTAGAAGCTTGTTCTAAAACTTATCATGCCCTCTGCAATGATGAATACACAATATTCAACAGAGTGGATATCTCAAGAAGCCAGCTGATTGATGAATTGGTAGATAAATTCAGTCATATGCTTGAAGATTTCTTACAGGAGGTTTGTATCTTATTCATCATTCAGAAATCCATTTGATTCCGTGGTACCTTAACTGTCAGCTAAGAAAAATAGTTTAATACAGTTATGTGGTTTTGGTAGCTGAGTAAATCATAGACAAGTGCAATAGAAATTGTTTTTAATACACTTCATTATTAATGTTGAGTCAATAAGCAGGTAAATTTTTTCCCAAATAATTGCAGAAGTGAAACTTATTTTGTTTCTTTAGATTGTGGTAATTTTGAAATTAGAATTTAGGTACAAAATATGGCAATGTAAATTATTTGAAGTTAATTTTGAAACCTTAAAATTTATTTTAAATTGCAACCTTTTCAGTAATTGTTTCTGTAACAGTAAAGATGGGAAGTCTTGATTATATTTCTAATATACAACTTTGCAGGTGCTGACATTTAATTTGCAGTAAATTTTAAGCATATTCAATTAGATATCCATGAATGGGAAAATTATTAATTCAGTATTTGACTTCCTGTTGTCCTTAGCATCTTTTCAAAGTTTCAAACCAAAATATTTTAATATAAATTATTACTCAAGTATATTCTTGCTGAATAATTACAAATTGTTATTGAAAGAACACCTACTGAATCTGTGAAGGGAGACACAATGCTTTACATTATTATTCTTTACAGATTAAAGGGTAGACTAATCATAAAATGAGGAGTGATTGCTTGCCTCTGGGAATTTGCAGTCACAAAATAAATAAATTACTGAAGCAGGTAATTTTATATGAAAAAACTTGAAAAATAAATAACTCAATCTGGCTGGAAAAGCAAAGGTACATTCTTAGTGCATACTGCTACTAATGTGTAAATCAGTCAGCAAGTTCAGGAAAAAGATGCTACAAATTGCGAGTTTCGATAATTTGCTGCTTCATATGCATTTTGTTGTTCATCTTGCATAAACTGTGGTTTGCAGAAAACGTTCTAGTTATATTATAACTTTTTTAAATTTGTGTATTAATTTCCCATTAAATTTGCAGCAGAAAGTTTAGGCTTTGAATTTAATAACATTATTACTCATTTAACAATGTGCAATTGTTAATGGAATGCCCAATCTACAGCTTCAGCCCAGAAAGTGAACAGTGTAAAGCATGTAGTGCGTTCTTCTGAGAGGTTTTTAACAGTAACAGTTATATGTTTTGTACTTTTATTCTGCTCATTCAACACATTCTTCTTCATTCACTTTTTTTTTCCTCCTATTTTTGCACTTGGCTTAACTTAGCAAAATCATCCAATCTAATTCACCCTGTTTTTTTTTTCAATCCTCTATTTCGTATCCTTTAAGTCACAAAGGGGGAAACTGTTGGGCGCATCAGTCACTAAAGGTCCAGCTGTCCCATTGTGCTCATGTCTTCCTCGACCTCTAAAGGATAGAACACTAGTGAGTTGAAGGATGCAGGGGAGAAAAAAGTCCATTGGCATATGCCTGTAAATGCTGTCTTCCAGCAAAATTTTGGCCAAAAAGCTTCGTTGTGTATTTTGAAATTTCTTCAGCCATTAGTAGTTGGTAGCCATCTTTGGCATTCATTATTAAATACTTCTGAACTGTTGATCAGCTAATATTTGTTGCATTTAGTGATATATTCAAAGTAGCCATTCAAGGAAAATATATTTGTGTTCGTTCAGTCTATTGCTTGAGAAAATTTCATGTTTCTGAAAACTTTTGAGAGTTACTAGCAGCTTTCTGGATGAAGTTATTATGGTTACAGTGAAATTTTCTGCATCTTTGTTAACTTTTGAAAAGTGTAATACTTAATTAACATATCAACTTTTTAAAAAAATCTACTTATTTCCTCTACTTAATAATGATATTGTAAGAAACATAAACTCCAGAAATGTTTTTGCTGCATTAGCCATTTATTGAAAAAAACCTTGATTTTGGATGTCTTAGCCAGGCTCAATCCTGTAAGGACTGAGAAGCAACAGATGCAGTTTTTAGTTGGGTGTTGTTTGGTGATCAAATACCAACTGTGACAATGTTCTACATTTCAGTATAGTTTAGAGTTTGTGACTGGAAGTATTCAGTTTTTTTTCTATATGCATTTACAGATGATCTTGTATATTTGAAACCCTGCCCAGTGACCATTTGTTTTATCTTTGTCAATGTGTTACCCTCAATATGACTTATTAGTTAACTTTTGCAGAAACACTCAGTGCAATTTCCCTTTTAGCATAACATAATTTTTCTTCCAACTTTACACAATGACAGTGAATCTATTTTGAGTGTACTCGGAGGAGAACAAAAATACTTTTGGTGGAAATGTTGCTGTGTCAATACTTAATTTCTGGATAAGATTAACTTATGAAAACTCAATTTTTTTAACTAATTGGATTAACTATTAGTAGAATAAATCCTATATTTACTCTTGCCAGTATGTTGGTAAGGGAGTTGAAAAAGTTTTAAGACAATTTGCTCTCATTTGGGACACTTACGACTAATCTTGTTACTGGAACAGGATGAAGAACTTGATGAGGATGATGCTTACCAGGTCCTGAGCACATTGAAACGGATCACTGCTTTCCATAAGTAAGGGCAGTTTGTCAATGTGTGTGTTTGTGTGTATGCCTTTGAGGATTTATATACTTGCTGCTTCCGATAAACCAGGAAATGCAACTTTTTTAAGGATTAAGAGCACAATACAATGTCAAAGCAGAATGTTGGTGTGATTACTTTGAAGTAAAGTTAGAAGTATTTATTTGGTTTTAATTGAGTGATGTATCAGTTGAGTGGGAGGTACTGAGGAAAACATGTTAAAAAGAGAGAGTGAACACATCATTTAAGTGTTTGCATTTGTAAGAAAGAACAGAATGTAAGTTAACTTTATTGTAAGAGTAGGCATTTCATGTTTTTGGACTGTTTTTTCATTTGCTGGTGGTGCAGTTCAGTACCTTTTTAGTTTGTTGAAACTTCTTTCTCCAATAATTTTAATAATGATAGAACCATTGCACATTTTAACACATAATCGGTCGACTGGATATATCGACTTGATGAGCCATTCGTGATCTAGTCCTAAACTTATTTTTAAGAATACATCTGTGCTTTATCTTATTTATTCATAAAATTAATCTCAATTCTGTAAATCTTGGACCTGTTTATTGTTTTGCTTTGCAGAGCATTTCTGAAATTGGGTTCATTCTCCATAACATTTCAAATGGTACAATTTTGTGCTAAATTTTGAAATGTTAAGATTTGCAATGGAGTTTTGCATGAAAAGTTGTAATAATTAACCTACTTTATAAAAATTATTACAAAGGTTTGGCCAGAATTCCTTTTCTCTTTTGGTAACCCTTTTAAATTTTAATCCACGTATCAGAAAGTGCTTGCCTTTTCTCAAGGATTATGCTGCTAGGGCCAAAATCACTTTTTGAACTAACTTTACATTGATTTAGTTGAGGATTTGCAAAAATAAAACTGATTAATCCGATGTGGATCTCAACCAAGGTTAAGATATAAGATGCAAGTCTTTTGGCTGTATACCTGGTACTGTTCTGTTGCTCATGCATTAGAGAATGATCCTCACAGTCCATTGGGCACTGTTGTCCATGCTTGTCACGTGTAAATAGACACAGGTCTTTGGATGCAATACTGCATTTTACAGCTCTTTGAACGAATGAAAATCCGAGTATTAGTTGATATGGAGTCATAATCATATGGTCATAAACCTATTAGATATATGTTATAAGATCATCTTTAATCTTGGAAAGCAGCCTCTATATGGTAAACTCTAGTTGGTTCCTGTGTATCCATTTTTTCCTGCCAGTCTCATGTTTTCCAAGTGCTGCTTGTGCCTTTCTTTAACAATTCATAAAACACAACATATTAAGGTCACTGGATCCAAACCGGAAGCCAAACCCCAACGTCCAAAGGCTTCAGTGTAAAACATTGTGGGTGATTTAAATAGCAGTCAGCAGCTTGCACATCCACGATGCTACTATTTGGAAGATCTGGGCTAGTGTTTCCTCTCTGGGGAAGAGCATAATTAGAGATCATCAGTATGAGAGAGCCTCAATTTAATCAATTGGGCTACCAGAAAAAAGATTTGGGAGAATTGGAAACAGATATTCGTTGAAGGAAATATTGCAAATGCTTTGAAGCTAGATAAATATATGAAGGAAGGAGGAACAGAGAGCCACCATCATAGATTTTGATGAGGAAAGGAGAGAGGAGGCTTAAGTGGAGTGTAAATAATGGTATGGAGTGGTTGGACCAAGTGGTCAGTTTCTATGCCGTGTGGCCTTTATAAAACCTAATGCATTTGCTGTTGCAGGTATCTTGATGAGTTTTGATTATAAGCTTCAAACATAATTTGTTTTTCCAGTGCCCATGATCTTACACGATGGGATTTGTTTGGCAGTAATTACAAATTGCTGAAGATTGGTATTGAAAATGGAGATATGCCAGAACAGGTAACAATTTGATTTTAAAACTCCAGCGCTAACTGACTAGCTTTCTTTTATTTTGCATTTTATTTTTATTATGTTATAGCATATATTTATAAAGTATTATTTTGAAATATTGTATACTTGTTTTTTAGATTGTCATTCATGCACTACAGTGCACTCACTATGTAATCCTTTGGAACCTAGCCACCGTTTCCGAAGGCAGTTCAACAAAGGTACGTAATATAGTGGAAATTAATTTGTCTCACATTCGAAAATATTTTGAACCCTAATAGAACATGGTGCTATGCATTAAAATATTTTAAGAATAATGGTTCGCCCTGAAATTTTAGTAGAGCTATAAGGATGCAATTGGTTAGATTGCCTTAGAGCAGTATAAGAAGTTGGTTTGAGCCCAGAGCTGTTGGATTGTTTAAATAGTGGTTTGATTCCTGATAGACAGTTGTGCGGAAGAGTGCTCAATTGCACCATCTGACGATTTTAGAGAGATTCCCAAACTACCTCTGAAAATCTATCTCAATGAGTTATTGTCTGACCTAGCACAATCAGCATGGACTTGAAGGCCTCAATAAAGTTTAACAATAAAACCAAAATGCTGGAAATGCAGGATGGGCAGCATCGATGAAGAATGAAACAATTAACATTTCAGGCTGATGATCTTTTACCAGAAGTAGATGTAAATGAGTCATGGGATCTCTTACATTTATCCAATTCTGATGAAAGATCATTAAACTGAAAATTTAACTGTCTCTTTGCAGATGTCTGACTTGCTGAGTATTTAAAGCATTTTCTGTTTACAGAGTTTCTGTTTTTGTCCCAATATGGTTCACAGTTTAGACAATGAGTCTGTCAAACCATTGGTGAACTTAAAATTATTGACCAGATTTCCCTTCAGGGGAAATCTTTGGAAAATTGCCTGCTCCTCAAGCCTCGTAATCTTCAATTTAAGTCTAATAGTATTCTGATTGTTGATGGAAATTACAATGGGTACATCTGATGCACTCAAAAAGGCCTGCGCTATAGAATTGCCTGCGTCCTTTCTTTGGCTGCAGATTGCCACATTCTGTTTGTGTTCGTGTGGAGCAGTAACCCTGGAATTTCAGACCCATAGTTTCAAAAATTATTGACCATTTATCTTCCTTGTTAAGATTAAACTTCATTGTGAAAATATTATGATATATAACTGTTTAAAGAACTTTTACTTTATTTAGGAGTAGTATCCACTTGTAGCCGCTCACGAATTTAACCGATATTTTAATTACAAACAAGATTCAGATCTTTAAATTGTAGTGCAGAATTTACCAAAGACACTTGTAATTATGAAGTCAATGCTTATCAAAGAACCAAACTATATAGAGTTGTGGACAGATCATACATGGAGTTCTTTGTTTAGTCCTGATCATAAAGATACAAGGGAGCAGTTCAAGGATTGGAGGTAGGTAACATCACAATGCTACTTCACAGCATTACAGAAATGAATTATATGAGAGGTATCCTGTTGATATTAGTTAATAAAGATTAAGGAAAAGTTAAGTTGTGAGAATAAGCTTATTAGAATAAGACCTAAAAGACAACAGTTCACACTAGACAAATATAAGATTGGTATTGGCAAGTTCTTCTTAACATGTTGAACAACACGTTGTGGGGTGATTATTGGATTCGGTGGGTTTTTTTTCCTGAAACAACATATAACCCAAAGAATGATAGTCACTTGGGACAAATCCAATGACCTCTCTGAATTTTTCTTCACTATATTGTTGTTGCCTCTAGGTGGTATGATTACCATTCTCCCTCTGGTAATATCAGTGCAGTATCTTTCCACTGTGACCCCATCCTGTACATGAATGTAACACTTCTAGATGAAATCTTGGATGTGCTGTAAAATGCAGCACAGTACTAGGATATGCTGAAGAATTGTCAGCATGTAGCTTGGAAGATGTGTTTGAAGGTTGCCACATTGTAGTGGGTATTTCACCCAGAGGGTGGTGAGGATCTGGAATACACTGCTAGTTGAGGCAGCAAACTTATCAATCTTCAAAAAAGTACTTGGACGAACACTTGAAATGTCATAACATTCAAGGCTGTGGGCCTAATAAACGGAAGTGGGACCAGTGTAGGTAGCATATTTTTGGCAGTACAGATTTGATGGGCCAAAGTGTCTCATCTGAACTGGATAATTCTATGATTCTATGATATTGTATGCACACATGCACATACACATGCTTGATATTGTGAACAGAAAGAAGATGCGACATGAAAGATACGAAGATAAAATGTCTTCAGCTTCATGAGCCTTCTCACAGGTGAATTAGTAAAGTCATCAGTAGTGGAGACATTTTATAATTTACAGCCAGCCACTTCTATTTTGTGCATTTGTAAGTAGAAATGTCGATATTTTCAAGGTGCATTGATCATCAGTCACACTTAAGTAAATGGGAAGAGATCAATGATATGGTCATAGAGTCATAGAGATATACAGCACAGAAACGGACCCTTCAGCCCAACTTTCCATGCTGACCAGATATCCGAAATGAATCTAGTCCCATTTGCCAGAATTTAGCCCATATCGCTCTAAACCCTTCTGTTCATCTATCCATCCAGCTGCCTATTAAATGTCGTAATTGTACCAACCTCTACCGCTTGCTTTTGCAGGTCATTCCATACATGCACCACCTCTGTGTGAAAAAGTTACCCTTCAGGTCCCTTTTAAATCTTTCCCTTCTCACCTTAACCTATGCCGTCTAGTTTTGGACGCCCCAAACCTGGGGAAAAGATCTTGTCTATTTACCCTATCCATGCCCCTAATGATTTTATAAACCTCTTTAAGGCCACTCCTCAGCCTCTGATGCTCCAGGGAAAATAGCCCCAGTCTGTTCAGACTCTCCCTACAGCTCAAACCCTCCATCTCTGCCAACATCCTTGTAAATCTTTTCTGAACCCTTTCAAGTTCCACAACATCCATCCTATGGCAAGGAGACCAGAATTGTGTGCAGTATTCCAAAAGCGGCCTAACCAATGTCCTGTACAGCTGCAACATGACTTTCTCACTCCTATACTCAATGCACTGACCAATAAAGGCAAGCATACCAAATGCCTCCTTCACTATCCTATCTATCTGCGACTCCACTTTCAAGGAACTATGAAATTGCACTCCAAGGTCTCTTTGTTCAACAACACTTCCCAGTTCCATACCACTAATTGTTTTAAGACCTGCCCGATACTCAACTATGGAGAATAGCGAATTGTGAAGACGATGCTAAGTGACTTCAGAGGCACATTGATAATTTGGCCAAATGGGCAGGCACCTTTGTAGATGAATTTCAAATCACAGAAATGTGAGATAATGCATTTTCGTAGAAGAAACACGGAGAGACAATACAGGCTCAATGGTACAACTTCGAGGGGAGTTCAGGAGCAGAAGGACCTCTGGGTTCAAGTGCATAGTTCTCTGAAGGTGACAAGGCAAGTTGAAACAGTTGTTCAGAAAGCTTATAGGACCCTTAGATTTATAGAGGCAGAGACTACGGAAGCAAGAAAAAATGCTACACGTCTACAAATCGTTGGTCGGACCATAATCTGGAATATTGTGTTCAGTTCTGGGCATCTTATTTAAGGAAGGATATCTCTTCTGGTGTGAGTGCAACAGAAGTTTACTAGAATGATACGAGGATTGTGTGATGTTAGATACAAGCAAAAATGAGAGAAATTACCTTTATTCTCCTTGGAGCAGAGAAGATTAAGAGGTGATCTGATTGAGATGTTCAAAAGTATGAACAATTTCGACAGGGTAAAGGAGAATATTCTGTTTGCACTAGTTGGTATGTCAGTAACTAGGGGTCACAATTTCAAGGTTATCAGCAAGAGAGCTAGGAGAAAGGTCTTTACTCAGAGTTGTTACGACTTGAAATGCACTGCCTGGGAGAATGGTGGTGGTGGATTTCGTAGATTTCAAAAGAGAGCTGGATAAATATTTGAAAGTGATGAATTTAGAGGGAAATAGGGCTGAACAATTGGATTAGCTGGGTAGCTCTTCCAAGAGACACTGAGTTGAATGGCCTTCTGTACTGTAAAATTCTCTGGAAATTCAGTTTACATTAATTACTTGCTGCACTTGCATGTGTTTCATACACAAGAACAAATAGATCACTCTCTACTACACTTTATTGGCATTTATCTCCATTTAAATAAAAGTCTGCATTTTCATGTCTGATGACTAAAGTGCAAGACAAAATACTTTGCATTCAACTCCATCGGCTAAGTTTTAGCCTACTCATTCAACCAATCTGTTTCCTTATGTCCTTATCACAGCCTACCCTCCCCTACCCTCCCACCTACTTTTGTATCATCAGCCAACTTAATACATTACACTATGCCCTCATCTCCAACTCATTAATATCAATGATAGGTAATTATTTTTGAGGCCCTAGAATATTAAATGAGTATATTGCGTCAGTGTTTACTGTGGAGAAGGATATGGAAGCTGGAGAACGTGGAGAAATAAATAGCGATATTGTGCATATTACAGAAGAAGAGGTGCTGGACGTCTTAAAATGTATAAAGCTGGATAAAACCTCGGGACCAGATCAGGTGTACTGTAGAACCTTGTGGGAAGTGATTACTGGACACCTTGTTGACCTATTTGTATCATGGATAGCCACTGGTGAGGTGCCAGAAGACTGGAGGTTGGCTAACATGCTGCCATTATTTAAGAAGGATAGTAAGGAAAAGCCAGGAAACAATAGACTGGTGAGCCTGACATCAGTGGTGGGCAAGTTGTTGGAGGGGATTCTGAGGGACAAGATTTAAATGTATTTGGAAAGACAAGGACAGATTAGGGATAGGACTATCTTGATTGAGTTTTTTGAGGAAGCGATGAAAAGAATTGATAAGGGCAGAGTGGTGGACGTTGTCTATATTTGGATACAGAACTGGCTTGAAGGTTGGAGACAGAGGTTGGTGGTGGAGGGTTGCTTTTCGGACTGGAGGCCTGTGACCCGCAGTGTGCCGCAAGGATTGGTGCTGGGTCCAATGCTTTTTGTCATTTGTATAAATGATTTGGATGTGCATATTAGGAGGTATGGTTAGTAAGTTTGTGGATGACACCAAAATTGGTGTTGTGGACAGCGAAGAAGGTTATGTTTGAGTACAACAGGACCTTGATCAGTGTTGAGAGCAGTTTTGGGCATCATACCTCAGGAAGGATGTATTGGCCTGGAGTGGGTCCATAGGAGGTTCACAAAAGCATGATCCCAGGAATGAAAGGAACATATGAGGAATGTTTGAGGACTCTGGGTCGAAACTTGATGGAATTTAGAAGGATGAGGGGGCAATCTAATTGAAACTTACAGAATACCGAACAGCCTGGACAGAATGGACGTTGGGAAGATGTTTCCATTGGTAGGAGAGACTATGACCGGAGGGGACAACTTTGGAGTAAAGGGAAGACACTTTAGAACAGAGATGAGGAAAAACTACTTCAGCCAGAGAGTGGTGAATCTAAGGAATTCACTGCCACAGAACGCTGTGGAGGCCAGATGAGTGAATATATTTAAGACAGAGGTAGATTGATTCTTGGTTGTCAAGGGGATCGAAGGTTACAGATTAAAAGCAGGAGAACGGGGTAGAGAAATCTATCAGCCATGATGGAATGGCAGCAGACTCGCTGGGCTGAATGGCCTAATTTCTGCTCCTATGTCTTATAGTCTTATAGATGGGCTCATGAACCAAGGAGTGGCAGATGTCGTTTAACTAGATAAATGTGAGGTGCTACATTTTGGAAAGGCAGATCGTGGCAGGACTTTTACACTTAGTGGTAAAGACTTGGGAGTTTTGCTGAACAAAGAGACCATAAAGTGCAGGTTCATAGTTCTTTGAAAGTGGAGTCACAGGGAGACGGGATAGTGAAGAAGGTGTCTCGTATACTTGTCTTCATTGGTCAATGCATTGAGTACAGGAGTTAGGAGGTCATGTTGCAGCTGTACAGGACATTGGTTAGGCCACTTTTGGCATAGTGCGTTCGGGTCTGGTCGTCTTGCTATAGAAAAGATGTTGTTAAACTTGAAAGGGTTCAGAAAAGGTTTACAAGGATGTTGCCATGGTTGGAGGGTTTGAGCTATAGGGAAAGACTGAAGAGGCTTGGGCTATTTTCCTTGGAGCGTTGAGGGGTGACCTTAGAGGTTTATAAAATCATGAGGGGCATGGATAGGGTGAATAGGCAAGGTCTTTTTCCAGGGATGGGAGATTCCAAAACGAAAGGGCATAGTTTAAGGTGAAAGGGGAAAGATTTAAAAGGAACCTAAGAGGCAACTTTTTCACGCAGCGGGTGGTGCGTGTATGGAATGAGCTGCCAGAGGAAGTTGTGGAGGCTGGTACAATTGCAACATTTAGAAGGCATTTGGCTGTGTATATGAATAGGAAGGGTTTAGAGGGATATGGGCCAAATTCTGGCAAATGGGACTAGATTAATTTAGGAAATCTGGTTGGCATGGACGTGTTGGACCAAAGGGTCTGTTTCCAGGCTGTACATCTCTATAACTCAATAACTGATGCTTGTGGCATTCCATGTTATGTTAACCATTCCACATTCTATACCAATACATTAGCTCCACAACCAGGAGCTCTTGTGCAATTATCTTTGTGGCATCTATTGAACGTCTTATGGAAGTCCAAGTACACGACATCTTCCAATTTGCCTTTGTCAGCTCTGCTTGTTACATCCTCAAAAAAAAAACTCCAGTAACTTTGTCAAACATGATTTCCTTTGCATCAAACCACGTTGAGCTTTTCTAAATGTCCTGCTGTTTCTTCCTTGACAATGGACTCTTGCATTTTTCCAATGAGAGATGTTAGGCTAACTGGCCTATGGTTTCCTGCTTTCTGTCTCCCTCTCTTGAACAAGGGACGTCACATTTGCGGTTTTCCAAACATGTGGATCCCACTCAGAACCCAGTGAGTTCTGGAACTTTTCAAACAAAGCCTCAACTATCTCTGCAACCACTTATTTTAAAACTCTTGGAAGCAGCCAGTCAGGTTCTGGTGACTGATCTGCCTTCAATCCCATCAGCTTGTCAAACACTTTGTCCGTTGTGAGACTATGACAAGATTTCTTTTATTCCCATTATTGCTGTGCTTATCTAACATCTTTGGGGTGTTTATTGTGTCCTCCACTGTGAAAACTGATGTAAAGTATTTGTTTAAAATATCTGCCATTCCCCCGTTCCCCATTATCAATTCCCCATGCATATACTCCAAGGATCCCACTCTGACTTTCACTACTCTTTCAATATATCCATTAAAACATGTGTTGTTTTTCTTACTTAACAACTTGTCTTTTTAGTCATTCCCCTGCTGGTTCTTTTTAAAAAAAAAAATCTCAATCCTCTGGCCTACCACTAGTTTTTTGCCACTTTGTGTGCTTTAGTTTTTGATTGGCTAATCTGTTGACTGTCTTTATTAACCACAGGTGGGTTCATCCTTGTCATTGAGTCCTTCTTTGTGACTAGAATAAATTTTTGCTGAGTATCTGCTTAAATTTCTGCTGTCCTTCCACTGACTTTCTACTACTTTTCTAGCACATACTAGAAAACTCACTCTTCATACCTCTTCTACATTCTCTTATTTAAGTTGACAACGTTGGTTTGTGACCAGTGTTCTGTCCCTTAATCTGAATTTAAAATTCTACCATGTTGTGATTGCTACTCTCCTAATGGGATACTTAATTCCGAGATCTGTTATTAATTCTACCTCAACATTCATGTAAAATAGCTTGCTCTCCAATAGATTCTGCAATGTCTTGCTCTAGAAAACAATCTCTTTTGCATTCTTGCCTTCGAGGTAACTCTTGCCCATCTGATCTGTCCAGTTAATACACAGGTTAAAATCCCCCATGAAAATTGTATTGCCATTCATGCGTGTCTCCATTATTTGATGATTTATACTTTGCCATACAATGAAGTAACTCTTTGAGAACCTATAGTTTGCCCTCACCCGTGACTTCTTTTCACTTATTTCCATCCAACTGATTCCACATCAAGGTCTATTGCAACTATATCACTATTCACCAGTGCTGATTGATCCTTTATCAACGAGACTGTGTACCTTCTTTTCTGTTTTGTATATTTTTCCAGGACATAAAACTTTTGAATATTGAGTTCCCAGCCCTGATCACCCAGCAACCACATTTCTGTAATAACTATCAAGTCTTTTTCATTTCTTTTATTTGTGCAATCAACTTATCTGTCTTGTTACAAATTATGGGATACCATTCAACTTCTGAATTTGGCTGTCAAGTTGGAACCTTCAGTTGTAGTTGCTTCATACGTTTTCATCTCTCATTCTCCATCTGGAAATTCATTGTATGTATTGTTATTTCTGACATTGTTTATTTGCTTGAAGTGTGCGTATTTAAAAGTTTGTGTTTAGTGAATTGCAATAATTTTAACAAATTAAATTGATATAGTGAATGAAAATTTGGAGTTCTACAGAACATAGTGCTAGGGCCCTTGCCATTTGTGGTGTATGTTAGCGGTTTAGACTTAAATGTGGGAGGTACGATCACGACGTTCTTCGGTGACACAAAAATGGATAGGGTGGTAAATAGTGAAGAAAGCTGTAAGCTGCAGGCGGATAGCAGGAAGATGGGTCAGAACAGTGATAAATGGGGGGAGGCAATGCCTTTATTGGTGTTATATCTAGACTATCAATCAGGAACTGTTCTGGGGACCTGGCTTTGAATCCTGCCATGGCAGATGTTCAAATTTGAATTCAGTAAAGATCTGGAATTAAGAGGTCTAATGATAATGTCCTTAGCTGATTTGCCCTACATGTGACTCCAGACCCACAGCAATGTGGTTGACTCTTAAGTAATATGGATGTTTCTACAGCATATTCTTATCATTTAAAGGTATTTATAGGTGTACATTTTTCTTTCAGGACCAACTAATAATGTTACGAAAACAAATGCGAGCTTTCTGTCAGATCTGCCAGCACTACCTGACTAATGTTAACACAGCTGTTAAAGAACAGGTAACGGGAAAAGTGTGAAAGCAGCTATATGTTTTCATTTATCTCACAGTCCAATTGCAAAAACGGAGAATGCCATGCAATGCAGTGACATTTGGGTAATAGATCACACTAAAGAAGATGCTACCCTCAATCACTATTACCTTCCCAGTTTAATATTTGCTTTTAGACTTTAGTCATTTCTGAGAAAGCAGCATTTTCATTCGTCTCATTTATATACAGCTGAAGAAATTTCAAAAGAATTTTGCATCTTTCAATGAATTTTAATTTTCTATAATCACTTAAGTAGCACTTAATTTGTACGTTCATTAATTTTCTGTTAACTTTTCTTCTTGTGGCAATTGTGTGGAGTTGTGTCCTCCACTTATACATAACTAATAGTGGAGGGAATGTCTGTTGCCCATTTGTGGGCAATGGAAAATGAATCGCTTTTTACTCATTGAGTTGTACTACATGGTGCGTTGCCCATTCCTTTTATTCCAGTCTACTTCATTACCTTGAAGTGCCAAGACTTTACAGTTCTACTCAGACCCAAGTCTCAGCTCATTTTTTTGATTTCACAAAGCAAAATAACAGCTGTAGGGAGGAACTCTGGCTAAGAGAAACAGATCAAGAGGAAAAAAAACAAACCAAGTGTGGAAAAGAACCAGCAGTTAAGCAAGAGAGAGAAAATTCAGAGATAACTTAGATTGAGGATTTATTATTGGGGATCAGACCTGTTAAAAACATCTAGTGTAGTGTGTGCTTCTGCAATGTCAGTTATTTATTATCATACTTTTCCAACTGTACACTTCTGATTTGAAGAAAGGGTGTCAGAAATGTGCTACTTTATATGTTTACACTTGCACATGCAAATTTCAGTCACACCCCTGAAGAAAAAGTTGCGAACATGGGCCTGGGATATCATAGCAATTATAGAGATTTGGCTCAGGGATGGACAGGACTGGCAGTTTAATGTTCCAGGGTATAGATGCTATAGGAAGGGGAGGGGAGGGAGGCAACAGAGAAGGGGGAGGGATGTTTTTGATTAGGCATAACATTATAGCTGTACTTAAGGAGGATATTCCTGGGAATATGTCCAGGGAAGTTATTTGGGTGGAACTGAGAAACAAAATAGGGATGATCACCTTGTTGGGATTGCACGATAGACCCCCAGTAGTCAGCGGAGAATTGAGAAACAAATTTATAAGGAGATTTTGTTTGTCTGTAAGAATAATAGATATGGTAGGAATTATGGTAGGGGATTTTAACTTTCCAAACATAGACTAGGACTGCTATAGTGTTAAGGGCTTTGATGGAGAGGAATTTGTTTAGTGTATACAAGAAAATTTTCTGATTCAGTATGTGAATGTACCTACTAGAGAAGGTGCGATACTTGACCTACTCTTGGGAAATAAGGCAGGACAGATGACTAAGGTGTCATTGGTGGAGCACTCTGGGGCCAATGACCATAATTCTATTAGTTTTAAGATAGTGATGGAAAATGATAGACTGGATCTAAAAGTTAAAATTCTAAATTGAAGGAAGGCCAATTTTGACAGTATTAGGCAAGAACTTTCAAAAGTTGATTGGAGGCAGATGGCTGGAAAATGGGAAGCCTTCAAAAGTGAGATAGTGAGAGTCCAGAGACAGAATGTACCTGTTAGGGTGAAGGCCAAGGCTGGTAGGTGTAGGGAATGTTGGATGATTAGAGAAATTGCGGTTTTGGTCAAGAAAAAGAAGGAAGCATATGTCAGTTATAGACAGCAGAGATTGAGTGAGTCCCTAGAAGAGTGTAAAGGCAGTAGGAGTATACTTAAGAGGGAAATCAGGAGGGCAGAAAGGACGCATGAAATAGCTTTGGCAGATAGGGTTAAGGAGAATCCAGAGCTGTTCTGCATATACATCAAGGACAAAGTGGTAACTCGGGAGAGAATAGGGCCCCTTAAAGATCAGCAAGGCCGCCTATGTGTGGGAATCGCAGGAGATGGGGGAGGTTCTAAATGAGTATTTTGCATCAGTGTTTACTGTGGAGAAGTATATGGAAGGTAGAGAACGTATGAAAATAAATAGCCATATCTTGAAAAATATCCCTATTACAGAGGTGGTGGTGCTGGATGGTTTAAAATGCACAAAAGTGGATAAATCCCCAGCACTTGATCTGGTGTACCGTATAACTCTGTGGAAGCTAGGAAAGTGATTGCTGGGCCCCTTGCTAAGATATTTGTATCATCGGTAGCCACAGGTGAGGTGCTGGAAGACTGGAAGTTGGTTGATGTGGTGCCATTACTTAAGAAAGGTGGTAAGGAAAAGCCAGGGACCTATAGACTGGTGAGCCTGATGTTGGGGGTGGGCAATTTGTTGGAGGGAATCCTGATGGACAGGATTTACATATATTTGGAAAGGTAAGGACTGATTAAGGATAGTCAACATGGCTTTGTGCATGGGAAATTGTGTCTCACAAACTTGATAGAGTTTTTTTTGAAGAAGTAACAAGGAGGATTGATGAGGGCAGAGCGGTGGATATGAGCTATCTGGACTTCAGTAAGGTGTTCAACAAGGTTCCTCATGAAAGCGGTTTATAAAATCACGAGGGATATGGATAGACAAGGTCTTTTTCTTTAGGTGGGGGAGTATAAAACTAGAGGGCATAGGTTCAGGGTGTAGGGGAAAGATTTAAATGGGGCAGCTTTTTCATGCAGAGAGTGGTGTGTGTATGGAATGAGCTGCCAGAGGAAGTGGTGGAGGCTGGTACAATTATAATGTTTAAAAGGCATCTGGATGGGTATATGAATAAGAGGCATTGAGAGGAATATGGGCCAAATGCTGGTAAACTGGTTACCAAGGTTGGATCACATGGAATACTTGGAGAACTATCCATTTGGATACATAACTGGCTCGGAGGTAGAAGACAGAGGGTGGTGGTGGAGGGTTGCTTTTCAAACTGGAGACTTCTGACCAGCGGTGTGCCACAAGGATTAGTGCTGGGTACATTTTATGTAAATGATTTGGATGTGAACATGAGTGGCATGGTTAATAAGTTTGCAGATGACTTCAAAATTGGAGGTGTAGTGGACAGTGAAGAAGGTTAGCTCAGAGTACAACGGGTTCTTGATTAGATGAACCAATGGGCCAAGTAGTTGCAGACAGACTTTTTTTAAATTTAGAATTTAAATTTCTGAATTTTAGAACAGCAAATCAGGGCAGGACTTATACACTTAATGGTAAGGTCCTGGGAGTGTTGCTGAACAAAGAGACCTTGGGTGCAAGTTTACAATTTTTTGGAAGTGGAGTCACAGGTAGACAGGATAGCAAAGGAAGCATTTGAAATGCTTGCCTTTATTGATCAGTGCATTAAGTATAGGAGTTAGGAAGTCAAGTTGTGGCTGTACAGGACATTGGTTAGGCCACTTTTGGAATACTGTATGCAATTCTGGTCTCCCTGCTATAGGAGGAATGTTGTGAAACTTGAAAGAGTTCAGAAAAAATTTACAAGCATGTTCGCAGGGTTGGAGGATTTGAGCTACAGGGAGAGGCTAAATAGGCTGTGGCTATTTTCCCTGGAGCATCGGATGCTGAGGGGCTGTGAAAGCGGTTTATAAAATCATGAGGGATATGGATAGACAAGGTCTTTTTCTTTAGGTGGGGGAGTATAAAACTAGAGGGAATAGGTTCAAGGTGTAGGGGAAAGATTTAAAAGGGACAGCTTTTTCATGCAGAGGGTGGTGTGTGTATGGAATGTGCTGCCAGACGAAGTGGTGGAGGCTGGTGCAATTATAACATTTAAAAGGCATCCGGATGGGTATATGAATAAGAGGCATTGAGAGGAATATGGGCCAAATGCTGGCATATGGGACTAGATTGATTTAGGAAATTTGTGTGGCGTGGACGAGTTGGACCAAAGGGTCCGTTTCTGTGCTGTACATTTCCATGACTCGATGAGCATTGAAAATTTCCCAAGAGAAAACAGAGATTAGGGTTAAGAATGTTACTTAGATTGGAGACATCTTGGAAGTGCTGTCCACAAGGCTCAATGCTGATTCTACTGTTTTCATGGTATAGGTAGGTTGAATGAAGGGAACAGTATTGAGATTTACTGACCGCACACGGAAAGACTGTAGAAGACTGTAGCAGTTAACTGAATGAAAGTAGATGACCGAAGTAGCTTAGGGCTTCAAATGCATAATTTGAATGCAGGTAGTGTAGTAAATGTGAATATATCTTTGAGTGGAATACAGAGCATAAAACGCAATTATAAACTTGTAAAAGTAATGGTTAAATCATATAGTACTTTGTGAAGTTTTGAGCGCTCCATGCAGAAATGCCATTAAAGCCACATTGCTATTGCACTAACAGCACCAGATTGGTGCCAGAGATAAAACACTGTAGCTATAAGGGGAAACTTAAGATACCAGGGCAGACAAAGCTAAAAGGAATTCTATTGCAAATTTTTAAGAATAGGAAGATTTTGACTTGGCAAGTAAAGAAAGATGGATTCAGGGACAGCAAACGAGTAAAAATAATGAAGAAGTGAGCATGAGAGAGAGCCTAAGAGAAATTGTTTTACAATAAGAGTTGCTCACCATGCATGAGGCAGAATTGATTGAATATTTCAAAAGTTGATGAATATTTTGAAGCAAAGGAAGGTGCAAACCAGTGGGGAGAGAATGCACAATGCAATTGGTTTTGGCTCACTCTCTTTCAGTCCTGTTTTTTATATATATATAAAACCCTAATGGTACTTTTTGAGTGCTATAAATTGCAATATTCAAACAAGGGAAATTCACCCAATCTCAAACCATGCTTAAAATCTGCTGAAAACTATTTTGCTTAGAATTGACCAGAAGGGTGATAGCAGTTATAATCTGTGGCCTTAAAGGATAAATTTAATTTGTGATTCGGTTACATCAGATTATGCTTTTGTTGCAGAACACCATATTATCAAACCTGCCATGACCAATATTGGAAAAAATGAACCACCCTTCTAGTTTTACAGAGACTGCTTTCTTAAATAGTTTTCTTTGTGTGGAATTATGCTATTTGCATTTTCACTTCAGAGAATCATTGAATCCCTACAGTGTGGAAGCAGGCTATTTGGCCGATTGAGTCTACACCAACCCTCCGAAAAGAATCCCATCCAGACCCACTCCCCCACCCTGTAATCGTGCATTTCCCATGGATAACCACTTAGCCTGCACATCTCTGGACACTGGGCAATTTAGCACAGCCAATCCACCTAATTTGCAAATCCTTGGATTGTGGGAGGAACCCCACACAGACTCAGGGAGAATATGTAAACTCTGCACAGATAGGCGCCCAAGGGTGGAGTTGAACCTGGTACCCTGGTGCTGTGAGACCGCAATGCTAACCAATAAGCCACTGTGCCACTTGTACTTGAAATAGTTCACTGGTGTTAATTCCAGGGACAGCCTATGTTTATCCTAAGGGGACTTGATTTAGTGACCTTTACCTCTTCATTGGTGCTTGTCTGGCCTGGTTGCTGATTGAAACTGAACGAACCAGGTTGTTAATGATGCATACTTGGGCGATATTCTCTATCCAGTATTTTAGCTTGATAATTTCACATTGGAATTTTAGTCAGTGTGAAGGACAAATCTCAAATCTGTATTGATAATCAATTATATTGGAAAGAATTTAACTTATTGACTCAAATATTTGTCTCTGAGGGAAAAAAAAACTCCTTTACATTCTCAAAATGTAAAATTTCTAATGAGATAGGGAGGCACGTTGTTTGAAAAATAATGCATGTGAACAAATATTTGATTTTACTTCTAAACTCACTTTTCGTATGAGGTGTATATGATTGTTGCAACGACTTTGTGTTCAAAGTAGATTCAGTAACTTTCAGTAATTATTTCTGTTTTGTTTTGTAGGCTTTCACTATCTTGTGTGATATTCTGATGATTTTTAGCCACCAGATTGTGTCAGGTGGACGTGAAGTTCTGGAACCTCTGGTATACACTCCAGATTCATCTCTACAGTCAGAGTTGCTCAGCTTCATCTTAGACCATGTATTTATTGACCAGGAGGAAGACAGCCAAAGTACAGGTGAGAAATGTTATTTCTCATACATTCATTTCTATACGTATCCAGTGCAGTCTGTTACGCGAAGATCTTTTTCCCATAATTCTCTAAAACTTGAGTGTTTCTGAGAAAAAGACACAATTTTGTCCTTTTCATCTTTCTGTCATAGATCATTTTGCAAGAATTCAAAGGGAAAACCAAAATTTATACTGCATGAGAGGGGAGGGCTGATTGGTTTGCAAATGGACTCTGATCGCTGGAAGCCTTGCAGTCAAAATTTACCGATCAGTGCTGATTGCCAATTAACAGCAGTGCTTTGTTTTAATTTAAAATCAGACAGATTGATTCTGATTGAGCCAGTAAACAGCTGTCACCTGTCTTGTTGAGTTGAAACAAGCGCAGTGCGACTGCATATTCTTTCTGTCTGCACAGAACCATATGTATTAATGTCAGAGATAGCAAGAACTGCAGATGCTGGAGTCAGAGATAACACAGTGTGGAGCTGGAAGAAGACAGCAGACCAGGCAGCATCAG
>NC_063345.1:26885415-26897318 GCF_021869965.1 Rhincodon typus | reverse complement strand
AAAAAAAGTTAAGTGCTACTAAGGCACAATTGCAAACAGCTGTAGCAAACAAAAGGTACAAGATTTACAAGTACTTGAAAGAAATGAAGGTTACGTTCTGTACAGGACACAGCTCACTTGAGAAGTTAAGACCCAATCAAGGCACACATTTCTTGCAGCCATGGGAACTGACAAATAATCTGGATCCAAAGTATATCATAGCAGTAAAAGAATAAATTTCAGGACCTGGTACAAAATCATCAAAATGTTGATCTTTTGATTTATCACCAAACTTCTTTATTCTTTGAAGCATGTTTCCTGACTATAATACATTGTCATATTTGCATGTCTGACTTTGTTGTTAGCTGGGGAGGTGGTGGGGTAACAGTAACATCACTGAACTAGTGATCTTGAGGCCCAGGGTAATGCTTTGAGGTATATGTTCAAATTCCATGACTGCAGATATTGAAATTCAAATTCAATTCATAAAACTGGAACAAAATGCTAATGTAGTGATGACCATGAATCCATTACGGATTGCTGTAGAAATGTTACCTGATTTATGAATTCGTTTTAGGGAAGGAAATCTACTTGGTCTGGCTTATGTGAGATTCCACACCAACAACTACGTGATTGACTCAAAAATGTCCTCTAAAATGATCTAGTGAAGGCCTCCACTTGGATAAAACCACTAACAAAGTCAAGAAAAAGAATGCCTAACAGCAGTGGGTATACCAACACCCTCAAGGAAGGCAGCTCCATTACTACCACTCAATTAGAGATGGGCAGGAAATGCCAGCCTGGGCACATGCACACATCCCAGGAACAAATAAACAAAAACTGCCAATTACTCTGCATGATAATTGTGTGGATGAACAATAACTACTACAATGAACTGAATGCCACAAAACTTTTGTTCATGAGTGTGGGGAGTATTTTTATGATTGGAGTCAGGAAATACATAAAATTATATATGTTTAATATTAAAACATGCTTTGTAACGATTACAGCGCAGAAAATCAGTTTTCATCCAGTAGCGTTTGCATTTTGGAGCTTCCATTTATCAAGGTTTTGGTCTATTAACAGCACTGATTCCCACAAAAGCAAATTTGCATAAATTTACAGGGTAGGTCTATTCCAAATACCAATCATTTTGTATATGAAGGACTTCTGAATTCACCTTGTACTGAAAGTAGCCACAAGATATAGCAGCAGAAGTAAGCCATTCAGCCCATCAAGTCTGCTCCACAATTCAATGAGTTTTTGGCTGATCTGACAATGCTGGACTTCACTTTCCTGCCTTTTCCACACGACACTTGATTCACTTAATGATTAAACAAGTGTTTCTTTTAGCCTTCGATATACCGAACAACCCAGACTCTGCAGCCCTGTGGTAACGAATTTTGCAGATTCACTGCCCTCAGAGAAGAAATTCCTCATCTCTGCCTCAAATAGGTACTCTTGACTCAGATTACACCTTCTGACTTAGACTCTCCCACAAGGGCAAACAAGCTCTCTTCAACTACTCTGTCAAGTCCCCTAAGAATCTTATCAATCTCTTAAAAAGGTGGCTTCTTATTTCTCTAAACTCCATTGAATGCAGGTTCAATCCATTCAACCTCTCTTCAGAAGACAGTTCCCCCAGATCAGGTATCAGCCGAGTGAAACTTCTCTGGATGGTCTCCAATGCTAGCATGTTAGTGAGTTTGTGGATGACACCAAAATTGTCGGATTTGCAGATAGTGAGGAGGATTGTCAAAGGATACGGGAAACAGTTACATTGCAGATTTAGGCAGAAAAATGGCTGATGCAGTTTAATCCAGACAAATGCAAGATGATGCATTTTGGAAGGTCAAATTTAGGTGCAAATTATACAACAAATGGCAGAACCCTTAGGAACATTGGCATACAAAGGGAGCTGGGAATACAGGCCCACAGATCCCTCAAAGTGGCCACACAGGTGGACATGGTGGTCATGAAGGCATACAACATGCGTGCCTTCATCAGCTGGGGCATTGAATTTAAGGTTGCAAGTTACGCTACAGCTTTACAAAATTTCAGTTAGGCCACATTCGAAATATTGCAGGCAGTTCTGGTCAGCACACTACCAGATGGATGTGGATGTTTGGGGAGGGTGCAGATAAGGTTACTAAGACTTTGCCTTGTCTGGAGGATTTTGGTTATGAGGTTGGATAAACTCAGATTGTTTTTATGGAAAAACGGGACCACCGTTAGATGTCTACAAAAAATGAAAAGCATAGATAGGGAGGATAGTCGGAGTCTTTTTCGCAGGTGGAAGGTCAACTACAAGAGGGCACACGATCAAGGTGAGAGGAAGAAAGTTTACGGGAAAAGTGTGGGGAAAATCTTTCACACAGAGGGCGGTGGATGCCTGGAATGCACTAGAGATAGTGGAACCAGGCATGTTAACAACACTTAAGGTATATCTTGATAGACACATGAACAGGAGGCAAACAGCACAGACAGTAAGTAGCAGGTCCAAATAAGGAATAGCAATTGGCGCAGACTTGGTAGGCTGAAGGGCCTGTTCCTGTGCTGTAATGAATTGTACAGTATTGTATTTTATCTCTGCTTAGTTAAGGGCTTCAAAACTGTTCACAGAATTTGAAAAGTGGTTAAAGTTTTAACAAAGATTTCCAGCACGGGTTGTGGGTGAGGTAGGTGACTTCCTCGCCAAGCTGGCTTGTTTTTGTTCAGGCACTCACTGTTCAGGCCTCCTGATGATGTTACCTAGCGTGGTGATGAAACGTCTGAACAAAAACAAGCCAGCTTGGTTGAGAGGTGATATCTGATTACTGCCTTCTATAGTTTTAGCAATGCTTCCCTTTTTTTATACTTAAAGTAAAGGCTAACATTCCTTATGCCTTGCTTATTACCATCTGAACTTGCATGAAGACTCCTGAATTCCTCTCTTCTGCAGCTTTCTCCATTTAAATAATATGCAGCTTTCTATTCTTCCTGCCAAAGTGCAAAACTTCACAAGCATTTGTGGGGTGACCCTATAGAAGCGTATTAAATCATGAGGGGTAAAGATAAGGTAATTGGCAGGTGTCCTTTCCCTAGGGTGGGGGATTTCAAGACGAAGGGGCATATTCTTAAGGTGAGAGGAGAAAGATTTAAAAAAGACATTGGGGCAATTTTGTTTTTACACAGAGTGGTTCCTGTGCAGTAAAAACTTGTAGAGGAAGTGGTAGATGTGGGTACAGTTACAACATTTAAAAGACACTTGGCTAAGTAAATGAATAAGAAATGTTTGGAGGGATATGAGCCAAGTGCAGGCAGGTGGAACTAGTTTAGTTCAGGATTACTGTCAGAATGGAATAGTTGGATTCGAGGGTATGTTTTTGTACATGTATGATTCTATTTTATCCAATCTGTCAAGTTATTGCCCACTCACAACCTGATTAAATCCCTTCACCATTTGCCTTCCCACCTATTTACATCAACTGCAAACTTGGCTATTGTATATTCACTTCCCTTACCCAAGTCATTAATATATATTGTAAATAATCAGCACTGACCCCTGTGGCACACCATTAGTGACAAGATGCCATCCTAAAAATACCCCCCATCCCAATATGCTGTCTTCTGTTAGTCAGCCAATCCCCTATCCATGCCAATTCACTTCCCCAAACATCACAGGCTCTGGTCTTATTAAGCGGCCTAAAGTCCAATGCACTATCAAGTGTCTTCTGGAAATCCAAATATATTCCATCCACTTGTTCCTTCCGGAAAGAATTCTAAGTTTGTCAGACATATTTCCCCTTCCTGAGGCCATACTGACTCTGCTTCATTATACTATGTATTTCTAAATATACTGTTACTCATCACCATTATCATCAGCAGTCCCTGAAAGACAAGGATGACTGTCTTATACTCAGGGTTACTGTTGTTACAATATCCTTGATGACAGACTAACATTTTCCCAACAACACACATTAAACTAAATAATCCACAATTAACTTTTTGAATAAAAAAGGGGATATCATTCAGTGTTTTCCACCTTCAAGTTCTCTTTCAGAATCTAAGACTTCTTGGAAGATTACGACGAGTGTATCTGCGATTTCTTAGCTACTTCTATTAGGTGTAAGTTACGTCCCACAAGGTCCAGGAAGCTTATCGGCTTTTAGGCCATTAGTTTTGCTAATAATTTTTGTCAAATGATAGTTATTGTATTCCTCTTCCTCTTTTACTCTTCATCATTTAGTACCTGAGCAGTCTTTTTGTGTCTTAGACTGTGAAGACTGATGTACAATGTTTATTCAACTCCTCTGCAATTTCCTGGTTCCCAACTATTATATTCCACGCTTCTTCTACAAGGGATCTATGCTCATTTTGGCCTCTTTTAATTTCTTTAAGGGAGCTTTTTAATATTACTTGCAAGTTTACCCTCAAAAGCAATTTGTTCCCTCGTCATTATTTTTTGGTGATCTTTTGTTGGTATTTAAAACTATCCAATCCTCTGGCTTAGCCCAAATTTTTTCCATACTTTATGCTCTTTCTTTCAATTTGATCTTTTCTTCATGTTTCCTCGTTAACCATGATTGGCCTACTGCCTTCCTAGAACCGTTCTCTCTCTGCGACACATCTTTTTTGAAGTCATGAATTATCTTAACTGTTATAGTTCCTTAACTATTATAGTTCCTCAACTGTCTTTGCAATTTATCTCTTTTCCAAGTCTATCCAAGCTAACTGTCCTTATTCCTTGCAATTACTCTTACATTCAGCACAATTGTTTTCAATCCAAATGTCTCCCTTGCAAACTGAATGCTAAATTCTGCAAGGTTATGATCACTATTTTCTGGGGGATCTTTTACTCTAAGATCATTTATTAAACCTACCGCATTACACATCACCAAATCCAAACGGTGACTAAACTGGCATAGTAACAATGACTTTGTATTCTGTGATGGGCAATTCCAAAGATTCATGAACCCGAGTGAAGAAATCTCTCAGCTCAATCTTCATTTTGAAACCCCTTCTTGTGAGTCTCTGTCCTAGTTCTTAAGTCTTTATTTGGGGAAACAAACTCTTAACATCTACCCTGTTGAGCCCTTTCAAAATCTTCCAAACCCAAGAAAATATAGGCCCATTCCATCAGCGTCTCGTCAGATGATGATCCTCCCATTCTAGAAATCAAACTAGTGAACCTTCATTCACTCCTCCAAGCTAAGCACATCCTTCTTTTGATAAGGTCATAACAATGTAAGCAATCTAGAATAGCACTATACAATTGCAGCAAGGCAACTTTACTTGTGTACACAAACTCTTGCCAAATTTCAAACACTACTTAATTTGCTCATTTATTTGTGCACTTACACGCAGTTTTCTGCATTACTGGTACAATAACTCTGAAGTCTTGCCAACATTAGTGTTAAAGATTCTTGCTGTCAAAGTAGTAGTTTTTTTTTCTTTTCTTCCCACCAAAGTGAATAATCTCACTGTTCACTTAATAGACCATCCGCCAAATTATTACCTACTTAATTAACTGATCTATACCGCCTCCATGTCTCCTCACAATTACCACATCACCTTGCCTTGTATGATCAGTAAACTAAGATAAGTTACCAAGAATAATTCATTCAGGTTTTTAATATAGATTTCACTCATCCTTCAAGTTTTCATTATAGATTTCTATACTGATCCTCCAAGCTTAACACTAGATACATGGCCAGCACTTGAAAATACCATTCTGCACTTTTCAAAATAATCTTGCACATAGGGGGTCCCCAATTTAAGAAAGAAAGCTCGGACTTAGGAACTTAATCATATACTAGGGTTTAATTTGAAAAGCCCAATATACGAATGCTTGTGCTATGAATATGATCACATGCAGTGGTGTAATTCTGAAGACTCAACATACAAACATCTCTTGCACATACGAAAAGCTTCTTTATATCGTTCTACGTTGTATTCTGACTTCCGTACAAATTGAATTACAAATGGACTCAATGTTAATATATTACCCCAATCCCATGAGCTGTAGATGTCATATACATGGACTTCAGTAAGGAGTTTGATAAGGTTCCCCATGGTAGGCTGATGGAGAAAGTGAAGTCGCATGGGGTCCAGGGTGTACTAGCTAGATGCATAGAGAACTGGCTGGGCAACAGGAGACAGAGAGTTGTAGTGGAAGGGAGGTTCTCAAAATGGACAACTGCGACCAGTGGTGTTCCACAGGGATTCGTGTTGGGACCACTGTTGTTTGTGATATACATAGATGATCTGGAGGAAGGTATAGATGGTCTGATTAGCAAGTTTGCAGATGACACTAAGATTGGTGGAGCAGCAGATCGTGAAGGGGACTGTCGGAGAATGCAGCAGAATATAGATAGATTGGAGAGTTGGGTGGAGAAATGGCAGATGGAGTTCAATCCAGGCCAATGCGAGGTGGTGCATTTTGGAAGATCCAATTCAAGAGCGAACTATACGGTAAATGGAAAAGCCCTGGGGAAAATTGATGCACAGAGAGATCTGGGTGTTCAGGTCCACTGTACCCTGAAGGTGGCAACGCAGGTCGATAGAGTGGTCAAGTAGGCATATGGCATGCTTTCATTAATCAGACGGGGTATTGAGTACAAGAGTTGGCAGGCCATGTTACAGTTGTATAGGACTTTGGTTCGACCATATTTGGAATACTGCGTACAGTTCTGGTCGCCACATTACCAAAAGGATGTGGATGCTTTGGAGAGGGTACAGAGGAAGTTCACCAGGATGTTGCCTGGTATGGAGGGCGCTAGCTATGATGAGAGGTTGAGCAGATTAGGATTATTTACATTAGAAAGATGGAGGTTGAGGGGGGGACCTGATTGAGGCCTACAAAATCATGAGAGGTATAGACAGGGTGGATAGCAAGAAGCTTTTTCCCTCAGAGTGGGGGACTCAATTACTAGGGGTCACGATTTCAAGGTGAGAGGGCAAAAGTTTAAGGGAGATATGCGTGGAAAGTTCTTTACGCAGAGGGTGGTGGGTGCCTGGAACACTTTGCCAGCAGAGGTGGTAGAGGCGGGCACAATAGCGTCATTTAAGATGTATCTAGACAAATACATGAATGGGCAGGGAGCAGAGGGATACAGATCCTTGGAAAATAGGCAACAGGTTGAGATAGAGGATCTGGATCGGCGCAGGCTTGGAGGGCCGAAGGGCCTGTTCCTGTGCTGTAATTGTTTTTGTTCTTTGTTCTTCTCTCAATGTAATACATGTTTGAAATCTGAACAAATGCCTTTTCAAAATCGAAGTAAATGACATCCACTGATTCCCTTTCAATTATCCTGCTGGAAAAATCCTCAAAATATGTAATAGATTTGTCAGACAGGAGCTGCCTGATATGTATTCTCTTACATGAATCTATTTTTCATTCCTGGGCCAATTTCTAATCGAAAACCAAACTTTATTTGGATTCTCCACATCCTGAACATTAACTGATAGCCTGCATATGAAACTTCACCAAATGCCTGTTGGAAGTCCAATTACATTGTGTGAATGTACTATTCTTTTATTTAAATGTTTAGTTGCCAATTAAAAGTTTTGAAGGTGGAAGGTACATACAAGGAGCAAACGACTGTAAGTAATAAGCCACATATATCCAAGTGCACCCATCATTGTTCTAATTAATATCTTTAAAAATTTGCTCCAAAGGATAAGGTCTGCTGCATTTATTGACCATTCTTAGCTGTTCTGAGAAAGCGATAGGTGAGCTCTCTCTTCTCTTTGTGTTTACAGTTGTCCCAGAATGGTGCAATGCAAATTATTTCAGGATGTAAACTAAGAAACAATAAAGAAACAGTGATGAACATCCAAGTCAGGATAATTGGTGTGTGACTTGATGTTTTCACACACAATTCTTTTCTGGTGACAGATTTCACAAGGGAGCAAGACACTGTTCAAGTTGCTCATGTGCATCACAAGACTCCACAGTAGCAGTACTGTGTCCAATACTTGGAAGCAAATTACTGAATTGCTAAATCAAACAACACAGATCTGACAGCAAAGCAGCAAGACAAGGTAGAAACAAAATGTTCATAAATCTTAAGCAGGACACCCTTGTCATCAGATAATTACTAAGTGAGAGGAAAACCTAGATTTTGCTCCTTTACCACTTGATCAAAAACATCAAGCAAACATATTTTGCAAGACACATTTGTTGAAGTGTAGCCTTGGCTCTAAATGTTGGCAACTACTGCCTGTTTGCAATTCACAGCATTCAAAAAAAGTCCAACACTTCATTCAAACATATCAACCAGTAGTGTGCCTCAAAGATTGGTGCTGGGTCCACTGATTTTTGTCATTTAAGGACATGATTTGGATAGGACATATGGTTAGTAAGTTTGCAGATGACACAAAAATTGGTGGTGTAGTGGACAGCCAAGAAGATTACCTCAGAGCACAACTGGACCTTCATCAGATGGGCCGGTGGGGCGAGGAGTGGCAGATGGTTGAATTTAGATAAATGTGAGGTGCTGCATTTTGGAAAGGCAAATCAGGGCAGGGCTTATACACTTAACGTTAAGGTCCTGGGGAGTGTTGCTGAACAAAGAGGACTTGGAGTGCAGATTCATTGTTCCTTGAAAGTGGAGTCACTGATAGATAGGATAGTGAAGGCGGCGTTCAGTATGCTTGCCTTTATTGGTCAGTACATTGAGTATAGGAGTCGGAAGATCATGTTGCAGCTACACAGGACTATGTTTAGGCCACTTTTGGAATACTGCGTTCAATTCTGGTCTCCCTGCTACAGGAAGAATATTGTGAAACTTGAAAGGGTTGAGAAAAGATTTACAAGGATGTTGCCGGAGTTGGAGGGCTTGAGCTGTAGGGAGAGGCAGAATAGGCTGCGGCTATTTCCCCCGGAGCATCGGAGGCTGAGGGGTGACCTTGTAGAGATTAATAAAATGATGAGGTGCATGGATAGGGTGAATAGACAAGGTCTTTTCCCTGGAGTGGGGGAGTCCAAAACTAGAGGGCATAGGTTTAAGGTGCAAGGGGAAATATTTAAAAGGGACCTAAGGGGCAACTTTTTCATGGAGGATGGCGCGCGTATGGAATGAGCTGCTAGAAGTGGTGTTGGGAGGCTGGTACAATTACAACATTTAAAAGGAATCTGGATGGGTATATGAATAGGAAGGGTTTAAGAAGGATTATGGGCCAAATAGTGGCAAATGGGACTAGATTTACATAGGGTATCTGGTCGGCATGGACAAGTTGGACTGAAGGGTCTGTTTGCATGCTGTACAACTCTGTGGCTGCATTAATTATGAATGAATTCATGTGAAGCATTCAAGTGTTTGGTGTGGGGAGGGGGGGGTGGGGAGAGGGAGAGGAGGAGGAGGAGAAGGAGGGTGGTTTCCACCTGAAGGATCGTCAGTCAATGAAATTAAAGGAGTAGTACATATGGGGGCAGTTCCAAAAAAGGCCAAATTACTAAAAGAACTTTGCCACATTCTCATATTCACAGATCAGTTCGCACTGAAGAAACTAAAAGCGCTGGTTACAGACTGAATCAACCAGCTTAAAGCAGTCTTAAAAAAAAAGGAATATATAAGAAATCTTAAGAGGAGACAATGACGTAAGAATAATGCCACTGGGCTAACGGCCATGGTTGAAGGTTCAAGGGCTCGCGGCACACCAGCAGGCGAGGTTCAGGCCACATGCTTTCCAGGGGTGTGTCAAAACACATCTGAACAGGTTAAGTAGAAAACTGTAGTTCGTTGCATTGAACTGCAGTTTATGCATATGTAGAGAAATAAAATGCCAAAATTCAAGATTTCAATGATCAAACCAAAGATACAAGATATGAAAACATAAATAAAAGGAAGAAAGAGCTCCAAATGTGAAAATTCAGTTTGGTCATGCTGAACATTGGAAATGCACCATGTGATTCGGTACTGAGGTTTATTAGCCTCAATTACTTTGTGCTGAGGTGTGGAAATCAAATAAACTAGGATCAGTTTAGATTAGTGACATATGTCCTCCTTAGTTCACCAGACCACCGAAATTCACCTTCTGAGCTAGCACGTGAAGGTTAGCCTCTTACGTGAGCCGTTGGCCCACCGAACCATATCTCAGCCTAAATCTCTGGCTTCAAGAAAAGATACAAAAATATTAACTGTATAGTGTTGGAAAACATGCAAGATTAGCAGTTTTCATTATGAAACATTGTCAGGCTGAATAACTAAAACAACTTACTGAGGGAGATGAAATTCTGTGGGTATTTCAGGTTCAGCTATCATCTCCTACACATCTTCTGTGACAAAAATATATTTTATTTGTCTTCACAAGTTCACAACTGCAGTGTGTTCAGTTCCAATCTAGTCACAGAACGAAAAACCTGAAAGGAAGAAAACATGAAACTGAATCTTTTGACTTTCTCCCTTTTAGTCTCTCCACATTTATAGTTTACATTGAAAAATCATCTCGTGTAGCACTCAGTCATACAAATCAGAAGCTCCAGTTTTGTTCCCAGATAATGATGACTGGTAGCAATTCGGGAACTAATTGGGTTTGTGACGGTGGCAAAGAGGAAATTAGCTAATTTTCACTGGTGTTGATAAATTAGAGTAAGATTTTCCCTAAAATGGGGCCTGGGTGATGACAGAATTGAAACAGCACATGTTTATAGTTACCCATCACTAACTGTCTAGGGTGATAATGAAAGAATAGCCAATTTGAATTTGAAACAGTACTCCGGTAGGTAACAGTTCTTTGAAGAGGATAAAGTCAAGGCTCACAACTTTTCAATATAATATGTTTAAAAAAATACTAGGCTTAACTTCATATACTATACTACTTTGACAACTGACAGGTTTCTTGATGAACTCAGATGTAAAAATCTTCCACACAGGCAGCCAGTTAAGAAAAGCAAGATTTCAGGATAACTTTACGTTCTCAGAGATGGGAAAATGTACCTGCAGAAAATATGGGAGTGGGTACAGTGGCCCCAAAGGAGGGGGTACAAAAGAAGTGAAAAGAATGAAGATCAAAGTAGTAAAGTGAAGGAGAAGGAGGTAGCAGTCAAGTAATAGCAGATGCCGAAGAAACAAAGCAAGCAAGAAGGAGGAGGTGAGGACGAGGGAAGGAGAACGTTAAAGGAGGAACAAAGAAGAGTGGTGAAGGGAGAGAATGGGTGCAAAAACAGAAGGAGGGAGAGGGGGAAAGAGGGTAGGGAAGTGGAATTAATCAGGTCTACAGTATTTTTATAAGTCCACCAAAAAGAAAAATACTACTTTTTAAAAATTGACCCAAGGCTCAAGCATTAACTTGCTCAGACTGGTGTTCCATTGAAATTTCTCATTGCTACTAACTTTCATGATCACTTGTTGCAAAGTCCCATCTTTTCCTAGTAACTTTGTCTTGTCACTACCGATGTTGAAGTGATCAGCCGTGGCATCAGCAGCCTTTATGACAAATTGAAAAAGTCCAGTTTCAGTGGCACGTCGTGGTATGGTAAAAGCAGTATGAGGTTAGTTGGCTTAAAGCTTAAAGAGGCAACTATGACAAGGAAGGAGCCCAAGAACGAGTGGCAGTAGAGCACTGGAATAGTTATCTGGCAAGCACATCAAACAAAACAATCACGATAATGACCCAAAGGGCACAAGTTAGGTGCAAAATGATGCTTCATGAAAGGGCAAATCCAAAGTCTTCAGTGAGGTCTATAATCTCAGAAACATAAAAGCAGAAATAGGAAGAATTAGTGGGCTGCCTGGGACGATCAATAGTGACCAATTTTTTTTAATTATAATCTGTATTCACACATACACAAGTATGCATGAGTGGTCAAGTGTACATTGAGAGTCACTGAGGGGCAGGAGATATGGGAGAAGCACACAAACACAACATGTGATGTAAGTCAGAGATAGTAGAAACTGCAGATGCTGGAGAATCCGAGACAACAAGGTGCAGGGCTGGAT
>NC_063345.1:26859087-26870415 GCF_021869965.1 Rhincodon typus | reverse complement strand
TTTGAGGCGATGCCCTCTAGTCCTAGTTTCACCTGCTAGCGGAAACAACCTCCCTGCCTCCACCTTATCTATTCCCTTCATAATCTTATATGTTTCAATAAGATCTCCCCTCATTCTTCCAAATTCCAATGAGTATAATCCCAGTCTACTCAGTCTCTCCTCATAATCCAACCCTCTCAACTCTGGAATCAACCGAGTAAATCTCCTCTGCACCCCCTCCAGTGCTAGTATATCTCTTCTCAAGTAAGGAGACCAAAACTACACACAGTACTCCAGGTGCGGCCTCACCAGGTCTGTATATAGCTGCAGCATAGCCCCCCTGTTTTTAAACTCCATCCCTCTCGCAATGGCAGACAAAATTTTAATTACCTGCTGCACCTGCAATCCTACTTTTAGCGATTCATGCACAAGGACACCCAAGTCCCTCTGCACAGCAGCGTGCTGCAATTTTTTACCATTTAAAACATAGTCCATTTTCCTGTTATTCCTACCAAAATGGATGACCTCACACTTGTCAACATTGTACTCCATCTGCCAGACCTTTGCCCACTCACTTAGACTATCTATATCCCTCTGCAGACTTTCAGTGTTTTCTGCACACTTTGCTCTACCACTCATCTTAGTGTCATCTGCAAATTTTGACAAACCACACTTAGACCCCAACTCCAAATCACCTATGTAAATTGTAAACAATTGCGGTCCCAACACTGATCCCTGAGGCACACCACTAGCCACTGACCGACAACCAGAAAAACACCCATTTACCCCTACTCTTTGCTTTCTATTGGTCAACCATGCCAATACATTACCTGTAATACCGTGGAACTTTATCTAATGTAGCAGCCTTTGGTGTGGCACCTAGTCAAATGCCTTCTGGAAATCCAGATTAACCACATCCACAGGTCCCCCATTGTCCACCATGCAAGTAATGTCCTCAAAGAATTCCACCAAATTAGTTAAACATGACCTACCCTTCATGAACCCATGCTGGGTGTTTCCAATGGGACAATTTATATCCAGATGTCTTGCTATTTCTTCCTTAATGATAGATTCAAGCATTTTCCCAACTACCGAAGTTAAGCTAACTGGCTTATAGTTACCTGCTTTTTGTCTACTTCCTTTTTTAAACAGTGGCATCACATTGGCTGTTTTCCAATCTGCGGGAACCACCCCAGAGTCCAGTGAATTTTGGTAAATAATTACTAGTGCATTTGCTATTTCCCCCATCACCTCTTTTAGTACCCTGGGATGCATTTCATCAGGGCCAGGAGACTTGTCTACCTTTAGCCCCATTAGCTTGCCCAGCACTGCCTCCTTAGTGATAATGATAGTTTCTGGGTCCTCACCTGCTATAATCTTCTTGCCATTAGTTTTCGGCATGTTATCTGTGTCTTCCACTGTGAAGACCGACATGAAATAACTGTTTAATGCCTCGGCTATTTCCTTATTCCCAGTTATTAAATTGGCCTTCTCATCCTCTAAAGGACCAATGTTTACCTTCGCCACACTTTTACGATTTACATATTTATAGAAAATTTTGCTGCCCGTTTTTATATTCTGAGCTAGTTCACTCTCATAATCTATCTTACTTTTCTTTATAACGTTTTTTTTGTGGCTTTCTTTTGGCCTTTAAAGATTTCCCAGTCTACTAGTTTCCCACTTACTCTTTGCTTTTTTGTATGTGTTTTTTTTCAATCTGATACTTTCCTTTATTTCCTTAGACATCCATGGCTAGGTCTCTCTTTTCCTACAGTTCTTCCTTATCACTGGAATATACTTCTGCTGAGCACTGTGAAAAATCATTTTGAAAGTCCTCCACTGTTCCTCAATTGACCACCATAAAGTTTTTGCTCCCATTCTACCTTAGCTAACTCCTCCCTCATTTCTTCAAAGTCTCCTTTGTTTAAGCACAGGACATAGGTACTGGATTTAACGTTCTCATGATCCATCTGTATTTTAAATTCGACCATACTGTGATCGCTCCTTCTGAGAAGATCCCTAACTGTGAGATCATTTATTATTTCTGTCTCATTACACAGGACTAGATCTAGGATAGCTTGCTCCCTCGTAGGTTCCATTACATATTGTTCAAGGAAATTATCGCGGATGCATTCTATGAGCCCCTCCTCATGGCTGCCATGACCAACCTGTTGACGACCGAGTTACCAAATGCTTTTAAGGCACAGCAAATAGATTGTTTGTAGGTCAGGAATTGAAGGTTATCAGGCATGGGTGAGAATATGGAATTCAAAACACAAACAGATCATCAGCTACAATCTTAGAGAATGGCAGAGCAGCCACCAGGAGCCAAATGACCTTCTTCTGCTCCAAATTTGTTCGTAAGCTATTGGTCAACTAAAATGGTTTTGTGACATAACTTGTGAAACTAATATTGTCCTGCCATTTCCACAACATGAACTTTCAAAGCACAACACAGCTAAAACAATTTAGTTTTATCACGACTCTCAAGTATGTGATATCTTTGAATTCACTCAAAGTGAGCTCAACTTTTAGGATCATACTCATGCTGTCACAACTAAAATGTCATAGGAAGATACGTTGTCAAAAGCACTGTATGAAATTCATTCCCAAAATGTAAACAGATCTTTCTCTTACAGGTGTTCACAACCTCATCATTCAATTCCAATTTTTATTTTCAGCATTTGCACTCTTACTTCAAAATACTTAAATAGCAAATGGTTCATGTCAAGTTTTCAAATGCAGGAAATCCAAATCAGACAGAAGGGGATTATTAACCACACTTTCAACAGATCTTTCCATTTTCTGCTGAAAATTATTCTGTTTGGTATGCGGACATGTAAAGCAGAGAAAATTAAGATGATTACTGAAAAAAAATCTCACTTCTTTAAAGCTATATACAAAATAATGATGCAATTTATCAAACTTTGTTTCAAATACAATTTGGCAAAATCAAACTATCCATGCTTGAAAATGCACATTTACACATCAGTAACTTGGCATGATCATCTGCTGGCATACCCACTCATCATTACTGCACTTGGATCAAAATTATTTCTAAGAACGGTTTCCCAACTTGTTCCAAAGAGAACGGTGCTAGACTCTGGCTGGGTGAAACAGATCAATTTGTGAGTCCCTTATGTGCTCCACCTGGGTATTGGTAAAGGTGCTATAAAGCTGGTGACAAATATTTACCCAATGAAAATCATGGAGAAAATTCAATGTTGTTACATTACACAGGAAATCACATTCAATGATATTTGAGCTGACGTGACATTCAGCTCAGATTCAATAATAAATAATATTTCTGGCTGCTGTTTTAGGACAGCAAAACACTGCTGCCCTTGAAATAGTAATTGTGGAATGTACAAGTTGTCTTCCAACTTAGGTTCAAATCATAAAACAACTATTTACTGGATTCAAGACCCTTAGGCAGCCAAGGATTATGATGGAGCATTAAATAAAGTACTATCACAGTTTTAAAAATGACAGATTTGCTGAAATACTGCTTCGAGAAGGAATTCATATTTCACAGAATCTCGTATGCCTTATCTTAATTCAGTATTTACACTGTATAATTGTTAAAGTACACCAATATCAACTGTAATGATATTTTGCCTGATTTGCCACCTGCACCTAGAAATAGAAAATGACTAACTTTGCTAACTGTCAGTACAATGCAAAGCAAGACTGATACAACAACCCAAACTTTCCTCTGAGTGGCAATGCTGAACTGTTCATCTGACAACCTCATTTACCATATTCATCGGCTGCACCAAGGCCACAGCAAAAACTTCCACTTAATCCTGCAGCAAGACCCAGCATCAGAACAAGCAAGGAAAGTTTTCAAAGTAATTACACTTTTTAAATGGTTTCAAGCAATGTTTCTCAGACATAAGCCCCACACAGGCTAGTCTCCCCAACTATCCCTTGTAGTCCAAGCTATTCTACCCCGTGACTACATCCCTGTTCTCTCCACTGATCAATCCCAAAGTCAGAAACAGCACTTGATTGGGAAAGAACTTTTTCTCCCCACTGACTGCAGTTTTTGACATAGTTGGGGATGAGGAGAAAGCACAGGTGGAGTGGTAGCAGAACCAAGAGCTCCATAAAATCAAGAAAACATTTTAATCACAATGATCAATTATTTATTTATTTATTTTGTGGAAGGGTACAGTAGTAATGGGCTGATTCCTTAATTTACATCTTAGATGATCAGTCCTAACTGATATCCAGGCAGGTCGAGGGAAAGTGTGTTCGATTTCGACCTCAACTTCCCTGCTGTTTTACTAAATAACTTGGTGGAATCACCACAGTGACCTTTTCTATGATACATTCAGCCGCACCACAACTTCCAGATTTCAGCATAAATCAGTTCACAAGTTCAACTGCTGTTCCAGCATTGAAAAATGGCAAAGCTTTTAGTATTTACTATGACTGAGGGAAGAAAATTCAGGTCAATATCTGCCCTGCAACAATTAGCAGTTTCATGTTTTCATCACTGGAGCTCATCTGTTTTCATTCTCCGAGAAAGTTTTAATAAAAAGCAATATAGTGCACATTTCTTACAACCTGACATATGTATCAGATCCTTTTCACAGCATACATGAAAAGTAGAACAATGCAAAAGCAAGACCAAGAGTATTTATAGAGAATTATGAAATCTCTGCAAGTCAATCGACAAACTAAGTGAATACCTATTAGAAACTATTCCCACTGTAGATGCTCAAGAAGTAATTAAAAGAATGTACACAAAGGGTAATGTGAATTTTGAAAAAAAAATCAGAACAATGGACTGGATAGAATTGACCAAGTATTTAGAAACTACATCTGGAAAATGACTGAAAAGAATTAACAATCAAACTGACAAAGAATTAAAATAATTGAAAGTAAGATAACTGCTTTCACACAATTACGCATTCACATCAACCAAATTCGAAGTTGTAAGAATACCACAGGTCCTGGTCTTAAAGTATAGATAATTACTGAATCATGCCTTCCCATACTCAATGTGCCACTGATGTCCAACATTAACATTGCACAACAGGACCATCACTGCTCTCTCCCAATGCTAAAAAGACTCCAAATGAAATTTTTAAAAATTCTAAGATTAGTCAAAGAACCAGTTGGACATTTTTCTACCTTTTGCAGCATAATGTTTTCCTACCAGAAGCAAAGCCCAGGTAAACCACAAGAAGCAGTTATGTGAACATATGAATTAAAAGTTAAAGTTGGCCATTCCACCTCTCAGGTGTGCTCTGCCATTCAATAAGATCATGGCTGAATTTTTGAGTTTCAAATTTCACATTCCAGAGAGATCAAACAGGTTTGTTCAATTTAATTCGCAGTAGTGGGCAGCTCCACATCAGCAGGTTACTTGGTACATGGTCAGATCTCACTTGCAAGGGAAATAATACAAAACAGTATGAATAAGAAAAGCAGCATGTAACCTTCCTTTCTTACATATTCCTGATCAATTTGACTATAACTTTACTTGTTTACACAGAGAGAACATGTTTAGTTTATAGTCTCAACCAAACGCATTTTTCATTTGTTCACCTGTGGGATATGGGTGTCGCTGGCTGGCCGGCCAGTATTATTGCCCGTCCTAGTTGCCCTCGAGAATGTGGTGATAAACTGCCCTCTTGAACAGCTGCACATTCTGTCGGTTGACTCACAATGCTATCAGGATGGTGATCAAACAACAGTGAAGGAGCGATAATACACTCCCAAGGCAGGATACTAAGTGGCTTGGAGGGGAACTTGCATGCACGTATCTGCTACCCTTATCCTTCTTGATGGAAGTGGTCGCCAGTTTGGAAGGTGCTATCTAAGGATGTCTGATGAATTTCTGCAGTGCATCTTATAGACAGTATAAATTGCTGCTACTGAGCTCAGCGGCAGAGAGCGTGGGTGCTTCTGGATGTGGTGCCAATCAAGCAGGCTACTCTTTACTGGATGGTGACAAGTTCATTGACCGTTGTTGGAGCTGCACTTATCCAGGCAAGTGGGGAGTATTCCATCATGCTCCTGACTTCACCATTTAGAAGGCACAGCAGGTTTTGGGAGTCAAGAGATGAGTTACTTGCCGCAGTATTCCTACTCTCTGACGGGCTCTTGTAGCCACCATGTTTATGTTATGAGTCCAGTTGAGGTTCTGGTCAATGGTAACCTCAAAAGATGCTGATAAAGAGGAGATTCAGTGATTATAACACTACTGAATGTCAAGGGCAGTGCTTAAATTGTGTTTTAGAGTCACAGAGGCATGGAAACAGGCCCTTCAGCCCAACCCGTCCAGGTTTCCTAAACTGAACTAGTCCCATTTGCCTGCATTTGGCCCGTATCCCTCTAAACCTTTCCTATTCATGTACTAGTCCAAATGCCTTTTAAATGCTGTAATTGTACCTGCATCTACTACTTCCTCTGGCAGCTCGTTCCACATATGCACCACCCTCTGTTGGTCCTCGAGTCCGTTTAAATCTTTCTCCTCTCACCTTAAACTTATGGCCTCTAGTTTTAGGAAAACAATAGTTGTACCGAGCCTTTAAAAAGGAGTGGGTGGGATCCTTAATATGCCTTCCTTTTAAATTACTCTTTGGTTTAATCTTTGTTCTCATTCATCCAGCAAGCACTGCCCTGATGCTGACATTAAGTGAGTCAAGATATTTCAAAGAACAGAGTCAACTAGATACTTTTCTTTCTTGAAGGACATGACTGAACCAGTTGAGTTTTCTGGTGACTCAGGCAGTTTTCATGGTAATTTTTCTAATCCTAACACACAAATTACAGGCCATATCTGGAGAACTGCATATAGTATTGGTCTCTTTATTTAAGGAAGCATGTAAATGAATTGAAAACAGTTCAAAGAAGGGTTACTAAACCTAAAGCTGGAATGGATGAGATGGCAAAATTTGAATCCACTTGGGTATTCAGTACAATAAGCAGTGAAACTCAAAATCCGAAAAAGTTTTCACTTGGTAGATGTTTCCTCTTATGGGAGGATGTAGAGCTAGGTTCCTGTACAACAATAAGGGGTCACCTATTTAAAGCAGAAATGAGGCAACATTTTTCTCTCAAAGAGACTTGATCATGTTTGGAACTCGACCTAAAAAGAAGTGGCAGAAGTTAGATATTTCTAAGGCAGAGGTCAATAACTTCTTGGTAATCACGGGATGAAAGGTGACCGAAGCAATCAGGAATATGAACGTGTGGTTACCATCAGATCTACTGCGATTTTGTTAATTGGTGGACCAGGCTTGATCCTACTCATGACCTTTGTTAATGTGTGTTGTGATTGTAACAAGGAGCAGGTGGATCTCATTGATTATGAGATCTTTGTTTGGGGTCATTAACCTGCACCAACCGCTGACAGATATAAACAGGAGAGTCAGAGTCTGTCCTCATTCTACAGACGAGCTCTGAGCTGATTGGTCAAAGACCATGTACTGTGCACATGTAAATAAAGGGTGACCTGTCTCTGTACAGTTATTCCAATGGTATTGAGAGAAATCAGTATGCGCCTCAAGAAAACCTGCTTGGAACAGTCATCTTTGAGTTACGGGTAAGCATTTCTGGCATCAAGCCTTCATTCAGGAAGCTTGACTCATTCATTTTTGCCATCAGAGACTGGGTCCAGATGGGGAAAGAACGCATCATTTCTTCTGGGCAAATGACATTAGGGCAGATGAAAAGAAACAAGTCTGTTTGTTTGTTGACTCAGTATTTTCAATTATTAGGAGCTTCACCTTCTGAGGCACCAGATACTAAAATTTTCCAGAGTTGATGGATTTAGCCAATGAATATTATAACTCCATGCCTCTCCTAAATCTGAGACACTATCGGTTTTATTCAGCAGTTCAAAAACCAGGGGACCCCATATCAGAATTTTTGATGAGGTTAAGATGTCTAAGGCTTTAGAGTAGATTTGTTAACATGACTGGCAGAGGCATGATTTTAGGTTGGCTATGAATGCTGAGAGACCATTTGGTGAGTGTGATTAATAATGTAACCATGCAAAAGTGCTTACTAGCTGAAGCCCAAATGAACTTCAAACAGGCTCTACAACTGGCTTTGTCATTAGTAAATGCATGAAGTGGAGCATGGGAGCGACAGAGGATCCCAAGGAAGTGGACACCCTCACCTGTTTGACTGAGCTTGGAGAACACCACTGGAGTGTAGATAAGTAGGACATATCCTGAGCAGAGGGACCCTAGGTGATTCCATAGCAAAACCCCAAACACAAAGCTGCGCCTTGGCCAAATAGCTAAAATATTCTTCAGGATGCGGGCTTGTTGCTGGTATGCGCATTCAAGACAGGAAAGGAGGCTTACAAGGCCTGACTTAAGTAAGAGAAGACATTGGCTGGTATCCAGGAAAGTGCACACCCTGGAAAGTCCACATTAACCAGAAAGCAATTCTGCAAGACCCATCTGGTGCCACTTGCAAAGTGTGCAAAATTAGAGGCAGAAATTGGGATGCTGGAAAGCAAAGGAATCAAATTGGTACAGTTTATGGACTGCAAAGCCTGATGGGTCAGTTCGCCACTGTGGGGATTTTAAGCAGATGGTAAACTACTTCTCACTGCTGGATAAATACCTAATCCCTTGCATAGAGGACTTGTACACAAAACTGGCAGGGGAGGTGGTCCTTCACAAAGCTGGACATGAGCTAGCTGGTCACAACCCATGTAGTGTGCACTTGTACATAAAGGGTGATGGGATTTCTGCCTGCTTGAAGTTATTTCAATATGGATCTAATGAGGTCTGCCAAAAGGAGAGTGAGCCACAGAAATGTACCCTCATGAAATGCATGACATGGTAACACAGGCCGTTAAGGACCAACCAGAAGGTTGAAACATCGGCAAGGGAGGAAATCAGTAGCACAGAAAAGAAAATCAATTGATAATCATCCATTCGGTATTTGAATCAAAATTATATAAATTAGGGTCTTCTAAAACTTGGCTCATCAATGCTAAAAAAAAATTCAAAGGTTATACCTGATCGCTGGCATCTCTGCAAACTGGATACTCTTTTGCTTGGTAACAACAGGATACTTTTTCACGGTCACTGCCCAGCATTTGTGTGCCATGATTGTTACTTGCCACTTGTCAGCCTAAGCCTGGATATTATCCAGATCTTGTTGCATCTGAACAGGGACTGCTTCAGTATCCACTAAGTCATGAATGATGCTGAATGTTGTGCAATTATCAGCAAACATCCCCCACGTCTGACCTTATGTTGGAGGAAAGGTCATTGATACAGAATGCAGATGGTTGGGCCTTGAACTCTGCCCTGAGGAACTGTGCGGCTATGTTCTGGAGCTGAAATGACTGACCTCCAACAACCACAACCATCTTTCTACATGCCATGAATGAACTAATCCAATGAGTGGAGAGTTTGCCCCTGATACCCATTGATTCCAGTTTTGCTAGGGCTCCTTGATGCCAAGGGTTGTCACGCTCACCTCCTCTGAAAATCTGTGCATCTGGCTATGTTTGAACCAAGGCAGCAATACCACCAGGAGCTGAGTGGCCCTGGCAGATACCAAATGTGGTATCAGTGAGTAGGTGCTGCTTGACAGGACTGTTGATGATACGTTGCATCACTTTATTGATGATAGAGAGTAAATTGATAGGGCTGAGAATGGCAGGTTGGATGTGTCCTGCTTTTTTGTCTACAGGACATAGCTAGGCAATTTTCCACATTGGCTACACTTACTGAAAAGAAAAGGAGCATTGACAAAGCAATCCAAATCAGAGTTGCTCATCAAAAGAACCTTTAAACTGTGGTGAAGCCACTGGCATTCTTATTTGAATAGTAATTTCTGCTTCCGTACAATAAGACAATTTTTTTGTGGTGGTGGCATGAGACAAGCACACCATTTTCTCCTTTCCCTCAATGTGGTTGTTTTTTTTTGATTCAAACAATGTTATTTTATTTCACCTGTCAACTAAATAATCCAAGAAAATGTGTTTGTTTTTCTTTGCCACACACTTTTGGCCCCTCCTTCTTAAAAACCTTGCACATGGCATTATCTTGTGTACTCATCTCTCACCAGAATATTATTTCTTTAGGCTAGCCGGTCATTATCTTTCCAAATGTCTCAAACTGCAGATGGTTGGGCCTCACCAGCTGTTAATTATTTTTAATCTGCTTCGCGGTTCAGAAGTGCAATATTGGATGTGGGGTCACATACCTGATTCAAGTGCACAGACAGCCAGCAGCTTGTACAGGGATGGATGAGCAGAACTGGAGAACCATAACAGAATGAAGAAGAGGCAGAGATACAAGGGAAGAACAAATCAAGTTTTTTTTAAAAATAAAGGAAGTTAGGGAAAACATTCAGGTACAGAACAATGAATTGTAAGCAAAAACAATGGGATAGATGGATGAAAAAAAATTACAAAGATGAGGAGATATTTGGATAGAAGTGTCTCTGGAACAGAACAGCATAAAGATAGAAGAGTGGATGCCTCTGAAGGAACAGACAGATTGTGACAAACCTAAAAATCAGAAAAGTAGACAATGTTGGAAGTAGGGAAGGTAAAAAAGATGGAGACACTGGCACAAAACAATAAAATTATGCCAAACAATCAAGAGACAGAAAGATAAACACAAGAGAAACATAGAGAAAGAAATACAGGTATTACAAGAAAAAGGGCAGAGGGGACAATAAATGTATCTTGACAGAAAATTGTGTGAACAATGCCATGGGAAATCTACTAGTATTTTAGATTTTGTGTTGCGCATATATCCTGTACAAACTGAATTACATTTTGGCATCAATACCATGCCCAGTTCTTTCACTGTCATATTTAATTCCTTGTCTCAAAGTAAAGCAGCAGACACTAAAGTCAAAAGTGTTGTAGAGAACTGGTACATGAAACAACATGGTTCATGGCTAGAAATTACGCAAAACACTTGTCGAAGAATTAAATAATTTTCTTGACAATAACACCACATCCGACAAGAAACGACCGCATTCGAAGGATAAATGAATGAGCTGTTAGGCGCTGAGGACAGAGTGGGAAAGGGGAGCTTGGCAAGGACAAGGTGTGTCTGATGAGGTTAATGGTGGGAGGAACTTATGTCTTACAGCAAGTTCCCATTTTTTTGGCATTAGGTTTGAACTTAAAAGAGGCAAAGGAAAATGGGGAATAGGGTTGACAAGTTAAGGAATGAATCATTGAAAATTGGAATGTTGTAATGGCCTAGCATAACTATAAGCAGGCAGAGGGCAAGGACCTGCTAAAGCCAGATGAAATGTTGACAAAAAAGCCCACCTTGCTTTTTTTTTTGGGGGGGGGGGGGGGGGGGGGGGGGAGTGGGAAGGAGACGGGAGGGTTTTGGG
>NC_063345.1:26822318-26858987 GCF_021869965.1 Rhincodon typus | reverse complement strand
GGGGGCGTGATTTAAGCGTCAGGCAACAGTGGGTTTTTCCAGATGTAATTGCTCCTCAGGTTCCAGAGTCATTACACTCTTTTTAGTCACAGGTTCATGACCGTCACCTTCATCTGGAATCCAAAGTCCACTTCTAGGACCACAGAGCAAAACCGATACCATGACATCAGTGCACTGATCAGGAAATAAGACAATGTCAAAGGCTTCACCTTTCAAATCAGGGAACTGGTGAATGCAATAGAATTTATTCCATATTTCAACAAGGAGTGTGGATTTCTCCAAGCATTCCACAACTATGGAGCATCAATGAAGTCAAGGAAGGAGGCCATTTGGGCCGTCAAGTTGATACTGACTGTCCCCGAAGCAATCCAGTTAGTCTCTTTCCTGGCAATATACCCACAGCCCCATAAGTTTATTTTCTTCAAGTGCCCATCGTATCACCTTTATCAATCATTGATCTTTTCCGTTTCTCCTTAATCATAGGCAACAAGGTGTATAAAAATTCTCTCTCACATTCCGACTGAACCTCTTTTACAAAATTTAAAATACATGTTCCCCTGCCCCCTACAGTTCTTGTACTAATAGTTAATGAGAATGGTTTTCCCTTGAGTACTTTCTCTAAACGTGTTGCAATTTTGTACATTTATCAAACATCTATTCTCTGTCTACGTACACCATTCAGAATAATGCTATTAAGTGTGTAGTACCTTTGCCTATCCCCTGCATCAAAATGAATCACCTCAAACTTGTTTCAGCTCTATTTCTAAATTTGATCTGCCGCCTGTCTGTCCATTTTGATCGTGTTTGTCCTGTGTTGTGGACGAATATAATTCTAACAGTTTGCTTCTCCATGTTTAGCAAAAGCGTCAAATTTTACTCTTCCTATCATCCACCATCTTCCAGTCTGAAAAGTAACCATTGTCTGTGAATCAATGCAATCCTTACGCTTACTTGGAGAACAATATTAAATCAAGCTTGCTGTTTGTGCTACATTGCTGCACACACAATCTTGTAATGAGTAAGCAATTATCGAACTATAAACATCAACTACACTTGCAAAGAAACTTAGTCCAAGTGAAGTTCTTCAATATAAGAAATAATGAAGCAGAATTGCCTTTTCTTTCTTCTGCTCATATCCATGATCTAGTTTGTCTGACTTGAGAAAACTGTAACTCTTCCGGGACGGAAGTTGGATTGTGGTCCCATAAATACAGTACGGGAAATTACAAAGCCATAAGACCTGCAAAAGAGGAATAGCGCCCAGAGCTTTGCCCAGTTATTGAGACTTCAATATATTCCTTCATTCAATCTGATTTTGTGCTTAGGGACCTACTCCCATCAATAGCACCAGGCACCTGTTTGAGTGAATATATATCTATCATTTTGAGCTGAAGCCTTGGGCCTTCTGCTTCAGCGAGCTTATTATCAGCTAGTTACGTACCTGCCTGCTCTGGCCTACATATTTTCAGTATTCTGGAGACAAGGTTTTGTGCTCTAAAACCAAATGCTATCTTCACCAAGCTGTTCCAGGTAGCTTCAACATGATTATCCAACCAATAACAGAAAACTGCACAGGTCATGTCTTATCCACAAAAAAGCAAAACAGATTCAATCTAGCCATTTACAATCCCATCAATCTACCCTCAATCAAAGTGATGAAAGGTGTCGGCAACAGTACTATCAAGTGCTACATGACCATGAACAGCTAACTTACCAACATTCAACTTGGCTTCCACCAGGGCCACCAAGCTCCAGAATTTATGACAGCCTTGGTTCTAACAAGGACATAAGGGCTAAATTCCAAACATGAGATGAGAATGATTGCCCTCAACATTATGGCAGCATGTGACCAAGTCTAAGAACCAGGGAAAAAATGATTTCAATGATCAAGGAAAATTCTTCTCTGGTCGGAGCCATAACTCACAGGAAGAAAAATGGCTGCGTTGTTGGAGGTTATTCACTTCAGCCATTGGAAATAGTAACACAGGTTCTTCAGGATAACATTATGCTGGTTCCATGATCTACCCTCCTTCATGAGGTCAAAAGCAGGGATGCTCCCTGATGCTTATGTAGTGCTCAGTACCATCTGCAATTCCTCAGATCCTGAAGCAATTTTGTCAGCATGCTAAAAGTCCTGGAAAGCATCCATGTTTAAGCTGACAAGTGGCAAGTGATTTCTACTTCACACAAATTTCCAGTAATAACCATTTCCAAAAAGAGAATCTAACTATCACCCCTTGACACTGAACGGCATCATTGAGCAGCACAGTGGTTAGTACTGCTGCATTACAACGCCAGGGACCCAGGCTTGATTCCAGCTTTGGGTGACCATCTGTGTGGAGTTTGCACATTCGTGATGATTAGGGATAACATGTCATATGAAACTACACATTTATATAGACAAAGATGAAGAAATTAGAACAACAGAATCAATAAAAACTGAAATTAGAACAGTTTGAAACAACTGAGACTCTTTGGCAAAATGTAACTGGGGAAAGACAATTCGAAATTATTAGGCTGTTTTGATTTTTTTTAAAATTCTGATTGTACGTACAATTTAGAATTGTCAACACGCCTTAAACTTCAATTATAGTTCAGGTTGTAGCTATTGAGGATCTGTTGATGTAACGGCAAATGGTGTACTAATCATATTGATTGTATTGTGAATAATCCAAGTCAGCTGATTTTACCAAATATGGGAGGAGAAATTCTGGGCACCAGAACTTGAGAGAAATTAAAACAGCTTTTGAAAAGGGTTAAACATACAGAGTTGCAAAAGAAAGATCAGAGAAAAAGTAGTCAGAACAGACTGCGCATTGACCTTTCTCCAAGCTACCCCAATCTAAAAGCTGTCACTCATTAACCATCACATGGTTATTAGGTATTGCTTTATTACATAATACACCTTAGTTGTACATTGAAAATACTGTCTGCCAAATTTTTGTCTTAAGAATCTGAAAACAGGTTCAAGTAATTTACAAAACCTTAAAATTTGTGGGAATTATCCGATCGACCAAAGCAGTGGAGGGCTGTTGAGATGCAGAAAAATGAGCCCATGCCAAAGTTAGCAACTTCACCAGTGAAGGTATTTGGAGAAAACCATTTACAGATAAATAGATACCCATAATTTTGAAATCAATCAGTTCAGAGTACTGGAGGCATTTTTAATAGTCAAAGCACTTCCAAACCCATGGAATGATTATACAAGTGGATTGTGAAAGAAGGAATAGCTTACCTCAGAACATGCAAGGTTGATAAAGTTGTGCAGCTGAGCCACAGAAAGCAGAAGATCCTAGATTAAACTGTGTGAGAGGCATATATAGGGTGGATAGTCACAGTCTTTGTCCCAGAGTGGAAATATCAAGTACTAGGGGCATTGGTTTAAGGTGAGAGGGGGAAAGGTTAAAGGAATATACGAGGCAAGGTTTATACGCAGAGGGTGATGGGTGGTAGGTGCCTGGAACGCACTGCCAGGAAAGGTGTGAGACACAGGTATGGTAGCAACATTTAAGAGGCATTCAGACAGGTGCCTGAACAGGCAGGGAATGGAGGGATACGAACAATGTGCAGGCACATGGAATTAGTTTATAATGGCATCATGGTTGGCACAGACATGGTGGGCTGAAGAGCCTGTTCCTGTGCTGTACTGTTCTATGTTAACAAAACTCTTACATGATGCTGACTTTGCTCATGTGTGAAGACTTGCTGAGTGTAAAATTGCAATTGCAGATTGAATGAAAAAAAGCAACATGTTCTAATTCTACATCAAGTAGATGGTGCACAGCTGAAGCAAAAATACAAGGCAAATCTGCTGACAGGATAGAAAATAATAGTCTCAATGCAGTGAGAAGTCTGAATTTTTAATTTCAGATAAATTCATGCCTTGTAATTGATAAAAAAAAAACTCACTCTGCGAGGGGGGCAGAAGAGAACACACCCAAACCTTTTAAATTTGGCAAGAAGTTGTTATAATAATGGTTTGTCAGTTAAATCATGGGCTATCAATGAAAAATTTTCAGGTCAAAGGCCAACAGAGTTATTAAAAAGATACTCTGGAAGATAAGCATGCATTGCATTGTGGCTTTAAGCTAGAGAACATGTTTCTGAGTTGTAGGAATGGGTTATATGGACAAAGTGAAGATGGAATATCATTTTGTGTTCCTGCAGTACGTTAGATGATAGCCCAAGGATGCTGCATACAAACTGGGGAAGATGCAAAAACGTTAAGCCCGATGAAATGTCAAGGTACTCAATTTAATTTTTGACTGCTTGTTTTTCCAAATTTTGTTTTTTTTCTATTTTAATTTTTGGAATACTGAAACAAAGTGATCCAGAGAAAGGATGACAAAACGAATCCTCAGCCACCAAGTTTGCAATATCAGAGAAATTACATTTTGCCTGCATGAAGTGTCTGGAGCAGAAGAAGAAACCTACCAAGTATTTCTGAGTCAAGATGTGAAATTCTGACAGCATCTCAATATAAGCCTAACATATCAAACACCCAAAATTCTAAATTAAGCCAAATGCTTGGCTTCTTGAAGAAATATGTAATGCTTTTCAACTCTCCATTAGCGCAAGTTTAAACATGAAATACAACATTAACAGTAGTTACATAATGCACAGCAGATTGAAAGAAGTGGCTAAATGATTAACCCAACTCGCAACACAGAATAAAAATTATATAATGGTGAAAGCAATGCACCACACTTTCATACAATTACTTTCAATTGCCATCAAACTGATAAATCGAGCATGAATCACAACACAGCTCCAAAATCTTATAGCAACTTGCAAAACTGTGAACTATGGTAACTGCATTTGCTTCAAAATAAATATTTACACTATTTTCACCAATGTTAACTGGTCGGTGACAGTCATTCAAAAAACCATTGAACTTTTGATTTCATTTATCAAATATTCCACAACTTACCTCTAGACTAATGGGGAAACATTTTACCAGCTCAAGGGAATCATTGTAACTCTTTTTGAAATGTATTTCTAATCAACATCCCTATTCATCAGGAAGGCTAAGTCACTATCAGTCCCCCTCCCTCTAATGAGAGAGCCAACTAGTAAGACTTTGGCGACCTCAAAGCCTGGGCTGCAATTGCTGGTAGGCACTTACCTGCCAAGCACAATGAGTCAAACTCAAAACTCCAGTTGTGACAAAGTTGTCAGGCATTCTTGCTCGTAGAATAGGAAATCCAATAAAAGGGATGCCCATGGTAAATTGAAGTTCCAGATTGGCGAATCCAGATTAGCCAAACTCATATACATTTGTTAAATTTACCACCCAAAACAATCAAAGTGGAGTTCGGCTATGCTGAAGCATAAAATGAGGGCAATTCTGCAGCAATGCCTGCAAAGTCATTTCACCTACATTTGGAAAGCACCACTAGACATTTTCAACACAGATGAAACAGGGTTGTATTATTGTTTTGCAGCAAATTATTTTTTAATGTTTAAACGTAAAGTAATTTTTGGAAGTGAAACAATGTGGTGGCAACATTCTTATGACTGGCAAATCAAAGAAGCACGTTTTATGAATATCAGAACACTACCCATGCATGGAGGTTAACAAAACACTGGGATGACTTCCAGCATTTTTGAATTGTGGATCAGCGAAATGGACAAAAGGTACCAAAAGAAAAGAAAGATTAGCACCCCGGTTCCAATCTGTTCCCTAGCTGTAAATGTCATAAGAAAACATGGACAATTTGCACCGCAGCCCAAAAACATGGTCAACTACACTGACAACAGTGTAGGCTGTATCACACTCATTTGAACACAGCATATTCAGCAGAAAACGACTGTTGAGAGATTTTCTAGTGCACACACTCAAAGTTTTTCGATGCTATATACTTTAAAAGATCAGGTGAACAACTTACAGAGTCATAGAACTTGAAAAATAGATTTTTTTTCTTGCATTTATTGCTTTACTGGGTTCTTTTTAACATTGTGTTTGCTGCCGAAACAGTTACAAATGGCCCAATGGTTAGCATTGCTGCTTCACAGCGCCACGGACCCGCATTCAATTCCAGCATTGGGTGACTGTGTAAAGTCTGCACTTTCTCCCATTGTCTGCATGGGTTTCCACCAGGGTGCTCCAGTTTCCTCCCACAATCTGAAGATGTGCAGGTTAGGTTGATTGGTCATGTTAAATTGCCACAAAGTGCCCAGGGAAGTGCGAGTTAGGTGGATTAATGCTGAGTGAAATACAGACTTATGGGGCCAAATGGCCTCTTTCTGCACTGTCAGGATTCTACAATTCTACACAAAGGGTTCTTCAGCTATACTGAAGCTCCACTCAACCTAAATTTGAGGGTAGACCCTTGCAATTCAATTTACTGCAATGTTACTATATGTAACTGTCAAAACAATTTGCAACAACACAGTTTCACAGACTGGTCAAACAATAGCCTGACAATGTGTAAGCTATGATTATGAATATGACAATATCCCAGACAAAAAAACCACATTCCCTAGGTCCATTCTGCCTCACTGGCAGGACAGACACAGAGGCTACACGGTGGTATTCAGTGAGGAGAGCGATCCCTGGGAGGTATATCACAGTATCAGGTCAAACTTTTTTTTTTGGGGAGGCGGGGAAGCAGAGTCCTCCTGTTGATCACCATGAACTGCAATCCTTCCCTTGGCGAAAGAATCAGCTCTCCTGCACATCGAACACCACTTAAAGGATGGCAAAGGTAAATAATATAATCTAGGGGAAAGACTTCAGTGTCCACTATCAAGTGGTTTGGAAACACAGTATCTGACCATATCCTAAAAGATATACTTGTTAGACTGGATCTATGCCAGGCAGAGAACTAACAAAACAGAAAAGCACACTTGACTTCATCTGCACCAATCAGCTTGCTGTAGATACACCCGTTCTTCATGGTAACAGTAGGAGTGACCACCACAAAGTTCTGGTGGAGACGGCTTCCTGTCTCACTGGAGGATACTCTCCATCATGCCGTACGACGCTAACACCATGCCAAATGAGGTTGTCTTCCTACGGACCTAGTAACTCAAGAGTGAGCAATGAGGTACTGTGAGCAATCAGTAACAGGACTGTAATCACATTCTGCTACCTTATGGCCTGGCATATCTCTCACTCTACCATTACCAAGTCAGGGATCAAATTGATTCAATGAACAGTGCTTGGTGACATACCAGGAACAATGCCAGGCATTCCTAATTGTGAACTTGGTGAAGCAATAAGCTACTTGCGCCAAACAGCAAAATCAAAAAGTGAGAGACAAAGTGATTCCACAGCAACTGATCAGATCCAAACTCTGCAGCTTACTGTATCCAGTTCTGAATGGCAGTGGACAATTGAAGAACTCATTGGAGGAGGTGGCCCATGAATATATATATCCTCAATGATAGGGGAGCCCAGCACCTCAGTTCAAAAGGCAAAGCTGAATCATTTGCAACAATCTTTTGCCCTAAGTGCTGAGTGGACAATCCATCTCAGCCTCCTCCAGACATCCCCAGCATCATGGATACTAGCATCCAGACAATTCGATTCATTCCACAAGGTATCAAGAAATGGCTGGAGATATTGGACAATGCAAAGGCTATGGCCCTGACTATGTCCTGGCAATAGGATTGAAGACGATCACTCAAAATCTCGCCCACCCTCAGCCACAATGTTCCAATACAGCTAATAGCACTGCCACTAACTTTAAAATGTGTAAAGTTGTCCAAGGTAGGTTATATACACAAAAAGCAGGACAAATTTAATCTGTTCAATTATCACCCCACCAATCTACTGTTGATCATCAGTGAAATGATGGAAGATGTTATCAAGTGTTATTAATCAGCAGTTGCTTACCAATAATCTGGTCAATGATACTCAGCTGAGTTCTATCAGGATCACTCAGCTCCTGTCCTTATTACAGCCTTGGCTCAAACATTGACAAAAAAGTTGCATTCCAGAGGTGAGGTGAGAATGTCTGCATTTGAGCAAACATGCCATCAAGGAGTCCGAGCAAAACTGGAATAAATAAAAGTTAGGGCAAATTCTCCATTGGTTACCGTCATACTTAGGACACAGAACGTGGTCATTGGAGGCGAGACATCTCAATGACAATACATCTCTGTCGGAGTTCCTCCTCAGGGCAGTGTCCTAGGCCCACGCATCTTCAGTGGCTTCAGCAAAGACCTTCCCTCCATTGGAAGGTCAGAAGTGAGGCTGTTCACTGATGATTGCACAATGTTCAGCAACACTCATGATTCCTCAGATACTGAGGCAACCAATGCTCATTTACAGCAAGACCTGGACAACATCCAGGCTTGGGCTGAGAAGTGAGAAGTAACACTTGTGCCACATAAGTGCTAGTCATGAACACCCCCAACAAGAAGGAATCTAACTGTTGGCTCTTCATGCTCAAAGGCAGTACCATCACTGAACCACCCAATATCAACACCGAAGATTTATCACTGACCAGAAACTGACCTGGACCAGTCATAGAAATTCTGTGGCTACAAGTACAGGTCACAGGCTAGGAATTCTGCAGAGAACAACTCATCTCCAGGCTTCCTAATACCTAACCACCATCCATAAGGCATGATTCAGGAGCTTGACTGAATACCCTTCACGCTTAGAGAAATGCTGCTCTAACAACACTCTAGAAGCTCAACACTATCCAGGACAAAGGATCCCAGTTGATTTGGCACCCCATTAACCACACTGAACATTTACTTCCTTCAACAGCATTGCATAGTGGCAGCAGAGTGTTTGACCAACAAGCCTGCATTCCTGCAATTCACCAAGCCTTCCTTGACAGCATCTTCCAAACCCGTCATGTCTACAACCCAGAGACAATGGTAACTGATGCACTGTCTGCAGTTTCCCCTCCAAGCCACACACCAACCCCTCTTAGAACTATATCTCCATTCGTTCACTTATCGCTGAGTCCAAGTTCTGGACTCCATTTCTAACAGCACTAAGTATGTCCCTATACCCAAAGGACTGAGGTGGTTCGAGGAGACAGTTAACCACCACCTTCTTCAGAGCAATTAGGAATAGGCAATAAATGGTGGTATGGCCAGGGACAACTACATCCTATGAACAAATTTAAAAAAAGTAAGGTCCTTTCCTCTAAAAGCACAAAGAACATGTCCATGAATTGTATGCTAATTAATCAAAAGGGATGGGGAACAATACTTTGCAGAGTCAACTTGTCAATCAATCATCATCCTTTTCTCATTCAGAACAGACTGCTAATCCTTTTGGAATTTGACATTTTTGCATCTGTCCTGATGTGTGCAAGTTTAAAACCTTCAACAGCCTGTTTGTGTTCAAATCTTCAAAGTCTTTGCAGAGGCATAAAATTCACGGTGAGAAGAAAATTAAGGTATTAGCTGGGAGAACATAAACCACTGAATCAAGGGTTTGAGGTTTAAGGCGAGACTTAAAATGGGTTGTAGGAGGAAGAGTAAAGGAAGGGAATTCTAGAGCACGGGGATTCACACAACTGATGGCATATTGACCAACAATGACTTGCAACAGGTGAGGCAGCGAATTGGGTGAAAGCAATTTTAGTGTTGGATTCAAAAAACAGGAAGGTATGTCCAAGTCTTTGCAACAGTAGGATGAGAATTCTAAATGAGAAAGCAATGGGAAATATATTAAGCATAAGAGCTACAAACAAAAATGCAGACAGGAGAACTCTTGTCGCACCAGATTTGAATGCATATTTGACAATATAAGGGAACTGCAAAGAGTTCAGAAAATTACTTATCAACACAGTTGCCAGAAAATGAGCAGCTGATTTAACATTACCTAACTCATCTTAATGTACATGAGTAACTGTAAGGGGCAATTTTATGAAAATAGCTCCATACCAAATGTGTTTTGATAGATTAGTTTCAGGTTGAGTATGGCCATTTTGTACTTCAGATTTGTAGATGTTGAAACATCTGCTACAATACACAATAAGCTATAAGTATTCAATTGATAGAATGTATTTGACTACAGACCTAAAAGGCTCTCCTCGTAATGTGATACCCAAGTTTCTATTTACGTCCACTAATTGAGCACTTATACAGTTATTGCATTCATTGATTTCAACAAAACTGTGACTAATTTTGTCTGCCTCCTGCGAACAACAACACCCGTGTCCAAAAGGAAGCTGACTGTGTTCTCTCAGCTGGTACAGTTTACTTGTGTAGACAAATATACAAGGACCTGCAGTCTCCAAGAATTTGAGTCAAATACAAAACATCTTTGAAAATGTACTCCTGCACATGTTCTAATTCCGATGTGACATGATACATTATCAACCAGTTCAAACTGCCAACCTTAGAATTCAGAGTGACTCCAAGTCACAATTCTGGAATTATACTAACACTTCCATGTCAAGTACACAAATAGAAACATCTCTCAGGATCAAATATAATACAAAGGTTGCAAACAAACTGAACTGATTTCTGACTTTTACCAGGGAGAGGGACAGGCTTGGCAGCTGAGGAATAGAGTTTGAAGCAGGTACCGAAAACAGTGGCTTCAGTCTTCCAGATATTTAATGGGAGAAAATTTCTGCTCAATTCATACTGGATGCCAGATACACAGTCTAACATTTCAGCAGTTTTATGTTGGATAAGGGGCGCACTGAGGTCACTTTGGATGGGAGTAAACAGGCCGTGGATCAGTGATAATGGCATTGTGGTAACATCTTTAAATTAGTAAGCCTAAGGCCCAGCCTAACCTAGGAACACACGCACAAATCATACAACAGCAGCAGGTGGAACTGAAATTCAATTAATAAATCTGGAATACAAAGTCAGTCTTAGTAACTGTGTCCAAAACAACTAGCATAAATTGCTGTAAAAACCATCTAGTATACAAATGTCTTTTAGGGAAGGAGATCTGTCAATCTGACCTAGTCTTGCCCGTATGTGACTCCACACTAATAGCAATTAAGAATGGGCAACACATGGTGGCCTTGCGAGCAACAAAAAAATCCCAAGAAAGGATTAAAATAAAGTGGACCAGTCAAGTGAGCTGATGAGGTAGAGTTGGGTGTTGCCAGCATACATGTGAAAACGAACCTTGTGCCTTTGAGTAATATTGTCAAAGAGCAGCATGTACGTGAGAAATAGGAGAGATTACAAATAGTAAGTATTTTTATCACAATATAAAATTGGCCAAAGTGCAAGTTGACTTCATTGTTACAAACCAATTGGTCAGTCAGACTCAGCCTGTGACATCAGTCTTCACCCACAATTCCTGTTATGTAAACGTTCTAACCATGGGTAAATACAATTGTAGATACTGACTGTAATCAAACTTTCCTTACGGGTGACGAGCAAAGAAATTTAACCTTAATGGGTAATGTTACTACTGATAAAATTCAATGCGAAGTTACTTCACAGCAGATTCGTAAACATGGATGGCATCCATTGATTAGGGAAACAAAGTCACTTCAGAACCCAACTGTCGGAGAAAGACAAAATAGCCTTAGCACCCCAGAGCTAGGAAAGGAGTATAATCAGTCATCACTCCAACTAGCACTACAAAGTGCAAATGTCAACGTTGATGGGGAGCCATCAGCATGAATTCCAGGTGTCATCTCTAGCTCAGCGATAGTCAGTAAGTTATGGTTTGAGACCCAATTAAATAATTTGAACCAGTTCCCAGATTGTCATGAAGAGGAACTGTTGCATGACTGAATAATACATTTTCCTTTCTATCCTAGGAAAGAAGGTTAATACACTTTAAAGTCTGTTTCCAAGATCTGGTAACTCAGCATACACCAGGGTGTGAACCCATGACTTTCCTTTTCTGTATGGCTCACTATTATATTACACAGTGAATTTATTAGGTCCTTGAAGGAATGAGCTCTACATTCCTTTACAGTAAAGTGAGACACGATTGAGTCATCCTGCCTCAGCTGTGAAAAATGCCTTTGCATATGGACTTTAAAAAGAAATCTGCATTTAAATTTATAAGTTAAAACTAACTATCAACTGTCTATCTTTAAGGCATCCAAATAATTTTCCAGGCAGCCCTACTGGCTTGCAAGACTACGCCTGAACTGAGGTCTCCATCACTGGTTGCACCAATGCGTTTCCAAAGTGAAAAACAAACTTTGGTTAAGGAATTGAAATTGATCACACCACAGTAAGCTGATTGGCAGTGTCTTCAAATCGTACTTCTGTATTTTAAAGTCTGTTGTACGCATCAATCTTAAACTGGCGAGCACATGACATTTTAGAACTAAGGATATCTGTTGACTAGCTTTCACTCTTAATTCCTGCTGCCCTGCAGGCAATATATTTTTAAACAAATGCTTCAATATTTCATGAACTTACACATTGTGCAACATTGCCATTCCCTATGAAAAGACATATCTAAAATGTGGAAACTTATATTTGTGGGAAAAATGAGCATAATTTAAAACACTCCCATCCTGAGTTAGCAAAAACCATTGCTTGCTTTTTTTAAAAATACATTCATAGGTTGTGGGCATCGTTGACTGGCTAGCATCTATTGCCTGACCTAGTTGCCCTGAAGAAAATGATGAGCAGTCCACGGGCTCTACGTTGACCCACAATGCCGTTAGGGAGTTAATAGAATTAACAAAATATAGATATTTTCTAAATAACTTGCTGATAAACATTATGACACATATCTGAAGCCAATGGGCCTTGAACCTGGGTCTCCTGGCCCAGGGGCAGGGTTGAACTGGTGCTGAGAGATGTTTTGAAAACTTGAATGATGACTCTTCTCACTGCCTCAATCAAATTCAGACCTCTCCCCACACAAAAAAAACAGGTTTGTATATTTATAAAATGTTTTACGCATGCAATTATTCAAGAAAGCAATCGCCATCATCTTGAATTATAATCAGGGATGAAAAAAGCAAATGTTGACCTTGTCAGTGATGCTCATATCCCGTGAATGAATTCATCAGGATTGAAAAATGGCCCTTTTGATCACATCCTCAGCACTTCATAAATTCCATGACATTAGGTGATAAAATACAGCATAAAATTTGCCAACTTGTAACTTTAAATTTAAATAAAAAGTTTAACTGCTGAAATTTTGTTTTAAGTAAGTAAATTAAATATAGCGCATTTTTATGAAGAATTATAATCAAGCGATAATACCTCAAGGCCTTTAGCTCTCCCCTAAAATGCTTTTTTTTAATTGAATTCACCTCTCCCTTAAAATGTTTTTTGAATTGAATTCAAATTCCACCATCTGTCATGATGAGATTCGAACACAGGCCCCCAGAACATTAGCTGAGTTTCTGGAATAATAGTCAAGCAGCAATGGCCTAGTTGTATTATTGCTAGACTATTAAGTTGGATACTCAGGCTAATGTTCTGATGACACAGGTTTGAGTCTACCAGGGCAGACAGTACAAGTCTAATAATGACCATGAAACCACGGCCAATTACTGGGAAACTGTCACTGTCTCATTTGTGCCTTTCAGGGAAGAAAACTGCCATCCTTACCTATGCTGTACATGCCTACATGTGACTCCAGGCCCACAGCAATTTGGTTGACTCAACTGCCCTCTGGGTAATTAGGGATGGGCAATGGATGCTGGCCTAGCCAACAATGCCCACATCCTCTGAATGAATAAAGAAGATTTTCTATAACTGATTTAGCTCCTATATTAGCTGATCTTATTACATCAGTGCATCATTCAAAATTGTTTTCATGCACATAACTGAACTAGTAATCAGCAGAAAATATAGGTGAGTCTAACCATGGAGTATTTTAGCATGACAGAAGACAGGATTCAGGTGTGAATGCTGCTTGCCTGGAATGACTGGGTAAAAAACACAAGATGAGCTTTCTGTGTTATCATGCATACTCAATTTGAACAAACTAGCATGCTCAGATTAGGAAAGACAAATTTTTACTCATACATTATTGAACATGATTAAAGAAGAGGGCTTGTGTAATTACGCTTGCTAACACAAAAACTACAAAGGCCCTCACACCAACATGGGCAGATGCTACAGAAAATTTAAAAGGGAATAAACCCAGACACATCATCTGACATTGATCAAGCCACCAGAAACAACTCAACAAAGTCCTTTCTCCTAACACTGGAGGGAAATAAGCCACAACTGGCAAACCTGTCCCACACTTTAGTCAAGCAATAGTCCAATGTAATCGTAAGTCTGACATACGTATAATATAACTGTAAGAATCATATAGACAATGTCTGGGACACCAGCATTACCAAACCAGGCTCCCTGCAAAAAAAAAAATGTGGCAACACAATATACAGTCAGGAGGGAATCATCCAGAGAATCCTCAAGAAGTCTCATGGCATCAGGTCAAATATTGATAAGTGACGTTCCTGCAGATTACCACCTACTGCCCTCTCTGCTTACAAATCAGTACTCCAATTTTGAACATCACATGAACACAGTACAGAGTGCTTTGACCTGTATCTCATGGTTTGCATATCCCTCATTTGAACTTACAAGAAACCAAGGGATGAATTCTAGTACATGAGGAAATAACAGCATGACTATGACTTTGATGCCATCACAACTACTCACCAAGCTGGCCAATTTCTGAAAGACATATCTGACAGACTGAGCCTATGACAGGTGGTAAAGTAACAAAAAACAGGGTATATCTTCTTGATCTCCTCACTGATCTGTCCGTCACAGATGCAACCATCCATGGCAGTAGTTGAAGCAGTACTCAGCGCACAGTCCTCGTGGAGACAAAATCCCATCTGCACAATTAAGATACCAACTATTGTGTTAATGGCACTATCAATACAAAATTGGTTAGATTGAAATTCAATAGCTCAAAACCTGAGGCACTGTGGACCATCAGCAACAGGATTGTAATCAATCACAATCTATATCTCATGGCTTGCATAGCCTTCATTCTGTCATACAGCAAACCTTGGGATGAATTTAAGTACAATGAACACTGGAGGAGAGCATGCCAGCAGCAACAGATATCTAAAACAAGGTTCCAACCTACTTGAGTTGTAAAATAGGACTGCATAAAGAGTTACGCAGTGTGCATAACTCGGTGATCCCACAACAAGCAGAATGGTTCAAAATTCAACAGTCCTGCAACATGCATACAAAAATGATGATGGATAATCAAACACGGTGGCTCAGTGGTTAGCACTGCTGCCTCACAGCACCAAGGACCCGGGTTCAATTCCAGCCTCCAGCGACTGTGTGGAGTTCTGCACATTCTCCCCGTGTCTGCGCGGGTTTCCTCCAGGTGTTCCTGTTTCCTACAGGTGTTCCAATTTCCTCCCACATTCCAACGATGTGCAGGTTAGGTGGACTGGTCGTGCTAAACCGCCCACTGCATCCAGGGATGTGCAGGTTAGATGGTTTAGCCGTAGGAAATACGGGGTTACGTGCATAGGGTAGCAGGGTGAGTCCGGATGAGATGCTCTTCAAAGAGTCGGTGTGGACTTGTTGGGCCGAATGGCGTGTTTCCACACTATAGGGATTCTATGAATCTATGAACTAATCATAGGATGTAGCTCTGCAAATATCACCATTAATAACAGGGAAGGTCGACACATCACTGCAAAAGACTTGTTAAAAAAAAGGAAAGGGAGCAGCTTGTTCCACGATTCAAATGATATAATGACCACTTTTCAGCTTCAACAGCATCTTCATGTACTATCCCTGCCTGTGTTCATGATTTTACTCAGCAGAAACCTATCAATCTCTGTCTTGAATGTAATCAGTGACTGAACCTCCAAATCCCTCTGGGTCAGTGGGTTCCAAATATTCATCACCCTCCAAGTAAACAAATTCCATCTTGTCTCAATTTTAAATGACCTTTCTCTTATTTTAAAGCTGTGTCTCCTGGTCCTATTATACTATTAGGCTAGTCAGAATTTAGTGTGATTGAATGAGATCGGATCTTGTTCTTAAAAACTCCAAAGCATAAAGGCCCAGTCTACTCAATCATTCCTCCATCCCACAAATTAGTTTGGTTAACCTTTGCTGCACCCTCTTGACGGCAACTATATACTAATATCGATAAAAAGATCAAGACTTCATAAAACATTCAAAGAGTGGTCTCTCCAAGGCTCTATATTAATGCAGTAGGACTTCTTTATCCCTATAAGCAAAGGCCAAATTAACATTTCCCTTCTTAATTGCTTGCTGTACCTGCAAGTTCACCTTCAACGATCCATGAACAACATACGCTTTGAAGTCCAAATCTTCCCAGCCTCTCACCATTAAGTAATACTCAGTGCTCCTGCTTTTCCTGCTAAAGTTGATAACCTCCTTTTTCTCCACATTGTATTCCTTCTTCTAATTTTTGGTCTCTCACTTGGCCTCTCCAAATTCCCTTGAAAGGTCTTTGCATCCTCCTCAGAATTTTCACTTCTACCTAGTTTTCTACCATCTGCAAACTAAAGAACTGGCAATCATCTGCAGCCAGAGATGCCAACTGTACGGTACACATGCCAGTATCCTTTAGAGGTCAGCAACATCAACAAATGGCAGACTACAGCCAACTTGATTAATTCCATTGATATCAAGAAACACCTGAAGGCAGTGGGTAAAGCAAAGGCTATAAGGCCCTGACAGCATCTGAGCAGTAATGCTGAAGTTATGCGCTTCAGAAGTAGCAGCACATCCCTAATCAAGCTCTTTCATTGCAAATTGAACACATGCATCTCCCAAATTCCATGAAAAATTGCACAACCATGCCCTGTCAACAAAAGCAGGACAAATCGAATTCAGTCAATTACTATGCCATCTGACAGAAAATAGATGGTTGGTCAGATGGGCACATTAGTGGAAAATGGAATTTAACCCTGAAAAGCAAGAGGAGATGCACTTTGGAAGTAGTAACAAAATAAGGCAGTGCTCAACGAATGGCAGGACACTACGAAGTTCAGAGGAATCTTGGGTGCTTGTCCACAGATCCCTGAAGGCAGCTGGACAGGTTAATAGGTGAGTAAGGCAGCATATGGGACCCTTGCCCTTCTCAAGGGCAGTGAGGGAAACAAAGGCATGACCAGCAACATTCATGTCCCATCTGAGGATTAAAAGCACATATTTTTGTGTCTGTTGAGCCGTACTGCAGATCCAGAAAGTGAATTTCCACCCAGGGCCAATTCCGTCAGTAACAGAGTGTCAACAAAGAAGAAAAATTATTCAGGTTTTACATTCCTGACTGCAATCCACAGCAGGAAGAGCTCACGCATGGACACTGATTAAGGGCAGTATGTTTCTTTGCATTTCAGTAATCTTTTCAAATGTACTTTCAAGACCAACCTATTGAACAAGACATGATTGTGATCCCCATAATCATGGAATTTTATTACGGCGAAAATTAGATAGAGTTATCCAGAAAGAGATGGCTGTGGAGCTAAAAGTTAGAGAAAAATGAAACACATGGATGAGCACCTTAAGCTTTTGAGTGTATAACAACATTTAAGTTATTAGGTCTCAGATTAAATTGTTTATTTAAACTAAATCAATGAACCAAGCACAGCCTGCATAGAGTTAGAATTAGCTTTCTTGGTTCTAAACCAAATTTTTATTATAAAAAAGTAAGAGGGGGCAATTTGCTATCACACAGCAATTCTTTCTCAAAAATTAAACACACACACATGGATGCTGAAAAGAAGCAAAAAAAAAATTGGACTGAATTGCACATATCTTCCCCAATTGGAAGATACGGGTGGCTCTATATTTAAACCTAAATGTTGATGATGCTTCAGGGCTCTTAGCAAATCCATGTTAGCAAGAGACACCTTTGAGGAGAATTCTGTACATTTCAGTGCAGTATGGTTTAAACTAAAAACAGGCCAGTCATATAAAGTCAGTACAACAGCAGCATTAAATATTCTGTGAGTACATCACTTTCATTTTTTTCTATCAAAAAAAAACAAAATTAAGTTTACAATTAACAGTCAGGATCAATTACGAGCATTGTCACATTATTTAAAAAATATGGATCCAAGTTTCACACTCAGACTTGGGTACAAAAAAACCTCCTTTATTCCGATTTTAGTTTTACAATTTTTTATATCAACAGAAAATTAACAATTGACTTTAGATGTAAGTAATTAGCAATAATATCAACAGTGATTGTTCTAATGAATCTGTCAAAGTTTGCTTTTCACAACTTTCCTACGTGAATCTAACAAATCATCGTGTTCATATATCTGATGCTATCTGCCTCCTATTTTCTCCTGAAAAAAAAACTTCAATGTTTGTTCTCGACTCCATTCAATTCCATTGCACATTTCCCAGTCTCTGCTAAGACAGAATTTCAAAGCCAGACCAGGTTCTGGCTCTACAGTTCATCATTGAGGCGAGACATTCCACCAAGACCTTATTTGTCCTTTTAGATGCACGTAAAAAGATTCCCGGGCACTATTTCAAAGAAGCACCAGGAATGTGATCTCCAATATCCGATCCAATTTTAATCATTCAATCAACGTCAAAGACAATTATCTGGTCATAACAACATAGTTGAGTAAGAGAACTTGCTGGATGTGAGTTGGCAGCCATGTTCACTATAAGTGACATGTTATGATCCTTGTTGATGTGCTTACTAGACAAGTCAAACCTCACTCTGAAATCTGGATAGATCATATTTTGGTTTTGTTTTAAGTCAACATGGTGGTCACTGACGCATAACCATTAAGAATTGTAGATTTTGACAATAAAACAGATATTTATGATACAAAAGAAATGACAAAACAGAACAAATGACACTATTTGAAAGGTTTTGAAATAAAGCAGAACAAAATTACATCTATTCGAACACCATCTCAAATACAAGAGTTCCCTTCTCTATCACAGCTGTAGGTTTGACTTGACTGCTTCTTTTAACTCCTGCTCTTGAGGGGTTGAGAGCCTCTTCCTTGCTTATTCACACAACTGGGCTAAAACTCTGAGCTTCAGTGTTCTAACCAAACATCTTGATCTGGAATTTTCAAGCTAAAACCCTACCACTGAGGTAACCTATTTCCTAACTGCTCTGGACCAGCTCCTCTCTCCAAAAGAAAATAAGTGTTATTACATCTAACCGCAGTCAGGCCTTCCATGAACTGAACCAAAAGCTTTCCAATCTACATCTAGTTCTGAAACAAAATCAACTTTTGATTCTTCTAAACTAAATGTAAGCTAATATATTTCAAAGTTTGCTCTCTCCCATCATAAAACTTTCACAATACAAACAAACTCATATTGTCATTCCAACAGGGCCCCAATCAGCTGCTCCCAGAGACAATCTGGCTTAATATCATGGCTCCAGAAAGACTGACAACTTACTATTAAACCTTCCATATGTAGAAACCAAAACCTACATGCCTTTCATTCAAAATCCAAACTCTACAATAAATAGTATTAATATATATATAAACAATACACTTCACATCACAGACCACACTTGGAAAAATTACTTCATGAGCTGTAAAAAGTTTGAAACATATGGGAAAGCCAGAATCTAAAAAGTCTTTTCTGTTTTTAACATTTCTATTTCAATTCCCTTTTCAGGTGTTGTGCCTTCCCCCTTTAACCTTTCATCAACACTAGTCAAGAAAAACACCTTGACCCCATCTCCAACCTTACTCCCCTGATTCCCTGCAAGTACCTATACTTGATACCCTCTTATTTTTCATTTGCATGCTAACTGTTGACAACATCTTCCAAAACAAAATTAATTTTCATACGTACATGGATGACATTATCCCAACACATTCCCAGTTAGTCTCAAATGTTTTATCCTCCATAAATTTGAATTCATCCAAAACTCTGCTGCCTATGTCTTAACTCACAACGAGACCTGCTCGTCTATTCACCTAGCTTGCTAAGCTATAATCAGTATTGGTCAAGCAACATCTTAATGTTAAAATTTCCATCCTCGTTTCCAAATCCTTCCATTATTGATGGGTTATAGGGGTGGCAGGATGGTGCAAATGGCCTACTCTTGATCCTAATTCGTATGCTGGTATGTTCATGACCTTGCCCATCCCAATCTCCTCCAGCCCCACAATCCTCAAAAGTATACAGCCATCTAATTTTGGTCTCGAGTATCTCAATTTTAATTACTACACCACCAATGGCCATGCCTTCAGTTACCCCAAGTCTGGAATTCCCTCCTGACACCCCATTATCTTGTTTTCTTTTTTTAAGACACGCCTTAAAACCTACCTTTTTCACCACTTCTTTGGTTATCTGCCCAAATGAACGAGACTTGTTGCCATGCTTTGCCAAATAATTCTCCTTGGACACGTGTTGGGACATGGTTTGCTTGTTTTCTGCCAAACCTTCCTATTTTCTGCAGTTGAGTCACATCCAATACCTTATGATTTACTGCTCCTGTTCTCTATCAAACATTCAAGTCCTTCTTTAATATTACATGTTCTTTTCACAGCTTCAACATCACCATAACATCAAGATTGTCAAGTAGGAAAGTAAGTTTAATGTGAGCTTCTGTACATGTCAAAACCAGTCTTGATCTAGCACTTAAGGGATAAACCTTTGAATTTCTTTTTCTGGGGCTAGGGAAGGAGTGACAATGAAATTGGGAAAAATCAGTTCATCCCCATTCTTTCAATATATTTCATTCACAAACTGTAATCTATACTTTACATTAACTCAGCAACTGTATTCCTTCTCAGCTAAAAATTATTCACACCTGTTTATTCATACATGAACTTCAGTGAATTACGAAAACTTTTCCCAATATCTGTAAGAGTGGTGACACCCTAGTCAGGTACTAAAAACAGCCCCAAACTAAAAAAACTGAAAGAACTGCGGATACTGGAAATCTGAAACAAAAATAGAAATTGCTGCAAAATTTCAGCAGGTCTGGCAACAGATAAATCAGAGTTAATGTTTTCAGTTCAGCCACCCTTCCACAGAACTCCATTGAGTTAACTGATCTGAGTCCAGACAAATGCTTTAAAATTGGTATTAATACACAAGATAAGAGGGTAAAAGATCAGTCTATGTCATTAAAATGAAACCTTGGCAGATGCACCTCATCTCTAATTAGGCATTTTATTACACCCTTGGGACACTCATGTGGAGTGGTAGTGGTGTCCCTACCGCAGGACCAAGAGATCTGTATTCGGATCCCTCCTGCTCTAGAGCTGTGTAATAACATCCCTGAATGGTTGATTAGAAAATAATACTTACACCTCTGTGGATCTTATATCAGTTCAACAATTTCAGATCATAACCAGTGCTTTTTTAAAAATAATTAAAATTAAATAATCCCTGCTTTCCACCCTATCCCAGACCATCCTTCTTCTTCTTTGGACCGTTCTGCTCTACTCTTTCCCTATCATTCTATCCTTGCTTTAAATTTGTATTCTTAAAATTTTATGTTTGATTTTTGTTCCAGTTCTGATGAACGGCCACAAACCTCAATCATTAACGATTTCTCTCTCCACAGATCCTGCCAAAGTCAAACCTGAACTGATTTTCAGTTTTTGTTTCAGATTTCCAGCATTACACTGAGTTTATTATGAGTGGCATTAGGAAGCAAATCTTCAATCTAAAGAAAATGGAAATCTCAAACTCTCTAGCTTGAGATTGGTGAGGCAAGGTGAATTTTAAAAATCCAAATGGAGCTTCATAGATTTTTTTTATTATGCAAGAGCTAGAAAATCAAGTGTTGTAAATGGAGTCACTCTTCACATTAACTATGACTAGAACAATGGTAAAGCAGGCTTGAGAGTTTGAATGGTCGAGTCTTGTTTTGATGCTCCTAGATCATGCTATCAGGTGAAGGGAGGAGGGGGAACAACAAAAGATTTACATGAGAGATAGTAGGAACTGTCGATGCTGGAGAATCTGAGATAGCAAGGTGTAGAGCTGGATGAACACAGCAGGCCAAGCAGCATCAGAGGAGCAGGAAAGCTTCTTCAGAAATGGGGGAGGGGAAGGGGATTTTGAAATAAATAGAGAGGGGAGAGGTGGATGGAAGATGGATAAAGGAGCAGATAGGTGGGAGAAAAGATGGACAGGTCAGGGAGGCAGGGATGGAGCCAGTAAAGGTGAGTGTAGGTGGGAAGTTAGGATGGGGTAAGTCAGTCAAGACAAGACGGACAGGTCAAGGTGGCAGGGATGAGGCTGGTAGGTAGGAGGTGGGGGTGGAAGATTTACATTGTTCTGTACAGTAAAGAATGTACAAAACCATATAATCCTGCGATCTGCAATGATGCTTTTGGTTGCTTAGCAAGATATCATGGTTGTTACTATCACATGATATTAGCATAAACAATACTGAAGAAACTACGACCAGCTGGGAACAGGTGTTACCCTGTGAGCTTTCTGTGGTCTCACTGGACAGGTGAGAGCGCGAAACAGCTACACATGCAGCTCATACCAAAAAAACCAAACACATAAATTAGAAGGAATAGTTCATTCAGTTACTCTGCCATTGAACAATTTCATGGGTGATCTGATTGAGACCTCAGACATTCCCAACTAACCCCGATAACATTTGACTGCATTATTGATCAATTTCTCACTCTGTGCTGAAGATTTTCAATGACTGTGCCTCTACCATTCTCCAAGCACAAGAGTTCTTAAGTCTCAACTCTCAGATTCTCTCATTCTTTTACATTCCAAAGGTTACAAGTCCAGTATACCCAAGTTTTCTTTCTAAGGAAACTTCCCCATCCTCGGTAACTGCTTAAATTGCATTTTTATCCATTCCTAAATGAGGACACTAAAATGATACACAGTACTACAGATAAGGAGGGGGATTTCAAGGCGAGGGGAGCATATTTTTAAGGTGAGAGGATAAAGATTTTATAAAGGCATGGGGGCAATTGTTTTTTTTTTAAACACAAGAGTGGTTCAGTGTAGAATGAACTTCCACAGGAAGTGGTGGATGCGGGTACAGTTACAACATTTAAAAGACATTTACACAAGTATATGAATAAGAAATGTTTGCAGGGATATGGGCCAAATGCAGGCAAGTGGGGCTAGTTCAGTTTGGGATTAAGATCGGCATGGACTGGTTAGACTGAAGAGTCTGTTTCCATGCAATATGACTCTATGCGATTTCTTCAAGACTACACACAACTGCAGCAAAACATCCCAATTTTTATATTCCATTCCCCTTGCAATAAACAACATTGCATTTGCCTTCCCAATCACTTTCTGAACCTGCATGCTAGGTTTGTGTGATTCCTTTTTTAGGTCACCTAGATCGCTCTGCAATGAGTTCTGCCATCTTTCTCTATCTAAACTGGACAAAGCGAGCACATTCACATTTTTCTGCATGTTACTCCATCTGCTAACTTTTTGCCCACTTAGTATATCTCTTTGTAGGCTTATTCCTCCTTTACAACTTATTTTCCTAAATATCTTTATGCCAGCTAATTTTTTTACAATACATTTGGGCCTTTCATTCAAGTTATTGATATACATTGTGAACAGTTGAGGCCCTAGCACTGGTTCCTACGGCACTCCATTTGTCACATCTTGCCGATCTGAAAATGACCAATTTATGGCGACATTCTGCTTCTGGCTAACTTAGCAAACCTCTATCCATGCCATCTATTTTACCTCACACCATGCTATTTGTATTAAATTATGTGTTTGTCACTATCATTAAAGTCCAAAGCTGATAAAAACTTGGAAAGAGAAAAAATGTTAAGATCACGAGGGGCAACTTTTTTTTTGTTTACACACAGTGTAGTTCGTGTGTGGAATGAGCTGCCAGAGAAAGTGGTGGGATGCAGATACAGTTATAACATTTAAAAGACATTTGGATAAGGTCATCAACAGTAAAGGTTTGGAGGGATATGGGCCAAGCACAGGCAGGTGGGACGAGTTTAGTTTGGGAACTTGGTCGGTGTGGACTGGCTGGACCAAAAAGCCTGTTTCCCTGTTGTATGACTCTACGACTCATCAATTCCCCCTTTGTCAGCAGCAAGAATCAAAACAAATTGGGCTCATGTTTCCATCTCTCACCTGATGTGTTAGAAACAGTCAGAGACCACAGAAGATAAACGGCAACAAATATTGTGCACGTGTTGCAGATCAATAACAAAACATTATCACAGACTTGGTCACAACTCAATTTCTGCAAAGCCATCGCAATAAAAACTGTTGAGGAAAAAAGACTGTCATGATAATTACATGACAAGACTTCGAACAATTAGGTCGATGCCTTCCCACATTACAATGATACTGGAGGAGGGTACATCACGTTCAGACCAAATCTAAATTAAGCTGTTCTCATCACTTGCTACAGTTAAATTTAGATTTGTGATTATTTCAGAGCAGATCCATATTAATCATTTAAGCAGGTTGTGTGGAATAGTGGATCTTTACACAAGTAATTCCGACTGACATTAAATAAACATTCATTTCTAGACAAGGACCAGCTGACCAGATATATCACGAATCATTGAAAAAATTTGGCAATAAGCCAGAGAACAAAATCACTCAAATGTAGACAAGCAAGGATTTTAACAAGGTACATAGGTCGTCAGCAGCAGTATGATGCCTAGAACAAACTAAACAGGACTGAGTGAAAAAAGACATGCAACAGGAATGGAAAGACAGCATATCAACCAAATCAATAGCTAGCCATCTCTGTCAAAATCATGCTTCCTTCTCACATTATGAGATGCTTAATATATGAAATACAGGGAATTGTCTACATTGACTAAGTACCAACTGTTTCAATCACAGCATGACCGTCCTCTATCTATCTAAATTCTGTTACCTGCACTTTATCCGACTCTACTCCAGAAGTTTAAACCCTCAATATATTTTACTGCATATCTATCTTCTTCCCTGCTCCAACAATGCCAATGCCCCCGGTCAAGCTGCCTTAAAAAAGTACAATTCTTGCTAATACACTCCACCCTTCTACATCTCTCCTGCTCAAAGTGTCCACAAAAATTAACTGACTATATCATCTGTTATCTCATGCAACTTTTCAATCTTTTGCAGTGAGCCTCTTACATTGAATCACCATATAGGATACAAACTGTTTTGCTACAGTTGTGACACTAGCATAAGTGATGTGAAAGTGATGCCATGGTTTAAAATAAAATCTTCATAACTGAGTTCTAGTGTAGAAAACAAGGTTTATTTTAAGGAATCAAGGCCTGTTTCTGAGCTGCCAATTGTAAATTAAAACTTAAGCATACTTTTAAACTATGTTGATTTGTATAAAAGCTGTTTATTTTACAGTTCAATATATTTTTTTCAAAAACATTACTACCGATAGCATAATTCAAGGATCAATCACGTGATCCCTGTTAAATGTTTTACCCACAGAAACCTAAACTAATCTCATCTAACCATTTCATGAGTCAGTACAGACAAAATGCACATTGTTGCATGCACTCTAATTTAATCATTTATGCCCTGTTTCTACAGAAGACTAACATTATTGTGATAACAAGATAGACAATAGAATCCAATTTTCAGTTGGGCAACCGATATTATTGGCTGAGAAATTTAATCCTATCGCTGGAGTTCATTTGTACCACTTCCCGTTCAACTGCGAGTTCAGTTTCTTTCAGAATAACATGCTGATGTCATTTTGAATGAGCATTGCTTTATAACACCTGATAGTTATTCCAATATTCAATTAGAATATTTTGTTACAAAAGTAAAGTAGTTCACATACCCTCTTGAATACATACTTAAATACGTACTAAACTTGGATTCTTTAGAACTAAATTAAGTTCTAAAATAATAAATTTGATCTTAACTTTAATTTTATACAAAAAAGTGATAGGCACTGAAGTGCTTGAAAAATTACTGTGGGTGCAATATAGGTCAATATTTTGATTACCTTTCATGCACTTCCCCATAATTCTGACACAAAAATTACATGATATTTCAGCACCTTGACCACAAAGCATGGAACAATATATTAACATCTGTTTTGTTGGTTTCAAAAAAATGCCAACTTTAACGAACAGCACACACAAGTCACAAACAATTTTAGGTGCAATAAGAATTACATACTCAAACTTGAACAGCAAGCTCTAACCAAAGACTAGAATTTACAAACTACAAGATCACTTCCACAACGATTTGAGCTGAGATGACCTGGATGAGCAGTCCACTATTCCATTCTCTAAGAGAATATTTCAGTTGTAACTACAATGAAGGTAGCTCTTGTTGCCAGCAGGACACTCATACTTGCTAGTTAAAATATAGGCTAACAGCTGAATTTTAGAGCTGATTTTTTTTAAAGCCTGTGGTGACTTTAGTTTCATTCAACACGCACTGAACTGAGAATAAACACGTCCAGATACGCGAAGATGAAAGCAGTCATAAATTTGTTTTTAATGAGTAAATTTTGAAGTAGAGAAGCTCTAGATGAAAACGCACACCCGATGGATGAGTCACAGTTGGAAAAACAATTTGCAAAAGATCAGAAGGTTATCCTGACAGGATCATTTTAAAGTATCCTAGTAAATACCAAACAACCTTCAAAAGTGTAGAAGCCAGAATTCCCTGCGATCATCGACGTTTATCAAAGGCTTCGCTTTTCATGATTTTGAGCAATCAGCCAATTTGTACTCCGAGACTTGCGTTTCAGCATTTTCGTTTTGTGAAAATAATGGCAAATCGCCCGTTAACAAGAAACTCAGTTGCCGGACTTTCACGAAATCCACCAGATTAGGCATTAACAGGGTGTGGCTAAGAAATTGTAGGGTGATTTATGGGGATCTATTTACTATGAATTGTTTCTTGAATATAAAATCACCCGTGAAAATAAATGTTTAAAGAGGTTGCACGTACGGAGGGTTTAAAAAAGTGCTCAGAAGCGAGTGTCAGGAAAGATCATTAAAAATGAAAATAAGCCCCTGAAACTCCTGGGGAATAATGTCTCCCCCTCCGTGGCAGAGTGTTTACAACATTGTCACATGGACCCGGACATGACTACAGCCATTCTTACTCGCTATGGGGATTCTTTAAATCCTTTACAACACAAAATATACATCTTTAAAAAAAAACACTTTACTTCGTTGAGTCACAAGGTGTTACTTTGGCCCGACCATGAAAATGAAGAACTAGAAGCTTTTCTTCTCTCCATTTCCGATAAGGAAGTGATTCTACAAAAAAAAACAATGTTCGCCCGAAAAAGATCGTCGTCGGCATCATAGCAGACTTGTCCTTTTTTCTCATTTATTCGAAAGAAAAACACACGCACACACAAGTGGGCAAGGAGCAATGCTGCCAAAAAAGGGCAATTAAAAAACAAAAATAAAAAGAAAGTGGCGCCAAAAAGTCTCTCGCGAAGTCGCCGACACCAATTTTTTTGTTGTTTAGTCTTTTTCTAAAAAAAAAGCTCTCCCCCCAAAAAAATAGTGATTTCGACATTTTGCGCGTGTGTGTGTGTATGGGGGTTTATGTTCTGGTTTGTAAATGGGGCTGGAAGCCAGGAGTTGGGACGGGGAGAGGTTGGAGGAGTTTAATCTGCGGGGAGGGGGTGGAGATAGGGAGGGGGGGTGGTAAGGAGTAATAGGAGGAGAGGGGTTGGCAGGTTTATCTCTCACTCTTTCTAACTAGGCCCGAATTGCGAATTTTAAAAACAAACCCGGGCCCCGGGCCCGGCCCCGGCCTCCATTTTGCTCAAATCTCTCTCCTCAAACACAGGCCTTTTAAAAAAAAACACCCGAGGAGAGAAACACACCAACATTTCACCCCTGCCCCATCTCCACAACTTCCCACTTTCCAGAATATTCTTATCGTTTCGTCCCCACGTTGTTAAAAAAATTCTCTTCCTTACCTTTTAATTATTTTTTTCCTCTCTCTCCACAACTGTTGTATTCCGGTTTTTCCCCCTCCCCTTCTCGATATTTTTTATTAATATTCGGGCTCCGAGTAACTCAGGCTGATATCCTTCCCCACCCCCCCTTGAAGCCCTCACCGGATAAAGTGCTTGCTTTTTTCTGACTTTTTTTATTTTTATTTTTTTTCCTCTCTCTGGCAAACGGCGGTTTATGTCGTTGCGCTCACTCCGACTGAAGGTGAAGCTGCCATCTGGCGGACAAAGGACAGCCGGAGTGGGGGAGGGGGAAAGGATGAAACTGCGCCCTCTATCGGGAAGAGTCGGGACTTCCGGGTTCTCCCCCCATCCCCGGAGAGGCAACGGCTTCTGCCGCTGACGCCACGTGTTCCCTCCTCTTTCCAACCCCGCCTCTCCCCAAACCCGCTCCTAATGGTGACCCCCGCTCCGCTGCTACCCCCAAACGGTTGGAGGTCGGCATTGCTTCCAACCCACGCTCAGCCGGCTCCGCTGGGAGCAGACCCGGAAATGGTCTTCACATCTGATCTGAAGAGTGGAAACGTCAACTCTCCACAGCTGAGTTTCTTCAGCGTTTTCTCTGTTTGCTTCAGATTTCCAGCATGCGCAGTATTTTGCTTTCGTTTTCGGAAATGTTCTTCATCTGCAGTTGCTCACTGCAAGTTCCAAAACGAGCTGCACTGCCAGAGGAAAAAAAATACATTTTGCTTTTTTTTGTTTTGCATGGTTTTGGTATTGTGCTCGTGTTGGTTCATATGTTGTCGAGGTTCTTTTAATTGAAGTGACCCTTGCTGTGGTTTGGTTTGTTAGTTTGCGGATGTTTCATTACCCTGCTGGGTAACATCATCAATGCAGCCTCTGATAAAGCGTTGTTGTATTTTCCCCACTTGTTATTTTAAACGCTGGGGAATGTTCAAGGTGATTACCTCATTTCCGATTTTTCTTTGCAGGGGTGTGTGTATTTCGGGTCTAATTCTGGGTGTTTATTGATGGCCTTCTTGGTGGAAAACCAGGCCTCCAGAAATTCCCCTGGTTGTCCGTTTGGCTTGTCCTAGGATCCTGACGTTGTCGCAAAAGAACTGGTGGTTCTCCTTGTCTGTGTATATGAAGAGGAGTGAGAACGGGTTGTGTCGTTTTTGTTGCTAGTTGGTGTTAATGTATCCTTGTAGCCAGTCTCATTCCTGTCTGTCCAATAAAATGTTTGTTGCAGTCCCTGCATGGAATCTGTATATTACACTGGTTCTTGTTGCAGTTGGCATAGGGTTGATGTAGGTTTGTGGGCTACGCTGATGCTCAGTGGCGGAAGGAGTCATATGGTCAGTTCAGATATGTTCTTGATGTACAGTAACATGACAAGTGTGTGGGGGCATAGTGTATCTTCCTTTTCTTGTTTGTGTGACAGGTATCGTTCGGGTATTCATTCTCTTTAAATACTTGGTGGAGGTATTCTTCATTTTGGCGTCCTTCTGGGTTGCGGAAAATGATGTTTATAAGTCGGTGTTATTCTTCTAGTTTAGCCGAGTTTAGTTTTCAATGGCATCAAATTCACCAGAGAAGAAGAAAGTCCATTCCTGGACGTGATGGTAGAATGCAGGGCCAATGGGGATTTCTGAACTAAGTGTACAGAAAGGCCACACACACAAAACAAGTCCTTAATTTCAACAGTAACCACCGCAACACCCACAGAGTTGCATAAAAGCACTGTTCAAATGAGCCACAATACAGTGCAGCAACCCAGAACTAAGCCAAAAATAAGAATACCTCCACCCAGTATTTAGAGACAACTGATACCCAAACAGCTGCGTCCAACTATGCCTATCACACAAACAACAGGAAGATATAGTATGCCCCAACACACTTCTCACATTACCGTACATCAAGAATGTATCCGAACTGACCACAAGACTCTTATGGCCACTTGGCATTGGAGTAGCACACAAACCTATATTAATCCGACACCAACTGCTAACAAGAACCAAAGATCCCTTACCCACAATGGACAGAACTAATGCAATATACAAGATTCCATGCAAGGACTCTGACAAATGTTACGTTGGACAGACAGAAAGTAAACTGGCCACAAGAATACATGAACACCAACTAGCAAAAAAAGACATGACCAATACTCACTTGTCGCCATACACACAGACAAGGAGAACCACCAGTTTGATTGGGGCAATGTCAATATCCTGGGACAAGCCAAACAGAAACAAGCACGGGAATTTCTAGAGGCCTGGTTTTCCACCAAGAAGGCCATCAATAAACACGTAGAATTAGACCCAATATACACACCACTGCAAAGAAAAAACGGAAATGAGGTAATCAACTCCAATGGACCCCAGAGTTTAAGTAATAAGCAAGAAAACACAACAACGCTTCATTAGAGGCTGCACTGATGATGTTACCCAGCAAGGATAATGAAATGTCTGCAAACTAACGAACTAACTCGGTGAGCAAACCAATCACAGCATCCACAACCTGAGCTACAAATCTACTCAAGATCCTTAGAGTGACTCTTCTTCAGCTCTGTACTTACACTTGCAGTTACTTCAAAAATTCATTGTTTGGTCAAAGAAAACTTTGTTTGTTGAAAATCACTTTGCATATTCATTACAATATTTTGGAGGAAAGGTCACTCGATCCAAAACGTCACTCGATCCAAAACGTCAACTCTAATTTGTCTCCAGCTGCTGCCAGACCTGCTAAGCTTTTCCAGCGATTTCTGTTTTTGTTTCTGATTTACAGCATCCACAGTTCTTTTGGTTTTTATTTTGTTTCGATTAGAGACAGCTTCAATTGCAATCTTGCTGAAATTCCCATACAGTATATTGGCAAATGAACGTAGGTATAAAAATTGTGTGCGCTGTGTTCAAAAAACCAAAATGTTTCAATGTATTAAATCGTGTGGAATGAAAATGGTGCGGGGAAGTCTTCTGTTGGAAATTAACAAAACTGTGGTGAAATTACGCTTAAATATTGTTAAATTTCCAACTTCTTCCATCGATGACAAATAGTCTGTTTTTCTGTCTCTGCAGATGCTGTCATAACATGCGGAAATTTTCTAGTATTTACTATTTATTATTAACAAGCTCCACAGGAGCATGCAAGTCATCCATATTAATGAACACAACACACAGACTTTTCCACAACACAAAATCATGTAAGTGATTTGTTTTCCCAAATATTTGTAGTGGAACACCAGTACCAAAGATGATGTTTCTAGGTTTAAGACCAATTTCTGTGCCTACATCATGAACTTTTATTTTAATTCAGAGATGGGAAACTTCCAGTTTGTCCATTTCATAGTTGTCCCAACTCTTCCAGAGCAATTAGGGATGGACAATAAATACAGGCCTAACTCCCAACATTAATATCCAATCAACAAATGAAAAAAAAACACCTTTGTTAACTGTGAACAATCCCAGCACTGATCCTGTTGAACCCTATTTCCAACCTTCTACCACTCTGAATAACTATCGGCTTTGTGTGATGAACTATTCATTCTGATACTTGTTCCATGAAAATACACTCTGATCTTATTAATTTCTGTACTAGGTGATGCTTTGAAGGCCTTTTGTTAATCTGGGTATATTACACATACTGCATTAGCCTTGCTTACTTGTGCAGTTACTTCAAAAAAAATATTCATTGTTTGGTCAAGGAAGACATTTTGTTTGTTAGAAACCATATTGCATATTCATTACAATATTTCTTAGTTTCTACATTTTAAAAAAAGTTCTCAAGTTGAGATTTCATGATTTTTTTCAAATACTGACATTAAATTCAGTTCCCAACCCATGTTCTGTTCTAATATATGGTTCTAATATTAACTGTTCACAGCATAGGAAAATTAATGTCCTGAAGGGATGATCTTTAATAGGCCAAGTTACCGTTCATCTTTCTAACTTTTCATACATGCCAATTAAAACAGCTTCATCATTTGCAGTTAAATGTCTTGTATGAAATAAAATGTCTGTATGGATGCCAGTATTGAAGTTTCAAACATTGATGTGCCAGCCTGGGAGAAAGAAAATCCCGCTGCTGTCACATGACACCCTGCCCTTTATGTGCATTAGTTCAAATACATAATTAACTATCAACTTTTGAACCCCAGCATTAAAATATGCAATAGGTCATCATAAGTCTGTCATATTCTTTTTGGATCCCAGTACTGTTTCTCCAGGGTTTTCCCCCTCCTGCCATATAGTTCAGATTTATGGAGTTCAGAAAGGATGCTGCCTGATTGCCTTTGAACGACTGCATGAGGAAACTGGTGAAAAAGCTAGATTGTACAGATTAGTTTGAATGGGATAACTTCCATAATTAAATAACAGAAAATTTAGTGAGTACAAACTTGTCATTTTACATTTTCAGTTGTACTTTCTCCTGTATATTCACAAGGAAACAAGCGAGAAAATGTAGGTTATATCTGAAAATATTGTGTTCACCTTCTGTGGTGCAACCTAGTACTGCTCAGCAATTTGTATCTCACTCAGTTGATAAAATTGATGATCAAGTGAGGGGACCAAAAAAAAACTGACATCATGGTAGGTTGAATAAAATCTTTCGTGTTAACTTACTGGCCTCAGCTGGTGATAGCAGGGATCCTATAATTGGTCTCCATCCTGGACTGGGGAAAATGTCATTCACATTACGTGCACTTCAGTGAATTATCAAAGGCTGTTTGTGTCGATAGCACCATATTCCAGCTGCCACCAACTCCAAAGGATTAGGAGATAAACTTGACGCAGCACATTTTCCATTTGGGAATTGAAAAAGATCTTTATTGATACAATCTTCCTTGACACTGTAAGCACGGACTTAAAAGAATCCCAAATTGTAATAGAACTGTGTTAACTTAATCATTACCTCATGAGACACACTGAACACAAGGGAGCAAGGTATAGCTACTTGGTTGCAAATACATTCCACTCTCCCAGTAGAGTGGTACAATAAATTAATGCTTAAATCTATTTTAACAAGATAGGTGGAAGAATCATAACATTCATTTCTCCAGTTCCTAGAAAATTAAAAATATTTTCTCAAAAAAAAACCTTTGAAATAATTATAACCAAAATGGGTGGCACAGCGGGTCAGTGGTTAGCACGGCTGTCTCACAGCACCAGGGACCTGGTTTCGATCCACCCTCAGGCAACCGTGTGTGTGGAATTTGCACATTCTCCCTGGCTGTGTAGATGAGGTGGATTAGTCGTAGGGATAGATCTCAGTGGACTACTTTTCTGAGGGTTGGTGTAGATTCGATGGGCTGAATGGCCTGCTTCCACCATGTAGGGATTCTATGAAGTGGAAATGCAAACTTTTCTTACTTAAGTTGCTAATCAAGAATAAGATATAGTTAACAGAGTGGGGCAATTAATTAATGAGACTGGGGAAGTTGGGAAAGGTTAATTTATGTATTGAAATTGGCAATGGCAAACCATATCAGCAATGTTAATTTATTCACAAACTTACATTATGAAATTCATAGGCCACACACTGAAAACCCACTAATGTTTAACTTTACAATATTTCTTCCAGACGCATTCACTCTTGTTTGGGTGAAGCTTCATAAGCACCTTGCAGAACCTTTCACAAGTAACCATTCATGATACATGAATGTAGTGAGTGACTAATGACAGGCTATTCAATGTGGAGACCATTGCAACAGAGCAGAATTTGGTTCTCACCAGATGTGAGAAGACACACGTCCTCTTGCCCTCAGATACAAACTGAGCCTTCTTTTTGTGTGTGGCTTAGTTGCTCATCTGGTGATTTAGTTTTCCACTCAGCCAATTGTACAATTCTAGAGTCGATGATGAATAATTTTATGATGAATGATTTTATTGTCATGTATTTTACTATATTTTTCACTGTAAACATTAAAATGTTTCTACTGTCACCATGATTCAGTGCCATTTTGAATAAGGTTTCATTATTGGTAACCTAAAAAGAAATAGCTTGAAGAGAGTCCAAACCCCTCTCCGACCTGTACCAGACCCGCCCAATGAAATCACTGCTCCTCAGGTGCCATCTTTTGGTGCTTGGCCTATTTCACCAACATCACCTCTGCCAATGCTGCGGCCCAAGCTCATTGGTTTGCCTTCTCCTTAACACTACAGCAAAGGTCCCACTCCAGGCTTAACAGCTGCCTCACCACCAATCCGCTAGGATCTCACTCTGGGCTCACCAGCCGCTGCCACACTGCAGACTCTGACGAAGCCACCTTGCTTGTCGATGCTGCCGTTGCCAATGCTGCCATGACCAAGCTCTCCTCAGAAGATAAGTAGAAGCAAAAGCTAAAAAGAAAACAAAAGACAAGTGGACAAGCCCTGGGCATAGGAGCACGGATGCTGCCTATTCTACCACCACCATCTTGAACTGCCTTCCCTATGAAACCAGCATCAGTCATGTAGTCAGTACATAGAATTCTTTAGCTTTGAGTTCTCCATTTTATAAAACGTGAAAATTTACAGCTAGACTTGTTCTCAGAATCTCTGTTTAGCAAATACAAAAGGAGGATAAGATTTTTTCCTGGAACCTGATCATTGTCAACAGGCACTCACTGAAAAATCCAAAATTTGTTGATCTCAGATGGCATTGGATTTCACTACACTGTACACATTATTCTGTGAGCTGCTACTCCTGATGCCAATACATCATGATTAATAATGCCCCTAAAACCTCATGGAGGTTTAGTCCACAGGAATTTCTGCACTTAAAAGAGAAGCAAAGAAATTGTCTGCATACAAGAATGGCTGTCTGCAGAAGGAGAATAAGAGCAGTGCCTTCATTTTCTTCAAGATAGAAGTGCATGAATCAGTGAAATAACAAAAGGTGTAGAGCTGGATGAACACAGCAGGCCAAGCAGCAGAGGAGCAGGAAAGCTGACATTTCGGGCCTAGACCCTTTCTTCAGAAATGGGGGAGGGGAAGGGGGTTCTGAAATAAATAGGGAGAGAGGGGGTGGCGGATAGAAGATGGATAAAAGGAGAAGATAGGTGAAGGGGAGACAGACAGGTCAAAGAGGCAGGGGTGGAGCCAGTAAAGGTGAGTGTAGGTGGGGAGTTAGGGACGGGATAAGTCGGTCCAGGGAAGACGGACAGGTCAAGGGGGCGGGATGAGGTTAGTAGGTTGGAGATGGGGGTGGGGCTGGAGGTGGGAGGAGGGGATAGGTGGGAGGAAGGACAGGTTAGGGAGGCGGGACAAGCTGGGCTGGTTTTGGGATGCGGTGGCGGGAGTGGGGGGCTAGATTTTGAAGCTTGTGGAGGTCCATATTGATACCATTGGGCTGCAGGGTTCCCAGGCGAAATATGAGGTGCTGTTCCTGCAACCTTCGGGTGGCATTATTGTGGCGCTGCAGGAGGCCCAGGATGGACATGTCATCCAAGGAATGGGAGGGGGAGTTGAAATGGTTCGCGACTGGGAGGTGCAGTTGTTTAGAGCAAACCGAACATAGGTGTTCCGCAAAGCAGTCCCCAAGCCTCCGCTTGGTTTCCCCGATGTAGAGGAGGCCACCATGGGAACAGCGGATACAGTATACCACATTAGCAGATGTGCAGGTGAACATCTGCTTGATGTGGAAGGTCTTCTTGGGGCCTGGGATGGGAGTGAGGGGGGAGGTGTAGGGGCAGGTATAGCACTTCCTGCCGTTGCAGGGGAAAGTGCCAGGTGTGGTGGGGCTGGAGGGGAGTGTGGAGCGGACAAGGGAGTCACGGAGAGAGTGGTCCCTCCGGAAAGCAGATAAGGGTGGGGAGGGAAAAATGTCTTGGGTGGTGGGGTCAGATTGCAGATGGCAGAAGTATCGGAGGATGATGCGTTGGATCTGGAGGTTGGTGGGGTGGTACGTGAGGACAAGGCAGATTCTGTTTTGGTTGCTATTGCAGGGAGGGGGTGTGAGGGATGAGTTGCGGGAAATGCGGGAGACACGGTCGAGGGCACTCTCGACCACTGGGGGTGGGGGGAGGGGAGTTGCGGTCCTTGAAAAACAAGGACATCTGAGATGTATGGGAGTGGAATGCCCCATCCTGGGAGCAGATGCGGCGGAGGTGAAGGAATTGGGAATAGGAAATGGCATTTTTGCAGGAAGGAGGGTGGGAGGTGGTGTATTCTAAGTAGCTGTGGGAGTCGGTGGGCTTGAAGTGGATATCAGTTTCCAGGTGGTTGCCAGAGATGGAAACAGAGAGGTCCAGGAAGGAGAGAGAGGTATCAGAGATGGTCCAGGTGAAATGAATCAATAAATCCTGGATATCATTGAAAATAATCTTGAATTTCACACAAGTCAGAACAATCATACACAAGGATAGGTACTTTCAGAAAAATAATCTTCACATAATTCTTAACTCCCTGTATAAGTATAAACATAAAATCAAAACAGAAAAAATAATCTAGGCTAACCCAATGATTTAGTGAATTAATCCAGTGAAAAACTGAGCTAAGGAAGTCCAAAGTTCAATTCTCACGAATGTGGGAGTTCATTCTGAGTAGGTTAAGCTCAGATTCTGAAGATGGCCAGTGCCCTTGGTGAAAAAAATCAGAGAAAGTATCAAATTTTCTTCGTTCACTATATCCTGTAAATTACTGCTGGAATGTAGTCCTTTTGGATGGAGGATGGGGACATGATTGGTCTCGATCATGATGCTGACAGATAAGAATAGCTGAATAACACCCACTGCTAAACCTCACAGCTAAATAGCACCACTTGTCCATTTTTATCAGACAGTGACCCACCGTAAAAGTGTATTGTGAACAATCAATGCCTTCATGAAAGAATTGAAGGTTAAACCTGCCCACACACAAAAATTGCACAGCTATTGGTGTTTTACATTGTTTAAGATTTAATTTTCATAATTCTTCTGACAGTCAATTATGAAATTTGTTGTTTTGATGCTAGTTGCTTTCAAAAATACAATTTGCAAGAAGGACACT
>NC_063345.1:26818274-26821818 GCF_021869965.1 Rhincodon typus | reverse complement strand
TAACAGTTCTACATCACAGCAAATAAAGCACTCTTTTGGTAGGTAATCGGTTAACTAAGAGCTGCTTATGTTTTCTAGGTGTCAGAAAGCTCATGCACTTAACAGTTTTGATGGTTGCTTGTTAGCAGTGGAACTACACACAGTTGGCTTTGTTAGAAATTATTGACACGGGGAGCTTATGACAAGGCAGGGATCAATGTTGTGGAATGCATCGGAGACCATGGTTAATGGCAGAGACTTCTTATACATAATAGATTTTGAATGGAAAAATCAAGTGGAAGGACGTTGACAAAAAGACCTGATTTTATGATGATTTTAAAGAACGTGAGTACAGAAGCAGAAGTAATTCTAAACCAACAGAAGTCATTAGTTAAGCCACATATAGAATAATCTACTGTGTTTAATTTTGAATACAAACTTAGCAAGGATGGGAAGATAACTGGTATACAGAGTTCAGAATATATTCACTAAAACAACATTAGAGAAGAGTAGTTTTAAATTATGAGAAATAAATCTAGAAATATTCTACACATTACAAGTGAGAGGAGGTCTAATAGAGGTAGTCAAAAGTCTCAGCGTTTTGATCATATAAATAGAGAAAAATCTGTTTTCACTAATTGGCAAATCAGTAAGAGAGTTTAAAGAACAAAAATTAGAAAAGTCTTTTTTAAAAAAAAAGGAATTCTCAATATTATTCTCCTCCTAAAACAATGGAAGAAGAAACCATATGCCTTGCACAAGGAAATTATATGAAAAGTCAACAGCTATTTAAAAAAAAAATTAGCAAAGTACAAAGTACAAAGTACAATCAGCTAAAAAGCATTCAAGTGTTTGTAAAATTCTACAATAAAAGTAATTGAAAATATGACAAAGATGCGTGCAAACTTTCAAATATTAATGGAAATAATTTTAAACAGGTTACTTCAAAGTTGCATGAAAACAAAAACTAGCACCAGGTGTTCATTGCGTCACCAATTGTGTTGTGGTTGAAGTGATGCTGATGGAGATTTCTGCTTCATTGCAATTTCAGCAACTTAACATTTTGTGTAACTTGAACTCCTGGGTCTGTGCATGTTTACTAAAGCTGTTCAAAGTCCCAAGTGGCATTTCAGCATGTTTTGACATGCACGCACACACAGACACAGTCACTGACTGTCAACAAGTGATTGGCAACATCAAGTTACTCAAGTCACAAGAAATCAGTGAGAGAAGATAACAGGATTAACAGAGTGGGAAAAAATGCTCAATTCATTGTTTTCACTATGGAAAAGAACAAAGTAGTGTCTCAAAGACTCAAGTCAAATTAATTAGATTCAGGGTCTGCATAGTAGTATTCTGTATAATCTAGCTGCACCTTGTCACCACACACAATGATACAGTAGTAAATAGAAAATTTATATTCATCTTGGGACTGGTATTATAAATTAAACAAAAAGAATCAAACAGCAAAAACAAAAAAAAATCTGACATTCCCCTTATTAACATCCAATCCAAATGTTCAAAATCCTTCATCATTCCTTGATTTTATTGCTCTGTATTTCACTTCAAAATTGCAAAATCTCACGAGATACTTACAACAATGTAATGCTGAAATTGTTCGATTAAAGCCATCCTTCAAGATAATTGCTACCCTGATCAGAGAATTTCTTGCTGCATATTGCACAAACTCATGATTGGGCTTGAGGCCACCAGTTTTGGTCATGGAAAGTACCCAGTCTACATCAAACTACCCTGTCATGGCAAAGTCATTCAAAAATTTGGGCAAGATTGGAAGTAGGCTGTTTCATGCTGTGACTATGCAGTAGAAATGAGAGTGGTGTTAGCCACTAATAATACTGCCATCAAACAAAAAAATCTGCCTATTGCACAAGTGATCAATGTGTATGAATTTCCGTGCTGGTGCAATAGGAAGCATTAGGCCATACAACCCCAAAACTAGCAGGTCATATCAAACACCACATCCCTCTGGCCGTTTGTAACAGGCAAGATACTGACCAAAGCCAATCAGTCTTTGTTTGCAAAACGCTAAACACAGCATTCATCATTATATTTGATTCAGTTATCAGACAGCATTTGTGGAATACTTATAAGCCTATTACCTAGTGCATACATAACAATTTAAGGGATTGTTACATATACTGGAGGCTACATATTAATACACGGGGCCTGATTTTTTGCAGAGAGAAAGACCACGTAAAACAGTCTGATCTCACAGAATGAAATAGCCAATTATCTGATTCATTCCTCAGGGGAAAGACAAGTATCAATCTACCTGGTTTAAATTTAAATAGAGATCCATAGTTGATTGTCAGTTATCGTACAGCTGTTGCATTCTCCATGACAACATCTCAACCAACCATAGTCCACTTACCAATGAATCAATATGCTCTACTCAGACAAGATTGATATTCTGGTTAGTTTACCTGTGAATTGTCCTGATGATTGCAAAATGAGAAGCTTTGACAAAATGTCTTTTTATAGCAATACCCAAGTTCTTACTTTCAAGCAAATATTCACATACTGTTAATACTGGGCTGAGGATATGCATTTTAGAATAAAAGGGATTGTAAAGACTATTTTCTTTTAAATTTTTCTGTGTGTTTGATTGTGGATTGAAATGGGAAAAGAACTGTTTTTTAAAAGAGCCAAAGATTATGTAAGGGATTGCTACACATTGAAAAAGTAAGCAACCAACATTTACTCTAAATGCTGTTTACACTTTTCATGTTCAAGCAATGGGGGCAAGTTACTGCAGATGGACTGACACCAAGGGGATGTGTGTGAAGTGAGATTTGACCAATAAGAGTAGTTGCTAATTGGTCAATGAAGTGGTAACCAGTTGTCGATGAAATAAAGCTTTCTGCTGCCAACAAGTACCAGTTTTGCCCCCAGGTAGCTGAACAGCTTGTGCATGTGAACAATACAGCAAGGAGCTTCAGATCTTGGAAAGGGGAGGTGGTGTCCTTTTGTCTACAGTAAGAATACACAAAACCTGAAGAAAACCAGATTATTTCCCCCCCAGAGTTGTTAAAATGTTGCTTTCAACCAATAAATCAGAGACTTTATAAATTGTGAAATGGTCCTTCTGCATCTCCTGCAAGCAGTGAAAGTACCTGGAGAAGATGAATTGCACAACAGCAAGTCATGACAAGCATAGGATCATCTCACCGAGCCCAATGGACAGGGGCCATTGAACTGCCTTCCTTGTTTTTCCCTCCACCCACACAAACATCAATGTCTGTGTCCATCTGTTTATGTCTGTGTGTGTGAATAAGGGAAGAATATAAGATGGTTAAAAAGTTAACTAGCAAAGTAATATAATCAACAGTTTATTGTTCTTTACTTGTAGTTAGAGCCTATTCATTTGTAATAAATAGTAATTCTTGTTCAACACAAGAACCTGATCTGTACTTTGTCAGAGAGCTAGTAGGAACTGCAGATGCTGGAGAATCTGAGATACCAAGGTGAGGAGCTGGATGAACACAGCAGGCCAAGCAGCATCAGAGGAGCAGGAAGGCTGAGGTTTTGGGCCTAGACCCTTCTT
>NC_063345.1:26796818-26817874 GCF_021869965.1 Rhincodon typus | reverse complement strand
TCCTACTATCTCTGATTCAATTTTAACCCCACTGCGAAGCCTCTTCTAAGGATGCCTAGCCTGAAGAAGTTACCCTCCTCCCTCCGGACAAACCTCAGGGGATCTCTCTCCCACTGCAACTCTCTCGTAATCTCTTCGGCCCTGCTTTTCTGATGAAGGGTCTAGGCCCGAAACGTCAGCCTTTCTGCTCCTCTGATGCTGCTTGGCCTGCTGTGTTCATCTAGCCCTGCACCTTGTTGTCTCAATTTCAGTTTTTGTTTTGCCATGTTAGAGCTATGCACCGCACTCTTATTCGCTTTTCCCTCCCACCATCAGCATCTCCTTTTCCTGTCTTTTTCTACACCAGGATTGTTTGCTGTTTGATGTTAATGCTGACTCATTACCATCACATTCCCTCAGCGGTTTTAACCTCATTCTCACTACTTTGCTTACCTCAAAACCCCTTGCATTTCACTTCCTTTTTTTCTTAATTTGTAGATTTCATTTCATTATTTTTTTGTGGCTGCTTCCTCAGAGCACTCTTTGCACCGTCAAATAAATGCCACATATTTTTCTTCCACAGATATGACTTGTTTGCCGAGCAGTAACTTATAAATGAAGAATATGTGCAGTCAAAATTTCAAACTTTAAAAGAAGTTTTAGTGTAACACAACTACAGACAAACCTATTCATTTACTGCTCATTATATTAGGCTGGTTCTCATACAAAAAGATTCTTTTGGGATTCCCAACTCATTAGAAAGTCTAAAGCTTGCATATCCCTTCCTAGCAGACTAATTTTACATTAATTGAAGAACAAATATAATTTAAAGTTGTCAGGTAGCCAGTGGCAATGCTGTCTTTAAAAACAGCATCTTTCATGATGATTTGTTTTAGCGGGTGTCACAAAAAATAAAAAGTTCCTGCATGGTTTAGGATATAGTATAACCAACGATACTTCCAGTGTGAGGGTTTTCTTGAACATGGTATCAGCAATGTCATGTGCTAAGAGATGAATATTTGCCTAGTCCCTTGCTGTTCACCAGTTATTGCTGTGAACATCACTGCTATTTTCACCAGGAGTCCTGTTTATATATCAAGCGTAGTTATTTGTTGATTCTGAAACAATTTGATAAGAACAAGATTAAATCAGCAATCCAAAAAAGGTGCGAGATCACAACAGAAAAATAACAGATCACTGAGAAAGGTGTATCCTACCCAGTTGACTCTTCAAATCCTCTTCAATAACATCTGGGCACCTGTACCAAAATTGGTCTGTTGGGCATCTTCCCAATCAAACAAACAATAACCATATAACCGTAACAATACTACCAATTTGTACCTCACAATGTTGCAAACTCCACCATCTTATTCTTGGCAGCAACCTGTCTCACAGACAGGACAGGAAAAACCAACTGGAAGTTTCAGAGGCGGTGTTATACAGTCAGGGGTTGGGGGATTAGGGGGAGGTAGCCCTGCGAATGCTAAACATTAGTTCCAGAATCTGTGAAGTCTCATAACATGTCAAAACCTAGCAAGAAAACATCTTGCTGATTATCAGCTAATCACCCCCTCAGTTGATTAACTCAAAAATTCACAATAGGAGTAGACCATTTGTTTCCTTGAACCTGCACTGCCAGTTAATATACAGGCATTGCTGATCTACCCCAAACTCCATTTTCCAGTCCAGACTCCATATTCTGCCATTTCCTGAGAAATCTGAAATCTAATTTAATCTTGTGCATACTGAACGATGGAGAATTCACAGTTCTGAGGTAGGCAATTGCAAACTTTCTCAACCTTTTGGGTAAAGAAATTTCTCGTCTCAATCATAAACAATTGACATTTATCCTGAAGTTATTTCTAGATTTGCTAGACAAGGGAAAGTCTTTTACTGTCTAACCTACCAAGCTCTCCAGATACTTGTGTGTTTAAGTGTGATCATGTCTCATTCTTCTAAATTCAGACACTATCATTCAAATTTATCTAGTCATTGGAGGAGGGGGTCATCCTATGAACCAATAATGTGAAGGTTCAATGAGCTGCCAAAGGCACGTATATTCTCTTAATTAATGGAGGCCAAAAGTATTAACAGTACTCCAGCTACGATCGTAGCAAAATCCCTGTACAATTGTAGCAAGGCATTCCTTTTCTTTCACTATAAATTCTACTTTTTGGAATTGCCCACTGTACTTGCATTCTAACTAGCTTGGTTCCTTGCAAAAATAAAATTCTTCTGTTAGATATATTACATCATATCAGAGGCAGGTGAGACCTGAACCCAGACAGACATTGTCGCCCAGAGATAATTATACTACCACCATGCCACACGACCCCTTTGTATTCTTTGGATGAAATCACCCAAGCCCCTCTGAATATTAAACGATGATATTCACATCCTAAGAATGGTGTTCCTATAATACCATCATGTCTCTCCATTTTCTTGCTTGCAAATCTGCCAATATTTCATTGCAGCATCTGTGTCTTCCTCACAACTGACATTCACATCTAAACTTGGTATTGGCAGCAACTTAAATATGTTACTCTTGGCCTGTTTGTGGAGGTCATTAATATAGATTGCAAATAGCTACAGCCCTGACACAGATCCTTTTGGCACTAAGTTATAGCTTGCCAGCAGAAAACACACTGTTTCTCTCCTGTCTCCTTGTGTTTAGCAATCCTCCGTCCATGCAAGTCTGTAACCCCATACCTGAAGAGCCCTTATCCTCTGTGTCAAGATGTTGTATTGCACCTCGTTTAATGCTCTGCAATGAAGAATTCCAGATTCACTACCTTGGCAAGAAGAAATTATTCCTCAGCTTTGTCTTAAATGTGTCACCCCTACTTTTGGTATTACATCAGCTGGTTCTGCACTCTCCAACAAGTGGTACAACCTCTCTGCATCTACCCTGTCAAGCCCCTCAAAAGCTTTGTTTCCATGAGGTTCACTTCTTATTTCTCCTAAACTCAACTTCTGGCCTAACCTACTCAACTTCTCAGTGTCAGGATCAACCTACTGAACTTCTCTGGACTGCCTCCAAGGTCAGTATATTAGGTCAGGGCACCGAAACCGTTCACAGTATTCTAGATTTGTTCTAAATCAGCGCCTTGTATAGTTTCAGCAAGATGCATCTATTTTTATACACCATTGCCTTTGAAATCATGGCCAACATTCCATTTGTCTTCCTCTTTTTTCTTGAATTGTGTCCTCTAATTTTAGCCACCCTCGCATAAGGAAAATTCTTCACAGCACACACACTATCCAAGTCCTCTGAAAATTTTAGTTTCAAAGAGATCACCTCTCATGTTTCTGAACTGCAATGGCAGCAGGCCTAACTTCTTGAACCAACATCACAAGAAAGAATCAGATGAACTTGCTCTGAACTACTTCAAAAGCAATTATTTCTTTTTTGAAATTAAATGCACAAAACTCCAGATATGGTCTTACCGATAAAACTCTGCACAGCTGCAGTAAAAACATCTCTACTTCTGTATTCCATTCCCATTGCAACAAATGTTCTATTTGGAGATAGTAAGAACTGCCAATGCTGGAGTCAGATAACAGAGTGTGGAGCTGGAAGAATACAGCAGGCCAGGCAGCATCAGACGAGGAGGAACGTTGACATTTCGGACTGGGACCCTTCTTCAGAAATGGGGAAGGGGAAGGGAGTTCAGAAATAAATAGAGAGAAGGGGTGGGGCTGGGCAACGTGGGATGGTGATGGAGAGTGCAGGTGGGGGGGGGGGGGGGGGGGGGTGCAGAAGAGAGAAAGAGATTGGTCAGTGAGGTGGGAGGAACAGATATGTGGAGGAGAGGACGGAAAGGTCAAGGAGGCGGGGGATGAGAGGGAGGGTTGGTCATGGGATGAGGCTGGGGGTGGGGAGATTTTGAATCTGGTAAGAGTCCACATTGAGACCATTGGGTTGTAGGCTCCCAAAGCAGAATGAGGTGCTGCTCCTCCAATTTCCAGGTGGCGAACCCTCCCACTCCCTGGGTGACATGTCCATCCTGGGTCTCCTCCAGTGTCACAACGACACCACCCAGAAACTGGAGCAGCAGCACCTCATATTCTACCTTGGGAGCCTACAACCCCATAGTCCCAATGTGGACTTTTAGCAGTTTCAAAATCTCCCTAGCCCTGGCCTCATCCATCGACCAACCCTCCCTCTCATCCCCTGCCTCCTTGACCCGTCCATCATCTTCCCCACCTATCCACTCCTCCCACCTCACTGACAAATCCCCACCACTGCCTACGTGCACTCACCTATCACTATCCGACCTACCTTCCCCCACCCCACCCCTCCTCTGTTTCAGAGTTCCCTTCCCCCTCCCCCATTTCTGAAGAGTCCCGACTCGAAACGGCAGCTTTCCTGCTCCTCTGATGCTGCCTGGCCTGCTGTGTTCCTCGAGCTCCAAACGTTCTATTTGCTTTTGTCATATGCTGTACCTGTAAGTTAACATCATGTGATTCACGTACTAAGACAGCCAGATCCCCCTGTATCACCGAGTCCTGAAAGTTTTCTTCATTTAAATAGCATATCGCTTTTCAGTTCTTACGAAAAAGTTCAAATTTTTCGACATTATACTCCATCAGCCATTTCTTTGTTTACTCATCTCCACATCCTTTTGCAGATCCTCTTTCTTTTACTCGAGAAAGGATGTACTGGCACTGGAGGGGGTGCAAAGGAGGTTCACTAGGTTGATTCCGGAGTTGAGGGGGTTGGCTGATGAGGAGAGACTGAGTAGATTGGGATTATATTCATTGGAATTCAGAAGATTGAGGGGGGATCTTATAGAAACATATAAAATTATGAAGGGAATAGATAAGATAGAAGTAGAGAGGATGTTTCCACTGGCAGGTGAAGCTAGGACAAGAGGGCATAGCCTCAAGATTAGAGGGAGCAGAATTAGGACTGAACGGAGAAGGAATTTCTTCACCCAGAGGGTTGTTAATCTATGGAATTCCTTGCCCAGTGAAGTAGTTGACGCTACTTCAGTAAATGCTTTTAAAAACGGTAGATTTTTTTTGAACAATAAAGGAATTAAGGGACACGGTGAGAACGCAGGTAAGTGGATCCGAGTCCACGAAAGGATCAGCCATGATCTTATTGAATGGCGGAGCAGGCTCGAAGGGCCAGACGGCCTACTCCTGCTCCTAGTTCTTATGTTCTTTTCTTTTGATAGGCGACAAGATAGGGAGGAAGTCAAGCTATCGTTTGTTGGGTTTAGTTTTTCTCTTTCCATGAATAAGGAAATTATACGTATGTTTTCAAATCGGCTGGAAACTTTCTCGAACATTGGAAATTTCCAGAGACTATAACCAGCGCATTTACCATCTCGGCAGCCAATCCTTTTAAGAATCTAGGATGCAGTTCAGACTGATCAGCTTTTCTCACAATGGCTGCAATAAAACCGTCCAACTTTCTGGCAAAGCATATTTATGGAGAAAGCCTTTCAGCCATACAGTGTGTGTCGCTCACTAGATCCGCATTTACTGCCCGTGCCAATTTCCCCACAGAAAGAGGTTGTGCACCTGTGTCTCTGTTAGGAAGGGCATTCTAGGATTGAATCCAAATTTTGAAGGAACAATGATAGTTTAAACTCAGGATTGAGGGATTTCAAGGGAAACCTGCAAGTTATGTTGGCAGTGAGGCTCTCATACCTTTGCTGGCCTTGTCCACGTGGAGGGCAGGAGCGCAAGTGAGTTTCTTCAGTGGATTTGTTTTTGCGGGTGGAGGATACTTTCTCCTCTCCTAAAGGGAACAGTACCACTTAAGTCTGTCCTTATAACTGCAGTTGTATCCTGGACCATTTCTTGCACTCTTTCCAACACATTCATACCTTCCTAAAACCATGGCACCCAAAACAATAGATGATACTTCAGCCAAAGTCTAACCAGTGACCGAAAAATTTCAGCACACTGTCTTTGCTTCTAAATTTTATATCCTATTAAACAAATCCTAAAATAGTGCATGCTTTACTAACTGCTGTCTCCACCTGAGACTTAGGCAAATACACACCAAGGTCTCTTTGCTTCTGCACACCCTTCCATTAATAGTACCCTTTCACACTTTCTCCAGGCTCTGTCAAAATTGACCACATTCCACTTATCCACATGGAATTTCATCTACCACTGGAGGCTGCAGGCTGCAGGCTTGCTTGCCAAGCCGGTGTGTTCAATTGCAGATGTTTCATCATTCTGCTCAGTAACAGCGCACCTCCGGTGAAGTCTTGGTGTTTTGTCCCACTTGTTATTTATATGCCTCGGTTTGATGGGGTGGTTGGTATTACTTCTGGTTCTGTTTTTCAGTGGTTTGTATAAAATCGGGTCCAGTTCAATGTGTTCGTTAGTGGACCACACGACTACTCAGACCCATAGATGTGAGGGCAGCCCACAAACCAAGAATGACCCTGGTGACCATGAGTGACAAGTGTAAAAGGATCCCATACCCCCAACCAATAAAACCAACGTAATGTACAAAATACCACACAAGGTGACGGTGAGAAACATCACATAGGCCAAACTGGAAGAAAACTGACAATACTGATACACCAAATAGCCACCGAGAGACATGACCAATTCTGAAATAGTCTCAATATACACAGACAAAGGAGGTCACAAATTCGACTGCGGACAACACATCCATAACAGCACAAGTCAAATAGAGATACACCAGGGAATTCCTGGAGGCCTGGCATTTCAACCAGAACTCCAACAAAAACAGACTGGGACAGAAAACTACACTTCACCAGAGGCACACTGACGATGCTAACTATCAACGTGACAAAATGTCAGCAAACACATTGGCTTGGTGAGCAAGTCTACAACCTTGGCTAACCGTTACATCAATTCCTATTAATTTTGTATCCACATTGCTACTATTACTTTTATGCTGTAAGCTTTAACTTGGTTAGAGTATGTTGTATGGAACTGTGTCAAACAACTTTTCAAAGGCTGTGGATGGATCAGCTGATCAACCCTTCAATTCTTCAAAGAAAAGAAAAAAAGACCAGCAAGTTTAACTTCTAAAGAAATCCGTGCTAGCTTTCCCTGATTGTCCATGACTTGCAACTTTATCCTGAAGCATTGTTTGTACAAGTTTCCCCACTACAGAACCTAAATTGAGACTAATTAACTGCCATTGCTGAGCTTGAGCTTAACCTTAACCTTCTACCTTTTATTTTGAACATGGGAGTGATGCTTGCAGTGCTCAATCCTGTGGCACCACTGGAGTCAAAAGCAGGTTGAAACTTAAGTACAAACAGTCTATTCAATACCTCAATTTGGTGCCTTTCAAGCAACTGAATTTCTTCCTGTCCCCAGCAATGTGTTTTGAATTAAAATGGTCATTTAAATATTTGAACCGTAATCCCAATTTCCATGTCTAAAAGCCCCTTCTTGCTCCCCAATCAGCCAAGTTCTTTTCGCAACTTTCTACCATTTCTGCATTTAAAGAGTACAAGTTTTCCAATCAGCCTGTTCAGAGATGTCATTGCACACCTCTAGAGCAGGTGAGACATGAACCAGGACCTCTGATAGAGAGGTAGGGACACTACCACTGTGCCAGAGAGCCCCAAGGCTTGGAAATCTTGAAATTGAACATTTGGAAACATGGGTGATTTAATGAGTTATTAGGTGAAAATTGCTGCAGGTTATTCGGTGATGTGAAGAGTCATTCCATTGTCCACAAGTCATGTCTCGCACATTTTAAAAAAAGTTTGGCTGCTACCCTGAAAGGGATTTCCAGTCTTTTTTCATAATCCTTCTGCTTGTTATTTGCTTTTTCATTTCACTGGTGTAGTCCAACTGGTTCTTGACTATTTTATACCTGACATCAGTCACAAGTACATTTGTTCTTTATCTTACAAAAAAAAGGTAGACATGTAAGGAACTGAATTTATTTGCCCCACTCTTCTCTTAAGAATAGATCTTAGTTGTGCATGAATCATCTCGGGTTACCCATTGTTCAGCCACTGCATTTCCCACCTCCAGCAACCTTAAGTTCCATTCCTACACAACTCAAGTCAGCTCCACCCCAATTGAGGAGTCTTACTGATTACCCATTGTTCTTTGCACCATCATCGAAAACCTTATGGTACAATGATCACAGTCCTATAGAATGTTACCTCACTGACATGATCAACTTGGCCCATCCGATTCCCAAGAATCGGTTACAGCAGTGCCCCTTCTCAAAGGGATAGGACACATACTGAAGAAAATTCTCCTGAAAGCTACCTAGAAACACTGCCCCTCTTCTGATTACACAGTAATTATCCAAGAGAAGATGAGATAAAGTTCTTATCCCCACATTAGTGTCACTAGAGTATTTCCAATTTCTTTTCATGTGTTTCTCTACATCCGTCCCATCAGTTGGCGGCCTGAACAATAATCAGGCAAGAGAGAGTTAAATCAGTAGCAAGTTACATGTATGCCACACAAGTGCTGGGCAATGATCACTGTCATCAAAAACAGGCAACCATCTTCCTTGGCGTCCAATAAAATTAACCCCCAATTCTCAATTTTTGGAATGGGGTTAGCTACTGGCTAAACTCAACCAGTCACAAAAACATGTTAATTACGTGTAAAGTTCCGAAGGCTGGGAATTTTATGGTGATTAACAAACTTCAACTTCCCAAAGCTTATCTCTATATATGAAAGCGGACAAGTCAGGTGTCTTAAAGAACACACTCCACTTCTTTGGACAACTGCAGCTTGAGGACTCAAAAGCTTTACCATGCAAGACACCTATTTGGCTGGCACCCTACCACCATCTGAACATTCACTTTCTCCATCACAGATGCAGATTGGTAGTGTGCACCATTTACAAGATGCAGCACAGCAAGTCAGAGCTGCTTCAACAGCTAACAATCCAGTAAACCCAAGACTTGGTCTATCTAACAGAAACAAGGTCAAAAAGATAGCTGGGAGTAACCACCGACAAATTCCCCTCAATAAATTTGCAAGTGAAAAAAGCGTTTGCTTAATCACAACTGCTGCATTGAAAATCCTGGAACTTCTCCCCAATAGCCATGTGGGCAATACTTATACAACATGGACTATTGCAATTCAAAGCAACAACAATACTCTTTTTGATGACAATAAATGTTGGTATAAAATCAATGATGCATACATTCTGTGACAGAATCATGACATACATGTGGGTGGGGTTATTGGTCAAAAACATTCATAAAGTAACCAGTTCTGAAAATTAGAACACAAGTTCCTTTTCACATCTCTACCCCACCCCACCCACCAAGTTTGCTCATGAGATGGTGTCATCTCTGGCCAGGCCAACATTTATTATCCATCTTGAACCATGCTCTGAGCAACTAAGTTGACTACATTGTGCAGGAGTCATATTTAGGTTAGGCCAGAGAAGGGCAGCAAATATCCTTTCTTAAAAAGGACATTGGTGAAGCAGATGGATTTTCACATCAAATTGGCAATGATTTCATGATCTAAAATTAGGCTAGCTCTTAATTCGAGATTGTACTGAATTCAAAATTTCACTTTTTGCCAAGCTGGGAATGAAACATATCCCCATAACATTGGCTTGGAGGGCTGGATGAGAATCTACTTCTTCGGTTGTCATGAACATCTGGGCAAGAATACTTTTAGATTCTTCACAAGTGGAGGTTTCATAACTGTTAATCTACTTTGCAGATTTGACGACTGGGAGTTGTTGAAAATGTTGTCAATGTTGTCAGTCTCTTGGGATTCCTGGGGAACACGTTAGAAACTGCACAAGTCCATTAAGTCACCATAGTCCTACCAGCCCACAAGGCTGCTCTCTCATTAGAGAGGGATGACCAGTGGAGTTTTAACCTAAAGGCCATCATACTTCAGGAGAGGGCAGAGGTTGAGATGGAGAGTCCTTCATAGTAAGCTGGTACTGAAGCAGAATAGGACAGCTGACAAAAATATTTCCCTCCTGATGTGCTCAGTTTGAACAGAAGGTCAGTGAAATGGTGTCACTTGCCCCAACAGCCTCAAATGCAGCTGCTCCCTCAGCCACTGCTGCAGACATCAGATTGGCCTTCTTGAGAGAGAGTGAACCTACAGAAAGCAACCAGCTCAGATGGAGTCAGCATTTGAGCGCTCAGATCCTGTGCAGCCCAGCTGGCGGGAGCATTTGCTGACATCTTTAACCTCTCCTCACTACAAATCGGAATTCTCCACCTGCTTCAAAGAGACCACAAGCACCTGGTACCACAGAAACCACATTCATGCCTCAAAATGACATCCGCCTGGTGCCTCTGACCTCCAGAAATTGTGAAGTGTTTCAATGTTAAGGGTCACAACAAATTTAGCCACCCAGCCCGCCTTGATCCCTTGCAATTTGCTGACGAACACAACAGGTCCACAGCAGACACTGTCTCCCAAGCCCTATAACTCATCCCTGAAATACCTAGACAATAAGGATACAGGTGCCAGGCTTCTACTTATTGAAGTAGGAGCTGTAGTCAACACTAATCTCAACCAAACTAATCTCCAAACTCAGTGACCTAGGTCTTCGCTCTGCCCTCTGCAATGGGATCATTGATTTGCTGACCCACAGACTGCAGTGAAGATGGGCAGCAGCACCTCCTCCACAAAACTCCTCAACACTGGTGCACTGCAAGTGTGTGTACTCTGCTCCATGCTGTACTTCCTGTACACATGACTGTAGGGCCAAAATTTTGTCCAAAGTCCACCTACAAGTACACTGATGGCAACACCATTGTAGGCTGGATATCAATGAGGAGACAGAACACGGAGTTAGTCTCTCCCTCAATGTCAGCAAAATTAAAGAGATGATCATCAACTTCAGGAAGTATGAGGGAGTCATGACCCTATCTACACTAATGGAGCTGAGGTGGACAGGGATCAACAGCATCAAGTTCCTGGCAGTGACAATCACCAATAGTCAGTTCTGGACCACTCATGTTGATGCAACTGTCAAGAATGCACACCAATCTTCTTCCTCCGGAGGTGCAGGAAATTTGGCATTTCCACAAAAAGGACACTCACCAACTTTTAGAGATGCAGAGAAAGCATGTTACTTGGATGCACCACTGCCTGGTATGACAACTGCTCTGCCCAAGACTCTAAGAAACTGCAGAAAATTGTGCGCACAGCCCAGACCATCATGGAAGCCAACCTCCCATCCATGGACTGTATTTACTTCTCAATGCTGCAGGAAGGCAGCCAAAGATCTCCAACCCTGATCATAATCTCTTCCACACAGGCAGAAGGCACAAAAGCCTAAAACACATACCAACGGGTTGAAGAACAGTTTCTTCCCCAGTGTTATTAGACTTCTAAACGGACCTCTAATTTCCAATCTAACATTCTTTCTTTTGGTGCATCATCTTTGCAACCATAAAACTTTATAATCCCGGCTCTGGTCAATCACCCTATGATTGATCAGCTTGGACCGAAAAAAAAACAAAGAACAAAAAAAAAAGTTGTCACATGTACCCAAGTACAATAATAATAAAAAAACCAACATCAAACCTCAGTATGGGGAGTGAAACCACACTCTTGGCATCACACTGCTTCGCAATCCAACCCCCATCTCTCCTCCCATCCCTGCACCACCAACCTTGTAAAATGGTCATTCCCCTGGCTCAAATAAGTATGACCTATTTATCAGGAACTGCACTAAAAAAAGTTTTAAAAAAAGTGAAAGCAACTAAACTAGAAACCCAGAACTGTATCTGTGCAAAACTTTCTGAAGGAACCTACGACAGACAGAACCACTCGATTGAAAGCTCTGCAGTTTTGGCATAATCAGTTGCCAATGATGGAGGACAATTACATAATGAAATTTGAGATGGCAGTTTAGCAATCTCCATCTGTATTGGCAGAGTAGACGTGAATGCAAGGTGAAGGGTTAACAACCCTCCAGTACCAAGTGGCTGAACCAGAGAGGCCACTTTAGACTTTCCCAACATTGATGCCAGTATTCAGCAAATCCTGTTCACTCTTCAAAACAAAAATCATTCACAGGATGAAAAACATCCCCAGCTAGGCCAGCATTTATTATCCATCTCTAATTGCCCAAAGGGCAGTTAAAAGTCAACCACATGACTGTGGGTCTGGAGTCACACATCGGGCAGACCAGCCAAGGATAGCAGTTTCCTTTTCTAACAAAAAAAAAGGTAAGGAGTGAACCAGATGGGTTTTACCAACAATTGACAAATAGATTCAGGTCATCAGGAGACTCAGTTCCAGGTTTTTATTGAACTGAAATTCCAATCATCTGCCATTGCAGGATTCAAACCAGGATCACCAGAACATTACTTGAGCCTCTGGATTAATAGCCTAGTGATAATAACACTCAGCCATTGGCTCCCCTTGGGGGTAGCAAAGAGATTATGGCTGCAGCAATGGCTATCTATCCCAATAATCACACTGGCTGTGGTCCCCCATCCCTAACCACTTTCTGGTACAGTGACAACACTATTCCTCAGTCAGTGGGGGAGTGTGACGGCAGCCAGCAGTCAGACTATATGGCACTGGTCTGCTGTGCAGAGCCTTTATAAGTATGGAAGTTTGTCTTTTTAATTTTGTTTCTTGTTTTTCTGACCAAGAGTTATACTGTGTATAGCTGTAATGTTGACTTTTCTCCATTCTGTAGGAAAAAGTCTGGTACCTTGGTACTCTCCCGAAGATGGTGCTGTGTGTTGGTGATGTTGTTACAACAATTTTGTAACTGAAACTGTACCCAAGTACCTTTGTGTCTAAGATGCTGCTTTAAGTGGAGACTTAAAAGTTTCCACTGTAATCCTGAGTACGTGACAATAAAGCTAATTCAATTCAATTAACACTAAACACAATTGTCCACATACAGCCAGTCCACAAAGGGCAAGGTAAATCTAAATAATGCGTCGGTTTACTTGGACTCTGCCAAGTGATGGAAAGTTTTCAAAAGGATATCAGGGAGAAATTACTCCCCAGTATTCTGTTTGCAGCTGTTAAGTTTGGTTCTGTCAAGCCCATTTTGCTTCTTTATTAAAGCCATTGCTGTTATGCTCATGTTTCTTCAAGGTTCCAAAGCATGGGTGAAACTGACTGCCCCTAACATCAAGGTAGCATTTTGGCCAAGTAAAGCATCAAAAAAGGAGTCCTGGCAAAATGATTGTCAAGGATGAAGTCTCCAATTATCGAACTCCATTCTATTATAAAAAAGAAAATTGTTATAATGTAGGAAGAACTGTGGTATAGTGGCAATGTTTGCTAGATAATTATCCTTAGAAGCACTCAAATTCCAAAGCAAAGCAATCACTAGAGAATTTAAATATACTTCTTCATCCAAAACTTCTAAAAACCAAGCTTTCATGACTAAGATGTGGGATATTGTACCAAAATTAAGAAATACTATTAACTAATAAAAACATTAAAATAATCCATTGATTGACTTAGAAGTCAACGTCTCAGACTCTCCATAACCAACCCTGGGACTAGCCTGCTTTATCAGAAAGGAAAGGACAGCATTGAAGCCTCATGGCAGCATAATCAAACATTGGTAATTACCATCTACTGCCTATCGTAGATTTACAATTCAGTATTTGTCAACAATGTGCACATTTTAAAGATGCATTGCATTTAACAAAAACATTCCAAATGTAGTCTGGTAGAGAGAGTTAAGTTCCTCACCAAGTGTGGCTCCATAGCACCACTATTGACTGGGTGGGCTCTGTCCAAAAAGGAGGTACCTGCCCTCATCACTCACCACCTGCCACAAGAACGAAAAAGCTACTTAACTCACTTTCACCAGTTTACCCCATATTGGCAGAAAGAGTCTCAAATCACCCATCTACATATATGTGTTGCTTAGCACCAATACTGTGCTGATTGCTGAACTATCATACAGATCTAACATCTCAAAAACAGGAGACTGAGGTGTTGTGGCCCACCAGCAGCACATTGTACTCAACTACAAGTCTATAACCTCATCCATCACATTACCATTGCTACTAAACCAGGAGATCAACCCATTTTCCAAGATGACTGTAGGAGATGCAAGGAGCAGCACCAAGTAAACACAGCTGAGGTCCCAGTGCAGTAAAACCACAAAATAGGATTCTGCATGTGCAAACAGCAGCATGGTTTAAGCAATGTTTCAAGCCAATTAAATCAAGACACTGCAGTCCTGCCACATCCAATTGTGAACTGGATGGTGGACAACCAACCAACAGCTCCACAAATATTCCTGTTTTTCTTCATTCTCATGGTCTGGAAATCCAAAGGCCAAAACATGGAATATGATTGATACAATATGCCAACTGATTACTTTTGAACTGACTGTGGTGTTTTTTTGCAGCATTGTGCTTAACACTTCAGACAATTAAGGAAAATAAAATCATTTCTTTATTAGAAATCAGTTCCTCAGGCTTGCAAAATTGTAAGTAAAATATCTATGTTCAAGCTATAATCAATCTTCAACTCAAAACAAATCACGATCCAAGAAATGTCAATTCAAGGGACAGGGATATTGAACAACACTTTAAAATTTGGTCCATACAAATGTACATTGTTAAAGTTTTAAAGATAGATATGAAACTCATCTGGAATACATGTCAGGTCAGTGTATAAAGACTTAATTTTGTTAATAAATATGGTGAACTGCCAAATAAAAAGTCATTTCAACATTTTATGCAGTTGTCAACTAAAACAAACTCAAAACTAAAAAGATAAGGATTCCTGCATTCCAATGTTTCTGTCAACAAGGATGGAATATTGTTGCTTATGTTGGATTATGATTTAGCATGTGACTAGTCACTCAAATCACAGCAAATGAAGTCATAATTTTTGTGAAGAACATGATGTTGGCTCAGGATGTTCTAATTGTGCAGCCCAACATGAAAATTTAAGTGAAGTTTGATAGGATGTTACCACAGTCCTCCAGCTGACCAGTCTATTCAGCATCTAAGTTTAGTTTGGCACTTCTAGCTACAGTTTAGTCATAAAACATTTTTCTCTTGGTGAAATCCCAAACTTCAGCTTGTCTAGGCAGCATACTATTCCTTAAAAATAGTTGTTTGCCTTCTGCTTCCTGTAGTTTAAGGAAAAGGGGATTTTTGATTGATGTAGAGTTCATGCCATACAGGTTTCCAATTTCACACATTTTAAATACACTAAATTTCCACCCCACACTCTTACAGTTAGAAATAGTCATTAGCAGGTTGCCTCTTGGAAGATAAAAAAGAAAACAGAATTAACAGCCCACAGTTTCATAAACTGTTGCAAGGTCTATCATCAAAAAGTTAAATCACATGCAATTCTTGGATTTAGCAGTTGCAAATTTTTTTTGGGGATTTATTAATTTAAAAAATTGCATGTCTCAAAGGTTTTTGGATGCTCAAGAGAACTATCCATTATGCAGCCTGTTGTAACAATCTTTGAGACTGGGGTATTCCATTCTAGAGCAGGAATTGCACTGAAGCCCAAGGCCAAAAGAAAGATTAGTAAAAGATTTTAAAATCACACATTGACAAGGCTATTGTGTTTCAGCATAAGCTGTCAATCAAATAATAAACATTATTGAAAGTTTGTAGATAATTGCAATGACAGTTAAGTGTTCTGTGTTGATTGCTAATTGGCATACTATTAAATCTATTAGAATTATTTGAGTAACTGTACAAAAATTAAATAATTTAGTTTACAAAACAAATTAATCCTTTACTGCAAAACTCAGGCAAAGAATAATTTTACCCCATTATTTAAGACAAGTATATTCTAACTCTGTCACGAATTTGGGAGCAGCATATAGGGCATTTCTGCACAGCGGAACACTCCTTACACGTGACTATATGACCACAGGGGACAAAGGCAATGCAAACATCTCGATCCCAGCAAATTTTGCAACACTTCTCTTCCTTCAGTTTTCTCAACTGCTCCTCCACATTTGTTTCTACCAAGACAGAAATAAAAAAAATTAAGACAATTTGATAAATTAGAGATCATATACTTCCAAAAGTAGACTTTTTAAATGAACACTAACTGAATGCTAACACTAAATGCCCAAAAAGGGAAATGTAGATTTAAAAACAACCAATGAAAAAGTTGAACGCATAAAAAGGTTAGAGTTACCACAATATATAGCTACTTTAAGATATTAAGCTTTTCAGGTTACAGTAATGCACAGAACTGCATTTTGCTACTTGTCTTTGTCTAACTCAGCTGTGGAGCTCCTGAACGAGGTTGTACTCCTGGTTTTGCCAGCCTTTGCAAAGTACCAAAAAGGAAGTCTTGAAAACTGAAAAACCATTTCCTCAGCAAATGCTGCTTATAGGGACCTCAGCATGCACCACGTTTCAAGTGAACAGTTCATAACTGTTTACTTGTAGATAATGTGTCAGTTTAGTTCAGTTAGCAGATGGCTAGTTTGTAATGCAGAGTGACACCAGAGTGCGTTCAACTCCTGCACTGGCTGGTTGCCATGAAAAACTCTCCTCAACCTCATGAGACATCATACCCCTCTGGTTAAGCCACCACTAGGTATCTCTGTAATGAGAGCTGCACTATGGTTTACTAAGACAATGGCAACTTCACCCTTAGTATGTCTATCCCTTTCTCAAACTAATTCTTTAGAACTAGAAAAACCTGGCCCAAGCTTTCACTCAGAGTCCAAAAGACAGGTAAACTGGGGGAAACTGTGTAATTAGCCAAAACCTTGAAGTTTTAATGACAACCCCAGAAATAGTGGTACTGACTTCCATAGCCCGAGTCTGGTGAAACAAACAAACAAACAAATCTAAAAACAAAAGCAAAATTAAATCACATTTCCTCCATTCATGGCCCTTGCACATATTACTTAAAGCAACACAAGATCTCATGCTCTATTCTGTAGAAACTTAGTAGGAGATGAATGTTGCCCACCCCACTGATGACTTATTTACATTTTACTCAGGCTATAACATGACTGGGGCCAAGTTACTGAATTAGTGTTCAAGGTCATTTGGAGCCACTTGAAACGGAAGGACAGAAAGGCCATCCAACTCATTATGTGCGCCAAGACCAATGACTCATACCTGCAATAATTTGAATGGAGTACATAAAAACAGAAGAAGTCAAACAAAATTTGCACATGGAATGGAAGTTCAGTTTTCAGTTGAGAGTCTGATTGGAGGATGTCCCAAAAATTACATTACAATTGCTAAAATGAGTACATTAGTTAGTCCATGCAAATAACTACTTATCAGCAATAAAAGGAAGAGATTACTCTCGAGTGGAAGGAAGTCCCAGTTGAGCACAAGCATCAAATCTATTAGCTGTACTGAATTATCAGTGTTGTGAGAACTTGAAAACGGACTATACAGAGAGCAATGAAGCAATGGGTTCTCCATGTAAGAAGGAAGCTTGCTGGAATTTAGAGAAGCAAGATAGAGCACTGGTGCAAGTACCTGGCTGCTGATCTTCATGTTCCTGGTCTGGTGCATCTCTTTCAACTGCCAGAATATCTGTGACTAGCATTTCAACAGACTTGTAGGTATCACCTGTTGATAGGAGTTTCTTTTTCATGAGTTCCATAATTAGGGATTTGTCAAATCCCATCTCAAGAGCACCCTGAGCTACATGGGATTGCTTAAAGAAGTTCTCTGAAAATATTCAAATACAAGACAGAAATACTGCAGTGAAAAGCCAAACCACAACCAGAAGAAAGCGCAAAAACACAAAAAAAAAAGGGACTAACCAGTTTCTGGTAGATGTACAAAAAGGTCATCTTGAGGCAACGTTTCAGTCTGGAACACAGCAAAAACAGTTTGTAAGTGTTAATTTTCATATTAAAAAAAAACCTTGAGATTTATACTAAACAGAACTACCAAGTAACAGAGTCAGATGTCTAGTTTTACTGAAAACCTGGCAGATAACTGTAAGACAGTAGGATTTTCTCAAGTGACATCTCAGTGATGGAGAAGGACAGGTTGGTCACATCACTTGCCAACTAAAGAGCAACTTCATTAAATTTAGTGATGCTCCATCCAATTGTACATGGAATACAAATTCTGTCTTCAGCTTTACAACCGGTGTTTGGAAGATGCCCCAAAACTTACAAGACAATTGCTAAATGACTTACACTAGCAAGTCCAAAAATTTAGAAGAAAAAACCCTCAAAAATTCATCTGCATGAAAAGAATGTAGCAGATTATCCTGATGGAGAGCATGTTACATGATTTTAGCAAATTCTGGATGATGTTCAAACAAAGAGGTCAGAAGTAAAGTTTTAAAAGTACAAAATTTAGAGAACAAAGTACTTTGAAAGCACTGTGATTACAGGGGAAAGAAAAATAAAAATCAGAAGCAGACTTGATGGCAGGTGCAGATGAGATTCTTTCGATGCCTTTGGGCTTAAATTTATTGTTTATAGACTTTCAGGAAAAAAAAAAGACCAACTTGTTCAGACATGTCATTACACATGTCTGGAGCAGGTGGGGCTGGAACCCTGGCCCAGAGGAAATTAAATGACTATGTTCCCCACTCGGAGTTAGATGAGGTTCTGGTGTTCAGTTATCAATAGCTTTAAACACTGGACATCAAGGCTACCTTGACATATTTAAATAAAACATTTGGTCCTTGAACAAGTGATTACTGAAATTCTTATTATTTTCATCATTGCTCATGCATACGAGGATAGATTGAAGAAGTTGGGACTGTTTCCCTTAAAGAAGCAGAGAGGAAATTGGATAGAAGTTTTCAAACTCATGAGCAGACTCCGAGTAGATTACGGAGAATTCACACACAGGCTGATTTGTATGTGGAATGAACTGCCAGAGGAAGTCGTTGTGCCAGTGTCAAGAAAAAGTGCATCGGTTTTTCGTTTGCACAATATCCCAAAAAGGGTAGAAGGCTTTAAAAAGTAGCATGTCAGAACTGCTGTGAACAGTTAAATTCTACCAAAGGTTTTGCAGTGGGACTTCACCACACAACTCTTAGGATTCACAGCTAACTTTTTATAACCATCACAGTCAAGTGATTTCATTCAAGATGCAGATTACAAGAAAGTGAAAGTGACACTCAAATCCTAAAGCAGTACAGCCAGTGAAAGAAGCATGCAAACATGAATTTGGCGTGCACCCACCTCCTTTGTCCCTCGAGCTTGCTACTGGAGGATTTTAGGACTATGGGGCACACAGTCTAAGTTTAGTCTGGGCCTTTCAAGAGAGATTCAAAGACGGCAGATGTTTGGAACTCTCTTCCAGAAACAGCAGCGGATGCAGGATCAGTTGCTAATTTTAAATTTGAGACACATGAAGTTTTGTAAAGCAAAATCATTAAGGGATGTGGGCCAAAAGGCATCCACAGGTCCACCATGATCTCATTAAATACCAAAACAGACTCAAGGGGCTGAATAGCCTACCCCTGTTCCTAAAACTTGGTACCCTGATTCTGATCAACTCCAATTTTGCTACGGTTCCTCGATGACATCAAAGCTATAATTGATATGGCAAAGGGCAGTACATTTCACTACTGGAAATCAGCTCTTCGCCCATGTTTGAGCCAAGGCTTGTATTGTGGTCAGCAGCTGAGTGTCCCTGGCAGGACCTAAACTGGGCATGGAGGTTATTGGTAAGCAAGTGAGAGTGATGGCACTGTTGATGACACCATCTAGCACTTTAGAAGTGATTAGACCAATGGGGCAATAACAAACTGAATAATTTGCCATTGTGGGTGGATGTCAGTGTTGTAGCTGTACTAGACCTCAAGTCTTCAGTAATTTTGCCAGCAAGTTGTAAAGGCCCACAATCTTTGCAGTGTCCAGCGCCTCCAAACAAGTTTGATGTGAAGGGAGGAGAATTGGTTGAAGTCTACCATTGTGATGCTGGAGATCTTGGGAGGAGTTTGATCATTCACATGGCACTTCTGGCTAAAGAATTTTGCCAATGGTTCAGCCTTATCTTTCACACTTGCTGGCTCTTCCAGCATTGAGGGCTAGGATACTTGGAGCCTACTTCTCCAGTGACTTGTTTAATTATCCAACACCATTCATGGCTGATGTGGCAGGGCTGCAGAGGTTAGATTGGACCTTTTTGTTGAGATCACTTAGCTCTGTCTTTCACTTGCTGCTTGGCATGCAAACAGTTCCGCTTGATAGCTTCACTAGATTAATACCTCATTGAGAAATGCTTAGTCCTGTTCATAGTAGGCCCTCCTGCACTCCCTGGCTTGCTGATAATGGTCGAGTGGGAGATATGCCAAGCCATGAGGGTGCAGATTGTGTTGGAACAGAATTCTGCTGATGGCCCACAGCAATCCATACGCCCACTCAAGCTGCTAGAGTGGTTTGAAATAATTTCTTCGTGCAATTCTCACTGTGCACTGGCAATTCTCAATCCCAAGGACTTCAAGGAAGTGAGGTGGTCACGCTTATCAATATTGTCAGAGAGATGCATGTGTGACAAGCAGACTGGAGAAGATTAATTGGAACACTCTTGTTGGTCCCCTCACCACCTGTCAGATCCAGTCTAGCAGTTATGCCTTTACAACTCAATGAGATGAGCCACTCTTGCTGGATATTGAAGTATCCAATCTGGAATACATATAGCACCCTTGCCACACAGTGTTTCAAAGTGGTGTTCAACATGAAAGAGCACTGATCAATCAGATGAGGGAGGACAGTATGTGGTAATTATCAGCTCATTTCCTTGATGTTTAACCTGACACCCTGAGGCCTCATGGCATCCAGACTCAATGTTGAGGACTTCCAGGACAACAACTCCAGAACATCACTTCTGGTAGGTTTATCCTACTGGCATGACAGGGCATAATCCCTGCATAATGATGATATTGTCTGGAGCATTGCAAGGTGCAACTGAGTATAACAATACTATGATTACATAAAGTAATGATTTTTTTTGGTACTTGTCCTCCTCACCATGACATGGCAAAGAAAACAACGTGGTTTTTTTGCTGTTGTTTCTAGTGCCTACATAGATGTCAGGTGCTCTGCCCTGTTTAATTTCTTCTCCAGAATTTTTAGACAATGGAGTGGCTTGCTTGGCCACTTCAGAGGGTAGTTGAGAGTTAGTCACATTGCTGAAGATTTGGAGTCACATGTAAGCCTAACCAGCTAAGGACAGCAGTTTCCTTCC
>NC_063345.1:26780991-26796318 GCF_021869965.1 Rhincodon typus | reverse complement strand
TACAGCATCCACAGTTCTTTCGGTTTTTATTTGGAAAATGGTAACTATTCAAGCAGAGTCATCATGGTTTCATGGAAGGTACATTGTGCCTGACTAATGTGCTGTATTTGGACTTCCAGAAGGCGTTTGACTAGGTACAGCTCAAAAGATTAAGACATAATGTAAACACCCACAGGTTTGAAGGTGGTGTATTGACTTGGATAGAGAATTGGCTCATGACAGGAAACATTGAGTGGGGAGAGGAGGTTCTATTTCAGGTTGGTGACACGTGACCGGTGGGGTTCCACAGGAATCAGTGCTGGGACTGCAACTATTTACAATATAAATTAACGATTTGGAGGAAGGCAGTGAATGTACAATAGCCACATTTGCAGATGACATAAAAATAGTGGAAAGTTACATTATGAGAGGGATACAAACAGTTTACAAAGTGATATTGATTGGTCAGGTGAGTCGGCAAAAAGTTAGCAAATGGTGTATAATATGAGAAGGTGTGAAAATGTTCATTATGGAAGGGAGAACAAAATAAATAAGTATTGTTTAAATGGCAAAAAACTGCAGAAAGCAATAACACCAAAGGAGATATATGCATGAAACACAAAAAGCTAGCAAACAGCTGCAGCAGGCAATCAGGAAGGCTGATGGAATGTTGGCCCTTATTTCAATGAGGTTGGAGCATAAAAAGATAAGTCGTATTGCAACTGTGCATGATGCTGGTGAGACCACATCTGGAGTACTGTGAGCAGTTTTAGTCACCTCATTTACGGAAATGTATTATTTCATTGGAGGCGGTTCAGAGGAAGTCAACTAAGATGATCCCTGGTAAGGTGGAATTGCCTTATGAGCAAAGGCAAAACAGGTTGGGACTCTGCTCACTGGAGTTTATCAGAATGAGAGACGATCTGATTGAAACACAGGATTCTTCAGGGTCTTGACAAGGTAAATGCTGAGAGGATGTATGCCCTTGTGGGAGAGTCTAGGACCAGACAGCATAGTCTCAGAATAAAGGGGTGCCAATTTAAGACTGAGATTAGGAGGAATTTATTCTCTCAAGACGGTTCTGAATCTTTGGAATTCCTTGCCACAAAGAGCTGTGGGGACAGAGTTCATGTATATATTTAAGGTTGAGATAGATCAATTCTTGATCAGAAGGGGGACCAAGGCTGAAGGGAAAATGCAGAAAAGTGGATGTGAGGAATGTGGTCAGATCAGCCATGATCCTATTGAATGGTGGAGCTGGCTCAAGGGCTGAATAGTCTACTCCTATTCCTATTTCTTATTGTCTATTGTTATTATATGTAGCAACCATATGAAAGGCAAATAGTGGGCTAATGAGAAAATAAATTGAATGATATTAATTAGATAATGCATACATGATACAGTGAATGGCCTTCCACAGTGTACGATTAACAATCAGACTAAAGTGTAGTAATCCTAGTAGCAGGAATATCAGTTAGGAAAGGTCCAAGTTAGGCAGTGTCAATTACTTCCCCACATGTAAAGTATAAATTGGTGAAATGGAGTTCATTTGAACTCCCCTTTTTATTACCAAGTGTTTCAATATGAAAATAACTGACAGCACAGAGTTATGCTTTCAACAAGATAAATGGTTAGTTTATTCAATAACTTTCAGCAATAGTTATACTTATTTAAAGTAATAAAGTTATTAACTAAAATACAGATAAAAGGATTTATGTAAGTAAGGATGTAAGTTATTAATGAAGATGAAAGAGAGATCATTCTCTACTGTTGTAGTAGGCCAAGCTTGCTCGAAAATTCTTCTCGTTTCAATCCTTTTTGAAAAGGTTATACCACTGAATTTAGTTCCATGTTCCGAATTAGTCACATTTCAAGGATTTATTACATTGTCATTCTCTATTGCAGTAGTTCCCAACCTTTTGAGTAACATGGCACTCTAAAAGTGAGGCAAACAGTTCCACGCACACCCACTTTTTTATGTCATCTCAATTTTTCCCTTTAGCCGTATGCATTTAGAATATTCACATTTTAGAATAAAAATCCTGATACTGCACTTTTAATTTGACGATTAATTTTAATGAGTTTTGAGATGTAATTTTGATTGAAAAGAATATTGTTTGAGATGAAACATTGTTTAATAATGTGCAATGGTAATGAAAATCAAAATTTTACAGCATACTTATACAAGCCCTCATGCCATATTGGTTGAAAACCACTCACTTATTTCTACAACATTCTCCAGTAGTCTTCATGCTCATGTTTTTCATATGCATCTTAATTCAGATTTATATTCTTTCATGTTCCCTATCTTTTCCCCATTTTTTTTTCCTCAATTCCTGCACAAGCATGTTTCCTTCTGTGACCATTACTCAGTTGTCTGATCCGTCTGATAGGCAGTATTGCCACCCAACCCAGCCTGCCCAGTTTAAATAATTTTCAATAACCGAGTCAAAATTGATGGCTTCTGAGCTATCCTGCTCAAAGTTGTCCTCTTGACAATCTTCCGGCAAAATGACAGCAGAGAAGGACGCTCCACCTGGAGCTCCTCTGTTCTGCCTGTTCTTTTTCTTTTTTTTTCTCTGGAGTCCTTGGAGCAGCGTTCAGAGAAACCATTCCCAGTGCAGTGCGAGGGGAATGAGTCCCGATGCAGCACGAGGGGAATGAGTCCTGATGCAGCGCGAGGGGAGCGAGTCCTAGTGCAGTGTAAGGGGAACGAGTCCCAGTGCAGCACGAGGGTAACGAGTTCCGATGCAGCATGAGGGGAATGAGTCCCAATGCAGCACAAGGGGAACGAGTACCGATGCAGCACGAGGTAAACGAGTCCCAATGCAGCACGAGGGGAACGAGTCTCGGTGCAGCACGAGGTAAACGAGTCCCAGTGCAGCACGAGGGGAATGAGTCCTGATGCAGCATGAGGGGAACGAGTCCCAGGCGGGAACGAGTCCTAGTGCAGTGTAAGGGGAACGCGTCCCAGACGAGAATGAGTCCTAGTGCAGCATGAGGGGAATAGTCCCGATGCAGCACGAGGGGAATGAGACCTGGTGCAGCACGAGGGGAACGAGTCCCGATGCAGCAGAAGGGGAACGGGTCCTGATGCAGCACGAGGGGAACGAGTCCCGGTGCAGCACGAGGGGAACAAGTCCTGATACAGCACGAGGGGAACGAGTCTCGGTGCAGCGCTAGGGGAACGAGTGCCAGAGGGGAACGAGTCTAGTGCAGTGTGAGGGGAACGAGTACCGGTGCAGTGCGAGGATAACAAGTCCTGGTGCAGCGGAAGGGGATCGAGTCCTGGTGCAGCACGAGGGGATCGAGTCCCGTTGCAGCACGAGGGGAACGAGTCCCCATGCAGCAGGACGGAAACGAGTCCCAATACAGCACGAGGGGAACGAGTCCTGGTACAGCATGAGGGGAATGAGTACTGGTGCAGCGCAAGGTCAACAAGTCCTGGTGCAGCGCAAGGGGAACAAGTTCCGGTGCAGCACGAGGTCAACAAGTCCTGGTGCAGTGCGACGGGAACAAGTCCCGGTGCAGCATGAGGTCAACAAGTCCTGGTACAGCGCGAGGGGAACAAGTCCTGGTGCAGCACAAGGTGAACAAGTCCTGGTACAGCGGGAGATGAACAAGTCCTGGTACAGCGCGAGGGGAACAAGTCCTGGTGCAGCACAAGGTGAACAAGTCCTGGTACAGCACGAGAGGAACAGGTCCTGATACAAGACGAGGGGAACGAGTCCTGGTCCAGCATGAGGGGAACGGGTCTTGGTCCAGCGTGAGGGGAACGAGTCCTGGTGCAGCGTGAGGGGAACGGGTCTTGGTGCAGCGTGAAGGGAACAAGTCCTGGAGCAGCACGAGGGGAATGAGTCCCGACACAGCACAACTTACCTCGGTGCAGTTGAGTGCTGGTGCAGAGCGGACTGGAAACTTGGAGCAGAACGGGATAATTATTGGACAGGGGCCTGACACATGCAGTCAGACCACAATGCTGAGTTGCTGCTATTTGAAATTTTTTACCAGACTGTAATGTGTGTTCTTTAACTATGTTATAATGATCTGATTCCTAACTTATTTTTTAGACGCTGTATGTAATGCTACAACTATTCCTTTTATTCTTGTTCTGTATGAAATTTTTACCTCGGTGCTTGTACCTAAGATGGCGCTTTTAGAGGCAGCCATTGTAAAAACTTTTCAGTGTACTCCTGTACTTCCGTACTGGAGTACGCATGACAATAAGAGGATATTCGATTCTATTCCGTATTCTACAAAGCTGTAACAAGAAGGTGGGATTCTTCTGATGCAGCTTAGGTAACCATGCAAGTCAATGCCTGAATGGAGAATACAATATCAGCAAGAGTAACTGTGGAAAACTTGCAAGCACTTTGCAAGAGAATCATCTCTTCTTTTAATTTATTATACTCCAAAAGCAAAATACTGAAAACCTGCATGCCAGCTTTCTGACTGAAGTAAAATTAGATTGTGGTGGAAATTCTGCTTTTTATAGTGGCTAAACAAAACCGGAAATCCAAGAGGAGTTTTCTTATCAGTCTTAAATTGGATCTTCAGAAACAAAATGATAAACCCAACCGTCTTAACTCTCTCTCTCTGGACAACAGTTTCTGCTGATCTTTTGTAACAAAAGAAGAAGTGGATGTATCCACCTTTTTCACTGTTTTTATTCCTTTCCTACAGTGGAGTCATTAAAACTCACATCGCAAAATGCAGCCTAACTATTTCAGACAGAAGTGCAACCTGACTTGTTTGCATAGGTGTTCTGTAATTCCAATGCAATACCCTTGATGACCATTATGTGTATATTAATTTATTATAGCAATTTTAAGTTGTATACCTGGACACCAAGGTTCTAATGTTTCACTGTTCTGTTATATAAATATATGTGTATATGTAGCAACCTGTATTTAAAAAATTTCCAGCATTTTATTTTCAAGATTTTCAGTATTTTACTTTTGCATTTGCAAAGTGTCTTTAATGTAGTAAAACAATCCAAGGTGACCTTTAGGGAAGACATTCTGGAGATTAGGGACTGAGCTGCAGAAGGCATTGTTGTCTAAAGCAATGATTCTGAGAGAGTTAATGTTGAAGTTACATACTTTCTGCCCCACCTGATGATCTGAAAAATCAAATGTTAATGTTGTACAAGATTATGTTGTTTTTGGACCAGTGAGTTTGTTACATCATTGAGGCAGAGTGGGGCAAGGAGTTTGAGTTTAGGAAAAATTGATGACATCCCTCAGATTGGTCAAGCTGTAATTTTCTATGGACTTGTAAAAGCAGTATACCTAGAAACATCCAGATAACATCTCTTTCCTTTTTCTCTGTGTGAGATCACCAAGTAAGAAACTGAATAGGAAGAATTCTAACACAAGAAAAGACCTAAATCCAACTGATCAACTAAAGAATCAAAGAACAGCCATCACTCTACAGATAACACCTTGTTATCATTGCTAAAATCAAATTAACTTTGACAGACAACCCATCTTTGTCATTTGGATTTTGATCTTCAGAATTGTATTCACTATATTTTTCCATCCATATCATTGTATTTGTTTGTCTTAATACTGAATGAATGTGTGTGTATTTGGGGTTTAAATGGCGATTGCAGAACTCCGTTGGTCGCCAGGTGCCATCCTGAAAAATACGCATTTATCCCTACTCCCTGCTTTCTGCCAGTCAGCCAATCCTCAATCCATGCTTATACATTGCCCTTAACACTGTGGGCTGTTATCTTGTTTCGCAGCCTCCTGTGTGGCATCTTATCAAAGGCCTTCTGAAAATCCAAATAGGTGACGTCCACTGGCTCTCCTTTGTTTAACTTGCTTGTTGCCTCCTCAAAGAAATCAAACATATTTATCAGACATGACAACACCTTGATGAAGTTGTGCTGTCTCAGCCCTATTTTACCGTGCATTTTGAAGTAGTCCGCAATCAAGTAATTGCATAACATAACTTGACAATATCATGTTGTACTGCCCAAAAGAGTGGGAGAAGGATCTTGTCAAGTTTACATACCTATGTAGGCGTTTTAGGCCAAATGGCCTATTGTTGTACTTTACATTCCATGTAATTTATGTATCTAACAATTGTTTTGATCCATATTGCCAAATTCCCCTTGATTCCATATCTTTGTTCTAAATCTCTGGTCATTTCTCAGTCATCAAATACACATTTTGACCTCCCCTCCCCCACTTTAGGAGCATTGACTGACTATAGCTATGCTCATTCACAGTGTTATTTTGCCCTTCTTCTTATTGAACACTTTGCACATATTGAGATAAAAAGCCTCATTCATTATGACATTGGCCACTTTCAGTTGTTTAATACCTCTCATTCATTCTAACATATCTCCCTCTGACTTCACAGCACTTTACTCTCTCAGATCCAACCCCGAATACTGTCTTCAAACCTGGTGACAAAGGTGCTGTTCTTATTATCTGGCAAGGTGATCTCTACCTTGCAGAGCTGAATACCAACTCTGGCATTTCCTCCAGAAAAACCCTGGACCACTAACATCAAATCTTTTTCTCCAAAGCCTTATCTCCTCTGGAGATATTTCCTCCACAGTCTCCAAATTTCTCGTCTCCCATTTTGAACAGCCTATTTCTGCCTTCTTCCGGAGTTCCACAAACAGGACAGCCTTCGTAGACTAATCATTTCAGCATGTTCCTGCCAAATTGAACTGATTTATTTCTATCTTGACCCTTTCTTTTCCCTTTGACCGGTCTTTTCCTATTTACGTCTGAGACTCTTTCAATATCGCCCATAATTTTTGCAGTTTGCAGTTTCCAGACTCTAATAATCTCATTGTCTCCATGGATGTTCAATCTCTCTTTGCACTTCTATTTCTCATTCAAAGAAATCTTTTCTGCTCTGAACCGAAGTCCAAATAATTCCCATTCACCGTCATCTTCTGCCAGGCTGAACATTTTCTCACATTGAACAACTTCACTTTTTATTTCCTCTCTCTTCCTCATTCTAAAAAATATTGCTTTGGGTACAAGTATGGGTCCCAGCTAGTCCCTCTTTTTTGTGGATTATATGGAACATTCTTTTGTTTCAGTTCTACTCAATCCCTCTCCATCACATGCTTTTCTTTTACATTGAAGACTGTACCAGTTTTGTTTTCCCATTCTCCCTCTGACTTCACAGCACTTTACTCTCTCAGATTTTGATTTTGAAAATGTCGTCAACTTTGCTGCCAATTTCCACACTTGTCTCATCTTCACATTGTCTATCTCCAGCTTTTCTCTTCCCTTCATGGATTCTCCATTCCTTTGGATAAGCAAACAATTATTCATTATAATAAAAGCAAAATATAATTGAAGAAGTTCTGAAGAATATTTTGAAGAAGAGTCATACCAGACTCAAAACATTAACTCTGATTCCCTTTCCACAAGTACTGCCAGACCTGTTGAGTTTCCCCAGCATTGTGTTTGTTTCAGACTTCCAGCATCCACAGTATTTTGCTTTTATTTGAATGTTTAATTAACTGCCACTTCTCTTCCATTTATGTCCACCTTTTAAGATGTTCTGCTGTTCTTTGACAGGATTTCCATTTTAATCTTTCTTCTTATTCACCTTCTTCATTTTCTACCTCCCAGTTCTGAAGAAGTCGTACCGGACTCAAATGGTAAGTCTCGTTCTCTCTCCACATATGCTACCAGACCTGCTGAGTCTCTTCAGCATTCTCTGTGGTATGATTCATTTTAAGTCTGGTCATTCTTGCAGCTACAATTCTGGTTGTCCTGTTTCCACTAGGGACTTAATTCCATTCATCCCATTTTTACAGCTGTGTTTCATCTGTGTTGATGGTGCAATCTTCTGTTCCAGGGTTTCAAACATGTCTTCATTTTTCCTCAAACTTAAGGATTTTTCCCACTGTGGTCTACAGGGTCCTTGACTGTCACAATCCCATTTGGTGAACTTTGGTTGTCATTGCTTCTTTTAGTCCTTACATCCCACCCCACCAATCTCTGTGTCCAATAGATCATCTTATGCCAGTTCTACTATCTCCAATTCAATGCCACTACCAAACAAGATCCCTTTCAGCACCCCAAAGAGATTTACCATCAGTCACACCTGAATCATCCCCAACATACTGTCCTTTCTCCATGGTACCTTTCCATATATGTAGGAAATGCAAAACCAAACTTTTTGCTTCCTCTCTCTCCTCACTGACCAAGGCCCTTGAAATTCAAACAGTAACTGCTTGCACTCCTTTCAGTATAATCAATATAATTCAGTATAATTTAAAGTTTTGGCAAACATCTGTAGCTCGGGTTGTGGATGAGGTCGTTGATTTGCTTGCCAAGCTGGCTTGTTTTTGTTCAGACGTTTCGTCACCATGCTAGGTGACATCAACAGTAGAGCTTCCGATGAAACGATGTTATTCTACTCTGCTTGGAATTTATTCTGTCCGGTGTGTTATGGTGAATACAAAAACCAGAAATGACAGTACTCACCATAACGGACCGGACAGTATAAATTCCAAGCAGAGCAGAATAACACTGCTTCGTCGGAGGCTCCACTGATGATGTCACCTAGCATGGTGACGAAACGTCTGAACAAAAACAAGCCAGCTCAGCGGGCAAGTCAACAACCTATATCATCAGTATTTAATGATCACAATATGATTTTCTTTACATTGGAGATTTGGTGGTTACTTTGTGGAACATCTCTAGTTCTGAGCTTGTGATCATGCATCATTTAATTCTCTATCTTGTAGTTATACTGACCTCTCTGTCCTTTCATCTGTAATATTCCAGTGAAGATCAACATAAGCTGGAGAAGCAGCTCATCTTTCAATTAGGCAGCGTACAGCAGTGCTTGCTACACTTTTTCCACTGTGACACTATTTTAACATTCCAGAACTGCCATGACACCAGAGTTGTGTGTGTGTGTGTGTGTGTATGTGGTGGTATAGAGGGGGAGGGAAGAGTGGAGGGCTAATGAGATAGCTGAGAAGAGCAGGGAGGAGGAAGAGTTATTAGAGTAGGGCGGCGGGGAATTGGAAAGCAATGGCATTTTCAATAATCACTATCAATGTACTGAAGGGGCTTCAGAAAAAAATCTGTTAGAAGTTGCCATTTGAATCATGGACTGAACTGTCCCACCAAAATGTCCACTCCAAGGTTGTCCTGTTACCTGGACCATGGAATTGCTCATCCTGTGACCCCATTGGAATTTGTGACAGTGGTTTTGGAACTGCTGCTCCACAGTCTTCCAGAGTCAACATTGAATTCAAGCCACTTTCCATCCTGACTTGGAAACTATCCCCATTCCTTCACTATCACTGGGTCAAAATCCTGAAATTTCCACACCACCCCCCCTCCAAAAGACATTGTGGGTCAAACTACAACACATGGAGTGCAATGGTTCAAGAAGGCCACCACCAGCTTCTGAAGGAAACTAGGGGCAGGCAATAAATGATGGCCAACCAGCGATGTCCATATCCCATGAGTGAATAGAATAATTCAACAATTTCCTATCTTAATTTCTGTCTACTGTCTTTTTGTTTCAATTTTTGGCCTCATTTTTCACCTTGCGCTCTCAGATAGCAACGGTTGCTCACTATGCTATTATGATCTTTTTTTAACCTCTTAGGCAGTCCCCCTGAGTTCTGAGGAAGGGTCACTGCACCCGAATCTTCACAGATGCTGTCAGACCTGCTGAGCTTTTCCAGCAACTTCTGTTTTTGTTCCCTCAGAATTGTGTCCATTCTGGTTCAATAGGTTCTGAAATGGTTGATAAATCCAGTTTGCAATCTGCAGTCTATTTCACACATGCAAGGCAGGTAATGTTTGAATAGATAGGAAGTTATGATGTTTGTGCACTCTTTCGGACTTCTTTACTTCACATTTGCATCCTTTCATCCTTGATGCTTTCACAAATGAGCCAACCTTTGGCCAGTCACAAGGCAGGTCTCCTGTGGGTTGATACATTTGTTTGTTTTCTTCAGGGATGATTTGAACGTCGCCCTAAAAGATTCCACTGTCGTTCTGCAACTGACCAGCAAGTACAACAGTTCGTTTGGGAAGAAAAACAAAGTGCTGGACAACCTCAGCAGGTCTGGCAGCATCTATAAAGACAGAGAAGGAGTTACTGTTTCAAGTCCAATATGACTGTTGCTCAGAACAGTTGTAAAGTTATCATGGACTTAAAATGTTAACCATGTTTCTCTCTCCACAGATTTGCCAGACCTACTAAGGTTCTCCAGTGCTTTCCGTTTTTATTTTGGATTCTAGCACCCATGGTACTTTTCTTTTGTTTTAGTTGCTTCAGGTATCAAACATGGAAATGATATGTCATGTCCGGTGGAGCTGGTTTTGAGTGAACATGTCTATTTTTCTTTACTTGTCCCATGACAAAATATCTTTGGTTTACACCACCTCCTTTGTCATCTAATCTCTGCAGTCTGCCACCCAATTAGTCCTTCCTTTTTGTTACTTTTCCACTTTCCTACCTCCTCTCAGTTGTTTAAGGTGTTACACGATTATTGCATTTTTAACTTTTTTGAAAGGTCATCAACATGAAGTGTGCTGTTTTTCCACATACTTGACTGTAAAGCGTATCACTGGCATTTTACGTTTTCTTTTCGGATTTCCAGCGTTTGTGGGAGTTTGCTTTGTTCTCTTCTGACAGGTCGTCACCTTTGATGGTGCCTGGCCTGCTGTGTTCCTCCAGCTCCACACTGTGTTATCTTTATTAATGAGCTGAATCAGTTATTTTAGCGGCAATTGATTAGAATCATAAAATCATCATATCAGAGAATCCCTACAGTGTAGAAACAGGCCCTTCCACATCGACCCTCAAGAACATCCCACCCAGACCCATTCCCCTCTTACCCACCTAATCGACACATCCCTGAACATGTTGGGCAATTTAGCATAGCCACTCCACTAAGCCTGCACATCTTTGGACTGTGGGAGGAAAGCGGAGCACCCAGAAGAAATGCGTACAGACACGGGGAGAATGTACAAACTCCATGCAGATGGTCGCCCGAGGCTGGAATTGAACTTGGGTCCCTGGCGCTGTGAGGCAGCAGTTTCGTTTTAAATAGGACGGTGAGATAAAGTCATATTCCTGAAATATTAAATAATTTCCCCTTGCACGCGATGCTGCCGGATTTGCTGTGCTTTGTCTGTTATATTTGTCTGTCTCATGTTTGTCTTATATTAGAAGATCAGGGCAGCTAATCAGAGTCTTGGTTGAAATTGATCCTTCGATCAACCGGAACTGTAATGTCATTCAACTCACTGTTATTTGCGGATTCAGTTGCGTAGAAATTATTCCTCCTCAAGGGCAAATCACATGCTATGAAGGGCAGAGAAATATCAGGAGAAAGGTGGAAGGACGACCTATCAAACGCTACTGTCTTCCATAGCGAATGCTAGTCAGTCAAACTGTGAAAGGAACATGAGATAACAAGGTGTAGAGCTGGATGAACACAGCAGGCCAAGCAGCACCAGAGGAGAGGGAAGGCTCATGTTTCGGGCCTAGACCCTTCTTCAGAAATTATCTATCTCTACTACCTCTGTGAAAGGAGCATGCGTGCTCGAGTTGTAGCCTTTTCAGCTGCGACTAATCAAATCGCGGCAACCCTGAGCTTTAGCCAATCGCCGCCGTGGCAGCAATGATTGACAAGGGGATTTCGAGGACTGTTGAGGGTTTCCATTTCATTCATGTGACGTAGGCAGGAGTTGCAGTACACGGGTATGGAGCCTGAACAAGGCTGCCTTTAGACTGACGTTCGTCGCTAGCGGGAATCTGGGCGATATGAGCAAAGACAGCATCTTGCTTCCACAGCGCGTTACTGATTTAAACGTGTAGGAAGTCTTGAGGCAGAGGTAAAGCCCCTTATTTCTCTACTCACGTCAGCGGTTTCCTGTGGAATTTAAATAACCCCTGGTGTTGTTTCCTTTCGGCTTAATTACAGGCTCCAGCGTATCATGCACGGAGCCGTATGAAAATCTGATATTTCGAAAGCTGTTGGTATGGCAGAAGGCCTTCCTGCTAACAATAGCGAATAGGTTAGGCAAGGTTGTACTTTGTTCCTGTGATTGTCTGGGATTTGAGTCCGTTCCCGGATTACGTGATGTGAAAACGTAAAGGAATGTCAAACTTCATTGACGCTCTAGGCATCACAGGCTCTGTGTGTTCGGTCTCGACTCTAGAAAATGCTGTGTAATTTTTTTTTGTTGTTCAGGCTCGTGTTTAATTGGTAAGCCACGCCACAGATACGTGCCGCTGTTGTTTATGTTACAGCTAAAATCTCGCTTTGAGATATCAAGCTTCTAGCCTTCCTACGTTTGAATGTTAACTGGTGAAAACTGCTTATTTGTCTCTTGTGACCTTCTTTACTATACTATAAGTTTCTTTACACCCTAAAAATGTAGATTTTTTTTTAAAATGTGATATGATCTAGATAAATGTGATATGTTTGCACTCATTTGAGTTGCTTGTTTAAGTGTTAGTGGTTAGTTTTCTATTATTTCCATTCTCTGTCAGAATCTAATCACCATTGCCATGGCATCTGAATTTATTCTGCTTAAAGTAACTTTATTTTGAAATCCTGATTTTGCACTTAAAGGTTTCATATGTGGTTGGATATAACTTTATCCAATCCAAGTGGATAGATTGATCATCACTTGAAGTGTTTTTCTAGTCATTATAATTTCTGACATTCTGAAGTGACTTGAGTATTTCAAAGTTCTCCTGTTTTTTTTTGTTTTCCATATCTTGCTGCTTCCTGTTTTGGGTTGGGGAGGAACAACCAACTTAGGAAGTAACCAGTAGGTTGGGAGGACAAATGTCAATGATTCAAATGTGACCTTTTCATTTGCAGTATTTAACCTCCCTTTTTTTTATTCATTCCAGTCAATCGGTGTTTCATGCTGGCGGGTGTTCATACCATGCTTTCTTAAGTCGCCACTTTGTATTGTTGATTTTTAATTTTGCTGTTTTGGAGAAATGTTAATTGTGTTCAAGTCAAAGTAGGTAACAAACTAATCTAGAGGTGAGATAGTAGGAACTGCAGATGCTGGAGAATCTGAGATAACAAGGTGCAGAGCTGGATGAACACAGCAGGCCCAGCAGCATCAGAGGAGCAAGAAGGCTGATGTTTCGGGCCTAGACCCCCCTCCAGAGAAAAGAGGTGATGCCATTTTGTGGGTTCAGTAAACGATGGCCAAATCCCTTTCATCTTAATTGTGCATCTGATGAATTGAGGCTGTGTTTCTCTTTTTTTGTTCTGATATGCCTCTTACAAGGAACTTCAATACCTTTCCTGAAAATCATTCATTCATTCTGTCTGTTCCAGTTTGTTGTTAAGATAAAAGGCTGGGCCTATTTATCACTGGATGCTGAGGGTTGACCTTTTATAGAAGCTTAGAAAATCATGAGGGGCATGGATAGGTTGAATAACCAAGTTCTGTTTCCCCAGGTAAGGGAGTCAAAAAAAACTAGACGGCATAGGTTTTAAGGTGAGAGGGGAAAGGTTTAAAAGGGGCAACTTTTTCATGCAGAGGATGGTGTGTGTGTGTCTATGGAATGAGCTGCCAGAGGAAGTGATGGAGGCTGGTCCAATTACAACATTTAGAAGGCATCTGGATGGGTATATGAACAGGAAGGGTTTAGAAGGCTAATGGGCCAAATGCTGGCAAATGGGACTAGATTTATTTAGGATATCTGGTTGGCATGGACGAATTAGACTGAAGGATCTGTTTCTATGCTGTACATCTCATGACACTAATTCAGTTATGCCATCACTAGGAATGTCTTAAGCTTTGAAAAGCAGGTTTAGAAGAGCATCAAGTGAAAATCAAATTACAATAAAACTGATAATCTGAGTTTATTCTACTTTTTGATTTGTTTCACCTTGCATTGCATGATTAAGAAATGTTTTATTAATAATCAGTGCCCCCTCAGTTCTCATGATCTTAATGACTTGTGCTCTCTCATTTCTAATCTCTCAATTTTTTTATGCTTCTTGAAATATATGGTTATTGCTGAGGTTAGTACCTAACTTCATATCCTGATCTCTGTTATCATTGCTTATTCTCTCTTATTGGACTACATTTTGTTTAATTCATGGCATGTCTGTTTGCTATGTGTTAATCTGAAGTACTTTGTGACTGTGAGCATTGTCTGTCAATCCAAGTTCAGTTCTTTCTCCATGTGAACACCTACACAACATTTGCTTTTTTTTCACTTATTTGCTTCAACAAAAGTTATCTAGTTCCCTTTTTAATTATGTCAGCATATTGGAAGGGGTTTCCCCAGGTGAATGCAGGAAATTTTTAAACGTTTTTATAAACCAGTTTCTGGCCTTTCGCAACTGATTCATTGACCAGTAGAACAAATGTGCCTTTGTACCACTGAATGAGACATGATCATGCCTGTTGGAGTGGAAAAGGTCTTGTGAATCTGAATAACTGTAGTCCATCATTTGATAGTATTTCCACAACTCTTGAATTATTTATTCACTTCCTCTTTTTATTTCTTAAACATGGAAGAACATCTAGTACTTTGCCTCTCAAATCTTGTGGAAGAATGCCACTCTGCTTTGTCTTTATGCCTCAAGATACAATTTGTTTGCACATTATGCTTTTGTTGGAGGGCTTCACTCTGATTCTGCTGTAAGTAGCATGATGCATCCATAGAAGCCAGTTTTTCCTTGTTTTCTGCACTTAACCACTTTTTTGATTTACAGTTCTGATCTGTTGGATTCAGGTCAAGGTTGCTTTACAAAATTACAGGCTTGTGCCCTGAAGAGCCAACTGGACCCAAAATGTTACCTCTGATTTCTCCTCACAGATGCTGCCAGACCTACTGAGCTTTTCCAGTAACTTCTACTTTTGTTTCTGATTTACAGCATCCACACTGCTTTCAGTTTCTACAAGTTTCTGTTCTTGTTCATGTCCTTCGCTTTGGTCTGTGTTGTTTAATTGTGATCATTGCCAAATATTTAACATTTGGTTTGTGCTCCTTTGCTAGCCAGAACCGGATACTGTATTGCAGCTCGCACAGAATAGTGCAGTGCTAGTGTGGCTACCTTTTTTAGAGTGAAGAGTCCTGGGTTTAAGTCACCACTGGATCAGGTCAGAGCAACAATATCTGAACACCTTGACTAGAAAATGTCTACAATTGGATCCAGATAGAGGTGAGGGAGTGTAGAAGGTGATGAGGTGACCTTTATAGAAGCTCACAAAACTAATGAGGGCTATAGGCAATGGTTAAAGATAACAAGGTGTAGAGCTGGATGAACACAGCAGGCCAAGCAGCATCGGAGGAGCAGGGAGGCTGACGTTTCGGGCCTAGACCCTTTTTTCTGAAGGGTCT
>NC_063345.1:26730491-26780491 GCF_021869965.1 Rhincodon typus | reverse complement strand
TAACCTTCGTGGAGATGTGGTGACAATATCAGAAATATAAAATATAGTGAAGCACTGCTCATTATTTAGGGATATGAAATGTTCAGCAAAGAAGGGGAGGGAATTTGGGTTCTGTTAATGGTACAACAGCATTGATGAGGCAAGACATTGGAAAAAGGGACCAGGAAGGAATTTCTTGAAGACGGTTCAGGTCGAAAAGGGTACGTGCACAACAATGGGGATATTCCCTCTGCCTTGAGAGAGAGAGATGGAGGAATATATCTGTTGGAAAATTAGAGATAGAGTCCGAGGGATGTATAGCACGGAAACAGACCCTTCGGTCGAACTCGTCCATGCTGACCAAACATCCTAAATAATTCTAGCCCCATTTGTTACCATTTGGCCCATATCCCTCTGAACGTTTCCTATTCAGATATTCATCCAGGTGCCTTTTAAATGTTGTACCAGCCTCTGCCACTTCCTTTGGCAGCTCATTCCAAACATGCACCACCCTCTGTGTGAAGAAGTTGCCCCTTAGGTCCCTTTTAAATCTTTCCCCTCTCTCCTTAAATCCACGCCCTCTAATTTTGGGCTCCCCCACCCGGAGGAGAAGACCTTGTCTATTTGCCCTATCCATGCCCCTCATGATTTCATAAATCTCTATAAGGTTACCCCTCAGCCTTTGACACTCCAGGGAAAATAGCCACAGCCTTTTCAGCCTCTCCATGTGGCTCAAACCCTCCAAACCTGGCAACATCCTTGTAAATCTTTTTGAACCCTTTCAAATTTCACAACATGGTTCGTATAGCAAGGAGACCAGAATTGCACGCAGTATTCCAATAGTGGCCTAACCAATGTCCTGTAAAGCTGCAACATGACCTCCACAAGAACTGTATGACTATGACCCTATAACTGTGGAGTGCTGACATTGGCAAATTTGAACAGTCCAAATATTGATTGGCATAGTGTTACCAATGAGAATAAGGAGCAGATGGAATTTTGGAGATGGCAAATGTGACACCTTTATTCAAGAAAGAGTGTAAGGGCATTTCAAGCAACCACATCCAATTAGTTTGATTTTAATGCTAAGTAAGGTTTTAGAAACAACTGTTGGGACATGAAAAGGTTTATGTTTCTTAAGTGTGGTCAAGACAATTTTTACTTATTTGCACGACACAAATGTCAAGTTAATGTCAAGCTAACTAGTAAAATGCAAAAGCATAATTCTTGTTATTTTGGTACACTAGTCATCATGTGACAGTGCTCATTGTGTAACTATTGGACAGAGGGATGTTTTTAACAGTATAGGCAGAAGGCTAAATGGTGAAATCAACCATGTTGCAGAAAAATCTTTGACCCTTACTTTACTAATTTTGGACAAATATGTGGCACACTATTTGCTGGAGCTTTTTTATCTACTGGTAGCAATAAATCCAATTATGAATGGAGGATAAGCCATTGGTAATATACTTTATGCTAATTACTTTTCTGAAAAGAAATTCTGGCTATATTCTCTAACTTTGTATTATTTTATTGATTTATACTTGCGACAGCAATCAAGCAGGATGTAATGTTTCGCAACAGTCTTACAAAGAATTTGGGAAAAATATAACTTGAAACTTTCATGGCCTTTAGTGAATGATTAAAGAACTCAGTGGAGAAGGAGGCTCCATGTGTGTCCCCATTCACAATGATGGGACAGCCCAGCACATGAGTGCAAAAATAGACCTGAAGCATTTGCAGTAACCTTCAGCTGGAGGTGTCAAGTGGATGATCTGTCTTGGCTTCCTCCAGAGATTGCACATTGCAGATGCCAGTTCTCAGCAAATTTAGTTCACTCCACATGGTATCAAGAAACAACTTAAGGCATTGAATGCTGCAAAGGCTATGGTAGTTGAATGCAATTCTGCAGGTGCTGAATTAGTGAAATAACTTTGACTCCAAATGGACTGTGGGGTGATCAGTCTAACTGATATTGTCGTGACTGAGCAGCACATCCGTGACATGTAGATTGGTGAGTATAAAGTCAATTGGATGAATTGCCCTTGGTTCGCTCACCACCTACCACTGATCCAGTCGAACAGTTATGTACTGTAGCACTTGACTAGTTCAGTCAGTAGTGATGTTACTGAGCTGCTCTTGTGATGGGCATTGTAGTTCCCCACACAGAGTATAATCTGTGCCATAGCCAGTCTGTGAGCTTCCTCCAAGTGATGTTCAGCATGCTGTACTGACTCATCAGGAAGGAAGTTTGATAAGTGAAAACCAGCAGGAGGTTTTCTTGTCCTTGTTTGACCTGATGCCATGAGACTTCATGGAGTCAGGAATCAATATTGATTCCTATCAGGGCAACTGCTTCCCTATGGTATACCACATTGCCATCACCTCTGGTGGGTCTGTCCTGCCAGGGGGACAGGATGTAGTCTGGGATGGTGATAGCTGGAGCATTTTCTGGTATGATTTCTTGAGGTTGACTGTCTCAGGCTATTGCTTGATATGTGCATGGGACAGTGCTCCCAATTTCTGCATAACCCTCCAGATGTTGGCAAGGAGGACTTGCAGAGTCAACAGGGATGTGTTTGCCTTTGTCTTTTCTCTTTCCTTGGTTGATGCTGGATGGTCCATCCATTTTAATTTCTTTGTTTTAGTCTTTTGGAGTAGTTTGTTGCAACTGTGTAATTTCCTGTACCATTTTATAGGGGAGTGGAGAATCAAACACGTTGTTGTGGGTCTGTAGTCATAGTAGGCCAGGTCAGGATGGCTGACTTCCTTCCCAAAACCAAATGAGTTTTTACGACGATCGATAAGGGTTACATGGTTGCCACTGGGCAAGCTTTTTTAATTCCAGATGTTTCGTAGTGAATTCTGTCGTGTTAGGATTTGTACACGTGTCCCCAGAACATTAGCCTATTTGACCAATCCAGTGCCATCACCACTGTACAGCCCTCCCCATGGATTGTTCACTGAAGATAACGGGGCAAGTTGAGAAGGTGATCAAGAAAGCATATGGAATATTTTTCTTGATTAGCTGAGATGCAGAATATCAGAGCAGGAAGGGAAGTTATTGCAGATTTGTAGAAAACATTGATTTGGCCACATCTCGAGTATTGTGCACAGTTCTAATCGTGTAACTGCAGAACGAAAGGGTACCGAGAAGAGTTATGAAGATGCTGTCAGTAATGTCTAAATGCAGCTATGAAGCGAAATTGAAGAAGCTGCAATTGTTCTCTTTGGAGCAGAGGTTAATTGTGATATACAAAATAATGAAGGGCTGGTTTGAGTGAATGGGAAGGGCCTTTTTACTCCAAGAACTGCCTCAGTTCGGTAACCATTTGTGAAATCATTCTTCTGTAACACATCATGTTAATTACACCCCCCTCACTAAAATGGAAAAGTAGGTCCTCTACGCTCTGCAGCAAAGAAAATGCATCTCAAATTGATTTTACAATGATAATCAATTCTCGACCTTTCTGTAACAACTGTAGGGATGGATCATCATATTTACATCTTAGACATTGTGATAACTGTCATTAGGAAATTCCTTGGCTTGGAATAGGCTAAGGATACTGCAGCAAGTGACTTGCTTCCTGACTCCCTAAAGCCTGTCCATATCTACCAGGCACAAGTCAGGACTGTGATGCTCCCCACTTGCCTAGTAGGTATGGACAAACATGTGTTTGTTGCCCTTGTCCTTCTACATGTAAGTGGTCATGGGTTTGAAAGGTGCTCGGGTTCTTTGGCAAATTTCTGCAGTGCGTCTTCTAGATGGTACACACTACTGCGACTTAGTGCCTGTAGTGGAGGGAATGGATGTCTGTGGATGTAGTGCCAATCAAATGGGCTGCTTTGTCCTGGTTGGTGTCAAGCTTGAGTGCTATTGGAACAGCACTATTATCCAGGCAAGTGGAACATCACCACTTGCAAGCACTCCTGTAAGCCACTTACCACCCTGACTTGGAAATACATTGCCATTACTTCAGTATTGTTGATTCAAAATCTTTTGAATTCTCTCTGACGGCATTGTAGTCTACCTGTGGCACATGGACTGCAGCAATTCAAGAAGGAAGCTCACCAGTGCCACCTTTTCAAGGGCACAAAGAACAGACAATATCTGCTAGCCTATTTGGTGATACCCACAGCCCAAAGTGAATGAAATAATGTCAGTGACTCGGCAGCATAGGCTCACTGTGATTGGTAGAATGATCAGAGGAGAGGTGAGGAAACAGTTTTGCACCCAGAAGGTGGGAGAGATCTGAAACTCACTGCCTGAAATGCTCAACCCATTTGACCCGGAATGTTGTTTGTGTTTTATCTCCACAGATTTGGCCAGGACTTTGTATCTCCAACAGTTTCTATTTTTGTTTCAGTTTTCCAGCATCCCCAGGTCTCGATTTTATTGTGAGGCTGGAAAGTGGGAGTAGGCTTGGGTGGCTTATCTTTTGGCTTGCACAGAAAAAATGGACTAAGTAGCCTCTTTTTGTGCAGGAAACTTTGATTCTTTGAACATCTCCGACCTTCTATATTACACTATCTGAGCAATTTGTCTTTTGTAAAACCTGCAGTCACTCCCTGCCTTATGTGAAAATCATCCCTGTGTAACCAGCTGATGCGTACACTGTGGACAAGTGTACATGTTGTCTCAATTCTAGCTTGTTTCTTCTCAACTTGTTTCTTTGAATGTAAACTTGTAACTGCCAGATGATTTCATCAGAACCATTGACTTGCTAGTCAGCTTCTTTTAACCTGCTTTTAGCATGTTTGAAAAATCAAACTCTCGAAGCTAAACTACTTCACAGTCGTTGCTCTGTAGTCTGTAATTTTGTGTTTAAAGTTATTTTTTATTTCATCAGTATTTAGAGTTGCATTGCACTTACTTTTTACAGTCATATTTCATCATGTTCTTGGATTGTAACTGGATGTCTCGTCAGCTTTTGGTTTTTCCTTGCGGTATTTCCCATGAGTGAGAACAGAGTCAGACATCCTAATATTCCATTGCCTTTTTGACTTTATGCATTTGAATTTCTCAGAAAATTATAGGATAAAAGTGATGTAGCACATGTTTTTTCCTGAAAAAAAAAAGCTTGAAGATTTCTTTCTGGTTAAAAATCTTTGGTTTTCATCACTTCAGATTCCATAGTCTTTCCTTGCATTTGAGCCCAGTGTCTTTGTCATTTTGAAAATTTCTGGTGATGTCAAAAATAAGGAATTTCCTGATGGCAGTTATTTCGATATTGAAGATTTAAATATGATTCTGCACCTGTGTAGTTGTTAGTAAAAGGTTGAGAACTGAATATCATAGTAATATCAAATTGAGATGTGTTTCCCTTGTTTTGGAGCATAGAGGACTCACTTTCTCATTTTATTGACAGTGGGTAGTTAACATGATGTGTAACTGAAGAATGTTTTCACAATTAGTTACTGGACAGGCAGTTCATCAGGCTGTTCTGTGAGATTTGGTTGTGCATTCTCTTAGAAATACTCATCAAATTATGAATGCAAGCAATGAATTAGTTGTGGTTTCAGTTTGGCCTTACAGATATTTATGAATAGGAACACAGCTCATGGAGCAATTTATGTAAAGTAAGGAGTCGTAATATTGTAATTTTAGGAAGGCAGCAGATGCATGGGAGCACCACCACTGCAAGCTGCCCTCCAGTCACACCCTACCCTGATTTGGAATGAGATTGCTGTTGTTTCACTGTCAGTGCATCAAAATCTGGAACACCCTTCCGAACAGGACTGTATGTGTTCCTCCACCCAACGACTACAGTATTTTAATAAGACAGTTTGCTATCACCTTTTCAAGGGCAATAAGCTGCGTACAGTGAACGGTGGCCCAGCCAGCGATGTTGACATCCCATGAACGAATAACAAGAAACGAGAATATACTTTTTGTTAGATCATAATGGTATTGTGTTTAGAAGTGCATGGACTTGATTTGTACAGTTTTTGACTGTTGGCCAGTTCTTTTAAAATTACTGACAACTGTTTTATTTTACAGTGTACAGTTATGTCGCAGTCTTTCTGAAAATCGAGGCTACAATGATGTAACATTTAAAGGTAAGATTCTCTAGAGTGTGAATATATATTCAGATAATTAGCTTCATTAACAGGCTGACCTGACTTACTTTTGGACTTACTTGGGGACTGGATTACTTCACAGAGAGCTAACTTGCACATTTTTGGACTGTGCTAGGAAACCAGAGCACCCGGTGGAAACCCATGCAGATACGAGGAGAACTTGCAAACTCCACACAGGCTGTCGCCTGAGGGTGGAATCGAACGTGGGTCTTCTGGCACTGTGAGGCAACAGTGCTAACCACTAAGGCACCATGCCGCCCACAGTGTTAGTTTGAAAGAGGGGTTACGTGAAGTTAGTTGGAAAAGTAGCATGCCTGAGGACTGGGAGCAGTTTAGAATTCAGCAAAGGAAGACCATGAATAACATTAAGAGAAGAAGCATAGAACATGAGGATTTGCAAAAAATGTAAAAGTCGACGTTTGTGTGAGAACAAACCAAGTTTGTCCAATCTCTCCTCATAGCAAATTTCCTCTACACTAGGCAGTGTTGTGGTAAGCCATTTCTGTAGCCTCTCCAAAACCTCCATGTCCTTTTGGTCGTGTGACAGTCTATTCCGAATGTGGCCTATCTGAAGTTCTTTACAGCTGCAACATGACCTGCCAGTTTTTATACTGTCTGCCCTGACCGATGAAAACAAGCATACCATATACCTTCTTGACCACCTTATCCACTTGTGTTGTCACTTTGAGGGAACTGTTGACCTGTACGCATAAGAGACTTGTGTATATTGATTCTGCTAAGGGTCTGCTATTTACTATGTACTTCACTCCGCCAATAGAACTTTCAAAATGCATCACCTCCATCTGCCATTTCCCTGCTCAAGTCTCCAGTCTATGTATATCCTGCTGTATCCTCTGGCAATGCTCCTCACCATCTGAAGTTCCTCAAAACTTTGTATCGTCTGCAAACTTACTAATCAAGCCACCTATATTCTCCTCCAAATGATGCGTGTGTGTGTGTGTGTGATCTTATCAAAGGACTTAATATAAGTCCACATAGACAACATGTACTGACCTGCCCTCATGAATCATTTTTGTCACTTTCTCAGAAAACTGAATCAAGTTTGTGAGACATGACTTCCCCGCACAAAGCCATGCTGCCTATCACTAATAAGTCCATAATTTTTCAAACATGAGTAAATCCTATCCCTAAGAATGTCCTCGAATAATTTCCCTACCACTGATGCAAGGCTCGCTGGTCTGTAATTTCCGGGATTATCCCTCTTGCCCTTCTAAAATGAAGGAACAACGTTGGCGATTCTCCAGTCCTTGGGAGAGGTCCCAGGAACGAAAAAGGGTCAAGATTTTGGATAAGGCCCCAGCAATTTCCTCACCTGCCTCCCTCAGCATTCTGGGATAGATCCCATCAAGTCCTGGGGACTTGTCTACCTGAATGCTTTTCAAAATGCCCAACACAACCACTTTTTTAATATTGACAGAATATTATGCCCCAGAATATCAACATACCCCACCACCTACCTGTGATGTCATGTATTTATTAAGGACCTCAACCACTTCCTCCTGCCCCATGCATAAAGTCCCTCTTCTGTCCTTTGGGTGGTCCTAACCCTTTCTCTTGTTACCCTTTCGGTCATTGTATATGTATAAGACACCTTGAGATTTTCCTCAATCCTGTTTGCCAAAGATGTTTCCTAGCTCCTTTTACCCCTCATCACTCTCTGCTTGAGTTCTTTCCTGCTATCTTTCTATTCTTTGAAAGCTTTGTCACCTTCAATTTCCTTTATTCTTTGAGGGCTCTGTCTTCAGTTTCCAAAAGAGTACAGGATTGTCCTCTTGGCGTTGCCCTGTTTAGCTTTTTTTCACTTCTGTATTACTCATTTTTTGGAAACATTTCTTGTTGTCATTGTATATCACTTTTTTTCACTTTGACATAACTTGCTTACTTCTTTAGTGTCCATTACCAATACAGATAAGTGTTTAGTACTGCACTATCTATGTTTTAGACGCTTTCTCCTATTATGTCCTGATTTGGCCTCAACTTTCCTAGACTCACTTCGTGTTCTGCACTAATTTCGTGGTCACATTCTTAACTTTAAACTCCCGATCTGTTCTGCCCATCACTGTTTGCTCAACTCCTGGGTCCGAGCTTCCCTCAAATTGAAATGAGGTCCTAGGATTCCATCTTGTGGCAATGTCTATTATTGCAGGGACCCCTGTGAGACCAGTTACACCAACCAGCCTCTGCCACTAGATAGAACCTGGACAGTCTAACAATCCTGTAGAAGATTTCATGTGTGTTTTATATTTTTAAATTTTAACTGTTGATTTGCCCCTTTGGGAATTGTAATAATTCCAAGTACAGTTAGAACTATATTTCAACTTGGAGTTTCCAGGTATAATGTTTTAAGTTTTTTATATCTGGACAAGACGTCCTGAGCGAGCCAAAATTGAGTTTTTACTTTAGATTTGATATTGGTTTTCCTATGGGAATGAATGCTTTACTAAAGTCGAGATTTTTCAGAAAACAAGTCAGATTTTGTGAGGACGCTATGTAACAACGGGTGACGGAAGGAATGTACTAATAATCAAGAGTCCCATCACTCCTCCAGTTGCACAATTTATCCAGTTGGCAAATGCTCAGGTTCTTTCTGGTGCTATTATCAAAAATAAACGAAATGACCACTGGGCTCCTGAATGAGCTCAAAAACAATCTGTTTATTACGAACAAAACCTTTTCATAAACCAAGTGGTGAACTCTGGTTAACACCTGAGCTATGATCTGGAGTCAAAACTGTATCTCTCTAATCCCATTTGCATAGACACTTGTATAACAAAAACAAGACATGTCTCTGCAGAGATGAGATAACAAGGCGTAGAACTTTCTGAAGAAGGGTCTAGGCCCGAAACGTCAGCCTTCCTGCTCCTCTGATGCTGCTTGGCCTGCTGTGTTCATCCAGCTCTACGTCTTGTTATCTCAGATTCTCCAGCATCTGCAATTCCTACTATCTCTGCAGAGATGAGTTTTTTTTTTATAAAAAGGCAAAAGGAAAAAAAGTCTCCATTGGGCCCAAGGTCTGGAAACAAAAGATAATGTGATAACTTGTCACATCTACAGAGTTGTCCTGTTAATGATGAATTTCTGATATTGTGATTGGTAATAAATGTGCAGTACTGATTCCAATCAACCTGAATCTGAGACCCTAAGAATTGGGCACAGTCCAGATTTAACTAGATAGACAAAAATAATCATGTTTGGAAAATCTTTCAGAGGAAATTCTAGGAAACGTTATTTTGGGAAGTAGACTGCAGCTTCTCGGCATCGTTTTTCTGTTCCGACTGCTAAGGCTGCAAAATAGACTTCTGACATTGGAGCGGGTTGCTCAGCAACCATTTTCATAGCCTTGAGTCCCCTCAAAGCGAAGTTTTCATTTGGTAATTCCAGTAATAAATTCCATTTCTTATTTCTTAGAAGTTTGAGCTTATATCCTCCAAAGTCAGTTCATTTCCAGAAAAATGTTGCTCAGAGCACACATTAAACTTCTGATTTCAGTAATGACAAGGTGGGTTGCAGTTCACATCCTGGTGAACACAATTCTAAGAAATGACATGGAAATTTTCCTGATTTGATAAAGATTAAAAAAGCCCATTTCTTTCACTCCCTTCACGTAGTTCCTAAGTAGGTGTGTGTATATGTATATTAATACAAAAGCAAGACTTTCATTTTATTTATCATTTGTTGCAACTTTGAAATGTCCAAAAGTACTTGACAGCCAATGAAATATTTTTGAAATGTTGTCACTGTTGTAGTATGGGAAACTGGCAATTTTACTTACAATATTAAATATAGAATGTTGTGGAGGATTGTTGATTTCCTTGATGATGTTTGCAAGTTCAAAGACTTCTTTCATTCAAGCCCCTCCCCCCTTAATACGACACCCAAATTTGGCCCATATTATTAGATATTTCTGAAGCAAAATTGATATAAAGTCTTCTGAATTCTGGTCGACTCTGCACAGAACTTCAAACCCCAAATCATCTGTCCCAAGGTGTTTCAATACTTTTAATCATGTCTTCTTGATTTACAAATTCTTGAATTTCTAATAAACCTGGTTAATTTTTCTTTCTTTTTCATTGATTCTTAGGATATTGTTGTCACTGACGGCAGCATTTGTTTTCCACCCCTAATCTGGTCTTGACTTAGTAGTGGTTTGGAGCTGTTTTGAAACATTGCAATTCTGCGTATTGATGGCATTCTCACAATGCTGTCAAGTAAGGGACTCAAGGATTTTGACCCAGTAATAGTGAAAGAACAATGATTGCAAATATTTCCTCATCATCCCGTTCAGCAATGTTGTTATACACTTCTGGAGCAGGTGGGACATGAACCCCAGTGTCCAAGTCCAGAGGTAGGGACACTACTACTGAGCAACAAGAGCCTTCCTCAAGGAATGGCAAGTGTATGTTCATAACAGGATAATGTGTGAAGTGGAGAGGATGGTGTTCACATGTACCTTCTGACATTGTCCTTCTCATGAGTCTGACAGCTGCCAGTGAGATTTATGCGTGGCTTATTGCAGGACTTCCAATAGAGAATATACACTGCAGCTACGATTTTAAAAAAAGACTACACTCTCTGGAGACATATTTCATAAATGTAAGATTCCTCTGTTTGTTCAAAAGGGATCAAGTTTCTTTAATCATTGAAATTTGGTGTAGCTTTTCAGTAAATAGTTCTAATTTTTTTTTGCTGCTCACAATCTCATTTTTTTGATTTCCTCAGTTTCCAACAACTTTGTAATGCAGTTTTAATGCCCCTTTACTAACATGGGTTTAATTTATTTGGAAAACAGATATTCAACAAGTTTTATACGAGTTGGCGTGGCATGTTATAAAGGGCAATCTAAAACAAGAACAAGCTGCCAGTGCGCTCAGTGATGTAATGGTAAGTGATTCACTGCTGAAAATGTTTTTGCATTTGCAGCAATTGAGCACACCCTTGCTATATTCTTCACATAAACTTACATTTAAATCTTGCAGAAGATTATTGATATTGCTCAAGAAGGGCACATACTGAAAACCAGAAGATAGTACCAAACTTATATTTGTGATTAACATGTTGGCTCCTCAAAAGAGCTGTTCTTGCCTGTGCTTACCAAAAGCAGTTTTGTGGAAGCTTCCTGGTTTGGGTCTTGAATTTAGATTTGTAAAAATCTCATTTTTACTTATTTCTCTTCTCTCAGTTAATACCAGTTAAGCACAACACACAGTCAATGCCATACAATCTCTTAAATGCTGTGTTTACATGAGCGCACCCATTGTAAAGTGCAAAATTTCAAAGGCAACAATTTCAATTCAATTGTTTGATATGACTGTAGGGTTTTTTTTTTCCCTTATTTCAATAACAGAACTTCCAAAGTTGTCACATGTGAAGAAGAACTTTCCAAGTGAGCACACAGTTATGCTGCCAGCTACTGACCCATAGAGTTTTCCCCTTCATTAGGGAGCCTTACTTTTGTGCTGAGATAAGACTTGCATCAATGACTTAGTGACACTCAGCATCAAAAGATCCAAAGTTAAATATGTTTCAGTATTTAATAATCATCTTTGATTAATTGTATGATGCAAGCCCTTTGTTGTTTTCTTCAGATTTGGTGTTCAAAACAAAAACCAAGCATTTTATCCAAAATTACATCAGTTTTTTGATTGCAAATTTATTTGCCCTGAGTTTTGTTTTAATTATAATTGCAGAGCCCAAAAATCCATGTTATTGCATCAGCAGTAAAAACTGGCTGTGAAATGATAGTGACTGCCCATGACATAAAAGCTGCATTTTACTCGGTGTGGCATCAAATGAGACTTAGGAAGATTGGGATAGATGGCAGTCGGGGGAAATCTTCCTGCTAGTTCAAGCCAAAACTGGTTAATGGATGTTATGTTTGGCAGTCAGTCACCTCAGTTCCAGGAAATTGCTGCAGGAGTTCCTTGGGATAGATATTTTCTAGTCAACATGTTCACAGTTGTTATTATGCGCCACTGGATCAGGTGCGATTTGAAGCAAGGCCTTCCCTGTTGGGACATTATCAGTGCTCTACAAGAGGCATAGAGGTCTACAGCACAGAAAAAAAGCCATTCTGCCATCCTTAATGCAAGGACACGAACAGTAGAGTTTTGGGGGTTGTGTATGGATGTCGGTGAGGTGATCATTGGAAAGATGGTAAACAGAAATAATAAAGAATGAATTAAGATTTTGGCATCAGATGAGCTGAGGCAGGGGCAAAGGTCAAAATTGGTGGTTTAGCTACGGTTGTTTGGTTGAAAGTTCATCGCAGCATCAAACCTGAGACAAAGTTTATGAGCTGTCATATTAAACCTCATGTGGTTGCCAAGGAGAGAGATATAATCAGTGTTACGTTGTATCATAATATTTCTTGCTTTTCACTTCATAAATTGCCACACTACGATTTATAAATATGCTAATTTTAAAAAAAGAGCTTTGATAAACTGACCTTCCCCTTCTCCCTCATCCCCAGAAAAATAATGACTTCTGCATGGATGAACCAGTGTTGGTCTTAATGGGTTGGTTTTCCTTATTTTTTGCAGGAACTTCGAGATGATATGTCATCCATCCTGGCTGATGTTTTCTGTGTTCTTGGTGAGAATTACAAATGTTCTTTGCAGCAGTTAATTTTTGTTAACTTCTTGCAATTGTCTTGAGAATTCAGAAGATTAATGACAGAAAATGTTAATTTCAGATATTGAAACAAGTTGTATGGAAGAGAAAAGTAAAAGAGATCATTTTACTCAACTGGTTTTAGCATGTTTGGTGAGTGCTTTAAAATATAAGTAATGATTGTTTTCTTTGGATGTTTTAGTGTTGCCGATGGATTTATTATTGCATGCAGACTTGTCACATGATGTCTGCCATATTTTAGAATATAAATCACTGGTACCCAATGGTATCCAAATAATTAATAAGCATGATTCATTTACTTGCAATATGGCTTGTAATTGCTGAAAAGGACATTTGGCATCACTGTAAACTCCATGCTAGATGTGGATTTCAAGGTGCATTGTTTCTGCCAAGGGTTAGGTGTTTCAAAATTATTGAAATTAAGCCAACTATTTGAATCCTGATTGACTAAAGTTGGTTATGATGTGGTGGTGTGCAGTGCACCTGTTGCTGATTCTTAGCACCAACAAGTTAAGGAAGTCAAAGGAATAGAAAATTTAACTGATAATTGAAGGTTACGTTGTCAGAGTAATTGAGGACAGGGGCGGAAGCAGTCATTTGACCAATGGCGTTTGCACTTTGTGACGGTGTTGGGCCAGAAGGCATCTGCAAAGCCTTTTGTCAATTATTTGTTAAATAATTACAATTAACTGCGATGGTAAGAGTCCACTAGAGGGTGAAATTGCTCTATGAATGCTTTGTACTTGTTCCTGATTACAATTTGCAATGCAAAATTCCACTTTAATTTGGAGAGAAGGCCACTTTACAGAAACCAACACTATCGTGAACAGTGCAAACTGATTCTTTGCAGAAAACTTGCATTTAACTAGAAGTGTTGTTGATAAAGATGCAGTTCATTCAAAAAATTATTAGTGAAGTAACACTGTACTCAAAACTCTGCTTTTGTTTAAGCAAACAGACTGGAAGAGGGAGAGCTCTCCGAAGAACACTTATCAGTGTAGAGGTTGTATTTTACTGAAATAGATACAGAAATCACTTTATGCGGCCATAGGTTTTATGATGCTGTTCTTTGAATTAGGTGATACAGTGTTATGTTAGAAATTGGTTAGTAGCAGAATATGTGAAATTGTGTTCCTATTTCAAAGCATCTGTTTTAGGGAGACTAATGTAACTAATGCCTTTGGAATGAAAAATATTCAAGGGAAGTTCATACAAGGAAAAGTTGCTGAACATAAAAATATGGAGTTTCACATGCAAGTAAGAGTGCAGGTAGATAACAGTAATAAAGGGAAGAGTGATATTTTATAAAGAGGTGATATACAAAAGTGTAGAGGTGATAAATTTGAATTTGAGTGATTAGGTTGCAAATGATGCAGTTTGCACACTTGCAATAAAAACTGCATACAAAGCTTTAAAGAGTGTGGAAGTGAAACTTTATCGACGAGGATAAATTTGAAATACTGACTACAAAAGATTATAAAATGGTAAGAGGGGTTTTAGTAAGGTATTTAAAAATTGTGTCAAAGTCTGAAGGTGTAAATTGTAAAATATTGTCTTCTGTGTATTGATGACCATGTCTTGTGCCATTAACTTAGTCCAATTAGAGCTACATTGTGGCAGATAATAGGTGAGGTATGGATGTGACCTTAAATGAGTTGCTGGATATTACTCAAGGAATGATCTATTCAGAGGTAAGCATTATCCTCCAGGATGGTTTTGATGCACCCTGTCTCAGCATCAAGTTTCGCAGTGAAGAAGTGAATCATATCTACTTACAAGTTTGCTGTGAAGGCCGATCTGTGGCACATGCAGCTGTAGAAAATCTGACAACATTTCTTTATTCAACATTACTAAAGTTTTGTACTACCAAATAACTATTTGAATATGCTCCTCCAGAAAACCATTTGACATTTGGATCTCTTCAACTTATGTCAAGATTAAAATCTTCAAGGTTGTTTCCAGTGTGTTTTTTTTTGCGATCATCCATTGTTTCATGCTACAGCGCAATTCATGTCAAAGTGCCTATAAACCATTCCCATGAATAACTGTTTTTCTTGGCTATCTCTTCTTTCCACCCAAACTGCATTTACATTTTGACCATCTAAACCAAAATCATTTTTTCGTCATTGGATTGATTCCATCCTCATGCTACCACAATTCGTTTTCCTTTCTTCCTGTCCTTGCAAAATGTCAAATATCTTGAATATTCATGTCCCAGATGTAATCACATTGCAATCATGTTCTCTGTCATAGCTGTCACATCATGCTGTATTTATATTTGTGGTAACAATTCTTTCATCTTATTACAAATGTTGCATGCATTCAGATAAAGAACTTTACAGTGTGTTCTGACCGTTTTTCTCAATCTGATACACGACGTTTGTCTGCTCCTTCCACACTAGGATTCTAAACTTCATATCCCACATGACCCATTTGTGTGATATGGATGGCAAACTCATAGTTAGAGTCGGGATAGAATTAGTTTCTGTTAAACTGATGGTCAGCAGTAGTGAAAGTATATGTGGGGACAAGGGGAAGAAAATCTTTTCTCTTGCTCCCTGAATTTTTTTTTTAGCTTTTGTCATGTACCTGTGCTTAAGCAATAATTCTCATTTGTATTCACACGCTGTTATATGTAATGAAACTTTTTTTTTAAAACTTGTATTTGCAATGTTAGTTGCACTGTGGCAATAAACTGTTTGAAGTAACCAGTTCCGAAGTGGTACTATATGCAGCAAACGTGCACAGATAGTTGAAGTACCAGAATAATAATTTGCTCCAATGTTCTTTGCAGTATTTGGTTTCTGATACGGTTCTGAAGGAACGACTTGATCCAGAGACATTAGAATCTCTTGGACTTGTAAAGCAGTCACAGCAGTTCAACCAGAAATCTGTCAAAATCAAAACCAAACTATTGTGAGTTGCCATTATTTATTTATTTTTCCCTATGTGATTTGAGGAATGTAAATTGTGACTGTATTAACACACATTCCTGTCACAATTTTCAGGGGGTTTGAGTTTCATCTCATGATGTATCAATCCTGTGAGGGGTATTTCTCCAGAAGTATTCAAATAAATAAATTTGTCAGTTGAACTTTCTATTTGAAGTACTTCTTCAGTAAGAAAAGTTATTAATTTCAGCCTTAATGTACCATGAAAATTTCTTCAATAAATCTTCAGCATGTCTCGAGTAGACGTTCAATTTGCGACTGGTCAGTCCTTTTAATGGGACAACCTAAAATAAGGGGATGTTGATTGTTAACAATGTTGAATTAGCACTTTTAAATCAGCTGTTGAACTGCCCTGTTACTGCAACGTAGAGTCTCAATTTTCAGACTGCTCTGTATGCATTCGTGCAAGAATTTCAGGTGAACGGTGCATGAGGATTAAAATTTCAGCAGACACCTGAACTTCCACATTTCCCCGTGTCTTATTTTAGAAATTTTCAAGTCACGGTCAGACTTAAATTTGCGAAGAGGTACTTCAGTTATCATATCCAACTTGCATAATTATTTGAATACTTTTGTACAAGTATCCCACCCTGAACTTGAATATTCGTCATTTCAAACTTAAGCATTTAAAACAAGTTAGTGGTTGAATGAATGATCATTGCACTGAAGAGTTGATACCAGCTGTAGATCATGGTGTTGCATTTTTCAGCCAGTACATTTACGCTTTCTCACTCATAAATTAAATTGTTGAAATTTCAACTTTATATTTACATTCTAAGCATGCCTACCAACTGTCTAATGACAAGACAGTTACAAATGGACATGACTGTTCATGCTGGGTCAGCAACTGATTGGTTCAGAATTTGCTCATTAATTTACATTCAGATTACACGTATAATAGTGGGGTTCCTGGATTCAATTAGTTACCCTATGGCATGTAATCTGATCTAGGCTGATGTAGCAGTAGAAATGTTAAAGTGGGCCCTGGGCCATATTTCTGTTTCTGATCAGAATTCTGAGTATAACTTATTGATTCCCTGACCCATTCCTCTTGCTCCATTTCATATTGTTTGCTCTTCCTGCATACGTCTGCTGTCTTTCTGTTCTTGGGTCCAGTGGATAAGGTAAACGTTCAGTGACATTTTTATTGATATCCTGACACTTCTGTTGTGTAGCTCCCACCACCCTCCATCCGCAATGGGGCATTTTATTCCTCCTTTCTCCAATCTCTGTCTTCTTTTAAACATTCATTATACTCATGCTACATATGTCCTTTCTTATTACACATTTATTAGCCTCATTAAGTTAGTTACACCCCACTTTCCCTTTTTTTTCTCCTCCTACCCATTCTACTGATCTGTATCTATCCCATGAATCTCTTATCCCAAACTTTGCAGATGCTTCCCATTTCCATAATGTTATTTGTACCCTCCTTCCTCTCTTATGCTCACACTCTCACACCCAACAAATCTGATCTTAAAACTCCATTTGGTTTTGGCCACCACTGGCCTCTATCCCTATTTTCTCATTGTTGTCTCAGGCACAAATCTACAATTGTTTTTACTGCCTCTCCCTTTGAATCCTTCATGTGTGTTTGTCTTGACCCTGTATAACCTTTTGCCTTGCTGCTCCTGGATTCTGTTTCAACAGTGCAGTCATGAGATGCATAGTGGCCCTGTGGCTCCTCAATAGTAAACAATTTAACTGAAAATTTGCCAGCACAGCCAAATGACAATTCGTTGAAGTACCTAATATGCGAGAAATAGAAATTTACATAACATTCTGTTTGTAGTGCTGTAAGAAGTGTTTATTATTTTTAAAAAAAATCAGTTCACTAGTACCAGTGACTAAGAAGGATGTCACTTAAGGATTGAAGGGGCAAGAAGAAATCAACATTTGATTGTTCAGAGTTTGAAACTTACGGAGATAGTTGGCTAAAAGCAAAATAGAATAAATATAAAAATTAAGTCTAAATTTAATTTTAAGAAAAAACCAACTGAAATCAAGCTAGGAGAAACCTTTCTGGAGCATGGGTGCCAATTAACACTGTTTATACTTGTTTATTAAGGTTCTTCAATCATACATAGTTTGTTGTGATGGATGTAAACAAATGATGATTGTATAAATTTGAAACACAAGATGAGAAATGAGACCGAATAGTGTTCCAGCATCATTCATTGTTTAAGTATGAGGTCTGTCAGTCATCAGTTCCTTGGACCAAATAGTGCCCATCCAACTGTCTTACTACAGGAATTCATGTAGGGAAAGAAAAATTGGCCAAAAAACCCATACGTAATATCTTGAATTGCCCAAAATTTTGGATTATCAGAGAATCATAATGGGTTTGTTAAATTCAATATTCATAGTGCTTGAAAATGCATCTTTGACTGCTAGATAAAGGACACGATTGGTATTTGCTTAACCACTTGAGCTTCGTTATGATTGGTACTAATTGTTACAGTTTAATACTTATCTTAACATGGCACTTAAAGCAGCCTGTTGCAGTGCATCAAATTGTATAACTAGTTTATGACCATCGACTCTGTTTTTGATTTGGCTCACTGTTACAATGAAGTTGAAGCTTCAACATTTTCCTCTGTCATGTATAGAAAAGGAAAAGGTAGTTTATACATATCATTCAACAACTGGTTCTAGAGATTAATCAGTAAAAATCTTCAGACCTTCAACTTGATAGGAATTTATGTGCATTCATAAATCTGGGTAGAACTGTAAGTTATAGGAAAATGCAATATGTAATGTATGAAATTTCACAAAAATTATTCATGTTTTCATTCTTAGTTATAAGCAGCAGAAGTTTAATTTGTTACGAGAAGAAAACGAAGGTTATGGAAAGCTTTTTACTGAACTGGGCCAAGACTTATCTGGAAACCTCACAAGTGACTTAATATTAGAAAACATCAAATCACTTATCGGTAAAGTAGCACAACTGAAAGAAATAGATTCTTCAATGTTGTCACAATTAGTGGTTTATTTGAGTTAATGCAAGTGACATTTCTGCTGTATGGATTGCGCTTGTCTTTGTTCCCATGTTTTGGGTATTTGGCTAATCAATGAGGACCGTTGATTGGGACCATATACAGGCCCATGAGATCATATAAGCCCATAGAAGGCCAACTGTGAAATATATTATGTAATTGCTTGTTTTGTTGCTAAACAATGCTGCAAAATTGTTTAAAAAAATATGAATTAAAAGCCTGTTTTATCATCAGGTATAGCTCTTGTGTTATGACCGTAATGACGATAAATGATCATTCTCATGTGATGCTGTACCTTTTAAGGCCAAGATTTTTGCTCTGTTGATAAAGTATTTCGAGCGTTGCAAATAATGTATCTGTCTAACAGCAAGAAAAGACTTTGGTTTTCAACTTTGCTGCTGTTTTCAAAACCTCGCAGGTTCTGTTTAAGAGAAACTAAAATTGCTTTGATTATCAGCATGTTGAATTCGAAATAAGATTAACTTGATACCAATATATGGCAGTATTACAAAACTTCTAGTGATTGAATGTGATTTCCCTGTTTGCTTTTAAGGTTGCTTTAATCTGGATCCAAATAGAGTTTTGGATATTATCCTAGAAGTTTACGAATGTAGGCCAGAACACGATGACTTTTTTGTACCTTTGATAGAATCCTACATGTGCATGTGTGAACTGCAAACTCTTTGTCATATCTTGGGATTCAAATTTAAATTTTATCAGGTAATGTAGAAAAAAAAATTCATTTTTAATGCAATTGCATTTGTTCTGTAATCATGATATGTAGAAATTTAAGCTAGTTGTTGACTCGCGAGAGTTGGTGTTGAAGTGATTAACTTTGTACTGATAGTGGGCATTGTCTGTGAGCACTTCAACTTGAACTGGTTTGTTGTGCATGGTTCATTTTTGTATTTTATGGCCATTTAAGTTTTGAAAAACTTGACTGATGTTGACTGGAGGTACTTATTGTTTTGATGGTATATTCTCTCACCTCCCTCCTGCACTGTAGAACTGCTCAGCTGATGCCTTTTAGTTCTAGACTGTGGGAAAAGGTGTTGAGAAGACAGCCTCTCAAAACTGAGGTAAGTACCTGCATTCAACAATATAAACTTGTCTAGTTAAAAGGTTATGTTACCTGAATTTTCTGATTTGTTAAATTATTCAGCACAGTTCTCATTGTTTGAAATAGATCTTGCCCTTTACAAGTACAATATATAATATCACCAGAATTTAATAGTTTATGATGTCATTAGTTGCGCAGTTATCTGCCTTAAATTGGCTGTGATGCTGCAAGTTATTCCTATTTTCTTGTTTGTTTCTTAAATTAGTTTACTTTTTTAAAAAAAAGCTTTAAATGTATTACTTAAAATTTAAACCATGGGTTTAATAACACATGATGCTACCTGATTTATGGTACAGTTATTTTTTATTTATTCATCTTGTGCATATCAAAAAAAGTGAATCTAACCAAAAATAGTCATCTGCCATGTTCCACAAGAATATGATACTGCAGTTTACAATTCCTTCATTTTAAAATAATGTTTTTGTTGATGTTTGAACTTGGTGAATGTGGAATTTTAAGATCTCTTGAGTTTTGTTATAGACAAAATAAATAGTGGTTGTAAATACTTAGCTTTTACTGAATTTGATTGTGTTGATAGAAAGAAAATATTAGATAAAACATTGTGGTTCAGCGAAGCATGGAAATGTGTGAGCAGGCAAACGTTTTGTGCCTAATCAAGCTACTTCTTAACTTTAAGGAACCAAATGGAGAAACACCATCTTCACTTTATCGGGTAGCTGCGATACTACTACAAAACAACTTGATAGAACTTGATGATCTTTATGTGCATGTAAGTAAACTAATGTTTGAGACTGTCATGAATTTTTGCCAATTTTTTGGAATCTAATTTCGAGTAGTGTTTTATTTTGTGCCAAATATAAATAAAGTCATAGAATTCATACAGTGTGGAAACAGACCATTGAGCCTAAGAAGTCCATACCGACTTTGCGAAGAGCGTCCCGCCCATACTCATCCCCCTACCTTACCCCTGTAACTCTACATTTCCCAAGACGAATCCACCTAACCTATGGGCAATTTAGCATGGCCAATCCACCTAATCTGCACATTTTTGGACTGTGGGAGGAAACCAGAGCACCCAGAGGAAATGCATGCTGACACGGGGAGAATGTGCAAACTCCACGCAGACAGTCGCCCGAGTCTGAAATTGAACCAGTCCCTGGTGCTGTGAGGCCACAGTGCTAACCACCAAGCCACCATAATTAGGCCACTTAAGAAAAATTATAATTCAGTTGAAATGTGATACATTGGTGTTTCACCCAGAACTGTGACTCTTGTTCCAGTATTACAGCAGCAAGACTTGTGGCAACGGTTACTCAAACCAGAAGATATTTGTAGTTCTTTGATTAAAGTTAATAATCTGGACATCGCTTGCCAGAAGTTTCTAGACAGGTTCAAAATTGATCATGCTGTCAATTCAGCATTTGTCTCTAATAGAAACTCAGCAGGTCTGGCAACATCTGTGGAGAGACAAATAGAGTTAACGTTTTGAGTCTACTGACCCATTCTGATGAAGGACTATCAGGAGAAAAATGGGCAAGAATTTCTGTGAGGGAGGTGGCATCAGACATAGAATTAATAAGGAAAAGATCAAAGGGTCATCGAATTGATGCGGTGTTGAACAAACCTAAGATGGCTGTTAAATCTTTAATCACCTAAAGAAGGAGTGAGACTCCAAAAGCTTGTGTATTCAGACAAACCTGATGGACTATAACCTGGTGTCGTGATTTCTGACCTTGTCCACCCCAGTCCAACACCGGCACCTCCACATCGACACCACCAACCGCCGGCTCAAAGTGGAGAGGATCTACGAGAAGATTGTCCATTTCAACACAGACATCAAGTTTCTTCAGAAATGCATAAAAGCAGGGAAGATCCCAGAAGGACTACAGATCATGAAACCACTCAAGTCGACCTACAACACTGATTACGCTGAGAGACTTTGCCATTGCACCTCTCGCAAATTCCTCAATCATCTTGTACACCAACTTTACAGCAGGTGCTATAACCTTGAAATCGAGATGGAGTCCATATTCTCAGCTTGCACTCAAGATACAGCAGTACAGTTACGAGACACTACCAAGCAGATTTGGCAATGGAACTACACCGCCAACATGCACACCAAGAACAAGAAACTAGAGAAACTTGGCATCACCACCAGCAGTAGCCAAGCCTCCCCTGGTACCACAGTTGAAAATGGTATCACCATGGGAAAATCCATCGTAAACTTATCTGACCACACTCTTTAACTGGATGAGATCCAAGTCCTCAGCCAAGGGCTCAATTTCTGCCCCACCACCATAATGGATCCCATTGGTCTTGTGGCAGACATAGAGGAATTCATCAGACTGTGGGAATTCTTCCAAGATGTCAGCAGCAAGCCCAATGAGACAACCAATGAACCAGAACAGTCGACAGAGATCAGTGGTGGAGCAGCCAAAGAAGTTGAATTTGGACCCTTCTGGAGGGCCGTTGTCCTGGGCTTGATAGGTATGCTCAAACCATCGGGGAATGTGTAAATGCCAAACTCATCAGCCGCCTTCTAAAGATAGCACAGGACATCACCCAAGCACAATGTAAGGCCACCTATGCTCTCAAGACCAATTGCAACGTGGTCATCAAATCAGCAAAGGAGGAGCCATCGTCATACAGAACAGAACAGAATACTGCAAGGAAGTATACAGACAACTGTACAACCAGGAACACTACAGACAACTACCTGCTGATCTGACCAAAGAACAGATCTGTGAACTCAACAGACTGATCAAGACTTTTGATCCAATCCTTCGGAGTACCCTACGCACTCTAATCCCACATACTTCTCGCATAGGGAACTTCTGCCTTCCGAAGATACACAAAGCCAACACACCTGCATGTCCCATTGTATCAGGCAATGGGACCCTGTGTGAGAACCTCTCTGGCAATGTCGAGGGCAACTTGAAACCCATTACAGGGAACCGCCAGCTTCTGTCACAACGCCACGGATTTCTTAGAGGAACTTAGCGCCCACGGACCAATTGTATCAGGAACATTCCTCATCACAATGGACGTTTCGGCCTTCTATACCAGCATCCTGCAAGATGATGGCATCGCTGCAACAGCCACAGTACTCAATACGACCAATTTTCAGATACCACCCTACAAATCATCTGCTTTGTCCTTGACAACCAGTTCTTCGTCCAGACACACAGAACAGCCATGGGGACCAGATTTGCTCCTCAATATGCTAACATTTTCACTCACAAGTTCGGACACGACTTCTTTGCTGCACAGGACCTCCGACCAGCGCCATACACCAGATACATTGACGACATTTTCTTCTTTCGGGCTCATGGTGAGAATCACTGAAACAACTACGTAGTGATACCAACAAGCTTAATCCCACCATCAGATGTACCATGGACTACTCTTTAGAATCAGCCTCGTTCTTGGACACGCACTCCATCAAGGACGGACACCTCAATACCTCACTCTACCGTAAGCCCATGGAAAACCTCATGATGCTGCACTTCTCTAGCTTCCACCCTAAACGTATTTTTAAAAAAGCCATCCCCTATGGACAAGCCCTACACAAACACTTGGTCTGTTCAGGTGAAGAGGAATGCGACAGACTCCTGATGGTGCTGAAGGACACCTTCATAATAACGGGGCACGGTGCTCAGCTCATCGATCACCAGTTCTGATGGGCCACAGCGGAAAACCGTAATGACCTCCCCAGAAGACAGACATGGGATACGACTGATAGGGTACCCTTCGTCTTCCGCTACTTCCCGGGAGCGCCGTGTTTTTCGCATCCTTCAATGCATTGACAATGAGCACCTCGCCAAGATCTTCCTTATGCCTGCACTTCTCGCCTTCAAACAACTGCCAAACCGTAAACAGACTATTATTTGCAGCAAACCACCCTGCCTTGGGGCAACATCAATCACAGCACCGTACAAGTGTGTCATGGCAACCTTTGCAAGACATGTCAGATCATCGACATGGATACACCACCCACCACATGCACGGCAGATACTCGTGTGACTTGGCCAATGTTGCCTATCTCATTCGCTGTAGGCAAGGATGCCCCATGGTATGGTATATTGGCAAAACCATGCAGACACTACGACAACGGATGAATGGACACTGCACCACAATCGCTAGACAGGGTTGCCCCCTCCTAATGGGGGAACACTTCAGCAGTTAAGGACATTTGGCCTCGGATCTTCGGGTAAAGGTCCTCCAAGGCGACCGATGCAAAGCCATCGAACGGAAGCTGATAGCCAAGTTTGGTACCCATGCGGATGGCCTCAAATGCGACCTTGGGTTCATGTCGTACTGCATATCTCTCAAGCGCGCACACACCTACACCTGCCCCCCCACCATGGGGTGAATTTGTAATTGCAGGTGCATTTCAGTTAGTTCAAAAAGCACGCAATTTGTAGATAGTCAATGTGGCATTTTATAAATTCCTGCTTTGGAAATAAACTGGTCTGATTCCAAGTTGATACACAGCCAGATCCTAAGCAAGGTCTCACACATAAAATGCATTGTCTGACCCGGGATTCACCTGTTGTATACTGAGGGAATTGATAAAACTTTTAGTTACCTTGGGGCAGTGACTTGAAAGAAATTTGAGAATTTGCATGTTAATCCTTTCTAACTGATTAAAGATTTAACAGCCATCTTAGATTTGTTCAATGCCGCAACAGTTCTATGACCCTTTTGATCTTTTGCTTATAAATTCTGTCTAATGCCACCTCTATCACTGATGCCTGAAGAAGGAGTGGCACTCTGAAAGCTTGTGTTTTCAAATAAACCTGTTGGACTATAACCTGGTGTCGTGTGATTTTTTTTTTTTGACGTTGTCCACCCCAGTCCAAAACTGGCACCTCCACATCAAGAAAATCTGATAAACACCACTTACTGTCTTCCATCAATTGATTAAATTAGTGCACCTCCATGTTGAATACTATTTGCAAGTACTGAAGGTTGAAGCACTGAGAGTTGCAGGGCCACAGAATATACTTTGGGTGGGGATCTTCATTGCCCATCACCTGAAGTAACTAAATAGCTCTGCTGCTCACTGAACTGGCTGAATCCTGAAGGACCTATCTGGCAAACTGGGAAGTAACAAATAGTTTTAAAAAAAATCCCACCATTTGAATTCATCTGTACCAACTTCCATAGATGTATTTGTCCTGATATTATTGATAGGATAACCATGCGAAGTCTTGAGGAGAAGAAGTCTATGTTCACATTGAGCGTTGTGTTGCCTCATTGCGTTGCATGGCACTGTCACTTTGCAAAATAAGAACAATTCAGAACAAAGTTCACAGTGCAAATCTGGGTTTTTGCGAACTGCTGTGGGCCATAAGCAGCAGTCAACTGGGTTTTCAATCCCAAGCTTTAACCTCTCGGCCTGTCACTCATCTCACTCAACCATTCGAGGCAGGGGATCAATAATAATCCAATAAGGATTACAGGTGAAAATGCCGCAAGAAACAATGGAATACCTAAAACTGAGGAGCACTCTGATGAAGAAACATACATGATAAAAAGTAAAAGCAGCATCTGACAAGGCAAATGACCCCACAGTTAGTGGATCAGACTAAAGCTCTGTAGTACTGCATGTAATCCTCAGTGGTAATGGACAACTAACTGGAAGAGAAGGCTGCACGTGATCCCCACCCTCTATGATGGGCAGCATGGTGGCATAGTGGTTAGCACTGCTACCTCATAGTGCCAGGGACCTGGGTTTGGTACCAGCCTTGGGTGACTGTGCGGAGTTTGCATGTTCTCCTCCTGTCTGCGTGGGTTTCCACTGGATACTTTTTTTTTCCCTCCTACATTCCAAAGATACGCAGCCTAGTTGGATTAGCCATTGCAAGTCCAGGGTTACATTGATAGGTTTGGGGGTGTGGGTCTGTGTGGGATGCTCTTTGGAAGGTCAGTGCAGACTTGATGGACCGAATGGCCTCCACCTGAACTGTAGGGATTCTGTGATTCTGAAGTATTTATATCCATCTTCAGGCTCAAATGTCAGCACAGCCTCCTCCTGAAGACCCTAAAATGATAGGATATTACAGGCTGAAGGCACTTGTATTGGAAAGTTCTGGGTTCGGTTTTGAAGTCATGCACTTCAAAACTAAAGACGTCTCTGGTTAACTTGTTCCAGTATAACCACAGTATCTAATAATGTGTGAAGACTATCCAGATGCACCGTTTTACAAAAATAACCAGAATAATTCATTCCAGCCAGTAACACCCTATCAGCTTACTCTTTACCATTAGCATAAATATACAAGGTGTCACTAGGTCTGCTATCACATTGCATTTAGTCACCATTTGCCTGCTCACCCAGTTCTCAGTTCGGGTTCTGTCAGGTGAGTTTTGCGTAGGATAAAATATTTTCATAAGCATTTTGATACTTAGCCCTCATTTTTACTGTTTGCTGCTTTTTTTCAGACGTTTAGAAATGACACTTCTCCAGAAGGGAGAAATCCATTTTGGTGTTTTGTCTCCAAAAATTAGTTTTCAGCTATCTCAGACAAGTGAGATTTTATAACAAAGAATTGATGATAAGAAGAAAAAGGCATCCTTATGTTTATGTAATTCCTTCATGTCCGTAGGGAAAACATTTTACCACAAAAGTACCATTCTTTAATGACTCTTGTAACATTGGAAATGACAACCAATTTTGCATAGCAAGCTTCCACATACAGCATTGTGATCATGTGTTTTATGCTATTGAGAGATTAGTCAGAGCCAGGACACAAGGATAAACTCACCAGTTCTGAAAAACAGTACCACAAGACCTTTTTACATTCGCTTGTGAAGGCAAAGATGGCACACCTGAGAATGCAGCATTTCCTTGGTATCAAACTGGGCAATTGGCTTTGATTTGAATTTTTTAGATTTGTTGCCTGTGAACCTTTCACAAAATTGAGGTGCAGTCTTTAACATGACAATAGATGTTAAAGTTGTGTTGACAGCTATTCTAGTTTATTTGAACAATCAACCTGAAAAGCTGCTGTTAAGGGATAAACTAATAATTTGATTTGTATTTTAGTGACTTAAATTCCTCAACAAGTATTGAAGCCTTTGATTTAGTATTTAGTTCAAAGTAAAATGCACATGATATTTGCTATGATGTGGAAATTACTTGATTGAGGTGGGATATAATCCTGTACTAAAGAACTCGGAATGTAATCAATACTTATTCTTTTTCTTAGTGCACAAGATGTCATTTACCTCATGGCTTTTTCGTGTAGAATATTTTATATAGAATTGAAATTAATCGATTTATGAATTGTCTTGGTTTAACTATACATGTAAGGATTACAACTTCAACTTGTTTCTCTCTTTGTATATTCTTAGAGTTTTGTCACATTGCAAAATTCATTGTATTGTTACATTTAATCAGGTTATGAAGTTGAGAACAATTTGAGTAGCATCCTGTGATGCAGAAAGATAGTTGAAGGTTTCCTATGTATATACTGTATTATCATGTCCGTCAGGTGATGCTGATGGATCAAAGTAATAAAGTGCATAATGTTGAGTCAAAAAAAGCAGTTTGTGCAGGAAAATGAAGATTAAGCAAGTATCAGTGGCAAATACAGAATATGAGAATACAGTGACATAACAGGTCTACAACTGTTCTGCCAGCATATCTAGGAGTGGAAGTAAAATAGGTAGTAAGAACTGGAGCAGGTCCTATTAAGTACAGAGAGTATATGTGCTTTAAGGTACAAGGCAAGAATATTTAATGAGTGCTTGCTTACAAAGGAGGGAATGCATAAGACATAAGCTAATACAATGAGCAGGCAGGTAGCAGTTAAATTTAATGCAGGTAATGAGAGTTGATGATTTGACAGAAGATATCAGAGGTGGCAATGTTGTCTTTATGGCTGATATTGATATTGTAGTTTTTTTAAAAAAGTGTACAAGGGCATATGGACCTAAGGATTCCTGAAGATGCATCCTTGAATGTGGCAGGAGTTAACATATTGGATCCTGGGCTTCAGTAATGGAGGCATTGAGTACAAAAGCAGGATTATTAAGATGAACTTGTGTGAAGCTTGGTTAGGCGATGACCAGAGTACTGTACCCAGTTCTCATCGCAACTCTGCAGCAAGGATGTGAGCCCTTAAAAATGCACAGAGAAATTTACCAGATTGATTTCAGGGGGAATGAGGCATTTTAAATACAAGGTTTTTGGAAAACGTGAGGTTGTGCTGTTTAAGATAAAGGGTGTTATAAGGAGATTTGAAGATGGTGTACAAGATTATAAACAAGAGGTGTATAAGGTAGACAAAGAAAAATTGTTCCTATTAGTCATGCAAGGGAGAGTGGACACCAGAAAATTAATCTGGGGGTGGGGAGGCAATGGCCTAGTGGCACTATTGCTGGACTGTTAATGCAGAGACCCAGGTAATGTTCTGGTGGACCTGGGTTTGAATCCTGCCATGAAAATGGTGGAATTTGAATTTAATAAATACCTGGAATTGAGAGTCTAATGATGACCATGAATCCATTGTCTTTTTTAGAAAAACCCATCTGGTTCATGAATGTCCTTTAGGAAAAGAAACTGCCTTCCTTACCTGATCTGGACTACTTGTGACTCTGGACCCAGAGCAATGTGGTTGACTTTTAACTGCCCTCTAGGCAGTTAGGGATGGGCAATAAACATGAGGAAGAACTTTTTTAACATGGGTGGTACTGACCTGGAACATGCTGCCCTGCTATTAGCCGAGGCAATGCTGCTGACGTGGGTGGAAACAAAGGTGATGGATTAATTCAAATGGCAGTTCTATGCCCATTAGAGGAAAATAAACTTGCAGAGATTTGGAGATCGATTAGGGAATGGGATTGACTGCATTATTCTGTGGTGAGCCGGCTTGAATGGCTTCCATCTGTGTTGTAAAGGATTTACTCGCCCAGATGTTCTGGTTAGTGACACAAGTGCATATGCCCATTGTGAACTGACTGTGTTTCAAACTGCCCACTTATCATTTTACCATGGAAACTTTGCCCTTTGTGCTTCTTGCTCCTGTTTCAAACCAATAATAGGTTTGGGAGTCCAAGTGGTAAGTATAGTTGCAATGAGGCCATATCCCCTTTTTTTTTTCATCATGAACTGAAACATTCCTCTTTAGGTCTGCAGTGGGTCTCTCAACCTTTTCCCCCAGCCCCTGACGTCATTAACCCTCATCCTCGGATCCTGACATTGCATACCCTTCCCTCACACCTTGACATTGTTCTCCCCGTTTCTGCTTGCCCTCATCTTCCCCCCTCCCTTACCCTAAACAAAAGAGGAAACGTTTGTGGGAAAGTGGTTTGCTAGTGAGGATTGTTGGAGGACCAGTGATGAAATTGCAGTGAGCACCAAACAAGGTGCGGTTTTTGTGAGCACTATCAAGTGGCGGGGTTGCAGATTGTTGGCAGTGTTGGGGGAATTAGTAGGGTGGTGAGTCCTGCTTTGCTTAGAACTGTCCTCTTGATCAGACTTGCACATGCTTAGAATATCTCTAAGTAAATCATTATAAAAATACCAGGCTACCATAGCATAGACAGTCCAAGTCTGTGAGTTATGACCGTCACTCCCACTGTCATGCAGAAAAGCACAGCAGTCCAAATAGGATAAAATCAACAATTTTAAGTTTAAACTTTCCGCTTAGGTATCATCCACATATACGCGTCAGGGCTTTCTTGGGGCACAATGTATCAGTGACTTGTTGAGTGTTTTGTCACTCTCCAGCCAGAAGAATCAGGCTAATGGCTTGATTTATAAGATGCATTAAGATTTGTAGAAAATTGAAATAGACATCAGCTGGAAGGAGAAGACATAAACACAGGGATACAGTTGTTGAGTAAGGTATGTTTTATTGTACAGGAAAGGACTAACCTCTTGTTGAAAATCAATAGGTATGAAAAGGAAAGAAACAGTTTAGCAAGTTTCTAGGTCATTTTGGTGACCTTTATTAGGTTCTGTTGGCTGTTTGGTGCAATGTTTTTGACAGTGGATTAGTGATCACTTGTGATTGTTTTTTATTCTTGTTGCAAGCAATCCAGTTCAGCATCTCTCATTGTAATTGTCTGTCTTCCCTGCTCTTCCAGCTTCTTCCACTGGATGCCAATATTCTAGAACACCACAAACGTGAAATCTTTGAAGCAAAGCAAATTGCACGAAAGCTTACCCTGGTAGTACTCTCTGCAGATAAGCCAGATGAGAAAGAGAAGGAAAAGGAGAAAGAGGAAGAAAAGAATGAAAAAGTGAGTTGAGATTATAAATTACTACATATAGTGGTGATTACATGGATACCTTTCTTAGCTGACCAGATCTAGTGTCTCGATTTTGCCACTGAAAGTGAGCAGTCATCAACATTTTTCTGAAAGTTTTGTCTGAATTGATGGATTGATCACCTCAAAAAGGGTGTAATCCAAATTTGTAATGTTTTAAAAATGCCGTCATTTATCTTTGCAGGATGTTCACTGTTCTGTTCTTGATTTGAGCTCTTTCAATGATTATTCAGATCCAAGAAGGCACACCAAACCTATGAGTAATTTTGAATTGAAAGGTAATTTTACTGACCCAAAAACCTGTCACCAGGTGTTGCATAGGAGGGTCAAGTTCATTTTGTGTGCAACTTTCTTTTTTCAATTTAAGAATTCAGATATGATAGTGCTGATGAGGCCATTTAACCCAGCACACAGCAGGATTGAGTATGTTGCTCTCAGTCAGCCGTAAGATAGGTAGTGGTAGCTGATTGAGGAACCGTACCTTGTTTTTCAATCTTCGAATTTGTTGGTCAATGCTTGACACCTATACATGCTTCACAACATCTGCCAAACTTTAGATTTCAGTTTTGATCAGACACTGAGTGAGGTTCCTCAATTCTTTACGGTTCTAAATGGGATACCCCAAACTGTTAAGCTGCCAGCTGAGGACAGATGAACTGAGTCCCCTTCTTGATTCACCTACTCCCTTGGTTAATTGCAGCAAGGTTAACTTACAAAAGATGCCTTTCCTTGTGGATATCTTTCTCCCTGACACATATGAACTTATGTTTTAAAAGGAACTAATTTGACCAGGCGTTGTTGAATTAATGCAAAGCATAAGTTTATTCCTACTGAAAACAAAAAATGCTGGAAATCACAGTGAGTCAGGCAGCATTTGTGGAGAGAGAGCAAGCTAACGTTTTGAGTCTAGAACAAAAACAGGTTGCTGGAAAAGCTCAGCGTGTCTAGCAGCGTCTGTGAAGAAAAAAATCAGAGTTAACGTTTCTGGTCCAGTGGCCCTTCTTCAGAGCTGATAGTAGCTAGGAAAGCATGGGTTTATGTGCAGAAGATAGGAAGGGGTATAGGGTAAGGAGTAAACGATAGGATAAAGGATCGAGCCCAAAGAGAGACCAGAGCAGCTGGATAGACAAAGGAGTTGATAACAACCTGACCAGGAGAGTGAATAGCTGTTAATGGGGGACTGTTAGTCACTAACAATAGATAGTGTGTAATGGCAGGCTATGTGGTAGCAAGGCCTGGTGTTTGGGGCGGGTGGCTAGGACATGGCCAGATCATTATCAACTCCTTTGTCTATCTCTTTTCTCTCTTTGGGCTCTATCCTTTATCCTATCATTTATTCCCTACCCCATCCCCATCCCTATCTTCTGCATATGAACCGACACTTTCCTAGCTACTATCAGTTCTGAGGAAGGGCCACCAGACCTGAAATGTTAACTCTGATTTTATTCTTCACAGATGCTGCTAGACCTGCTGAGCTTTTCCAGCAACTTCTGTTTTTTTCCTGATTTACAGCCTCTGCAGTTCTTTGGGTTTTTCTTTCGAGTCCAGATGACTCTTCTTTAGAGCAATGATGAAAAGTCATCTAGACATGAAACGTTAGCTTGCTGTCTCTCCACGGGAGCTGCTTGACCTCCTGTGATTTCCAGCAATATTTATTTTCGGTACAGATTCCAGCATCTGCAGTAATTTGCTCCTCCTTTATTAATTCCTACACATGGGAAGAAATACTCATGTGACATACAGTTTAGAAATAAGAACTGAGCCCAAAGGCTTAACAGTAAGAAAAGTTATACGGATCAGTCTCTGAAGTGTTCGTGAAGAGCAGACTGTGTTATTGGGTTGCACTGGTAGTAATAATGTTGGTAGATGAACAGACCATGTTTAAGGTTCTTAGTTTTGTCAGCTGATATAAGTTATTTTTGTCCTTATTCCACCTTTTTAACTGGTTTGCAGCACTTGGACTGAGAGGAGGGTCTTTCGCTGCAACACGAATTGACTCCAAGATAGTTCTTTGACCAAAACCTTCCAGCACATACACAGTTGAATGCAGTCTAATACCCACAAAAGTATTCGGTCTCACTCGTCCACTCCAGTCGATTTGAAACTTTTTTAAACCCCTGTCTTTCTGTATTCTTAAGTGTAAAAAAACACAAAAATATGTCTGTAGTTTGGGACATAATCCGCAGAGGTGGCTTGCGATTGAGCAGGGGCTCATCAGCCCTCACTATCTTTGTAATCACAAGAGATCACAGTCCAGTCTATTTCACATTTATTGGACATTTTTTAGGTGTTGCGTTACATCATTCTTATACAGAATGTTTTTAATATTTAAAAAACAATCTATTTGGATATCTTATGATAACTCCAGGGCAGGCTGTAGAGCTTGTGGACCACAGAAGATGCAGTTATTGTTTTTGTACCAGTTCTCTCTCAAAAAAACACACTTTAGAATGAAAGGCTAAAAATGTCTGTGTACTTCAGGGTTCTGACTTGTCATAACATAAAATATTGCTTCCTATAGGTCATATTCCTGACATACTTGGATTTGTGCTTCATCCTTGTGTATAGAAGCCATACGTGCTGCCTTAAAGTTATTTTGTTTAAAGTATCCTGAGTAAGATTTTCAGAGTAGAGTTGAAGCAGTAGCAGAAGCTGAAGCAGTAAACTTTGCTCAGTTTGAGAACCTAAATAATTTGATCCATGGTTGATTTTTCCTCATTCGTGAACAAAGCTGGAGGTTAACTGTAAGTGTGTTTTTATTGCTTTTGATGCCTTTTCTCTCCATATTAAATTGAAACATTTCATCCCTTTGCAGCCCCCTGACAATCAGAAACTTGGGTTGTTGGAAGCTCTTCTAAAGATTGGTGATTGGTATCATGCACAGTGTATCATGGATCAAATACCACCTTTTTATGCCACCTCTCACAAATCTATAGCACTTGCTCTCTGCCAGTTGATTCATGTCATCACAGAACCCTTATATAGAAGGTAAGGCACTTTGTAGGGCTCATTAAGTGTCATTTGTTTTGGAATTGATTTTACTCTCTGTGCTGTTTTAATGAGTTTTATTTTTTAAAGGAAGAGAAAAGGGTGTTCTTTTTTCCAGAAAAAAGTCCTGTAATTGTTTGCAGTACTGAAGGCATGTGTAACATTTTGGTAAAGTTTATCAAGTGCTGTCTGCCTTCTAACAACTTTTCGAGGTGTTCTTTTTTAATGTGCCAGACAAAATAGTATTGACGGATTGTTTGATCATGGATAGCGGAGTATGACAGATTTGCGCACGTAAATGCATCTTAAACACCTTATTGAGTTTATAATGGAAATAAGAGTCAAATAGATAACTTCACAATAAGTACTAAGTTGCATTTGATAGTTTACTTTATTTCATGATCTGCAAAGTTATTTGAAGTCTGTAATTAATCTTCACTCTCAGGGCATTGTCACTAAAATCACCTGATCATATGCAATTCCTGAGTAGTAAGAACACAAGAACTAGGAGCAGGAGTAGGCCGTCTGGCCCTTCGAGCCTACTCCGCCATTCAATAAGATCATGGCTGATCCTTTCGTGGACTCAGATCCACTTACCCGCGTTCTCACCGTATCCCTTAATTCCTTTATTGTTCAAAAACAAATCTACCGTTTTTAAAAGCGTTTACTGAAGTCGCGTCAACTACTTCACTGGGCAAGGAATTCCATAGATTAACAACCCTCTGGGTGAAGAAATTCCTTCTCAGTTCAGTCCTAAATCTGCTCCCTCTGATCTTGAGGCTATGCCCTCTTGTCCTAGCTTCACCTGCCAGTGGAAACATCCTCTCTACTTCTATCTTATCTATTCCCTTCATAATTTTATGTTTCTATAAGATCCCCCCTCAATCCAATGAATATAATCCCAATCTACTCAGTGTCTCCTCATAAGCCAACCCCCTCAACTCCGGAATCAACCTAGTGAACCTCCTTTGCACCCCCTCCAGTGCCAGTACATCCTTTCTCAAGTAAGGAGACCAAAACTGCACACAGTACTCCAGGTGTGGCCTCACCAGCACCTTGTACAGCTGCAACATAACCTCTCTGCTTTTTATTTCAATCCCTTTAGCAATGAAGGACAAAATTCCATTTGCCTTCCTAATTACTTGTTGTACCTGCAGACCTACCTTCCGTGATTCATGCACAAGGACACCCAGGTCCCTCTGCATAGCAGCATGCTGCAACTTTTTACCATTCAAGTAATAATCCTTTTTACTATGACTCCTACCAAAATGTATGACTACACATTTATTTACATTGTATTCCATCTGCCAGACCTTTGCCCACTCACTCAATGTATCTATGTTCCTCTGCAAAGTAACTTCAGCTGTTGCTGCTCGATTGATTTTTGGATAAAACAATATGAGAAAGTTCATTCTTTTGATTGACGTAAGTAATTCTGCAACATGTCGGCTTGTTGCAACAAATGCAGCTTTTGTCTCTGACCATTTTACATACAGTTTCTGTCATATCCATTTGTCATAGAGAAAACCACCATTTTAAACCCTTTTTTTTCATTATTTACTGGAGAGGATCCAAAGGAATTATATAAAAATGATCCCAGGAATGATGGACTTGTTGTTTGTGGAGCAGTTAAAGAATCTAGTTAGTACTTCATGGAGTTGAGAAGGATGAGGGACAATCTCATTGAAACTTACAGAATGCTGAGAGATCTGGATTGAGTGGACGTACAGCAGCTGTTTCTATGAGTAGAAGAGAATCTGACCTGATGGCACAGCGTCAGAGGGAAGGGATGACCCTTTAGAACTGAGATGAGGAGGAAATTCTTCAGCTAGAGGGTGGTGAATAAATGGAACTCACTGCTGCAGAAGACTGTGGAGGCCAAGTTATTGAGTGTATTTAAGACAGATAGGTTCTTGATTAGTAATGCAATCAAGTGTTATGGGGAGAAGGCAGAAGAATGGGGCTGAGGAACATGTCAGCTTTAATTGAATTGCGACACAGATTCGATGGGACAAATGGCCTAATTTTGCTTCTGTATCTTATGGATTAATTTCCTTCGGCCTTTTAATTATAGCTGTAGTCGGCAACTTCAGTGGTTGCAAAAGCTTTTGATGTTCCTTTTTATTTAAAGCAGCAATGAGTTGCTTGATAAATTATTGATTAATTGTTGCTCAATCCTGGCAAAGCATTATTTTTTTTTTCTGTTCTCCAGTGACACCTTCAAATTCAGCTGGTCCATTAGACCCAACTGTTGCTTCCCTGATTCAATTGCTACTAAACTGGACTAAAGTTCTGTTTCTGGTCTCAAGATTGCTTTAATAGTAAATGCTAAATCTCCATGAGTATTGTCTTCTCACTTGGCAAACAACTATAGATGCTCCCTACTTTAAAAATCCATCGTATTCGCCTTTGATTTTGCACTCAACAGCTTTGCCTCCTCAAAAGTTTCAATATGTTGTGGCCTCCTAAATATATGATCTTCCATCCTTCAATTACATTTTTGAATTTCTTCAATGCACCCTGCCAAATCCTGAAGCAATCCCTATTCAGCTCCCAAAGAACTGCTGACTGTGATTTGTCATGCTTGATTAGCTTTTATCGTCCCAAACTTCTCTGCCGTCTTTCTCTTGACCGAGCATACCACCCTCTTTCAATGTTTCTCTGTTGTTCAACAGAGTTGCCTCACTGGGTTCTACTGTTTATTTTGTTTATAATCAGGCAGTAAAACCTTCTTGAAATATGTAAAACAGAAAACAGAACCCAAGTGAACACTGTCCTATTGGAAAATGAGGCTGGGGCCATATAATGGGGAATCAGGAATTGCAGAGGAGTCGAATAAATACATTGCATCAGCCTTCATTCCAAAATTGATGAATATTAAAGGGACAAAAGGAGGAAAGAAAATAAAAACGATAACTCTTTGTATCAAAAAGTGCTAATGAAACTAATGGGGCTAAAGATTGATAAGTCCCCTGGAAGTGATGGAACGCATCCTAGGATATTAAACAAGATAGCTGCAGAGCTACTGGATGCACTAGTAGTAATCTCCCAAAAATTCTCAGATTCTGGAAAAGCCAGAGAGGATTGGAAAACTGCCAATGTAACACCTTTTTTAAAAAGGGAAGAAGAAAACACAGGTGACTATGCCTGTTCGCTTGACATCTGTTCGTGGAAAATCATAGAGTCTATTATGAAGGATATAATAGCAGAGCTTTTATAAAAACATAATATGATCGAGTTGAGATACCGTGACTTCATACAGCAGGTCATGCCTGATAAATTCATCAGAATTCTTTAACAGGTAATAAGTAGAATAGATAAACGGAAAGCAGAAGACTCCATGTATTTAAAGTTTCGGAAAGCATTTGAAAGGTACCGCACATTAAGCTACTTAATAGGGTAAGTGCCCATTTATTGCTGATGTCCTCTCGGTAGTTCCATACTCATCTAGACACTGCTTCTTGGTGAGAGACCGCAGTTCAAAATCAACATGTACAACCAGATAGCCATCACAGAGACATGATATGATTGCATAGTGAACAAAACTGTAATTTGAATATTGAAGGGTATTTGACATGTTGGAAAAAATAGGAAGCTGAAAGAAAGTGGTTATTCTGTCCTGTTAATTTAAGGGTGTTGTTCGTACAGTATTGATAGATGCTTTTTTGAGCTAATATCACAATGTTAGAATCTGTTTCGGTCAAGATAACAGTAAATGTAGGGGTCAGTTGTATGAGTAATTTATATACGTCTCCAAACAGTAATTGCAGTCCAGGACAGTGTACTGTAAGAATAGGGTATGTAAGCAATGTACCACAATCAATACGGATGACTTTACCAATCTGCTAATTAATATGTATATTTAAAGGTAGCTTGGAAAATGTGTTTGTATACAGTATTTGGGACAGTTTCCTAGAGCAGTATGATTGAGCACCAACCAGGGAGCATGATATTCAAGAATGAGACGTGATCTTAGTGAAACATGTATGATCTTGAGGAGACTTGACAAGGCGAGGGTATTTCTTCTTGTGACAGAAACCAAAACTTGTGGATATAATTGAGAGAATTAGAAGTCTCCTTTTTAAGACAGAACTGAGTTTTTTTTCCCCCCTGTGAGGATCCTTGGCATGTCGAATCCTGGGACTTTTATTTTATTCAATGCACAATTGGCCAGATTTTTGATTGATGAAGGAGTTGTGGGTTATGGGGCAGACAGGAAAGTGGAGTGTAAACCACAATCAGATCAGCCATGATCATATTCAGTAGCTGCGCAGGTTCAGAGCTAAATAGACTACCACTGTTCCGAAGTTCTATGTCTAGCATTCATATGCAATCATTATGCAGAAATGGGCCAACTTCTATGTGAATGCTCATGACATGCAGCTTCTTGAATGTGAACCATGATCCTCTTATTTTATTCCCTCACAGCCTTGCCTCTCCCTGTATCTGGAACCTTATTTATTCTCCACAGCCCAACGAGAGCCCTGAAATTCTTTTGACTCTGATCGCTGTCCATGTTTCATTGTTATCAACTACATGCGTAGCTGTCTGGCCCACCCTTTGGTATTCCCTTGGTCAGTCCCACTGTCTGAAATTGACCTCCGCTGTTAAGACCATCTTTAAATTCTCTGTGATTCTGAAAGATAGGATTTACATGCATTTGGAGAATCAAGGATTGATTAGGGATAGTCAGCATGGTGTATGAGGTAAATCGTGTCTCTCAAACTTGATTGAGTTTTTTGAGGAAGGAACCAAAATGTTTGAGGGCAGAGTGGCAGACATTGTTTACATGGACTCATTTGACAAGGTTCCGCATGGTAAGCTAATTCGTAAATTAGATTACATGGGATTCAGGGCGAGCTTGACAGTAGGAGACTGAAGGGAGTGATGGTGGATGGTTGTTTTTCAGACTGGAGCCCTGTTAACAGCGATGTTCCACAGAGATCGGTGCTGGGTCTGCTGCTTTTTGTCATTTATATTAATGATTTGGATGAGAATATTGGAGACATGGTTGGTACACTTGCAGATGACAGCAAAATTGGTGGTATAGTGGATAGTGAAGGTTATTTAAGATTGCAAAGAGATTTTGATCAGTTGGGTCAATGGGCTGAAGAGTGGCAGAATTTGGATGAATGCGAGGTACTACATTTTGGTAAAACGGAAAAGGGCCGGACTTATACAATCAAGGTTGGGGCGCTGGGGCAGTGTTGTGGAATGGAAAGACCTATGGGTTCGGGTACATAATGATTAAGGTGTTTAGAATGCTTCCTGCCGTTGCTCAGACCTATCGTTATAGGAGTTGGGATGTGATGTTGAAGTTGTATAGGATGTTGGTGAGACCTCTTCTGGAGTGTGCAGAATTGTGTGCAGTTCTGGTTGCCCTGCTATGGGAAGGATATTATTAAATTGGAGAAGGTTCATGAAGGATTTACTAGGATGTTGCCAGGATTGGAAGGTTTGAGTTGTATGGAGAGGCTAGATAGGCCAGGACCTTTTTTTTCACTGGATTATAGGAGGTTGAGCGGTGATCTTGTAGAGGTTTTTAAAATCATGAGGAACCTAAATAAGGTGAACGGCAAAGGTCTTTTCCGTAGGGTGGGGGAGTTCAAAACTAGGGGGCATATTTTTAAGGCGAGGGGAGAAAAATTCAAAAAGAGGCAACTTTTTTTAGACAGAGGGTGATTCGCGTGTGGAATGAACAGCCAGAGCAAGTGGTGGATGCAGGCAGAGTTACAACATTCAAAAGACATTTGGATAAGTACATGAATAGGAAAGGTTAGGAAGGATATGGGCCAAGCACAGGCTAGTTTGGGGATGTGGTCAGCATGGACTAATTGGACCAAAGGGCCTCTTTCCATGCTGTATGACACATTTTCCCAACTTTCCATTTTTTTCTGGTGGTTTTTTTTGACATGCCATCTATATTTATTCAGTTATGCTTTTCTGAAGTGTTTTGGTGATTTTCTGCACAAAGTTGATCAGCCTGTTGTATCCAAAGGAACAAAGTGATACATTGCTATAAATAACAACATAACTTACTAAAGATCGGAAATGTGTTAACAAATATGTAACTGCAAATTGCTGATACAGTTGATGCAACCAAAACTGATAGAAAACATTGATAAATGTATTAGCCTGTTCATGTTAAGTTGCTGTATGATGGTGCTGCCAATGGTATTTGTTTCATGATGTTTCAAGGAAATCTCGAGTCTTAAGTCCTGCCTGATTTTCAGTCCCCAGGCAAACGTCTCTTGAGCTGGCAGGAAAATACACTTGCCATTAGATCTCCAACCTTGGTCACTCTCACGATGTTTTATTTCTCTTTCTGTCTTTGATATTGACCAAGATCGTAGATTTCTGACTGACTTTGTTATTGTGCATTATGTGCTACAGTATTCATAGCATTATGGTGTATTTTCTGACTTGGTGTTTTAAAAAAACATTCATACAAAAAATTACATATTTACTTTAACAGCAGTCTGTAAATGCAGGTGAACTTTAAGCTTTTAAAATAGCTTTGAAAACCAATAAGTTTTAATAACTCTTTAAAGCTGACTGCAAATAGTTTATTGGACTTTCATAAGTCTGTCACCCACAGGTACAATATCTTGTATCTATGTAAATAACAACCTTAAATTTGTTAGGAAATAACAGATAGCCGAAAGCTGTCTCCAAATTCTATTTAAACCTGGATGGAAGTTCCCCTAAAATGACAACCAAGATTTAGCAGAGGAAAGTATACTTCCTCATTAAATCTCATCTGTCATGTATTTCTTGGCACACTTTGCTAATTTAGAGCTCTTTGTTTCCTGAAGAACATTTTAAAAAATTTATAACCACTGACTCAGTACCATTTTCATGTCAGTGTTGGAGTGGCACCAAATATTTATTTTTTCCCTTCAAATTCCTCTGAAATCCTATAAGTTCAGAGGATTCAAACAAATCTTCCAAAACTAAAATAGGCAGTGTTGCTTTGCTTTAAAAGCTTAAAGGAACATTTGGCATTGGACAGTGTTCCATAAACTAATACTCTACCATCAAATATTTTGTTGAAACGCAAGATATTTTTAGTGCCTAATGCAATTTTTGAAGGAGAATTGAATAAATTCATATTTACTTATCAGAAGTCTTAAAATTTCATGAGTTTAAAAAAAATTAGTTTTCTAGGCAACATGTGAAATACTGGACACAAACTAAAATACATCTAATCCAAGGAATTAGCTGTGGAATTTTTTGCACCTTGTAACTATAGGATAGGAACTAGTTTATATTGATGGATTTCTCGTCCTGCATTAGTCACTAATCTAATTATTGTGTTTGCTTCCCGTTATTTTTGTGTTCAAAACAATTATCTAATTTCCTAAGAATAATTCTGGGTGAGGCAGAATCCATATTTTGTGTAGAAAAATGTAGATGTTCCAGGTCAGACTGTTAACCGAACATTTGGGGAAAAGGAAGGTTGACATCAGCTCTATCCTGATGTTTACACAAAATCATAGTGTTCATACCTTTTTGTACATTTTATAAATGTCAACATTTTATCTGTTCTTTTTAATCAGTTTGGCTTGTATTTGTACAAAAGCTTGATATTTTGTTTGCAGAGTTGGTGTACCAAAGGGTGCCAAGGGAGCTGTAATTCCATCACTTAAAAATGAAAGGGCTCCAAAACCAGTAGAAACTTTTGAAGACTTAAGAAAAGAAGTTTTCAGCATGCTGTGCTACCTTGGACCTCACCTGTGGCATGATCCTATCTTGTTTGCAAAAGTGGTTCGAATAGGCAAAGCATTCATGAAAGAGGTTGGTGTGAACTATATGCAAATTCTCATTGACTTCTACATCATTATTCTAATATCCTTTGCATTTGTTGCGATTTCTCTCCGCTTTAATGTTCTGTAAGTTTAAAGGAGTGACATTTTCTGACCAGAAGCTTTTAATTTTTCATCAGGAGTTTTGAGTCTTTCATGATGTTTGGTAAAAGAATTAATGGCAACCTGTTAGGGTGAGCATTCAAGGATTTAGATTCTGTAACAAAAAAGGCACGGCTATACAGTATCAAGTCAAGATGGATTACTGTGGGGGTGGTGGGATAAGAACTTGTAGGTGATGGTCATAATGTCATAGAGGCCTACTGCACAGAAAATGATCTGCCCATCAATTTAAAAACAACCATCTATACATCGTAATGTCACTTTTTAGCTTGGCCCATAGATTTGTACACCTTGGCATAGCACCTGCCCATCTGAATAGCTCTTAGATATGAAGAGGGTTTCCACATTCACCACCCTTTTGAGCAGTGAGTTTCAGATTCTCACCACCTTCTGGTGAAAAAGATTTTCCTCATATCCTCTCTAAACCTTTTGCCGTTGAATTTAAGTCTATATTCTCTGGTCACTTTTTTCCCTTGGTGTAGGGATCAGTTTTTTGCTTCCTTCCTTATCATTACCCTCAATTTTATACATCTCAATTATGTCCCCTCTCCATCTTCTCTACTTCAAGGAAAATGCTCCAGGTTTCTCCAGTCTGTCTTCATAATTAAAACTCTACGGTCCAGGTAACGTCTGGTAAATCTCCTCTGCAACGTTTTCAGTGTAATCACATCCCTTCTATAATATAAATTCTGGAACTGCATATGGCACTCTGGTTGTGGCATAACCAACATTTTTTACAGTTCCAGCATAACCTCCCTATTCTTAAACTCTGTGTCTCAGCTAATAAATGCAAGTATGCCTTCTTAACCACTTTATCTACCTGTCCTGTTTCTTCAATGAACCAGTGAAGATGCATACCAGGGTCCCCCGATCCTTGGTGCTCCCCTGGGTTCTACCATTCGTCATGTTTTCCCTTGCCTTATTTGCCCTGTTCAAGTGTGCTTTCGAATACTTAACTGGATTAAATTCATTTTGCCACTGATCAGCCAATCTGGCCAGCCCGTCTTATCTTTCGATAATCTAAGGCTATCTTCTTTACTGTTTACCACCTCACCAATTTTCGTTTCATGCTTCATAATGTTTCCAAGTATCTGATGCCCTTGTCCCACCAAGTGGTTGAACTTGTGGGCTTGGTTACTGCTGTCTCAGGAACCATAGTGAGCTATTATATTGTGTCTTGTAGATGGTATACACTGCTATTACTGTGTGTTGGTAGTGGAGGGAGTGAGTATTGAAGGTGCTGGATGCGGTGCCAGTCAAGCATCTGGATTTTGTTTAGCTCTTTGAATTTCATGTTACATAGTGAGTGATTGGCTTCCGGAATGCATTGCCTAGGTTTGTGGTTGCAGCTGATGTTGCCATTTGTTTTCTGGAGGAAATTAGTTAATTTCCTGAGGATAGAAGGTTTACAGGGTAGGGGAGAATGGCAAGCGACATGGCTCTTGCAGGAGCTAGCACATGCAACAGACAGAATTACCCCTCTGTGTTCTTTGAAATAGAAAGATTGAATGGGTGTATTAATGACTGAGATGATGACAAGAATATGTACAGATGTTAATCTTGTAAACTGAATAAAAATAAATGTGTCATTCAAGAACTCCTAATGTAACTTTTGTATAAAGCTTTTGGAGTATGGGCAGTTTATGTAGAATACTTAGAAATTAAATTGAGGGTTGAGACAAAAGTGTTTGGAATGCAAACTAGCAATGAAAGATCATAGAAACTGGTGCAATGCACCAGTAATGACATAGCAATTACTTTGAGTGTGAAATATCAAGTCTAGTTTATGGAAAGGCACTGACCATTATGACTACCTTAGGTTTACTAGAACTAATTTCTTCCTTAGTGATTTTATAACAAGTCAACTTATAAGCTATGACACACACACTGAAAGGTTCTATTTCCGTGTGACTACTCAAATATTAGTTCCTTATGATTACTTAATAGGGCAAGGCTGAATTAATATTAAACATTAAACAAGAGTAAACTGGTAGAATTGACAATAAATATGAGAGTAATTGCTGCAATTACTCTGGGCATGCCATTATCGTTGAGTTAATTCAACAGTATCTTGTTAAGGTTTGAAGTAGGGCAAAACAGATGGTGTATTATGCAGTCCTTCAAAACCACAAAGTTTTGTACAAGAACCACTTGGAATGAACTTAAGGAATCAGGCATTTTATTGTAGGATGATACACAATGAACGAAGGAGGGGCATTCGGAGTTTCAGTCAGCAGTGCATGAAGAAAGACGAACAACAGCAGAGGATTTTCACTTTTGAGTAACTTTTTGGGAATTTTTTTTTTGCTATTGTACTTATTGTTTGCTATTTGTAGTATAGTTTCATTACGTTGTAGTGGATATCACAATGCTGTGTATGTTGTTCCAAGTCCTCTTTGTTTGGCCTTAAATCAACCAACTCCTCAGGCACTGATCACCTGTGATGCTATTTCACACATTGAATCTGAAGCTGACTTTAGCTTCTTGCTGTCATTAGTGCAGGTTGGGCATTTTCACTGAAAATGAACCCTGCTCTTAAATGTTCACATACAGAAATTTTTGATTTGTGTCATATCTAATCAATGAATTTGTATTCCTGTATCATGTATATGTAGAGCAAGTTGCTGGTTTTCTAATAGTCTTAGTGCAGGAATGGAAGTCAGTTGTAGCTAAACACATGCTATTGATACTTCTGTTGTGAATGCATTGGTGATTATTTTGTTTTATAATCGCAAAGTCAGAAGTCACATGACACCAAGTTATAGTCCAACAGTCTTATTTGAAATCTCCAGCTTTTGGACCATTGTTCCTTTGTCCTGTTCAGAGATGTTATTACACACCCTTTGAGCAAGTGAGACTTGAACCTGGGACTCATGGTTCAGAAACAGGGATACTACTTTTGAGCCACAGAGAATGCTTTGAATACATGAAGGTCCTCAGGCGAGTGCAACGGAGCTAGGTCTGTGGTACCACAGGTGATAAAGCAGTACAGGAGGAGAGGAACAGTGATAGGAGATTCCGTATGTTTTTGCTGCAGTGAATGTAACTCCAGTGTTGTGTTATCTCCGTGATGCCACAGTCAAGGATATCACTGACCAACTACAAGGCAATCTTTAGCAACAGTGTAAGAAACCAGAGGTTGTCGTCCACATTGTACCAACAACATAGTTAGGAGTAGGAATGAGGTCTTGAAAGCAGACTTTTGGGAGTTATGAAGGAAATTAAAAAGCAGAATCTTGAGAGCAATAATCTCGGGATTATTTCCAGTGTCACATTAAAGTGAATGTAAAAATAGGTGCTTTGGTAGATTGAACATGAGGCTCGTGTGTTACATTTGAATTTATGAAGCAGGAACAGAAGTAGACCACTGTGCTCCTTGAGCCTATGCTGTCATTCAAATAGATTCTGGCTGATCTGTTTCTGTCAGAATTCGACAATCCCGTCTGCCCCTGACAAACTTAGTTTCTTGTTAGGCAGAGGAGTCATGGAGTCATACAGAACAGAAAAAGACTTTTTGGTTCAGCTTGTCTACGCCAACCAAGTTTCCCAAATTTAAACTAGTCCCATTCGCCTGCGTTTGGCCCATATCCTTCTAAATGTTTTGTATTCATGCACCTGCCCAAACGTCTTTTAAATTTTGTAACTGTACCTGCCTCTACCATCCCTCTGGCAGTTCATTCCACATAGGAATCACCCTCTGTGTGAAAACGTTACCCCTCAGGTCTCTTTAAAGCCTTTCTCGTCTCATCTTAAAAATATGCCCTCTAGTTTTGAACTCCCCTACCCTAGGGAAAAGATCTTTGCTATTCACTTTATCTATGCCTCTCATGATTTTATAAACCTCATACGGTCACCCTTCAACCTCCTACACTCCAATGAAAGAAGTCCCAGCCAATTTTTATAACTCAAACCCTCCAGTCCTAGTAACGTCCTTGTAAATCTTTTCTGCGCCCTCTCCAATTTAAAAATATCCTTTCTGTAGATGGACGACCAGAACTGTACACAGTACTGAAAAAGTGGCCTCACCAACACCAGTCATTACATGATGTCCCAATTCCTATATGTAATAGTCTGAGCAATGAAGGCAAGCATGCCAGTTACTCTTCTCATCACCCTAACAACGTATGATGCAACTTTAAAAGAATTATGTACCTGAATGCCTAGGTATCTATGTTCAACAACAATACCCAGGGCCCTACTGTATAAGTCCTGCTGTTGTTCGTCTTACCAAAATGCAACACCTTGCATTTATCCAAATTGAACTCCATCTGCCACTCCTCAGCCCATTAGCCTAACTGATCAAGATCCCTTTGTAATTTTAGATAACCTTCTCCCCTGTCCATTTTACCACAAATGTTCTGTCTTGAAGCTATTCAATGCTTCTACCACCACCTAAGACAGAGAACTCCAAAGCTGCACAGCCTTCCGAAGGAAACAAAATCACTCATCCCTGTCCTATAAAGGGAAACTACTGATTTTAAAGCTATGTTCCTCGTACTAGACTCATGAAGGGACATAGTTTCCGTCTGCACCTTGTCAAGACCATTCTTGATCATATACACTTGAATTAAGTCACTGACCTTACTCTTCACAACTAGCCAACATACTTAATCTGTCCTCCTCAGACAGCTGACTCATTCCAGGTATCAATCCAATAAATCTCTTCTGAATGACCTTGTAACGTTCTTCCAGTAAGGAGAGTGAAACTGCAGACTTTTTTAAAGATCTCACTCATGGATGATTGAAGCATAATTGTTGGTTTTAATTTCAATTCCTCATGTAATAAAGGCTAGCAACCCATTAGCCTGGATAAGTGCATCTTCAACAGCCCTTGAGAAACTTGACATTATCCAGAATAAAGCAGTCTAATTGATTGGCACCACATCCTCAAACAGTCACTCACTCCACCATTGATGCACAGGTACCCTGCATAAATTCACCAAAGGTCTTTAGACAGCACTTTTGAAAACGAACAACCTGTATCATCTGGAAGGACAATGTCAAGCAAAAACACGAGAGTATCACCACCTTCAAGTTTCACTCCAAGCTGCACACAACTGTGATTGGGAACTCTATCATCATGCCTTCAGTGTCACTGAGTCAAAATCTCAGAACTTCCTTCCCAATAGCATCATCTGTGTGTCTACATCAAACGGACTGCAATGGATCAAGAAGGCAGCTCACCATCACCATCTCAAGGGCCGTAGGAAACGGAGAATAAACACTGGCTGAATGAATAATAAAAACAATCAAAACCCTGTGCCCCATGGATTTCCGCATTCATTCTGTTTAAGTCGTACTCTGCTTTTCAATCCATCCAAAGTGAACAGTTCAACATTTTCCGACATTATACTCCTCTGACAGCTTTTTAACCCATTCACCTGTTTCTGGTTGCAAACTCTTCATCGTCTTCGCTAGATTCTTTCCTATCTCAGTTTGTGCCTCCGCTCCTCATATCTAACTCATTGATATGTTGTAAAATGTTGAAGTACCAGCCGTCAGAAGACATCAGAAGCATTTGGACGATTCAGGGATCTGGACAAGCTAAACCATTTACATCTTAACAGGACCAGGACTGATATCTTCACTGGGAAATTTTGGTGGTGCTGAAAGATTTAAACTAGCTTGTTGCTGGGATGGAAACCTCAGGAATAGCTCAAATTGGATGCAAGTAGGAATGAGTGAATGAAGAAGATAAGCAAAACCAAGGCCAGCATTAGCTGAGCTGAGAATGAAGAATAATGTTCAAAAGACAAAGTTAGGAGCGCTTGGCCTGAATTCATGCAGTATTTTTAAGGAGGTGAATGATTTCAAGGCATATATTGAGCAAATAAGGGTTATTTAACTGCCATTTGCAGAAACATGGCTGTGGATGACCAAGACTGGGAAATGAATATTCAGGAATATCAGCATTTAGTAACAACAGGCAAAAAGGACAAGGAGATGGTGTTGTAATGATAATAACAGATAGGATCAGTGGATTAGTAAGGAAGGATCTCAGAACGGAAAAACAAATCTGTTTGGGTGTAGAGGAGAAACAGCAAAAACCAGCAAATACCAGTCGGAGTTGTTTATAGGCCACCAGTATTGTGAGTCATGGTATTAATCAGATTAGGGAATCATGTAGAATGGATGATATGGTAGTCTTGGGTAACTTCAACATGTATGTAAACTGGATAAACATAATGAGCTTAATGCTGTGAATGATGAGTTTCTGAAGTGTTAGAAATGGATTTTATGCAGCAGTATTTGCACTTATCAACTATAGAACAGGCTACTATATATCTAGTCTTGTGTAATGAAGAAAAAGCCTCAACTTTGAGGGATGAGTGACCATTATATGATAGAATTTTCCGTTATGCTTCAAATTGAGGTAGGCAGGTCAGAAGCCAGGCTATGAAATTTGAGCAAAGGAAGTTTTGAAAGTATGATGTGCAAATTGGTTGAATTGGGAAAATAACAGGCATGACGGAACGTCAGCAGTAGATGGTTTTTGAATAATTATTTCACAGTTTAGAGCAACTGTACGTTCCTTCAAAGTGCAAAAACATCCTAACCATTGCTAAAAAAGAAATTAAGTATTTTACAAAATTAAAAGAAAAGTGATATGATGTTGCCAGAATAAATCATAAATTTGAGCATTGGGAGGAGTTTTGAACACAGCAAATGGAAACCAAGAAGCTGATGCAGAAAGAATATGATGTTAACTAACCAAAGACACAAAAACAGACTGCAAAAGCTCTCTTGGTATTAAAAAGAAAATGTTTGCTGAGAAAAATGTAGGTTCATTACAAGCAGAGTTAGAGTTTATACTAGGAATAGAGAAATGGCAAGAATGCTATATGTTTGTTGTGTGCCTAGCTTCAGTGAAGCAGGTGTTAGAAGTCTCTCCAGAATTAGAGATCGAAGGGACGAGGGAGAATGAGAAATAGAAGGAAATTAGTATTTGGCCGAAGGTTGTGGTGGAGAAAGTGAAAAGACTGAAGATTACTTTGTTCCATTGATCGGATACTGTATATTGCAAACTGTTTTTAAAAAAAAAAGTGATGTATTGGTGAGCATCCTCCAAAATTCCATAGGTTCTATAATCATTGCTGCAGATTGAAAGGTAGTAAATGTCCCCCCACAATTTAAGATGGGAGGGATACAGAAAATAGGGAATTACAGACCCATGTACTTCAGTGGTGAACAAAATGCCGGAATAATCGTAACGTACTTGGATTTTCAGAAGGGTTTCTTTTTAAAAAAAAAAAAAGTCTTTCAGAAGTTGGTTTGTAAATTTGAAACAAGTGGGTTAGAAGGTAATATACCGGAATCGATTAAGAATCGGTTGGAGATGGATAATAGAAAATAGAAATAAAATTCCTGCGTTGCATGCTGTGAATAGCAGGTACCATAAAGATGTGTATTTAGGCCCTAGTTATTCACAATCAATGTCAATCTTTTGAGTGTGGGAACCAAATGTAATATTTCCAAGTTTGTGAATGGCGCAGATGTAAGGGAAAATGTGCTGTGAGGAAGATGCAAAGTGGCTTCAAGAAGGTTTGGACAAATTTGAATGAGCAAGAACATATCAGATGGAGTGTAATGTGGAATATGTGAGGTTATCCACCTTATTAGGAAGAGCAGATGCACAGAACATTTATTTAGCGGTAAGAGCTCAAAAAGTATAAATGTATAAAGAGACTTTGTCATTAAGTCGCTAAAGGATAAAATGCAGGTGCAAAAGGCATGATGCTATGTTAGCTTTTATCGCAGGAAGAATGAAGTCTAGCTTTAATTGTATAGAACCTTATATAGACTTGTACAGAATTGTATAGACTATTCCTGATGCACTTTGGACAGTTTTGGTCCCCTTATCTTATTGTGATGGAGGGAGTGCAACCAAGGTTCACTCGAGTTTTTCACGGGATAACAGGAATGTCCTATGAAGAGAGATTGGGAAGACTGGATGTGCATTCTATCCAATATGTGTAGCATTTTGAAGTATAAGAGATGTTGAAACTTAGAAAATACTTAAAAGGGACACAAAAGGTAGATTCAGGTGAGATGCTGATCCTAATGGAGGAGCCTAGATTAAGGGGACACAAATTTAAAAGGGAGATGAAATTTTGTTTTAAACTGAGAGGCTTGTGAATCTTTGAAATTCTCTGCTCGAGAGCACTGTGGCAGCTCAGCATCAGGCATGTTTAGGATAGAAATTGACAAATTTTCAAATAATAAATGTGCAAAGACAGGTGGCATCATTTTTTTGGGGGGGACAAGGTGGAGACCACGGAAGGCACCAAACTAGATGATCAACCATGATCGTGTTGAATAGCAGAGCAGGCTCAAAGGGCTGTATGGGATGCTGTTATGTTCCTGTTAGTTTATGACATTTTATTATGTTTTAAAGAACACAACATGAATGATTATGTTCAGGATTCTGACAAGGTTTGGTCTGGAAAAATCACCGATCTTTTTTGAAATGGAGAAGTTGATCCAAATGATGAGCTTGAACTTATTCTATTTGCTATTGTTATACAGTTATGTTGTTGTGCTTCTGATTAGATATGCAAAACCAATAATTAGGCTGATGTAACTGGTACTAACGTGGTCATTGTTTTGACTTCTGGTTAAACAATGGTGATAACACATTTTACCATTCATTTTACAGCATTCATCAGATGGCAGTAAGCCAGAGGACAAGGAAAAAATGGTAAGTTCCCATATTTCATTGAAGATCAGAATGTGCATATTTCTTGCTCCGACATTGTGTGGAAATGTGTGCGTATATTAATTATATTATGCTAGGTTTCTGTGGAAACAATTCTGCTATAAATCTTTTTTTACATAGCCACTTAAACAAACATATTTCTGGTAATTTGCATCAAACTTAGTTGGTCTGGGAAGTATTGTTGTCATAGGTATTGTAATTACAGTATAACAATAGCTGGTTATGCAGCAAACATATGAAACTGCTAAAAATACCAGTAGTAGTATGATGTGGACTGCCCGGGGACGACAGTTTATTTGCATTGCTTTGACTCCTTTTGGACAATGAAAAATTTGGTGAGCTAACATT
>NC_063345.1:26716274-26729991 GCF_021869965.1 Rhincodon typus | reverse complement strand
CCCAAAACAGAAGGAGTCAACCAGATTATCTTTATTCACCCCCAAAAAACAGTAAAGGGTTTCAGGGTCAGCATTAGGCTGTGAATTTGATTCTTAAATGGAACTTGGGTTCCAAGAACATGACTTGTGTTGCTGGATTAGTAGTGGGGGAGCTTGGTCATTATTTAATGGAGCAGAGAAAGGAGGCCAGCTGCAGGACAGCAACTGAGGAAAAATACATGATTAATGTAGAGAAGATTGCTGACAGGACAAAAAGTAAAAAAAGGTACATAACCTCATCAGTTCAGTTAAAAAAACTGAAAGTGAATACTTCACCGGGCTGTCGGTAAAAAAGGATATTGTTGGGGAAAAGAGTTAAATCTTGCTTTTCTCAAAGTACATGGTACAAAGCTGCCAAAGTGATTGAAAATGCTTAATAAATTGCCAAGAACACAGCTTGTGTCTGTCAATCTACATTTCACTCTGGAAAGAGTCTTGGCTAGTGTTACCATCAGCTGAAGTCATAACAGTAAAGAAAGATGACCAATAACATTTTGCAGAGCCAATTAAAAACTGGGGCAAATGCACAGGATGATACAAAGCTAAGCTGAAGTATTGCAGAGATGAAAAGTTAACAGCATTCTGCACTTATTTTTCAGTTCTATTTATATTAAATTAACTATTCAAAAAATGAAGTTCCACAGGTTGCAAAAGACAGCTTCTTACAAGGGTTTACATGAATGCTGTATGGGTGTGTCAGGGAGAACAGAACCCAGATATGACAAAACCAGCTATTACCCTGTAGGGCCCCATCCTGAATTACCACTGCCTGTTCTCCTGAAGCAGTGCAGAGTTTCCGGTTTCAGAGAGAAAAGTATTGAACAGTTGCCAACCTTATGTCCAGCAAAATTTAAGCTGGATTTCATTTTTGATGAGTTTCCAATCATTTCATTACCACTGACAGTAAGCCACACATGCAACTCTTTACATTCATCCACACTGGGATTTGTTTTGGAGAAACAGCCTTTAACCTGGTGAAGATATTGCAAAATTAACAGCTTTTATACAGTTGATCCACAAGCCTGATAATTGCTTAAAAGCTACACATTAAATATTAAATGGTTAAATTAAAACACTAACACTTAGTTCTTAAATTACACTCACACCTTGTTTAATACAAGTAAACATCTCAGGAATGGAACTTACTTTGGAGTTGGAGTACAATTTCTTCAACTGAACATCATTGACAAAGTCACGGCCTTTCTGTTCTATCAGGAAAGCACACCTATTTTGGATAATAGCTGTTATTTTCCAGCAATTTCTCAGCACATATTTACGTTACAACTGAAATTACATTGGAAGCATCAAGTCTTCTGCAACATTTCTTTATTTCCCCCCAAGCTTCTATTTGAGTAAAGTCTCATGAAGCCTGGAATCTGTACCCTACTAACAATCTCAAAACAGGTCAAAGACCAGATTTTTTAAAAAAAAGTGCTGTGTGCAACTAGATTTTTCTGACAAAACAACGCCAGAGGGAAATAATTTTCCTTGAAGGCAAAGTTCCACTTCAGGACTGGTGACACATTAGCTTTGCAAAGCTAGAGGGGCAAAACAATAAACATGCAGCATAGCAAACATAGGCTACTCTTCATTAGTCTGTTAAAAACAAAACACAAATTGAACACTGGTGTTCAATCACATTTTTTATTCCCAAAGACCTCAGGATGATAGCAGGGAGTTCTCACCAAGGTAGTGTACAGAATGAAATATTACACCAGACTGGGCCTGATCAGAGCAATACAGATCTAACATACCTTCTCCTTTGTATTGGAACTCAGACATTTGCCTTAACTATTTACTGTCAACAGATGCAAATAAAGGCAACAACAGATGTAAAAATCAGCTGAGTGACAGGCAATTAGAGTAGTTTACAAGTATATTTTCCAGTTTGAAGGAAGGCTTTAAGTCAAGTTAAGGAGTTGTTTTGGGACCTCTGCTCTTATTGATAAGAACAATCTAGGCCTTTGTGCAGAAGGTACAATTTCAATATTTGATAACAAAGCTTCAAAAGTTTATGAACACTAAGGAGGATAGCAGAGAATAAAAGATGCCTGATGCAAAGTGCAGAGAAATGGCAGATGACATTTAGCAGTGAAGAGAGCAGTTTATATTGCATTTTTCTTCACAAAAGGAGTATAATTGTAAAAAGGAGGGTGGATGAACAATCATAGCAGGGCAGATTCAGTGATTACAAAAGCATGTAAGATCCAAGGCTTGATTAATGGGCATTGAACAGGGAAGTGTCAACTCATGAAATGCTAGAGACTTGGAGGAATTACAAAGTGATGCTTCAGTTATATTTGGTATTGCTAAGACCACAGTGAATTCTGTGTGCAGTTTTGCTAACTTCCTTGAAGGATGTAAATGCATTTCCAACAGTTCAGAGTTGGTCTACTAAACTGATACCTGAACAGGAATAGATTATTTGAAGAGGACTGGTTCAACAGGTTGGCTTGTCTCCACTGGGAGTTGAGGAATGAGGGTTGAAAACAGGGTAAATTGATTGAATTAGAAGATTCTGAAAAAAAACATTTAAGCAGATGTGGAAAATAGGTTTCATCTTATGGAGAAGTCCAGAAGAAAATTTTTGTCTGAAAAAAAAAAAAAAAAATAGATTAGTGGCCTTTCAGGACAGATGAGAAGCCATTATCTGCAATATGTGCAACTTGGGTATTCCCTGCCTCAAAAGGTGGCGGCAGTAAGGTAATTGCAGAGGCACATCTGGACATTTCCTTTCCTCATAATGCAGAACAGAAGGGATTACAGTTAACACGGTGTAGAGCTGGATGAACACAGCAGGCGAGCAGGAAAGCTGACGTTTCGGGTCGAGACCCTTCTTCAGAAATGGGGGAGGGGAAGGGGATTCTGAAATAAACAGGGAGAGAGGAGGAGGCAGATAGAAGATGGATAGAGGAGAAGATAGGTGGAGAGGAGACAGACAGGTCGAAGAGGCGGGGTTGAAGCCAGTGAAGGTGAGGAGTTAGGGAGGGGATAGGTCGGTCCAGGGAGGATGGACAGGTCAAGGAGGTGGGATGAGGTTAGTGGGTAGGAGATGGGGGTGGGGCTTGAGGTGGGAGGAATGGTTAGGAGGCGGGGACTAGCTGGGCTGGTTTTGGGATGCGGTTGGGGGAGGGGAGATTTTCAAGCTTGTGAAGTCCACATGGGAACCCTGCAGCCCAAGGGTATCAAAGCGAAAGACGAGATGCTGTTCCTGCAGCTTTCGGGTGGCGTCATTGTGGCAACGCAGGAGGCCTAAGATGGACAAGTCGTCCAAGGAGTGGGAGGGGGAGCCGAAATGGTTCGCGACTGGGAGGCGTAGTTGTTTGTTGCGAACTGAGCGTAGGTGTTCCGCAAAGCAGTCCCCAAGGCTCCGCCTGGTTTCCCCGATGTAGAGAAGGCCACAACGGGAACAGCGGATACAGTATACCACATTAGCAGATGTGCAAGTGAACATCTGTTTGATGTGGAAGGTCTTCTTAGGGCCTGGGATGGGGGTGAAAGGGGAGGTGTAGGGGCAGGTGTAGCACTTGCTTTGGTTGCAGGGGAAAGTGCCGGGGCTGGAGGGGAGCGTGGAGCTGACAAGGGAGTCACAGAGGGAGTGGTCCCTCTGGAAAGCAGATAAAGGGTGGGGAGGGAAAAATGTCTTTGGTAGTGGGGTCAGATTGCGGAAATGTTGGAGGATGATGCGTTGGATTCGGAGGTTGGTGGGGTGGTACGTGAGGACGCGGGGGGTGGTGGATTCTGTTGTTTCGGTTGTTATTGCAGGTAGGGGGTGTGAGGGATGAGTTGCGGGAAATGCGAGAGACACAGTCGATGGCATTTTCAACCACTGCGCAGGGGAAGTTGTGGTCCTTGAAAAACAAGGACGAGGACATCTGGGATGTCCGGGAGTGGAATGCCTCATCTCGGGAGCAGATGCGAACAGTTCATCCACTTCACTAACAGGAATTGGGAATAGGGGATGGCCCTTCTGCAGGAAGGTGGGTGAGAGGAGGTGCATTCTACATAGCTGTGGGAGTCGGTAGGCTTGAAATGGATATTGATTTCCGGGTGGATGACAGAGATGGAGACAGAGAGGTCCAGGAAGGAGACAGAAGTATCAGAGATGGTCAGGTGAACTTAAGGTTGGGGTGCAAGGTGTTAGTGAAGTGGATAAACTGTTCGAGCTCCTAGTGGGAGCACGAGGCGGTGCCAATACAGTCATGACTGTAACGGAGGAAGAGGTGGGGGATAGCTTGTGTAGCTTTGAAAGAGGGATTGTTCCACGTAACCTACAAAGAGGCAGGCAAAGCTTGGGCCCACGGCCACCCCTTTGTCTGTAGGAAGTGGGAGGAATTGAAAGAGAAGTTGTTGAGGGTGAGGGTGTCAGTGGAGGGGGACTGGTCGGGCCTGCGGGACAGGAAGAAGCGGAGGGCCTTTCCGCCATCTGCATGGGGACTGGATGTCCATGGTAAAAATGAGGTGTTGGGGACCAGGGAATCGGAAGTTTGGGAGGAGGTGGAGAGCATGGGTGGTGTCATGGACGTGGGTAGGGAGTTCCTGGACCAAGGGGGAAGAAAATGGAGTCGAGATAGGTGGAGATAAGTTCGGTGGGGCAGGAGCAGGAGGAGACAATGGGTCGACCAGGGCAGTCAGGTTTGTGGATTTTGGGAAGGAGATAGAAGCGGGCGGTGCGGGGTTAGGGAACGATGAGGTTGGAGGCTGTGGATGGGAGGTCACCTGAGGTGCTGAGGTTGTGGATGGTCTGAGAGAGATGATGGTTTGGTGGTCGGGGGTGGGATCATGATCAAGGGGGCGGTAGGTGGTGGTGTCGGATGGGTGGCGCCTGGCCTCGGCGACGTACAACTGCACCTCCCTTGTCTGCGGGTTTTATGGTGAGGTTGGGTTTGGAGCGGAGGGCTGCACGTTCTGCAGGGGAGAGGTTGGAATGGGAGAGAGGGGTGGAGAGGTTGACGTGATCGATGTCTCGACGGCAGTTATAAGTTCGGTGGGGCAGGAGCAGCCATCCTGGACTGTCATTCAAATACTGCTAATCTGTTTAAGCCATTGTGGATTTGATCTGAAAAGTGTGTCAGCACCTCACTCAAATTCCATGAAATTTTACTCCAGCAAGGGATAGTGGCAAAGTGAAGAAGAGAAGCGCAAATAATCTGAAACAAAAAAACAACACAGGAGCAAATAATTTTGCTAACGTTAAATGGAAGTTGCTGGAAACATTTGGCATTTTACCCTGGAAACCACTTGGCATGTTGCTCCCAGGCTTCATCAGAAGACTCCCAATTTCTGAGGCCTCCATCACAGTGAAAACACTTCACATTGTCGTCGTCACCTGGAAAAATTAAGACCAAAACAGCATTTTTTGAAACCTTAGTGGTTTCATTTAAGGGTTGCACAACATGTCTTCCAAATTCAAAAACATTTTGGCGAAGTTTTTCATACCTTGCCTCTCTCACAAATACAATATGTTCGCTCCAGTTAAGAAAAATGTTAGTTTATGCAATTTGGGAGTCCCTGGCTTGGCAAGCACGAGTTGTTGTCACCATTACTTCTGGGTATTTGGGGACAGACAAGCCAATTTTCTGCACTACCACAGTTGCAGATCTACTCACGCCAAGAATTGGGAAAGCAGTTCCATTTAGGTCAAAATTCTGGAATGGTAAATGCAGTTCTAAGTCAAATGGGAGGGACAGGGCTTGGAGTGGAACTGACAGGTGGTGTTTGATGCATCTGCAGGCCTCATTCTTCAATTTCAAAGATGCTATTTGAAAAATTACACCACCTTGTGTGTTACTAGATCCCAAAGACTACCATGATTTTAAATTAGTTGCTCGATTTGTAGACCGCTGGCTTGACAGATCATTTTCAGCCACAAGTAACAAATGGATGATTTCTCTCTGCCTCCTTCAGTGGTCCCAAACATCAGGTGCCAGTTTAGCTACTTTTGAAAGTCACCCTGTACAAGAGTTATTGTACATCTCTGGGCCATGTGGGCATCAAGTCAGGCCTCCTGGTCTACAAGCAAGGACACCACCACTGCATGACAAAGCCCTCCAGCCATTTGACTTTACTTAATGATATCAAACAGCTTAAAAAAAAAAACACACTACCAACTACTGGGGCCTGACAACATTCTAGCAAAAAGGACTGAAGACTTCAGCTTCAAAAACAGCCATGACCCTAGCCAAGTTGTTCCAGTACATCTATAAACACTACTATCTACCAAGCATTGTCAACTGTTTCAGAATGATGTCCCCATCACAAAAAGGGCCAATCCAATTCAGCAAATTAACACCCTGTCAGTCTACTCTAAGCCATAAAAGCAGGTGTCACTGCTGGCATCAAGTAGCGCTTACCTCAACGAACACCAGTCAACAGGTTTGGGTTTCACCCAGATCACTCAGTTCAGGAACCAACTGGAGCCTTGCTCCAAACACTGATGAAAAAAAAAAAAACTGAGCTCCCACATAAAGGGGAGAATTACTTCACTGAATATGAAAGCATCATTTGAGCATGTATAGTTTCAAGTGAGCCCAAACAAAACCAAATGAGCAAAGTGAAAAACAAAAAGGCATCTCATACTGGTTAAAGTTAGTCACAGTACCAGTTGTCTTAAACTCAACACCTTCAGATGCTTCAATGACCTTCCTGCCATTCTAAAAAAAGTCAGTCATACAGCATGGAAACAGACCCTTTGGCCCACCTTGTCTGCACTGATCACGCATCCCAATCTTACCTCATCCCATATGCTAGCATTTAGCCCATATCCCTCTAAACGCTTCCTCTTCATATACCCACCCAGATGCCTTTTAAAAGTTGGCATTGTACCAGTGTTCATCACTTTGAGCACCCCATTCCATACATGCACCATCCCATGTGACAACATTGCCCTTTTCAAATCTTTCCCCTTTCACAATAAACCCATGCTCTCTAGTTGGAGTCCCCCACCCCGGGGGGAAAAAAAAAAAAAAAAAAAGGACCTTGGTTGTTCACCTTATACTTGCCCCTCATGATTTTCAAAGCTTCTGCAAGGTCACCACTCAGTGGTGAAAATAGTCTAGCCAATTCAGTTTCCCCCCGAAAGCTCAAACCCTCCAATCCTGGCAACATCCTGCAAGTATTTTCTGCACTCTCACATTTAGCATATTCCTAAAGGGAAATACTGTACACAGTATTCCAAGAATGGCCTCACCAATGTCCTGTACAGCCACAATATGACATCCCAAAATCTGTACTCCATGCACAGACCAATGAAAGCAAGCATGCCAAAAACCACCTTCACCACCGTGTCTACCTACACCCCTAAACATCTGTTTGGCAACACTCCCTAGGGCTGTACCATCACATCTGCAAGTCCAGCCCTGGTTTGCCTTTCCAAAAAGAGTGCAGCTCCGCATATCTGTCTCTCTTTGGCCCATTGGTCCATCTGATGAAGGTCCCATTATGACACATACTTCTTAGGTTCACATCGAAATCATTTACATAAATGACAAAAAGCAGTGGACCATCTTCAACTGTTGTGGCACACCACTGGTCACAGGCCTCCAGTCTGAAAAACAACCCTCTACCACCACCCTCCGTCTCCTACTTTCAAGCCAGTTCTGTATCCAATTGGCTAGCTCTCCCTTTATTCCATGTCATCTCACCTTACTAACCAGTTGGCCGTGCAGAAGTTGGTCGAATGCTTTTCTGAAGTCAATATAGACAACATCTGCTGCTCTGCCTTCGATCTTCTTTGTCACCATTTCCAAAAAAACTCTCAAATTAGAGAGACATGATTTCCCCATGCACAGAACCATCGTACCTATCCCCATCAGTCCTTGCCTTTCAAAATTAAAAATGTAAGTCTGTCCTTCAGAAACCCCTCCCAACATGCCCACCACTTAAAAAGCAACACCAACTATTACCCAGCCTCCAGTCTTTTGGCACGTCACCACTGCTGAGATTTGTATCATTGATAGCCAAAGGGCTCAGCAATTTCTTCCCTAGCCTTGCACAATCCTGAGATACATCTGTTGAGGTCCCGGGGGTTTGTCTACCTTTATGCATTTTAAGGAGCTCCAGCACCACTTCAGGATATGTGTATTTATTTCCAAGGTCCCTAACTTGCATGTTATTTATTTGACTCGGGAAAATACTGATCCAAAATATTTGTTCAGTATCTCAACAGCCTCCTGACATCCCACATGACAGGGGTCCCATTCTCACCCTAGTTACTCTTATCTGTAAAATATACAGAATCTCTTGGGATTCTCCTTAACCCTATTTACCAAAGCTATATCCCCTTTTTGCCCTCCTGATTTCCCTTTAATATACTCCCCGTTGTTATACTCCTCCAGGGATTCACTTAGGTCTTGCCCCTTTTTGAGCACAGCCTTATCTTCTCCAGTCAACCAGCATTCCCTACATCTACGAGCCTTTCCCTTCACACTAACAAGAACATATATACTATGTGCAGCATCATTCACAACTTCAGATACTCAAAGTGTCTATATCCAAATACAGCAAGATCTGGGTAATTCCAGACTTGAGCTGACTAGTGGCAAATAATATTTAAAGGCAAAGAATTACCACCTTAAAGAGATATTGCTGAATCTTCCATTATTCTAGGTAGTTATTGTTGACCAGAAACTTAACTACACCAGCCATATATAGAGTGGCTACAAGCACGGTCAGAGGTTTCAAATAAAGTAAATAACTCACCTGATTTGCTAAACTCTACTCTCCATCTATAAGACACAAGTCAAGAGGGAGATGGAATACTCTCCAATTGCCTGGATGAGTGCAGCTCCATCACAAGCAGCTCACACCAGGCTGTGTGACTGGCTCCACATCCACAAGCATTTACTCCCTCCACCATTGACCCTCAGTAGCAGCAGTGTCTACCATTTAAAATCCACCACAGCAACTCCTTCAACTGCATGTTCCAAATTAGTTTCCTCTCATTTAGACAAACAAGTAGACCTCCAAGCCACACAATTCCAACTTAACATTGCCATTATTTCAAATGGGGCTGGGAGAAATTCAGAACATTTTCCTGTGGGCAATACTACAGCCAGGAGTGCAGAGTTCTACCACTCAAGGTTAATTAGGGATGGGTGATAACGCCCTTGTATTTGTGGAAAGAGAATTACATAAAGTAATATTGCACTGCTCGCTCATAAGTGTCTGGAATGGCAAAACACTCGAAGCAATAGAATATGGTGAACCCCTCTTCCACATGAAGACTAAATTGACTAAAATTTCTGTGATTGTGGGAATGGAAAAGTTAATGACACTGGAGATAGATTTCCTTCTCAAGTGTTTTGAGAAAAGTGCCACCCAGTCAGAGAAATAAAACGCTGGCACTCAACATGGACAATAGGCAGTGCAATAAGTTGCAAAAGCAAAAAACAAAAACCTCATTCCCATAAACTAAACAAGTAAACAGAGCTAACAGAACTTTGTGCTTCATGTCCAAACTGACTATTCCCACTCATTAACTAGAGTACAGTTCAGAAATTGCTGGTGGGTTGCAGGACTTCGTTACATGTGAACCTATTAGAACATCTTTTGCATACTTTGTAAAATTGCTCATTGTTAGTGGTGACAGTAGGCAAAATATGCTACTCTTTAACACCATCCAACAATTCGGCTAGTTAAAAGAAACTAGTTGCAAGTGTCCTGTAAGTAATGCATTCAGAACCTGAATTCAAGATCTGAATCAAAAAAAGTGGTCTCCAAAGTGGATAGATTATTTCCTCCATTTCCCCCCCACCATAGCATAAGAAATAAACAAGGTTGCAGATGGAGTATTGGCAGGAGCGGGGGGGGGGGTGTGGTGTGGTGGTGGTGGTGAGCGGTTACACACTTGGGTTGAGAGAGAGTAGAAAAGCACATTTGTTTAAAAAAAACCAAAGGAGGCATCTAGTTGCAGTGCTTAAGGTTTTAAAAAGAGGAGGACTCATACTTGAACAGTAACTACTGTTAAATGTATGACCAGTTATAGGCAAGTTGCATGCTCGGCTTTGTTTTATGGACTTTGAATACAACAGTCTGCAGTTGCATTGACAGAGGGACAGCACCTGCAGTAGTTGGGCTGTTAAGGAGAATGGTCGAATAAAATAGATTGCTCATTGTAACAGACACTGTGCATTTATTTAAATCAGTAAAACACATTGCAAGTTAGCAAGCAACATTCCAGTAAAGCCACTAATTATATGTGATTTCTGTTCTAAGGCCAGAGGGGACATGCCACAGATTTAGTCAATTCAGAGACCATGTTTAGTTAACAGCCTAATGATGCACATTTTAATTGAGGTGATGCACAGCTTCAAACCAGTGGGATACCACTAACATCCTGATCATTAGAGCCCACTGCCCATTATCCCTATTCCATTTCCCACTAGTTACCTAGTTTCCCAACTGGATCAACAATTTAATGTCAATTCTACATGCCTCAACATGAGCAAGAATTAGGAGTTGATTGTGTTTGTGGGCAACTGATACCCTCTGGAAGTCCTTTTAACCAATGTTAAAGTGCACACATGCTCCAAATTTAAAAAAGTTGTAATTTTAAAAAGACTCAGAAGCCCAGTCTACCACACTTCAGTTTACAAAAATGAAAAAACCCTGTCATCTTACAATTAAGTTCCAGAAAAACTCAATGTTTGGCTAACTAGTGTGAAGTTGTCTGGAGGGAGAAGAAATTTAAAATCTCCAGCTTCCTGAAGCAAGGGAACTTTCAACTAAGTTGGTACATGATCTTCTACTGGGATAGCAGCCCCGTCCTCTAGGGAATTAAATATTATATTCTGTTCAACCCCATTTGAGAACTCCACTCCTGATTTCGTTACTTTCCATATGTCTGGCACGCTATCCTCTTGCTTAATTAGGAAGATCAATAAAATTATTCAGCACGTGACATTTTTTAATGAAGTGTAAAAACTACTTTAGCTGCAAAAACAAACTGACAGGCATACCAAGTGTCATAAGAAGCCTGGACTGACTAAACACGCAAGAATCAAGTTTACTTAAGAAATTTACCATACCTGTGCTATAAAATCCAGCTCTTGCAAGATCAGCAATATTAAGTGGAAAACTTATTTGGCATTTGAAGGTTTGAAGACGTGAATCAAATGTCTGCTTGTCTGGATGCTTAGGTAAATCAGAAGTATTTGCTTTTGGTTCATTTACAGACTGGTTAACATCTATTGTTTCACTGCAATTTGCATCAATTGGTATATTTCCAATAAAACGCCCTGAAACAAAAGCACACATTGGAAAATGCCTCTTGTGTTCAGACATTGCTCGATCTCCAGGTTCCCAGTTTTTCATTAACCCTCCACAACAAAAGCATTGTACTTGATCATCTTTGTATGTATAATAAAGTCCTGCTTTAGCAAGTTCTCTTGGTGTTACAATCCCATAACTCGGCCACTTGGTAAAGGTAGAAAGTCTGGCTTCTTCACTGCACATGGCAGGATTTTTGGGTCGTAGGTGCGAAAGGTCTTCAATACTCTTCCTTTTCACACGATTGCTGAGAATTTGATTACAATATTGGTGGACAACATTCAACTGGTTGCAAGGGCCATTTTCCAATGCATGATTACTACTTGCAGCTGCTTGGTCAGAGTTTTCAGGGTCATGAGATGTGACTAAACAATGAGAGTTTGCAATTTGTTCATTCAGGCTTGAACCATTAATAAACGGACAAGCTGGAAATAGCTGCCTGTGTTTTCGTACAGCAGAATCTCCATGTTGCCAGTTATCAACTGCACCACCACAGCTGAAACATTTAACCTGGTCTTTGATACCAGTGTAAAAGAAACCTGCTCTGGCTAATGTTGCTTCAGATACTGGGGAATCAGATGGAAAGTTGATAAATGTTCCAAGTCTATAGATTTCATTTGAGAGATCTTGTTTACAATCTGTTGTAATATCCATAATTGGAGAGCAAAATATCCCATTCAAGTGCTTGATGCCAAGGGTTCTTTATATTTTCTATGTTCCAGTAACTTTCCAATCTGTGGTTCAGATAGCCAGCTCTTTCTGCGGAGATTTCACTGTGCACCTGTCAAATTAAGCACTCATTACAAATCATGGCTTCCCGATTCTGACTCCACTTCCAAGTTCAAACGGCTTATTTTACTGACATACACTTGGCAGTGAATTAAAATAGACATTTGCTTTAAAATTAAACACAAAAGACCAAGTATGCATAATACTCAGAATGATTGTGTTTAACATGCACTATGAAGTATGCAGTAGCTCAAAAAAGGTCAGTTATCTTCCAGAGATTGTCTAGTCCACACATTTCAATGAAACAGTACTTGCTGAAAGTTGCACAATTTTGTTTTTTAAAAAAAAAAGAAATAGGTGAACAAAATATCCAATATCTACTCATTGCAGTCGTTTACAAAGGTGGCAAAGTTACTAAGAAGTTGCAAGATGTTCTTCTACCAACTCCAACATATCATCTGTGACAAACAAGAGGCCTCAAGACACTTGAGGAAAAAAAGTCACTGAAAGATTCCTCAGACTACCTATATTAGCCTTCCCTCCGGCAGTCAGGCAAACTCACTCCATAATCAACGTTATGGTGAACTAACACTGGCAACTCAAGCACTTGAGCTCAACTGCTTCAGGCTCATTGAAAGCCAACAGCTATTCACACACAAGTTGAAAACCTGCTCCAGGAGGTTGACTCTTCTGGGAAGAGTCTTTTCTGGCATTTAAGCTACAGATTTTTTGGGAATATGAGTGAACACACGAGTCAAGTGCTTTCAATCTCTTATCAATTAACTTGATGTGAAGGGAATCCAAGCTGTTCATTATTTGCCATCTCTAAAAAACCAACCTTCTGCAAAGTCAGCACTTCAGTTTAATAAAGAAACTCAGCAGCGAGCTCAGATGCAAGCCTGACACTCAATTTGGCTGGTTAGTTTTTATATGATTTGTTTCCAAGGCCATTGGTCTACCTGTATGATAGAAAAGTGGACATATTTTGGACGCAGATAACCAAGGTACATATCAGGCAAAAAAAAAACTAGTTACGCTTTCACAATGCAACTGCTTTACCAATACATTTACTTTCACTACAGCCTCAATTGCTAAGGCTTCAAACTATTATTTGTGTCTCTCCCCCACTGGATAGTCCTGTGGGACCAAGGTCACATGGTGCAACTGTGCCTGGAAATATTTGACTCAAAAGCATGATTCTATGACTTTTGTGCAGAGAATTCAAACAAAGCAGTCAGAGCACAGAAATAGACCTTTGGTCTAACTAGTCCATGCCAAGTCTATTCCCAAACTAAACTACTTCCACCTGCCTGCTCCTGGTCCACATCCCTCTAAACCTTCACTATTGATGTACTTATCCAAATGTCTTTTAAAGATGGTAATTGTACCCACATCCACCACTTCCTCAGGAAGCTCATTCCTGACATGAACCACTAAAGATATGGGTGAGTTTTTTTGAAAAAAACTTCTGTCCTTGCACTTTAAAACTAGGCCCCCAGTCTCAAAATCCCCCATTCTAAAGGAAAAGACAACAACTATTGTCTATAGAGATAGTAGGAACTGCAGATGCTGGAGAATGAGATAACGAAGTGTAGAGCTGGATGAACACAGCAGGCCAAGCAGCATCGGAGGAGCAGGGAGGCTGACGTTTCGGGCCTAGACCCTTTTTTCTGAAGGGTCT
>NC_063345.1:26691979-26696274 GCF_021869965.1 Rhincodon typus | reverse complement strand
CATCCAGCCCTGCACCTTGTTGTCTGAGATGATATATACATTTTTTATCAATTGTATTTTCCTTTTTGTAGTTATTTTGGTAATGTGACAAAGAGGTAAAATGGTTATTCAGCATGTTGTACCAACTTTTTGAAAGATCAGTCCAGTTTAGTCCCACTCCCCAACTATTCTCCACAGCCATAAAGGTTAATCATTTTCAGCTATATGTCTGATAGCCTGTTAAAAGGCTATTTTGGAATCCATTTCAACCACGTTTTGAGTTTGTACATTCAACTCATCTCAATCCTCCATGTGGCTAGAAGATCTCCTCTCATTTTCCCCCCAGGTATTTTTGTGAATATTTTAAATACCTGACTTCTGGTTCCTGAGTCATATGACAAAGGAAATAGTTTTTTGCTGTCAAACTTGTCTCTATTAACAGCCCTATTAACATTCCCTTCTCTGTGTCTACAGTCGTAGACTGTTTAAGTAACTGAACTCAATTTTCAAGTGCCTGGACAAATTATTCCAGTACAACTCAAATCTCACCATGGCATTCAGATAACTTAAATTCAACTAAATAATCTCACATTAAAAGGCAAATACCAATAAGGATGACAATGAAACTACGAGATTAGCACAAAGGAAAATGTGGTTAACTAATCTTCAGAGAATCAAATTTATTGTCATTGCAAATGGCTTTCAGACTAACAGCAATTTGACTCTTAACTGAACTAAGAAATTAAGAAATAAGAAAGGAGCAGAACAAGACCATGGAGCCCATCAGGTTTGCTCCACCATGCCCTGATTGTGGCTGATCTTTGGCTTCAAGTCTACTTTCCTGTTCTCTCCCCATGTCCCTTAATTTGTTTGGAGATCAAGAAATTTGCCGCTCTTGATCTTAAATATATTCAGTGGGGAAACATCCACCACACTCTGGGTAGAGGAATTCAAAGGTTCAAGATCCTTTGAATTAAGAAACTTCTCATCTCTGTCTTAAACAATTGCCTTCTATTCTGGTATTGTAACTGACTGTTTCACTTACCCCAGCAAGGGCAAGTGTTTCGCTACCTACCTTGTCAAGTTCCTTCATAGGAACTGGGAGCAGGAGGAGACAATTCAGCCCCTTAAGCCTGCACCCCTGTTCAATACAATCATGACTGATTTCATCTCCACCTCAACTCCACTTTCCTGCATGCTCTCTATAACCCTGCAAAACCTTATTCATTAAAAATCTGTTGATCTCCTCCTTAAAACTTACTCAATATCCCAGCATCCACCAGACTCTATGATAGTGAATTCCACAGATACACGACTCTTTGAGGGAAGAAATTTCTCACCTCTGTTTTAAATCTCCTGCACCTTGCCTGAAAACCATGATCTGTTGTTCTAGATTGCCTTACAAGAGGAAACATCTGGTCTACGTCTACGTTCAGCATGTTATATACCTCAAGTAAATCTCTCATTTTTCTAAACCCAAGAGAGTATAAGCCCAATCTACTATACTTCAATGAAATCACCTTATTCTTCTCAACCCCAGACAATATTGGCCCAAGTTACTCAGTCTGTCATCAGGGGAAAGCCTGTCTTCTCCTTGGGAGTAATTGAGTCAATCTTGCTGTACTACCTCTATTGCAATATGTGCTACTTTATTATCAAGAGCAGAATTGCACACACTATTTCAGATGTTGTCTCACCAAAGCTTACTTAGTTCTATTCAGTAATTGGCTTCTGATCATTTCTTGTGAAGTTTTGGAATGGCAACAAATGCTATCCTTTTCAGTAGCACCACATAACGTGAAAAAAATCCCTGTTTCCTCAATTGCTCCACAGACGCCAAGGTCCCCCTTTGCTGGGAAATTGCCCCTCTACCCTCTACTTTTGAAACACTGAAATAAGTAAACCCGGCCAATAGGACAATACCTTTATAAGTGGATAGAGGAGTTTTATGTCTGCTTAATTTGTATTTTCATTCAATTGTGAAGTTGTCAAACCTAATTGAATAAGTATTTTTGATTTACTGAACTGATTTACAGAAGAGTTATGTTATCCTTGTACTTTCCCTTCTTCACAATGCAACTATTAAGGGAGTCTGATTAAATAACCAACCAATTTTTCAATCTTAGGTTCTCAATTAATACTCCATGGATGCACTTATTTATATCTGTATTTTTAATACATTTTAAAACAATTTTTGTTTATGACTGAGAGTTGATAATGAAGAGTTCTTTGACCAAGTCTTTCAAGGGTATCTCAAATGCTATATTCGAAATTAAAACACTCAAGATATCGGTTAGTCTTCAAGTTAATTCTGCAGATTCTTCATAGTATCGTAGAATCTGTGTGTTGTGGAAGCAGGTTGTTTGGTCCCTCGAGTCCACACCGACCCTCTGAAGAGCATTCCACCTGTCCCTCTAACCCTGCTGCCCACCTTGCCTGCACATCCCTCGATGCTATGGACAATTTAGCAGGGCCAATCCACCTAACCTCCACATCTTGAACTGCATTTAATTACAAATTACAATTACAATTTAATTCATATCTGCATTTAATTGCAAATTAGCATGGTTTATGTTGTCAGTGGATTATTCTCCAGCCTCTAGAATAGAATCCCTAAAATGTGGAAACAGGCCCTTCGGCCCAACAAGTCCACACCGACACTCTGAGCATCCCACCGAATCTACCCATCCCTGAACACTATGGGCAATTTAGCATGGCCAATCCACCTAAACTGCACATTTTTGGATTGTGGGAGGAAACAAGACCACCCAGAGGAAACCCACGCAGACGCCAGGAGAATGTGCAAACTCCACACAGACAGTCTCCCAAGGGTGGAATTGAACCCCGGTCCCTGGTGCTGTGCGGCAGCAGTGCTAACCACTGAGCCACCATGTTGATGACTCACGGTGTAGTGTAGCAATTCAAGTATTAGCTTATGGTATCAAAGTTATTACTAAAAGATGATGTCCTATGTTGGATTTACTTTAGCTTTTGAATGTTATTTTGAGTAACAGACAACAGAAATCGTGTTCCCTAAAGATGAAGCATCGTGGTGAGTACTTTTTACTCCAAGTACTTAATTTGCAAATTGGGAAAACTTATTAAACTGAAGCCCTCAGGTGGGTACTCCTGTGTCCTTAACCTTTTGAATATGTTCTGAAATCCTGTTCAGTGTAGCATCTTTGGGCGATATGATGTGAATGGAGGCCCGGTCTCACATGAAGGGGGAAATCAAAAAACAAAACAAGAATGGGTTAGTTTTATCTTTCTGAAATTTGTGAGTAATGCGACTGAGACGTGATCTTTGTTACAAGTGCCGTTTTCTGTTGTATTTGTTATTTCCCCTTTCAAAGCAGAACAATAAGTTCTCAAGTACTGACCACCCTCCACTTGTTTGCACCTTTGAACATCACTTGTGTTGCCTTCTGTTCCTTGAGCACAACAGAGAAGTTGTGGCAAGTTGAATAGAGGATAACTTTTTGTTATAATTCTTGCTGCATGAGGCATGAGTTGGAACATGATTTGAAATTGAACCCTAAAGAGCCAAGAGGAATCAGTCTGCTTCCACTCAAGGAGGTTAGGATTGGAGGATAAGCCATTGGTAATATACTTTATGCCAATTACTTTTCTGAAAAGAAATTCTGGCTATATTTTCTAACTTTGTATTATTTTATTGATTTATACTTGTGACAGCAATCAAGCAGGATGTAATGTTTCGCAACAGTCTTATAAAGAATGTGGGAAAAATATAACTTGAAATTTTCATGGCCTTTGGTGGTATTTATTAAAGTAAACAGTTTCTGTTGTACTCTTAGTACTGAAATGAATTTTAATTTTGTTTTCTGTCCATCTCTCAAGTTTACATTTTCCTCTTAAATATCTAACATTAATAGCTTTCTTGTCATAATCCTAGCAAGAAAAGAAATAAAAGGAAAGGGAGGATCTGTGCATGGCTTGAGATGTGGTGCAGGAGAGAGGGTTTCAGATTCTTCAGACTTTGGGATCTGTAGTCGGGCAGAAGGTAACCTTTTAAAGGGAACTGGTTATACCGTGATGGGATTGGGACCATTGTCTCTGTAGGAGGTTCACTTGTGTCATTTAAGAAGGATTGAGTGCATCGACAGGGCAATGAGTAGCAGCGTACAGAAGTAGATCAAAGGAATACGTTACATAACATGAGAGTGTCAGACAGGAACAGTTTAATATTAAATAGGAGCAGAATAAGAAGGATCACACGTAACTAGTCTCTCAGATATACAATGCATGCATGTAAATGCACCATGTGGTGAATAAGGTCGCTGAGTTATAAGCATAAA
>NC_063345.1:26668444-26691479 GCF_021869965.1 Rhincodon typus | reverse complement strand
TTTCTATAGCATGAGGTCGCTCAAGAATGCAACTACTGTGTTATAGGAGAACTACCTGTACGAGCCTTTCTCCAGTCGCAAAAATATTCACTGGCCACTCAACTCTGTTTTTTATTACTCAGCCAATTTTGCATCCATGATTCTACAGTACCCTTTACTCCATTAGCTAGAACTTCTTTCATAAGTTTGTTTGCAGCACTGTATCAAATTCTTTCTGGAAGATTTCATACATCAATTGCCATCAATAGCATTACCCTCTTCAAGCTCTTTTGTTTCCTTTCTGAAAACTCCTAGTTAGGAAAACACTATCTCCCCTTCAGAAATCCATTAATCCTTAAAGTTACTCTTCCATGCGACTATTAATTCTATACTAAATAATTATTTCGAGACATTCACCATTGAGGTTAAACTGATTGGTCCACAATTGTTAGGCTTATCTTTGCAAACATTTTTGATTAAGGGCATAATGTCTGCAATTCTTCAGTCCTATGAAACCTCCTCTCGGTCAAGTGAGCACTGAAACATTATAGCCAATGCACCTGCAATTTCCACACATTTCCTTGAATATCCTTGAGAGGACCTCATCTGGTCTTGGTGCCTCATCAGTTTTAAGTATTGATAGCCTCTTCATGGCTTCCTCCACATCAATTTTGGACCCTTCTACTGACAACTTCCAGTGGCCGTGGACTGGTAGCATCTAACTACTTGAGAAAGTCAGATGCGAAGTATTTATTTAATTTCTCAAGCATCCATATTTAAATTCTTTTTCATCCCTAATCAAACCTGCTCTTGATATTACCACTCTTTTATGGTAGATGTGTCTATAGAAGCTTTGAGATTCTCCTTAATGTTGGCGACCAGTCTTTTCTCTTTGCTTCTCACATTTGCTTTCTCATCCCTCTCTGAACCTTTTATCTTCCACTTGATTTTCAACTGTATATTTTTAATCCAACAGTTCATAGATATGGTTTTTCTTCTTAATTTTTAGTTTTTAATCTCCTTTTTCATCTAATGAGTTTTGGATTTGTTTGCTCTTCCTTGTTTTTTTGAAGAAATATACACCTTGACTGTACCCGAACCATCATCTCTTTGAAGGCAGCCTGCCCTCCTTTTATTCCACTCTATCCAGCTCAGCCATTCTATTGTCCCACTGAAGGCAGCTCTCTCTCTTTCTGACAGAATCTAGAACTAGGGTCACTGCTTAAAAATCAGGGGTGCTCATTTAAAACACATATTGGACAAATCTTTTCTCTCAGAGGGATGAATGTCTTCGGAACTCTCTTACTGAAAAGGTGATGGAAGCAGAATCTTTGAATATTTTTAAGACAAGGGTAGACAGCTACTTTTTGAGCGAGGGGCTGAATGTCTATCATGATAGATGAGAATGTGAATTTGATTTTGTAATCAAATTCGCCATGATCTCATTGAATGGTGGAGCAGACTCAAGGGGCTGAATGGCCTACACCGAAGTCATATGCTGATATTCTAAATCTTCCGGTACAATGATCATTGTCTCCAAAATATCCACCTACTGACATCTGATTTACTTGGTTCATCAAATTTCCAAGAACCAGATTCAACAGTGCATATTCTGTGTTGGATTGGGCATGTACTGTTGCAGAAAAGTTTCAAGAACACAAGCAAGAAAAATTTATGCTCTCCACTTTTTACATAATCACTATCTTGAGTCTACATTCAGGGAGTTAAAATTCTCCATTATAACTGCTCTATAAGGATGGCATCTCTCTGTAATTTTCCTGCAGATTTCTTTCACTGCATCTTCCCCCGAGATTGGCTGCCTACAGGCTACAGCGAGCAATATAAGTGCAGCACTTTTTTGTTACTTAGCTCTTGCCAGATTGGCTCTGTCCGTGAAAACACTTTGGGACATCCATTATCTCAAGCACTGCAATGCTCTACTTAACCAATTCCACCACCTTGCCTCCTTTCTTTCCATTCCTGCTTCTCACCGCTTTTGAGGAAAGATTGGTTGAACTGCTCAGGGAAGAAAAGGATTACTACTGTGGTGACAGGGAGACGGCAATGGTTCATCAACCCACAAATCAACACAGCACTCTGATGTTTTCGGATGCGTACCGATGTTAACATTTGGCTCTTCATAAGCTTTTCTCCACCTTGGCTAATGAATAACCTATTCCTTTTATGGAGGCACAACTGTTACCCAGGAACTACCATCTCTAAAAAGGTCAGAGCTGAACACCTCATCACCAGCACCTCCTCTGGAAAGTGTGTGAAATCTCAGAGAACGCATTGGCAATGTGTTCATATGCACCATTCACCAACACAATCATCTTAGTGTATACTCCATTTAGATAAGAGTTGGAGAAACATTTTGGTGATGGTTCCATAGCAGGTGTGGAAGAAATGCCAGACGACTGTGACACTCCGAAGACTGCTAGAGACCGCTAGAGACCAAGCACCTGCTGAACCACCTGGAAAGGCAATGCCTCTGTACTCAGTCTTAAGTGGCATGGTCAATCTACAGAATCAGGCCCAGGATCATCAGACCGGTGTGCCAGACACCCATGGTAAACTGGAAAGAATGAGAAGCCCTTCCACATTGCCAGGACTTCCGTGACTCTGGCAAATAGGCACATGACTGTCTCCGTGGGAAGAATGGCATTCTCTGCAGAGACCCAGGGTCGGCGCAATGCTCAGTGTTTGCTCGAGATAATTTGGGCATGTACTCCATCACTCCTTGGGTGCTCAGCATCAATGGCAAGGCAATATAGGGAAAACAGACCTCTATCTCACTCCAGATGTCCTTTCCCTTCCCCTTACAAGTGTTGTGAGCAGGCACACACATGGAGGACACACAAAGGCAATGCAGCAGCTGCTTCTTTGGACCTTACAGAAGAGCCTTGCTCCTCCACCTTCCCATGTCTTTTGATCCCAACGCCCGTAGCTGATCAGCCCAAGGAAGTCGAGCTTATGTATGGATAAGAGGCTTTCACCAGGCCTGGGAACTCCAGGTTAAAACATGCCAGGAGTGACCAACCAAGTCTTCAAAGTCACCAGGGAATACTTTACAGCAAGCCTTCTTCTTCCCAGTTAAAGAAGTTAGGCTTGAATCTCGATGTAATGGGAGAGAAAGGGCAATAAAAAAAAAAAGGGCAAATCGGTGGTACAGGTAGACAATCACTTGGTAAATAAACCATTTTTCTAAGCATATATCCAACCTGAACTGTTGTAAGTGTGCTGTATCTTATTGAACCGACAGGGGCTGGCATACATTCCATGATCCAAAGGATGTGATACTTTGTTATTCTCAAACCCCAGTGATTCTTTCATGGCAACAAATTGGGTGATTTCAATTAAGTACATACGGAGAAGTTCAGAATCGCAACCAAAGCACTATAGATAAATCTCATGAACACAAAGGCACAAAATGTGTTGAAGGACAGGAGCCAGGAACTGGTTTTTCCAAACAGGTCACCTCTAACACTCCTCTTGTGGGACAGATGATGGCATGTGCCACGGTTCCATACATTTCAGAAAGGAATGTTTGTCCTGTATCTGACCTTCTCAAAGGAATATTGTTACATTTAAGGGTGTGAAATGGCTAATGCACAAGCTCATTTTTGTAATGGCACACTACTTTGTACAGGTTTACTAACTGCATTTCATTACATTAGAAGCACCGTCAGATGGAATACTGAGGCATAATAATGGTGTAGTTTTGTTTCAATGTGAATTAAAGGGATCATTATTGACAATCTCTCAGTAGGAAAAATTTCAGGGTGAGTGACACCTTGGTAGTCCTTATGAGGAGTGGCCTCCCTGAAAGCACTGATAAGTTTTTAGAACCAAGGTCGCTGTGTCAGATATGACTCCAACCCGTGAAGCGTTTTCCCCGAGACCCACTGATTCCAGTTTTGCTGGGGCTCCTTGATGCCACTCCCAGTCAAATGCAGCCTTGATGTCAAGACCAGTCACTCTCAACTCACGTTTGGAATTCAGCTCTTTTATCTATGTTTGAAAAAGTTGATGAATTTTGTTTTCTTCAGATAACCAAATTCATACATGTATTCACAAAGAACTTTGTGCTCACTGGTTCGAAAATTTACCTGGGTGTTGCTAGGACTTGAGCCTTTAAGTTATAAGGCGAGGCCGGAGAGGCTGGCTAAGCTGGGGCTATTTTCACTGGAGCCTACCAGCTTGATGGGTGACCTCATAGAGGTTTATAAAATCATGAGGGGCATAGACAAGGTGAATAGCCAGGGTCTTTTCTCTAGGGAGAGGGAGTTCAAAGCTAGGGGCATATTTTTAAAGTGAGCGGAGAAAGATTTAAAAGGGACCTGACGGGCAACGTTTTGTAGCAGAGGATGGTTCATATGTGGAATAATCTGCCAGAGAAAGTGATAGATAGAGTCACTGAATCATAGAGTAATACAGCATGGAAACAGGCCCTTCAGCCCAAACTGGTCCATGCTGACCATGGTGCCCACTCAGCTCGTTCCAACTGCCCGCATTTGGATCTATATCCCTCTAAACCCTTCTTATCCATGTACCTATCCAAATGTTTTTTTAAATGGTACTATTGTACATGCCTCAACCACTTTCTCTGGCAGTCCATTCCATATATGCACCACTCTGCGTGAAGAAGTTGTCCCTCTGGTCCTTCTTAAATCTATCCCCTCTCACCTTAAACCAATGCCCTCGAGTTTTCAATTTCCCATCTCTGGGAAAAAGACTGTATGCATTCACCTTATCTATGCCCCTCATATTTTATACACCTCAATAAGGTCACCCTCATTCTCCAACGTTCCAAGGAATAAAGTCCTATCATGGCCAACCTCTCCCGATACATCAGGCCTACTAGTCATGGCAACATCCTCGTAAATCTTCTTTGCACACTTTCCAGTTTAACTATGTCTTTCCTATAACAGGGTGACCAAAACTGTACACAGTACTCTAAATGCGGCCTCACCAAGGCCCTATACAACTGTAACATAACATCTCAACTCCTATACTTAACGCCTCGGCTGATGAAAGCCAGCATGCCAAATGCCTTCTTCTCTACCCTATCCACCTGTGACACCACTTTTGATGAACTATGTACTTGTACTCCTAGGTCCCTCTGTTCCTCAGGACTTTACTATTTACTGTACAAGTCCTACCTTGATTTGACTTTCCAAAATGCAACATCTCACACCTATCTGTATTGAATTGTATTTGTCAATCCTTAGCCCACTTCCCCATATGATCAATATCCCTCTGTAATTTTACATAATCTTCTTCACTATCAACAATACCTCCTAATTTTGCATCATACACAGACTTACTAATCATGCCTTGTACATTCACATCCAGATCATTTATGTAAATAACAAATAACAAAGGCACCAGCACCGACCACTGTAGCACACCACCTGTCACAGGCCTCCGGTCTGAGAAACAACCCTCAACTATCACCCTCTGCTTCCTACCATTAAGCCAATTTTGAATCCAATTAGCGAGCTTTCCCTGGATCCCATGCAACCTAACTTTCATGACTAGCCTGCCGTGCGGGACTACGTCAAAGACCTTACTAAAGTCCGTACAGACAACATCCACTGCTCGACCCTCATCTATCCTCTTGGTTACTTCTTTGAAAAACTCAAAGATTTGTCAGACATGACTTCCCGCGCACAAATCCATGCTGACTATCCCAATGTTGATTGATCCTGTCCCTCAGTAACCTCTCCAATAACTTACCAATACTCCAATAACGGCACGGACGAGTTGGACCGAAGGGTCTGTTCCCGTGCTGCATGACTCTACGATTCTATGACCAACACACAGCACCGTAATCTAATGGAGGTATTCAGTGTTTAACCGCTGCTTTATCGTTAACAGTGCCGTCATGGAAATGGTATACAGACACACCAACTTTCATGGAAGTGAGGATATCAGAGATAAATTGAAACCAACAACTGCCTTTTTACTGACTAGAGCTATGAACATCATAAACTCAAACCATTGGAAAACTAAAAGTTAAAAAGTAGAAGGATGAGTGCCACTGCGCTCATGACATCAAAATTTGCAAATAGAAAATCGCCACCCAGCTCAGTAAACCTGGAAGTGGTCAGTTATTAGATTACCTCTGGCCTCTCGGAGTCTATCAGGCCTTTGCCCATCATCCTCCTGAGAAGGTTTCTGCTTCTCCTGCATTTCTTCCTCCTCGAACACATTCGCCCTTTTACGAATCAACTGTAGCGGACTCATCACACCATTATCATGTCAACTCAAGCCATCTTTAAGCCAGCAGTGGATTTTTGGACTGCTCACAGAGACTCCCTCTTCACCATCAAGTGATGCCTGAGCCTGCCTGATTGACAGCAACCCACTGCTCTGAGGCTCATGTATTGCCATTGCACTGTTGCGTGGATAGTGCGTCCAGGGAGATTACTGCTATTGACTATGGAGGTACATGCTGCAGTTCAGACAGAGTTGAGAAAAGGAAAGTGGCTGGCATAGCTGAGAACTCACCTGGACTCGATGCTGAGGAGCAAGCTAAACACGTATCAGCTTTCTTTTTAAGTGTCAAAATTTTGTTTTTAAGTGTTGAGTTTTTTGACTAAGGAAGTTAATTGGGGAAGGGTGAGTTAACAGGTTCAATTGTGTAATTAATAAAATGCAAATGCATGGGGATCAGCTTCATATGGCGAGAATTTGATCACACCATCTGGCAAGGAAGGACTTCAGTGTGAGTGTTTTTCTCAGCAGCGAGAATGAATTTTGGACTCTCACCTAATGAGGTCATCACACTTATTATTCTCACACATAAGGAAGGAGAAAATCGACCCAGAAATTATGCACAGAGTTGAAATTAGCCAGAGGATAGAGCATGAACACAGAATAATCTGATGGCCTTTATTATTCTAGACACAAACGCTGACTATAAAATGTTAATAGTGATGTCTAACTTTTGAAATATAGACTACAATTTCTGCTTCATGATCACAAGCAGTGACCAGAAAATAGAAACAAAATATTGGCCACAGCCAACACAACTCCCAGAACCAATTAAAACAATTAATCACAAAATAAACCCAAGTCCAAAATCCATTAAATAATAAAACTCTGAAATAACTTGGAAGAAAAATGAAAAAAAAACATTATTTCTTTGTCTGCTGTAACATTAAACATATTTGGAAATAAAAATTAAAATTGGAAGAATTTTACAAAGGCATACTTCTGATCCAGCCCTCAACCTAACTCATAATTTTTCTTCCATATTTTAACAAGACTACTTGTGCACCTTGCAGTGAAAGTGATAGGATTCCAAACATATTCCTTTAACAACAAGTATTAAATAAACTCAGTTGATAGTCAACAGTCGATTCAGAATTGCCTCATGCTGATTCAGAAATTTTACTTCCCTTGTTTTAGTTCTCAGTACCCATGCTGCATTTCCTCTGTCAAAAGCACCAGACATTATCAAAGATCCAAACTTTAATTGCAATAGTCTCAAAAAAGCTGAATTCTCTTGGTTCAGGTTCTGAGTTTTGTTTTCCGAGGCTTCATATAATGTGGGCCTCTATCAGATTGTCACTTAAAAGGCCCAACTGGAAGGGCGGTACAGAAAGGAAAATGGGAATGGAGGGCAATAGCTCAATCATTGCCCGTAAAACCAAACTGGTATTTTATTACAAATAAAGTTGGATGATGGATGATTTGAATGTTGGCTTTGTGATTATTTGATCATTGATTTGATGATTATTAATTATTTGATTATTATTATTTTGATTATATTTGTGATAATTCTGTCAGTCCGTCAAATTATTGGTCAGCAAACTTTTAAAAGTCTCATTTCCTGACATGCATCAACAGAATACACTCCTGAAAAAGAATGAAGACGTGTTGCCATAATAGTAACCTTCCACATCAACTGCAAAGCAGCTGCCAAATAAAAGATTGCACTTACCGAAATGTGGTGCGCATACATGGGACGGGATAAGAAAAACGCAGCATCATGTGGTGTGTGAAACTGATTACAAAGAACATCAATTGAAGGCACTCGTTTGATGTAGTCTTCTGTACTTAGATTTGAAGCTAAAAATCCTCCAAATTGCACCAAGGTATCATGGCACTACCAAAAAAAAAAGTAGGGTGCGTTTAGGTTGGCCTTCAAATTTGATTTACAGGCATTGTGTACCTTATTTCATAAATCAGAGTGGACTATCTTTAAGCTTAAAAGTATGACAACCATTCATTTGGCACTCGTAACATCTGCACTTCTGTAACAGGTTTCAATAGACAACATGAACTGCACAGACTGAAAAGACAAAAATAAAGCAAAAAAAAAAATTTACAGGTAAACACTGTTATTTTTCACTATCATAACAAAAACAATCTCTCCGTGACATCAACGACGAGATCCAATTCTTTTCCATAGTGCCCAGGAAGCTTGTGCTGTGGTCAAATTGAGTTCAGAAATAAAATTATCTTGTTATCCAGTTCTGGCAGTCAGTGCTAGCATACACCAAATGTCATCTTATCTCATCTGTTCCAATCCTAATTATAAAATAATGCAATCCATAATACCAATATAATTCTCACAAACTTCCCTGACAATAAAGACCACCAAATTCTGTCTCAAAGTGACTCTATGTTGCAGTCTTGATGATGCAGAACAGATATGAAAGCAGACAAACTTCCTTGCCAAATGGGGCTCTTGCAGCTGGTAGAAACTGATCTGCCACAGAAAACAGTCAATACCAAAACCTTGAACAAGGAAGAGTTAGCTATAATTTTTAGGACTGAAGGGATCAAAGAGTATGGGAAGAAAGTGGGAACAGGGTACAGGGTCGGATGTTTAGCCATGCTCATACTGAATGGGGGACAGTGGATTGCAGGATCTCCTCCTCCTCTTATTTTCTCTGTTTCTGTTAAATTTTCTCTTTTTATTTGTGAAAAACTTGTTTGTTATTCTCCAAGTACCAAAACAGCATAACTTATTGAACCATAACATCAAAGTCATTGACAGCAGCATCTTTAGCCACCTCCCGACCTAATCCAGTTATTATTGTGGATCTTTTGAATTTTATTTACTCCGCTTTAAACACTTGCTTCTTCAAAGGAAACCTGTCACTATATTAAAAGTAATGGCTTCGCCACAGGTTTTACTTGTTTTGTAACAAACATGATTTTGATCAATCTCACACTAGGCATTTCCCCAAAGTTATGAGGCTTCAGGCTATTTCACCAAAGACAAGGGAAAACAAAAGTCAAAACCATCTAAATGCAGGTTATTTCCCACGTTCCCAGACCTGAAACATTAATTAAGCTCTGTATGACCGGAAGACAAAGGGTGAACTGATTCCCCTCTTTGCAGCCTCCTCAATCGGCCACAAAGTTTAAGTGCTGATTACCTTGAATGTTATCTCTCTCCAATAAAATAAATGCAGCGAACTAGCTTTATACAGAAGCAAAAAGAAGCCAATCACAAGTTTTTCTGCCAAATTTGAGAAAAATAATAAAGGTGAAACATCAAGCATACTGACTTCAAGGGGTCAATTGACCTTGTAGATCCTCAACAGACTTTGGACAGTCAGGAAGCTTCAGAACTCAGTCTCTAACCTATTCTAGTAGCCACAGGATTTACATGGTTGATGCATGACTGTTTCTGGTCAATGCTAATACCCAAGGTGTTGATAGTGGGGAAATTCAGTGATGATAACATTGCTGAATATCTAAGGGAGATCTTAAGATTCTCTCTTGCTGGATATGGTCACTGCCTAGCACTTAGCACAAACGTTACCTGCCATCAGCGAAGCCTGAATGTATCTGGATACCAACTGTTTCAACAGCTGGGGAGTTGGGAACAGTACTATTTTGAAATTGATGATAGAGGCAAAATCATTGAATCAGTGGAAGACTGTTGGGCTGAGGACACTACTTGGAGGAACTCCTGTAACAATGTCCTGAGACTGAAATGATTCATCTCCAAGAACCATAATCATCATCTTTTGTGTTTAGGTGTGTCAACCCTCTTTGATGCCACACTGTCAAATGTTGGCTTCATTTCATGGTCAGTCCTTCTCAGTTCACTTGCGTTCATTTCTTCATACACTTGGAACAAAACTGTACTGAGCTGAATTTTTATTTAAAGTCATAGAGTCATACAGCATGGAAACAGACCCTCTGGTCTAACCAGTCCATGCCAAACAAACTCAAACGAAACTAAACTATCCCTTCAAATGTTTCCTATTCATTTACTTATACAAATGTCTTTTAAACGTTGTAATTGCACTCACATCCACACATGAACCATCCTGTCTAAAAACAATTACCCCTCACATCTTTTTTAAACCTCTCTCCTCTTACCTTTAAAATGTGTCCCCTAATCTACATTAACCCTATCTATACCCCTCATTATTTTATAAACTTCTCTAAGGTCACCTCTCAACCTCCGATGCTCCATTGAAAAAACGTCCCAGCCTATCCAGCCTTTCTTTGTAACTCAAACCTTCCACACCTGGCAACATCCTGGTAAATCTCTTTAGATCCCTCTCCATCTTAATAATATCCTTTCAATAACAGGGTGACCAGAACTGGACAGTGTTCCAGAAGAGGCCTCATCAATTGGCTGAATGACCCCAGCATTTCCTGCTTTTAATTCAGATTTACAGCTCCTGCAGTATTTTGCCTGAAAATCAGTTGGGCAAGGAGGTCACAGCTTCCGAGAAACTCTGCAATATATGCAAATGAAAGATTACACTGAACCAAGATGGGATCAAAATCTTAAAGATACAGCAGAAAGCATAAAATAATAAATTCCTAAGTTGGAGGGGAGCCAATCTGATGTAGATCTACTTTTTTTGTTTGTCAGGTGGATAAATAAGGAACACAAAGATTCGCTGTTTCTATGATATAATGCATAAAAACTGCTGGCTGTCAAATCATCTATTACACAAATAAAATATATAATTGAAGATCAGGCTTAAAATCTGATATAATTCAGGCAGCATCAGGACGAATGGAGCAAGAGTTACTGAATGCTAGTGTTAATACTTCTTGGATGTTTTTAATTTTAAAAAGCAAAAAGAATATGAAATAACTGCACATGCATGTGCTAGTATTAAGTCCAAATCAACTGGATAACAAATCGAGCCCTATCTCTCCAGTGGTATGCCAATCTACTTCTGTACTCTTATTTGCAGTCCCAGAGTTCAAATGTAAAGTGCAACAAGAAAAGATTTTATTAGTTGCAAGGTAACAGAACCAAAACAGAAACATATGTAGAATAGATTCTGAAAGTCTATTATTTATCCAATTGAATAACTGCACACTTTGGCTCACTGGAATAATAATATACATTTTTGGCTGAGAAAAGCAGATCATGAGTTGGGTGTGTGATTTTGAAATGTGCTCAGCATTAAAGTGCATTTTTCCACGATACCGTATGATTGTTTCTATTTTTATCTGTTTGATAACAAAAACAGAAGTTGCTTGAAAAGCTCAGTAGGTCTGGCAGCATCTGTGTGGAGAAATTCAGTTCTGAGGAAGAGTCACTGGACATGACCTCTGGTTTCTCTTCACAGATGTTGCCACACCTGCTATGCTTGTCCAGCAACTTCTGTTTTTGTTTCTTACTTACAGCATTCACTGTTTTTCCAGTTCTTGTTTTTAAGATAAAAAATAGATGTACCGAGGAGATGTTTAATGCTGCAATGTAATTGGAGACATCTTTTGCAGCATAAAACTGGGCAGAATTATTTGGAAAGACACAGAGGAAGACTTTTTGCAATTTGAAAAGAACCACCAATACTAGAAAATAATCAATCCTTAAGCAAAAAACTAACAATACAATTCTTGAATGAGATAAATATACCCATATCAGAAATGATATCCAACACTTGCATTGTAAGTGCAAGAAACATTTTGACAAATAATATTTGTTTTGTTGAGTTGCGAGCTAGAAGGACAATGGTGAACACCTTAAATCAGTAGTCTAAACAGTGAAAGCGCTCCTGCAATGTTCTCAAATCACAAGCTTGATTTTTTAACCAAACATTATGAAGAGATAACAACATGTATCCAAGTCTGTATGAGAGTTGGAGGAGATGACGGAAGTGATTATGTTCCCATGTACTTTCTTTCCTTGCCCATTTAGCTGAAGAAGAAGATTTGGAAGGTGTTGCAAAAGAAGCTTTGGTAAGTAACTGCAGTGTATTCTTTACAGAGTACATTTTGCAATCGCAGCTTGTTGGTAGGGGTGACGGTTGATTTTTACGCTAATGTACGTGGTGCTGAGCAATCAGACTGATTTGTCTGAAACAGACAGCACTTTTCAAATATGAATCAGCTACCTGAGAAACAGAATTTAAGTAACCATCAAGGAATATTACAGTTCCACTGTCAATAAAAAAATGCTATAAAAATTATTAATCTAATTCTTCGCATATTTGTAATGCTTACTTGGTCATATAATTTTCCAACTAATTTGAGGTGCTTCTCACCCCCTTCCTGGAAAATAACACCGTTTCTCTGCTGTGCCATGAGGAGACAAAGAGGAAGTGCCAGGTCATGGTCCAGCAGTGCATCTTTTAGCCGTTGCGATGACTTTTTTGTGTTCCTGATCTGTCCGAAGTAACCGCCCTGAAAACAGAAGCAAAAATATTCTACCATGATACACAAGTTACTCCTTCCCCAATCAACATTTTAAAACACGTTTTCTAATTTTAAAATTTTAGCATTTTCATCTTTGCACGTAACATAACTGATCTTATTAAGTCAAAAACCCAAATTTAATAACTAATTTCAATGTTTGCACCAAATAATAAAAGTAAAATATCAAGCAACGTACGACCTCTGCCACACAATAAGCTCTACTTTCAAAGCCAATCCAAAATAATAATTGTCACAAAAAATTTTAATGAATGTTATAGTTTTCACTTGGTACAAGTCAAAAAAATAGTACGTATTGATTTGATAACCTATTATGCATCACAAATTAAATCGATTTATGCAAATAGTGTAAAAAATGAAGTTGTTTCCTCAGGCTTAAGTCGCAAATAAAATGTGAATTAGCTAATGTAATAATTCACTCGATGTTTATAAAATTTTGCAAACTGGTTAAACATAAAAGAAAAGGCATCATTCAGGCCACTAACTTCAAGTACTTGGTGTACTCCATTATATTTCTAAACTTTGTATTTGTGCTTTCTATTTACTTCAGTGCAGAGCCAAGCATACCAGAATCGACACATCAAGGAATTATCTTTCTCATAGCTCAAATTTCAGCAGTTCCTTTACTAAAACCCATCAATGTTTGGTATTGTCCTACGTCACCATTCACAAAACTTTCAGCATGCAAAAATGCCTTGCCTCGGCTTTTAACTGTTCTCCACCAGTCATAGCTTCCAATTGTTCTGTCGTCATTTCCTCTGTAATTTCAATACCAGCCATCTTCTGCACCACTTCTTTTAGGATCAGCAAATCAAAACTATATTAAACAAGTTGAAGAGTAAATTGAATATAAACTAGCAATAATATCAGAAGCAAGAGATGTTTATGCTACCCATACATCTCTAAAACATGACTATTCCTTTATTGTACATTAATTAAGGCTACAGAATTGTAGTTATTCATGCAACGTGAGAAGAGGGTAAAATTATTATGAACGAGGATTCAAGCACAATTGTGTCTCAGCTTTCTCTTCATGAGGAGATAACCAAAAGACAAAAATCAGGCCAATTATCAAACCTGATATGTATAACATCAAATAAAAATCCATGTTTCCTTTTCATATAGTAACTGTACCTTTTCCCAGCTTTCAGTTGGTTAGCAACATACTGCAGAAGACCAGTAAGTTCTATTGGATATTTTCTGAAAATGGCACCACAAAAACTTGCCAGACCTGTTCAAAAATATAAATTCACGTTTTCATTATACCATTTCAAAATAAAAGAGATACTTGTGTATTAACAGAATAAAAAATTTAAAAACCCTTCAAATCTTCAAAGTTTGAATGAAAAAAAAATTGGCATAGAATGTAACCATGTGAAACTTACAAAGAACCATTTTTAGTCAGAATTTATGCTGGAAGGGGCACGTACCTTGACGTTTTACATTTACAATAATTTATTTGTAACATATGTACCTAGTATTCCTCAACTTTATTGAACTCTAGATGCAGACATTATTAAACATAAATTATTAGTTATAGTAGCAACAATGCGAAAATAAAAATTCCACTGACTCTGCAACCAGGTAGAGATGGTGGTGTCATCATGCTTCATTCTCTCTTTCTCAGGATTGGCCAGCGCTTCAATGATGCAATCTTGCCAACAGGTTAAAGAAAACCACAAAACTAATATAAAGTAATTAACTTACAGATGTTGAAAATTATTTTAAGCAACTGCATGCAATACTGAAATCTGAGAGGTCAAAGCATTTCTTCACATTCAAACACAAAAAGCCCAAGAATTTATGTTAGGATGGAATTGATGACAGAATTCTATTTTTGGACTAATGTTTTGGATTTATATTTTTCATCAAGGTCAGTGATTCTAAAATTGTTAGATTTGAATTGAATGGGCAAAACAGTAAACTACGCAAATTTCAGATACAAGGGATAATTATTTCCCTTGTTTTAGAACACAAATGGAAAAGACTTAAATTGTCAAAATATTCTAGTTTCATCACTGGAAGGCAATGATGGGTTGTCAACTTCTCTGCCCAACCCACCACCAAAATTAATCCAAGGACAATTATACACCTTCGGATAGTTTCTGCCTGCATGGTCTATCATTTATACTGTCACCTTCAAATTATTGCTGAGTTGTTTTTATTGCCCAAGGATAAATGATGCTGTGTTTCCTTTGAATTGCTAAATATCTACTTACTATCACATTACATTAAATATTTCTTAGATTCCATCAATGTATCATATTTCATCAATCCCATTCAATGGCCCTTAAATATTTTCACCAACTTTTAATAAAACACCTCAACTCGAACCTTCCCCTCCTCCCACCATGACACTTAATTAACTTACTCTTCTTTCCAACATTACTTCTGCTTCAAATGAAACTAAAATAACATCGTATGGAGGTTGAACGTGTAAACTGGACGTAATTTTGCCTTTTGGAGACATCTCACATCCCTAATCCACAGGCATGCTTGACTGCACAAATCTGACAGGTGACAGGGAGACTGGAAAACAGCGCAAACTGATATTGTAATGAACAAACCAGAATGGATCCCATGAATTGTACACATTTAAAATATGCTCCAAAACTCTCATACCACATGTGTTTTAAATGTATTGCAGAAGTAAGATTAACTAAAATAAACAGTTTTTCAGCGTTACCAGGGAGAAATCAAACAAAATTAGTTCAGAACTATTCAGAAATTTTGGACATTATTTTTACCAACTGACAAATAATTGAACATATAGAACATTAAGACTTGGATTTTTAGACCCAAGACAAAAAAGGTAAATATCCCTCAAATCAGTTAGTCTTACCCCAAATGAATCAAAATGATTTCAATTAGGGCAGGTGTGGGGACAGCACGGGCCTCACATAAGTGACATTCACATAGATGGCTGATCAGTTAAGTAGGCAGCTGAAAAAACAGGAATTGCTGCAAAAGCTCAGCAGATCTGGCAGCACCTGTGGAGAGAAATCAGAGGTAATGTTTCGCACTGCGTTCTGAGGAAGGGTAACTCGACCCAAAATATCAACTCTGCTTTCCCTCCACTGATGCTGCCAGACCCGCTGACCTTTTCCAGCAATTTCTCTTTTTGTTTCTGATTTACAGCATCCGCAGTTCTTTCGGTTTTTATTAAGTGGGCAGCTGTTTCCACTTAAAATTCATTTTGGTATCCCCACTGTCTGGAGCCGAGAGTGCGTCAAGTCAGAGCATTTCGGCTTCAAAATTTTATTCTGGATAATGATGGTAATCCTTTGGAGAGATGAGATATGGATATTGTCACCAGAAACCTTGGGGTAGGGATTAGAATACCCTTTGATATTACAACACGTACACAAGAATACGCCCAAAACACGCACAACCCTGAGAACTAAGAATACAAAATGTTCACATTCATGACAGATTATGAGAAGGAAATTCAACGTATTGAACTTTTTTTCCAAAATCAGTGAGAATGCATTCCTTAAATCGTGATGTCAACTCTATTTAATGTCAGTATGGCTCTGAGGATTGGTAAATATGAGGAGATTTGACAGTGAAGGTGGAAGGGCAAAGAGCATGCAGGTTCACACGGTTTGCATGAAAGGTTCAAAATGCCAGGGTGGTGGTTCCATGGCTATTAATTGGCATGGGGGTATTAAGTGCCACAGGGGTGTGGGCAGAGAGACACGGGGGATACAAAGTGCCTTCGGAAAGCATAGATGGGCATAGGGTATGAAATGGCATGGGTTAACAATGGATGGTGTGGGTGTGTGAGAGAGAGAGAAACACGCAAGGGTGGGCGCAGTGCATGTGAGGGACAAATGACCGAGGGATTTTCTTTGCTTTTTTTTAAACAAATTAAACTGCAGTAAAGTGCTGGTGCAGACAGGCAGGCCTCTGACCCAGCCCTCACTGGCAGCCAGCAGTGCTGGTGCAGACAGGCAGGCCTCTGACCCAGCCCTCACTGGCAGCCAGCAGCCTCCCAAAATCTCTGCCACTATGGGATGTAAATCAGATCATTTGAGGCATTACTGAGGCACAATTGGACTTGCAGAACCAGGAAATTGCTCATCGTTCCATTTCTAATCAGGAAGCAAAAGTTGCAGTTTATGTTACAACTGATGATCTTTAATTAACATGAACACACAGCTGTTTTTTAAAAAAAAGGATACATGCCAAGACATCATAGTTCAAGGAAGTGAGGTATTTCAAAGAATCCACAACAGGTGTAATTAGGTTGTCATACTTCTGAATCTGGGATAAAATCTGTTAAGAAACAGATACAAAAGAGAAGCACTCAAAATGGCTACTGGAATAAGAATCTTGGCTATCACAAGACAACCCATTATAAATTAAAATCTGAACCGTGTTTACTTCTTCACTTTGTTTCTTATATCACAGACATACAGAGTCTTCAAAACATTTGATACACAGAGTCATAGAACACAGGAACAGACCCTTCAGTCCAACTTGTCCATGTCGATCAAGTTTCCATGAACTAAACTAGTGGGCCAAACGCAGGCAAATGGGACATCCCTCTAAATCTTTCCTCTCCATGTACCTGTCAAAATTTATTTTACATGTTGTAACTGTACCTGCATCTAACACTTCCTTTGGCAGTTCATTCCACATACAAACCACCCTCTGTGTGAAAAAGTTACCCTTTGGGTGCCTTTTAAGTCTTTTTCCTCTCACCTTAAAAATATGTCTCCTAGTTCAGGACTCCCTTACCCGAGGGAAAGGACCTTGACTATTCACTCTATCCATGCCCCTCATAATTTTTACTAACTTCTATAAGGTCACCCCTCAGCTTCCGACACTCCAGGGAAAATAGCCCCAGCCTATTCAGCCTCTCCCCTGGCACAAACCCTCCAACCTGGCAACATCCTTGTACATCTGAACCCTTTCAAGTTTGACCACCCCTCCAAATCCGCTCCCCGGCCTCACGGTCACCTTATTCTCAGTCACCTCCAGTCCTACCTGACCCTCTGAGCACTCTTTGCAACTCCTCCACAATTTTCCTGGCCTTACGTACCAGGTAAGGGCCTTTCGGGACTAAACTTACAAATTCTCTCTGTCAACTTGTGTGTGTGTCTCTCTCTCTCCCCCCTCCTTCAAAAGGTTCCAAAAAGCCCATTTCTTTGACCAGACAATTGGGCGCATGTTATGTTATTTCGCAAAGTGGCCTCTGTCAGATTTTTCAGTCAGTATGCTCACATGGCACATCAGATGATATACAGGTGCTTGGCAAATGCCAAGTGGTTATATGGGTCTCACGTTGGTATTGTTCCCATGACCTTGATCCACACTCTCCTCCCCCCCCCAAGTTAGAACGTTGAAAAGACAGCAGCCAAGCTCAAAATGGTGCCAGGCAACAGCCACATTGCAACAGCACCTGCGAAAGTCATGGGGCACATGAACACTTCAACAAAGAACAATTTGAGAAAATAACCTATATTCTTAAAAAGAAAACAAGTAACTTTGCATGATTCGAGCTAAGGGAGAGTATCTTGCCAGCGGCTGGCGTTGCTGTGCAAGTAATTAGATATCTGGAAGTGGAAGAAACAGAGGTCTTCCTAGATAAAAGGTGATGTACCACAGGACTGGAGGTTGGCAAGCATTATTCAAAAAAGGGTGTGAGCGACATGCAAAATAATGATACGTCAGTCAGTATGACCTCAGTGGTGGGCAAAAAATTGGAACCAATATTGATAAACAGGATTAGCTGTTAGTTGAAAAGGCATGGATAACAAAGTGCTCATCAACACAGCTTTGTTAAGGGAATATTATATCTCACTAACTTAAATGAATTTGGAAGTAACAAGAAGGATTAATAATCATCAGGTAGTAGATGTTGTCTCAATTGATTTTAGTAAAGAATTCAACAAAATCCCATATGACAGACTGTTCAGATAAATTAAAGCCTATGAGATACAGGAAGAGTGATAAGTTGGATCCAAAATTGGCTCAGTGACAAGAAGCAAAAGGGTAATAGCTGGCAGATGATTTTGCGAATGCAAAGCTGTTTCCAGTGGTGTTCCACACGGCTTAGCGTCAGGTCCCTTGCTATTTGTGGTGTACATTAATGATGTAGATTAATGCTTGCAAGGCTTGATTGGGAAATTTGAATATAACACCAAAATTTTCCAGCTACTTGACAGTGAAGGGGATGGCTGTCGACTGCAAAATGGTATCAATGACTTGGTTGAGTGGGCAGAAAAGTGACTAGGGGATTTCAACCTAAAGAAGTGTAAGGCTGCACATTTGGGAGGGCAAGCAAAGCAAGGGAATACATAATAAACACCAAGGTACAGAGAGTGTTGAGAAATCTCAAAGTGCATGTCCTCAGTTCAGTGAAGATACAAGTCAAATGCATAATGTGGTAAAGAAGGCACAAGGGATGCTTTCTTTCATTAGGCGAGTTACTGAATACAAGAACAGGGATGCAACGTTGGGACTATATGAGACTTATTCAGCCACAGCTGGCGGAGATTATGTACAGTTATGGTCACCATATTAGGGAAGGACATAATTGCTTAAGAGAGTGTACAGAGGAGATTTACAAGAATGCTATCAAAGCTTGCAAATTGCAACTATGAGGAAAGATTGGCAGGGTTGTTTCCTTAGAACGAAAGGAAGCTGAGGGACAACTTTATCAAGATGTACAAAATTATGAGGAACTTGGGTAGAGTGCACAAAGACAACTTGCTTCCCTTATTAATAGAAATCAATTATCATGGGGCATAGATTTAAGGTGATCGGTAGAAGGATTAAACAGGACATGAAGGAACACCTTTTCACTCAAAGGGTGGTGCATATTGGAATTCACTGTCCAGTCTGGCGGTTGAGCCAGAAACCTTCAACTCATTTAAAAGAAAACTGCACCTACACTTGAAGCAGTGTAACCTGCAAAGCTACAGACGAGGTGGCAGTAAGGGGGATTAGAATGGTGGTGAGTTTATTCAGCCAAGGCAAACACAATGAGCTGAATGCCTCTTTCTGTAATGTAACATTTCCATGGTTGTCTTACAATTAATTTTACTTGAGGATAAAGGGCAACAAATTAAGAAAATGGATTTGGAAGCATACCACTGTGGTACACAAATACAGTGTATTAGGTATGTGACAACAAATACCGAAAAAAAAATTCTTCCATTTATGACTGTCGCACCCTCCGTATCTCCCAAACAAAAGAATATTTTTGGAGGTGATCAATACTATAACGTAGCCAAATGCTGCAGCTAAATAGCATGGAGGAAATGCTCAAAAATGGTATGAGAATAAACAACAAATATTCAGTTTGGGTTGTCAGTGAAACAAACACTGAATAGACCTTTCCTGCTCTTATTTGAATAACTACACCAAAACTTTTCGATTGGGACATGGAAGCAGATGGTTAACGTTTGATGTATCTCAGAAAATAAAAAGTACCCTTCCCAGTCCAAAACGTGCTGAGCACTCCATCAAATAATTCACACAGGTTGTGTGCTCCATTTTCTGGAGTGGTGCTGGAACCAATGATTTTTGATTCAACGATAACTGTGCTACTCCAAGTCAAGCCTTGGAAATTAGACTTGAAAAAGTGAATCAAGAATATATTGTGCACAAGGTCTTAAAAGAAATGGCTATTGAGATAGTTGATTGGTTTGAATTTTGCAAAACCATCTTGATTCGGGGAAGGTCTGTATATCCAAAAAGGGAAGCAGAAAACTGAAAACTACAGGCTTGTTAGCTTAACATCTGTCATTGGGAAAATATTAGAAGCTATGATGAAAGAAACTACAACAGGGCCGAAGACAGTTTCAAGGTACTCAGGCAAAGTTAATATAGTTTTATGGAAGCAAAATCATGTTTAACAAATCTATTGGGAGTTTTATTTTGGCAGTAACATGTGCCTAGGCTAAACAGGAGCTGGTGGATGTCCTCTACTTAGATTTCCAGAAGGCATTTGCTAAGATGCTACATCATAGGTGACTGTGGTAAATAAAAATTTATGGTGCAGGGGACAGTATGTTGGCAAAACGATTGGCTGGCTAACAGGAAACAGAGACTAGGCCTAAATGTTTTTTGGAGATAGTAGGAACTGGCGATGCTGGAGAATCTGAGATAACACGGTGTAGAGCTGGATGAACACAGCAGGCCAAGCAGCATCAGAGGAACAGGAAAGCTGACGTTTCGGGTCGAGACCCTTCAGAAATGGGGGAGGGGAAGGGGGTTCTGAAATAAATAGGGAGAGAGGGGGAGGCGGATAGAAGACAGATAAAAGGAGAAGATAGGTGGAGAGGAGACAGACAGGTCAAAGAGGCGGGATTGGAGCCAGTAAAGGTGAATGTAGGTGGGGGGTTAGGGAGGGGATAGGTCGGTCCAGGGAGGATGGACAGGTCAAGGAGGTGGGATGAGGTTAGTGGGTAGGAGATGGGGGTGGGAGGAATGGTTAGGGAGGCGGGGACGAGCTGGGCTGGTTTTGGGATGCAGTCGGGGGAGGGGCGATTTTGAAGCTTGTGAAGTCCACATTGATACCATTGGGCTGCAGGGTTCCCAAGCGAAAGATGAGATGCTGGTCCTGCAGCTTTCAGGTGGCATCATTGTGGCAATGCAGGAGGCCCAGGATGGACATGGCGTCCAAGGAGTGGGAGGGGGAGTTGAAATGGTTCACGACTGGGAGGTGTAGTTGTTTGTTGCGAACTGAGCGTAGGTGTTCCGCAAAGCGGTCCCCAAGCCTCCGCTTGGTTTCCCTGATGTAGAGGAGGCCACAACAGGACCAGCGGATACAGCGGATACAGTATACCACATTAGCAGATGTGCAGGTGAACATCTGTTTGATGTGGAAGGTCTTCTTAGGGCCTGGGATGGGGGTGAGGGGGGAGGTGTAGGGGCAGGTGTAGCACCTCCTGCAATTGCAGGGAAAAGTGCCGGGGGTGGTGGGGCTGGAGGGGAGTGTGGAGCGGACAAGGGAGTCACAGAGAGAGTGGTCCCTCCGGAAAGCAGATAAGGGTGGGGAGGGAAAAATGTCTTTGGTAGTGGGGTCAGATTGCAGATGGCGGAAATGTCGGAGGATGATGCGTTGGATTTGGAGGTTGGTGGGGTGGTACGTGAGGACAAGGGAGATTCTGTTTTGGTTGTTATTGCGGGTAGGGGGTGTGAAGGAGGAGTTGCAGGAAATGCGGGAGATACGGTCGAGGGCATTCTCGACCACTGTGGAGGGGAAGTTGCGGTCCTTGAAAAAAAGAGGACATCTGAGATGTCCGGGAGTGGAATGCCTCATCTCGGGAGCAGATGCGGCGGAGGCGAAGAAACTGGGAACAGGGGATGGCCTTTTTGCAGGAAGGTGGGTGAGAGGAGGTGTATTCTAGGTAGTTATGGGAGTTGGTAGGTTTGAAATATTTTTCTTTCAGGTTGGTATGGTGTAACGATGGTGTGACACTGGGACCAGTGCTGGTGCCTCTAACTTTTATAATTTACACGAATGGCATTGAAGAAGGAATGGAACATATTTTGACATGGCACATACCAAAGAACACAAAGATAGCAAGGAAGCTAAGTTGTGAAGTGGACAATAAGAAGGCTAAAAAAGGATACAGATAAGTTGCGAGTGGGCAAAGATCTGGCAAAGGAGTATCCTATGGGAAAATGTGAAATTATCCATTTTTGCAGGAATAATAAAAAAAATCATGTAACAGTTGAGATTGCAGAGATCTGACATTCAAAGGATGTTATAATGCACAAATTGTGTAAAGTTTTTATGCAAGTTCAGCAAGTAGGTAGGAAATATAATAGCACATTATCATTTATTACAAGGGAAAATTAAACACAACAGTCAGGAAGTTATGCATCAGTTCTATACGACATTGAGGAGACCACATTTGGAGAACTGCGTACAGCATTAGTAATCCGATATAAGAATGTAAATACACTGGAAGCAGTTCAGAAAAGGGGTTTATCACACTAACCCTAGAATGGGTAAGATGTCTTTTCAAGAAAGGCTAGACAGCCTAGGCTTATATCCATTAGGGTACAGAAGAGTTAGAGGTGATTTGAGTGAAACACAAAATCCTGGAAAGGTTTTAACAAGGTTATACGGAGAGGATATTTCTTCTTCGAGGAAAAGAACGAACTAGGGGTCACTGTCAAAAGATAATGGGTTGTTTGTTTAAAACAGAAATGAGGCAAATTTTTATCTGCCAGTCATAGTCTTTGCAACTCACTTCCTGAAAAGGTAGTGGATGCAGAGTTCATGAATATTCTTAAGGCAGAGATGGACAGATGATTATTAAGCATCGTCATCATGGATGGGCAGGACTCAGAATTTCAGGTTATAATCAGATTAATCATGATCTACTGACAACAAGGTGCAGGGCTGGATGAACACAGCAGGCCAAGCAGCATC
>NC_063345.1:26654491-26663444 GCF_021869965.1 Rhincodon typus | reverse complement strand
CCTGCACCTTGTTGTCTCGGATTCTCCAGCATCTGCAGTTCCTACTATCTCTAATCATGATCTACTTATTGATTAGCAGAGCAGGCCAGAGGGGCCAAATGGCCTCCTCTTTGTCCTTGTTCTTTCTTGTTTCTTCACTCAAAGCACATAGGCATCACATGCTGGGCAGCATTTATTGTCTGTTCCCAAGTGCCCTTGAGAAGGTGGTGGTGAGTTGTCTTTTTGACAGTGACAATCTATTTGGTGTTGGTGGACTCAATGTCATTAGGGGTGGGAATTCCAGAATTATGACCAGTTATACTGAAAGAAGAGTGATATATTTCCAGGTCAAGATGGTGAGTGGCTTGGAGGGTGGTGCTCCTAAGAATAGTTATAGTGGTCTACAGCAAAGAAAAAGGCCCTTCAGCCCATCAAGTCTGCGCCAGTCAAAAACAACCACCCAACTATTTTAATCCTATTTTTCACCACTCAGTCCATAGCCTTGTATTCCTTGGCATCACAAGTGTACATGCAATAACTCTTAAATGTTATGAGGTTTCTGCCACTGCCACCCTACATCCCCTCTAAACCTCCTGCTCGTTACATTAAGTCTCTGCACCCTAACCACCAATCCCTCTACCAAAGGGAAATAAAGTTCCCTCCTGCCTCTCATCCTCAATTTTATGCATCTCAATCATGTTGCCCTCTCAGTCTCCTCTTCTCCAAGGAAAACAACCCCAGTCTATCCAATCTTTCTTCACAGCTAAAACATTCTGCTAAAATTTCCCAAGTACCCACTCCAGTGCAAACACATTCCTCCTATAATGTGATTTCCACACAATATTCTAGCTGTGGTATCACCATTATTTCATACAGTTCACTTCTGCTTTTGGCCTTCTAGATGTCAGTGATCATAGATTTAGATGTAATGTGTAAGGATTATTGGCAAATTCAGCAATGCATTTTACAGATGGCACATAATGCTGCGACTCAATGTCGGGAGTAGAGGGAGTGAATGTTTGTGGATGTAGTGACGATCAAGTGGGCTGCTTTGTCTTGGATAGTGTCAGGTTCCTTCGGTGTTTTTGAAGGATTCACCCAGACAAGTAGACAGTCTTCCATTACATTTATGGGCTGAGCCTTGTCTATGACAACAACTTTGGGGAGCCAGAAAAGGAGCTGTTTACTGAACGATTATTAGTCTCTGACCTGCTCTTGGAGCCACTGTGTTTCTAAGGCTTGTCCTGTTCAGTTTCTGGTCTGTGGTTAACAGCCAGGACATCCCACTCAGGCAAGTGGAGAATATTCCACCACATTCCTGAGCTATGCTTTGCAGACAGATACTGGGGAAATAGGAAGTGAGTTACTTGTTGCAGAATTTCTAGTCACTGACCTGGTCTTGTAGCCACAGTATTTATAAAGACTGGTCTAGTTCAGTTTCTAGTCAATAGTAACCCTCAGGACTTGGACAGTGTAGAATTTAGCAAAAGGTAATGCTCTTGAATATCAAGTGGCATTAGTTATTTTCTCTTGTTGGACTCTCTGTCCAGTCATTGACTGGCACTTATATGGTTCAAATTTAACTTGTCACTTGTCAGGTCCTCACATTAATACCGTGTGTGGAAATGCACAAATTTGCAGTTCATTTCATTAATTTCTGGCAGAATCCAAATTTTCTATAGACATTCTGAAATAAATTGAATCTGAAGGAATAGAGAAACATTTTTTCAGTCTTAGGATTGATGTCTTACAGGATGTATTTAGATGTTAAAACGCCTCGTTAACTGGTGAGCAGAATGGAATGCTGTGAACTTACAATAAACAATTAATTGTATTAAACAGTTTGGCGATTATCCTTTTTCTCCCCCCCAAACACTCGCCCAGTTTAAATTTAAAATTCAAACAAACTGGGGTGTCAATGACCAGTGGGTGTTTTGAATGTAGGAATATATTCTCCAATGGGTAAGTCAAGCCACTGCCAATATGGAACTCTTCAGTTCAGATAGATACAGGGCAAAGATCTTTCCACTATGTCGGAAACGTTACAAATTGGACTGAGATAGTAGGAACTGCCGATGCTGGAGAATCTGAGATAACAAAGTGTAGAGCTGGATGAACACAGCAGGCCAAGCAGCATCAGAGGAGCAGGAAAGCTGACGTTTCAGGTCGAGACCCTTCTTCAGAAATGGGGGAGGGGAAGGGGATTCTGAAATAAATAGGGAGAGAGGGGAGGTGGAGAGAAGACAGACAGGTCAAAGAGGCGAGGTTGGAGCCAGTAAAGGTGAATGTAGGTGGGGAGTTAGGAAGGGGATAGGTCAGTCCAGGGAGGACGGACAGGTCAAGGAGGCGGGGTGAGGCTAATGGGTAGGAGATGGGGGTGGGGCTTGAGGTGGGAGGAATGGTTAGGGAGGCGGAGACGAGCTGGGCTGGTTTTGGGATGCGGTCGGGGGGAGGGGAGATTTTGAAGCTTGTGAAGTCCACATTGATACTCTTGGGCTGCAGGGTTCCCAAGCGAAATATGAGATGCTGTTCCTGCAGCCTTCGGGTGGCATCATTGTGGCAATGCAGGAGGCCCAGGATGGACATGGCGTCCAAGGAGTGGGAGGGGGAGTTGAAATGGTTTACGACTGGGAGGTACAGTTATTTGTTGCGAACCGAGCATAGGTGTTCCACAAAGTGGTCCCCAAGCCTCCGCTTGGTTTCCCTAGAGGAGGCCACAACGGGAACTGTGGATACAGTATACCACATTAACAGATGTGCAGGTGAACATCTGCTTGATGTGGAAGGTCTTCTTAGGGCCTGGGATGGGGGTGAAGGGGGAGGTGGGGAGTATGGAGCACACAGAGAGTCACGGAGAGAGTGGTCCCTCTGGAAAGCAGATAAGGGTGGGGAGGGAAAAACGTCTTTGATAGTGGGGTCAGATTGCAGATGGCGGAAGTGTCGGAGGATGATGCGTTGGATCCAGAGGTTGGTGAGGTGGTACGGGAGGGCAAGGGGGATTCTGTTTTGGTTGTTTTTTGTGGGTAGGGGGTGAGAGGGATGAGTTGCAGGAAATGCGAGAGACACGGTCGAGGGCGTTTTCTACCACTGAGGAGGGGAAATTGTGGTCCTTGAAAAACGAGGACATCTGAGATGTCCAGGAGTGGAATGCCTCATCTTGGGAGCAGATGTGGCAGAGGCGAAGGAATTGGGAATAGAGGATGGCATTTTTGCAGGAAGGTGGGTGAGAGGAGGTGTACTCTAGGTAGCTGTGGGAGTTGGTAGGCTTGAATACCTGGAATACACCTCCTCTCACCCACCTTCCTGCAAAAAATGCCATCCCCTATTCCCAATTCCTTCGCCTCCGCCACATCTGCAATCCGACCCCACCACCAAAGACATTTTTCCCTCCCGACCCTTATCTGCTTTCCAGAGGGACCACTCTCTCCAGGACTCCCTTGTCTGCTCCATACTCCCCACTGGCCCCACAACCCCCGGCACTTTTCCCTGCAACTGCAGCAAGTGCTACACCTGCCCCTACACCTCCCCCTTCACCCCCATCCCAGTCCCTAAGAAGACCTTCCACATCAAACAAATATTCACCCGCACATCTGCTAATGTGGTATACTGTATCCACTGTCCCCGTTGTGAATTCCTCTACATCAGGGAAACCAAGCGGAGGCTTGGGGACCGCTTTGTGGAACACCTACACTCAGATCGCAACAAACAACTGCACCTCCCAGTCGCAAACCATTTCAACTCCCCACCCCCCACCCCGCCCCACCTCAACTCCTTGGACGACATGTCCATCCTGGGCCTCCTGCATTGCCACAATGATGCCACCTGAAGGCTGCAAGAACAGCATCTCATATTTCGCTTCGGAACCCTGCAGCCCAAGGGTATCAATGTGGACTTCACAAGCTTCAAGATCTCCCCTCGTCCGACCGCATCCCAAAACCAGCCCAGCTCGTCCCCGCCTCCCTAACCATTCCTCCCACCTCAGGCCCCACCCCCATCTCCTACCCACAGGCCTCACCGCCTCCTCGACCTGTCCGTCCTCCCTGGACCGACCTATCTCCTCCCTAACTCCCCACCTACATTCACCTTTACTGGCTCCAACCTTGCCTCTTTGTCCTGTCTGTCTCCTCTCCACCTATCTTCTCCGTTATCTATCTTCTATCCACCTGCCCCTCTCTCCCTGTTTATTTCAGAATCCCCTTCCCCTCCCCCATTTCTGAAGAAGGGTCTCGACCCGAAACGTCAGCTTTCCTGCTCCTCTGATGCTGCTTGGCCTGCTGTGTTCATTCAGCTCCACACCTTGTTATCACAAATTGGACTGAGTCTTTCCAAACTTAATGAAGCCAGCCAGAAGGATTGGGATTTTTTTTCCATCAGATGGATCTAGCCATCATTCAAATCTAGATTCCAGGAAGCTCATAACAGTTAGCTAAACTGCACCTTGCGCACCCAAAAGCAGCCATTACATTTTCGCATTCATCTTAATAATTGCAATTTCTGTGAGCATATTAGTGAATGTAGAACACATACATAATCAAACAGGATTGTTGGATTACTGTGACTCAGCTTCCCAATTTGTCTTCCAGAAGGCTTCACATTTTCCTTAGTCAATCGCCTGAAACAATAAACAACAAAAACATGAAATAGGGGATTTAATATTTGTTTGCATTTAAAGCTTGTGAATTGTAAAGCTTGTTAAAAGTCATCAACTAAACATTGTTTTAATTCAATGAAGGTTTCCACATCATGAAAATAGTGGTTTTTGGCTCATTCGCAGGTGAGAAAGACTACAAGCAAACTCTTTTGAGAAACCGCAGTTTTTTTTTTGTTGGCAGTCAATTGGAAACTTAACCATCTACCAGAATCTCTAACTATCAAAGCTGCATTTATCCAATTCAAAGAATGCAATTGAACTTAGAACTTAACAACATTTAAATAGAATGATAAATCCATTCTTTATTAAGTGTTCATGGAAAACAATTCTGATGCTTCACATCACTATTGAAAGGCAGATCCTTAAAATGAGATTTTTGGAATGAAATGTGCTTCATTTCTCTGTATAGATTGTGCCTAATGACTTACTTTCTGTTCCTCTAAACCCTCAGAATATAAAACCTTGCAAATCTAAAACATCTTGTCCAAAGAAAAAAACATCCTCTTCCCCGCATACGAAGGGCACAACCAGATGATCCAAAACTAAAACATTATACTGTATCACTCATTCAATGTATTCTGCCAGAAACAATGACCAGTGGGTACAAGAAACACTGACTCATTTCTCTCACACGTGTAGAAAATACCATAAACATTGTCTACACTAGTCCAAACTCTTAATTTTGTAGATGACACCATTTGCATGTTCAGGACAGGTCAGGTGTAGAATTGCTTCAGTACCAGCACTTTCTTTCATTCTTCCCTGCCTTACAACCACACAGCCTCTGATCTCCTAAAGACAAAACAAAGGTCTTCAGGTCTTATGGCAGGTGAAAGTAGATACCATCAAAAAGGTAATAAAACCCTGCAGGACCATGTGCCTTATTCCTTAAAAAGGTCTGAATAGCATTCTACAACGTACTTTTTCTTGTACAAGTAATAAGAGTGCAACCCGTGCATTCAGCATTGCCCAAAATGCAATCCAATTATCTAAAACTGGCTGCCTAAAAGAATAGAAAAATAGATTGTTTCAAAAATCTCACTGGCCTTGCTCAGACGTCTTGCACTCTAATGATAATTTCAGGTCTCCAATACCTCCTGAAAATTGTACTAAGTATCATCACAAAAGTTAATTTCAAACATCAAGTTCAGCAACACTAAATCGTTGTTTTTAGTTACAGAGCACTAAGTTAGATGTGGAAATAGTAACCTGAATCAGAAAATGTCAGTTCACAGGAAGAAATTTCACATTCGCTTTGCTACAAGGCAGCAAATTCGTTATACCCTGAAAAATTAACATGGTTACACGGTACTTTTAATTTTCGATGCAGCAATTCAATATTTTTAATGTTACCAGTGTACAATCCATAGTCCTCATGTATGGAGCTTCATTTCTATTTCAGTAACTACAATGTGAGATTGCAGCAATAGTTCAGATAACTTTTTTTTATTTCACTTTCCCCTTTAGAAGAAGTTTTAAGCTGCTTTAAACTGGTTGCTTGAAATTTAACAAAATAATTTAATTAAATTCAGCTTTCGTTTGCCAACACATCGCAGAAGACTTACTCTAGTTTTATCACTAGACGATTACCATAAAACCTGAAAGATAGTTACGGTTGATATTCTCTTAAAATCTGCTACTAACCACTGCAAAACAAGCAAAAATATTTCAACTCATTCATAAAGCTTGACAAACTACAGTGGAACCAGAAATGAGAATTTCAATGTCATTACAGCCTTGCACATTATTGGGCTATAATAAGGCCATTTAAGGTTAGATAAATTGTTATCACAGTTATTTTAGGCTTACAGAGAGAAACTTTCCTGCAGTATTGTTCCACAAACAGCAAATAGCTAACTACTTAATCTGTTTCAGCTGCGTTGAATAGAGAGTATAGGTTTTCTCGGACAACAAGAAACTCCTCAAATTTTACTCATTCTGCATCTTGGGCTTTATATGCTTCTGAACATATTAAGTGTTCAGCCAAGACATCATTCATACACAAACAGAACACCATTGCTATTTCAAGTCAGAAAGAACTTTCAATTTTGAAAGAGGGCTGTTCATAACTCCTAGAATATGCCGGAGAAAATCCAAGCCTTTTACGCATTGCTTTACGAAAAAATTATTAAAACTAAGCAGATTGATCCCTGTCATCTGTAAAATTGGCATACCAGAAAGAATAAATTATCATCTGTTCCTAAACAAAGCTGTGCAATAATCTGTTAAATTAAACATGTTTTCTGGGGGAAAATGAATGAAAAATGAATTTTTCATTACTAACATATGATCAGAATAGTAAATCCTGTCCAGCTCACTTCTGTGCACAGGAAATATAACAACTTACTTCATAATATACTTGGCCCTGTCAATAGTCTGAGCTTTGACTTTGACCAGTAGAGGATGGCTACTATAGGTGTCATTTTTCCACTGTCCATATAAACGATACCTTAAAGCAACAAATTTAAGCGTTAAGCAGCTATAGTCACCACATATGAATAATTAACACATTTAAATACCCCTGCATGATATTCACCTATATTGGTACGGGAATGTTTTCAACATTCCCCAAAGCTCTTCTGACATACATGCATTGGAGTCCATTAAAGTAAGAGATGGCAGCAACACTTGATCTGCAATACTGAGGAAACAACTCACAAGTGAATCCTGCAGAGTTAAAGAACAATTATCTGGTTAGTGTTTCAGAATATTTCATTTAAAGTCAAATCCACATACAATCTGCTTATTAACGTCAAGTGTCCATATTCAATAATGGATCAGGTGAACTTAACAATTCAGCAACGTTTAACCACTTCTCTGATACAAGACATTTCCTTAAAATAAAAGTTTATTCTCTCCATGAGGGAGATGTAAACTGACAATTCACAATTATTGTAAAGGTCACCACAAACAAAATATCCAAGAATTTGATAAGTACTGATATGCATAAATTCAATATTCAACATGATAAAAATAGCATTTGCCTTTTAAGACCTACTTCATTTCGAGGTCAGTTTATTCTAAGTAGGTAATCAAGAGAGATAAATCTTAGGATGAAAATTCAACTCAACCTCAGTCTTCAACATTCCATTATTTAACTCAAGGCATAAACTGTTCTATGTTCAGTTTCCAAGATTCTGTGCCAGTGTACAATTAAACTGTCAAAATTTTCAAGTAGAGACCAGCGAGTCAAAGTGATTAAAGTTAAACTGAGTGACTTGAACCAAGAAACTACACTGAAGATTTGCGAACATTACATCCAGTAAGGTCCTGGAATGTCAAATGAGAATTCTCGCAAAATTTGAATTAAAACATGAGGTGGCAGCCATACAACCTCATAGCTGACAGGCAAGAAAATGAATGGAGAATTACAGTATTAGCGCTTTGGATTAGAAGTGCTCTGAGTGACTTTTCAAGAGATGACAAATTTAAAACAAAATGGTGACCTAGTCAGCATAGACAGTAAATGAGGCATGAACAGAATTAGAAGTATCGTTGGGAAATGCTCCGAATCTTTCTATCTTCTCCTGTTGCAGTTACAATCTGGGCAAAAGGACCTTTTCCTCTTAAGGGGTCTGGTTTTCAGACCGAACAATTGCAAGTAGTTTAATAAAACAACTGATCCAATATTGCATCTTTCCAATTCTGGCTAATACAGAGTTTGGAATATCACAGGCGTTGTTCAATTGGATTTGATATTCTGTCAATGAGACTATCTAATGACTTTGACACAATCGGAATTCTGAGTCATCGGACTTTAATATATCACAACATCTCAGTATATATTTATAAAATGCTACTTTAAAAGGGACATCAGATTATTGATTAATTTATTTAAAACAGATTCAAGGCAACAGTAAGAAAAGCAGACCAGGGAATTCCATCCAAAAACATTAGTAACTTATTTTAAACTTAAATATCATAATAAACTAGTTACAAAAATCCCCATGTCACCTGTTTCACCCAATCTCAAACTTATTTTTTGATCATGCAATTTTTTTTTCTTTCAGCCAATCTGGGCCAAGAAACCCAACAGGAAAAGGAGGGAGCAGCAATATACTGGAAAAGCCTGGCTTTTTGGAAGAGACATCATGGCATCATCTCATAGCAATGTATTCAATACAGAGAATGGAAACTTTCTTAGTGTCCAAAGCAAAATCATTTAAAAAAAAACCTATTGCCAATTGTGGAATCTTGCTGCCATCATTAACTACATTGCAACAGTGACTTCAAAAGTACTTTTGGAACTTAAAATCAGATGCCAAGAAAGATACTAGATGAATGCTTTTTTTTTTACATTCAAATTTTCTAACCCAGCTGTCC
>NC_063345.1:26637509-26653991 GCF_021869965.1 Rhincodon typus | reverse complement strand
CAATAGATGGATACATGAACGTTATCAATGCATTACTTAGATTTAGAATAACTGTAAGGCTCTAACTGTACTCTTGAAAAAGAGAAAACTCACCAGAATGCAACTGATTGAGATTCCAACCAGTTAATGTTGTGCTATGGTGTGTATATACATTGAAGAGGGCATATTTTAAACAGCTGTCAATCATATCTACCACAACAGGATATGATCTATTAGTCCCATGACCTGAAGCAGTGTGAAGCAGCAGTGATTGAACTCCAATATACTATACTTAGTCCTCATGAACAGCATCTGTATATTTTTAAATCACGAACCACATCATTGTTTCACCAATCCTTTTGTGTGGTTGTTAAGTTTACATCTGTGAGTAGACTGCAACAGTTAGTTGCTGAATGACCACTGATACTCTCTGACCTATCCACGTGTCTCTGATACTTTTTGACAAACAGTCAAAACTGAATATGAGAAGTACTTTTGTAAGAAAAACATAAGAAAGGAATTTTAAATATGTGTGTCCTAAAATCATGAGCAACAGTCAATCAAAGATGCATATAAATAATACCTATAAGAAACTTGCACTTGAATTCCTTCTTTATGTAATCATTTGCATCGTCTGCTTTCTCATTAAATATTTTTAAGACACAGGGAAATAGAGTCTTGGTTGCCAAGGGATGAAAGACTATGGGGAATATGCAAGAATATAGAGTTGAAGTTAAAATCAGATCAGCCATGATCTTATTGAATGGTGACGCAGGCTGGAAGGGCCGAATGGTCTACTCTTGTTCCTTGTTGTATGTTCTTCTTCAGTCTTCAGAAATGTCAAAATGAATGATGCATCTTGGCCGCTTTCTGAGGTCTTCATCGTTGTAGATGCCAGGATGCAGCCAATTTGATTCTCTCCACGTGACATCAAGAAATGGCTGAAGGTGCTGGAGAGAGCAAAGGATAGTAGCTCAGCTGTAGTATTGAAGGCTTGTGTTCCAGAACTTGCTGCAACCATACCTCAGCTTAGCTATACTATTGAAAATTGCCTGATGTGTCTTGCCTCAAAAAGCTGGACATATCCAATCCAAACATTTACCTCCCTCTCTGTTTACTCTCAATCTTTCACTAAGTGATGGAATCACATTGTCAATAATGGGGGAACCCAGTACATCAGTGCAAAACGTAAGGCTGAGCGCTTACAACCATTTTCAACCAGAAGCGCTGAGTGGATGATCCATCTCGGCATCCTCCACAGGTTCAAAGCAACACAGATGCCAGTCTTCAGCCATTTTGCTTCACTGTACGTGATATCAAAAAAAAACTGAAGGTACTGGATACTGTAAAGACCATGGGCCGTGACAACATTATGGTAATCGAACTGAAGTCACGCTCCAGACTTGCTACACCCTAGCCAAGCTGTTCAACATTGCTACAACAATGGCATCTACCCGACAAAGTGGAAAATTAACTAGGTATGTTCTGTACATAAAAAGCAGGACAAATCTAACCTGGCCAATTAAAACCCATCAATATAGTCTCAATCATTAGTAACGTGGTGGATGACGTCATCAACAGTGCTCTCAAGCAGCACCTGCTCAGCAATAACCTGCTCAGTGACGCCCAGTTCAGGATTCACCAGGGCCACTCAGCTCCTGACCACATCACAGCCTTGGTTCAGAGCTCCATAGAAAAGATGAGAATGACCACCTTTGCCATCAAGGCTGCATTTGACTGATTGTGGCATCAAGCAACTCTAGCAAAACTGGAGTTAATGGGAATCAAGGGGCAAGCTCTCTGCTGATTGGAGTCATATCTGGCACAAGAGAAGATGGTTGTGTTTGTTGGAGGTCAATCTTCTCAGCTGTAGGTTATCCCTGCAGGAGCTCCTCAGGGTAATGGCCTCAGAGAAGCCGTCTTTAGCTGATTCATCAATGATAATCCCTCCATCATCAGGTCAGAAGTAGGGATTTTTGCTCATTATTGCACAATGTTCAACACCATTCGTGACTCCTCAGATACTGAAGCAATCCATTACCAAATGCAGCAAGACATGGATAACATCCGGAAAAAGTTCACATCACACAAGTGCCAGGCAATGACCATGTCCAACAAAAGAGAATCTAACCATTGTCACTTGACAGTCAGTGGCATCACCATCACTGAATCCATCACTATCATCACCTTGGCGTCACCATTGATCAAAAACTGAATTATACTGGTAACATAAATGAATATTATAGCTACAAAAGCAAGTCAAAGGCTAGAAATCCTGCAGTGAGTAACTCATCTCCTGACTCCTGAAAGCCTGCCTGTCATCTATAAGGTACAAGTCAGGAGTGTGATGTGTTGCCCATGCTTTGGACTCTTTGACCAGTTGATGTATTAAAACCACTTTACCTAAGCAGTCTTGTCAATGAGGTGAACAAAAGGACACAGAAAGTGGTTTATGGCTCTGCTCAGTTTTATTAAAAAAATATTCTTTATTAAAAACGCCATATGAGCATTTCCCAAAATCCCACAATATTTGCTCTCTATCTTGCTCCATCAGTCTGAGAAAGGATATTATCCGCAACAATCAATGTGTTTGAACCGGGCCATTGAAATTTCCTACCTCTCTGATGTAGGGATGTCTCTCTTTCATGAAGGTGAGTCTCACAGGTCAGGGTGGATCTTCTCCTGGGTCATCTTGCATTGCTGCACAATCTTCTGCCATGAGGCTTATGCAAGTCTTCAATGAGAGTGTGGCTTCCAGCTCTGTGTTTTTATCCCCCTTGTTCTTGATATTCCCAAATGTTCTGTGGCTTTTGGCCAATGTGGTCATGAGCAAGGTTCACAACATCCAATGGGATTGCACCAACACCCTTCAGTGTTGCCAAGCCAGTGAAATGTAAAATGCATAACTGCAGGCTGTCAAGGTGCCAGAAAGTCTGATCAATACTTCTCCAATACACAGCCCTCATGCTGGTTGTAACTGGTTCCCCTGAACCTTTGTGACAACTTTGGCCTTGGTTTCCACTGTAGTCTGTAGCCAATGGCTGCTGGCTGCTATTTAATTTAGTTTGGCCAATTTTCTGTCAGTGAGTAAGGATCATTACACAATAAAAGTAAAAATGCATCTAGAAAGGAATGATTCTTTACAAAGACCATAACGTTAGTTATCAATAGGCAAATTTTAGAAAGGTGATGAGATGAGATGTTGTGAAAGAAGATTTTGGAGCACAGTCTTGTGGAGCAATACATGAGGTTTGATAAATTATAAAAGTATAGCAAAAGTATACTCCAGTTAAAAAGGAAACTATTAATTCTTTTAGGATATCTAGAATAGTAATGAGGATATCTAGAATAGTAATGAGGTTAAAACACATAAAAGTAAAGCGAAATAAATCCTAAAGTGTATTAAAACTACAGAAAAGTAGGTTAAGAGCAGAACAAGGTAAAAGGTAAGAAGTTCAAAATTAAATCAGCAGGGAAGCATTTTACAAGTATACCTGCAAAATCAGAATTGTTAAAAGTTGGCTTCATGAGAAGAGTGAAATGCTAATTTGTGGATGATTAGAAAATTGCATCAATATTTAATAAGTGCTTTACTAAAGAGAGGAATAATGTAGAGGATATAAATATTGAAATTGTCATTAATTATTTAAAAGACCAAAAAATGATGTTTAGAGCATGAAAGGGCTAAAATGTGAAGGTTCAAATTCATTATCAGTACATGTGAGGTGATGCATTTTGGTTCAAAAAAATTGTAGCAATGTTCATACTCTGAATAGAAACAGCACTGCAGTGGAACTGCAAATGGATTTAGGGACTGCAGATTCACAGAATGTGATATTTTGACTCAATTTCTCACCTGTATCTATAAAGATGTGACAAAAGGTTGGAAAAAGGGATACATCTGGCTTGTTTAGCAATTAATAACCTTGAAATAAAATTGCATTTATCAAATCATGTGCTGTATTTTACTTGTGTTGTGCTGTTCCTGATGTGAGAAGGCAGCACTTACGCTGACATTGTCGGGAGTCCGTTCCACACGAATCTTGTTTAAATTTTGCAGTACTGATGGTGTGTACTGGGGACACATTTAATCATGTGGTGGTGGTGGGTATTCATTAATAGATACTGCTATCAACCCAGGCAGGCAACTGAGGGTTACATAAGTATACGTGTCGTAAGAGCTCCCTGGGATCAGAGCCCTGTGGTTGCAGACATATTGAACTTTCAAAGAAAACCTATTTGATTCATTAATCCCACTGGACTGATCCCAGGGAGCTCTAATAGCCATATGATTACAGCAGATTACCCTTCGTGCTCTGGGGAATGAGCAATGATGTCAAAGTCCCATTTATTTGCCACCTGGCTGCCCACACTCATCAAGTAATTGATGAGTTTGCTTTTACAATGGAAGAGGGCATTGGTAACCTCCTGCTAGTTAACCTGCTTGTGGCTATCTGTGATCTGCCACATGTGTTGCTCCTTGACCTCTGGAAAGCACTGGTGATGATAGAATTGAGTGCACACAGTCACCTAGAGGGTCATTTGATATGGGGTTCCTGCCAAACCCGTGTGGCTGCAGATCTCGTAAATCACAGTGGTCACATCCTGGGATAGCCTCAGTTGTCTCTGGCATTCCTTCTGTAACACCTCATATCGAAGACGCAGTGAAGTACCAATGACTGGTTTCTATGATGCCTTCCTTGGGTGGCTATGTCCTGGCCAGGCTCCCCCACAGGTACAGCATGCTGCTAGCCATTGCAGTTAACCAGCAAGACTGCTATTTGATACATCCGCTCCTCCATGCCCACCACCCCTCTCTATGCCCTCCCTTCTATCCTCCTTGCACTCCTCCATGCCCCCAACTCCACTGCAAACTGTCCTTTTTACAACTCACCCCTGCTTTGTCTTTGCCATCTTCTGTTCCCCTTCTTTGTGTCACAGAATTCAACAAAGAAAATTTCTGACTTCAGGCATGTCAAAAACTATGTACCATAAGATTGTTACGCACTGCTGACTTAATTGTGAAGGCAGGACATAATTATAAATGTTTTATGTCATGAGTATTCACGGCATGTAAATATATTAACAGCAGGAACCTGCCACAGATTGGTGTAAGGCCTGACCCATCACTGTTATGCTTCTTAGTAAGTCATTGCATTTTAAGCAATATTTTTATTTCCACCAAATTAAGTCACAGTACTCATAACATTTCCTGATCTTGCAGGTCCCCAAAAGTATCATCCCATGTTTCATTCGTGGATCAGGCTGCTTTTCTCTCATAAAAGAGGAATTCCCAACCCAATATGGCTCATTAGGCAGTTAGGATGTTTGACCAATTTAAGAAGTGGATTTAAATTATCTATTTAATAGCAGCTGATAATAGTTCATTTGGCTTAAAGTTGAAGAAACAGACACTCAGCAGTTGAAAGTCTTTTTATAACTTTGAATTAACAATTTTGAAGACAGAAAAATGCCACATTTAAAAAATTTTAACTAATTCAGTGCAAAGTATGCAGTGTTCAGGTCTTTAAAAGTACACACTGCTCTTATATGTGTCCCTCATCTCAAGTTCCATTGGTAAAGTCAACAGAAAATTCTAACTTGTCTGTCAAAATTGCTACATCAGTGTTTAATTTTGAGCAGCAAAATAGTCAATGTCTGTTTCCAAAATTAGTCTTTTTGATCACCAAAGTTCAGTTTTCTATTGATGAAGATTTGCAGATTTAATGTCAAATGCAATCTCTTTCAAAATGATAATTATGCATCAACATATGAATCCGAACAGAAGGTAATTAGTACGTCTGTATGCTCTAATGACAACATTCTCAAGTATTTTTTCGAGAACAGTTTAACTTTTTATTACTGCACAGCATTGTGCCCAAGTTTTAGATTTCCTTACAAATTCAGTGACCTATAGGTAAAGGATGTAAATAAGTGAACTTGATTGTGTCTGTCATTGAAAAGTACAAAGCAGCATAATTCTTTGTACTCTCGTGTTTTCCTAGAAGCAGTTTTCAAATTGAGAATTTATATTCTACTAGGATTAAGAGAGATATCATCATCCAGAATCCTTCCATTCACAATAATTAGATGAAAGGAGCAGAGTATTTGGTGTGTCTTTGGATCCAAACCTTTTTGTTTAACAAAGGGGTGTTAAGTTTTGATCTGATGCCATCACAAAATGACATTCCAGTATATTTTGATTTTTCTGCATGCTGTGTTATAAAAACGAGAAGTAACTATGACCAAACAACATAAATATCTATGATATTGAATGATGGTATTCACTTTGTATTAAGAAATGTAACTGTTATTTTTGATCTCCATAAATTCTGGAAATACAAAAAAATACAATTGTAACTCAACAAGAACATTCAGTTATTTTACATTACTCATTTTCGTATGCACATCAATGACGCATTACAAGATTCTGTTTGCTTCACTGAGATTGTTGCTGAGGGGAAATAAAAACTGCCTGGGTCAAATCCAGGTTGAAGTTTGACCTTGTTAAATAATCCTTTTTGGACTCCATGTGCTGAAATTTTGTAATGTGCCATTGATGCGTATGTTGAAAACATACAACATAAAGTAACTGAAAGAGATGTTACCCTGTAAATGCATTGTAATTTTTTTTGTCAAAAACTGTTAGAATTTCCAATATTTTTGATTATTTAAATAATTTGCAGTGACTGGAAGAGAGAATGCTATCAAAAATGCTGTTTATTGCTTCAGCAACTCAAATCCAAAGCTCCAACTGTTCAGACTGCAGCACTGAAAGCAGGGATTAATTCTTTTAACCACAGTCCAGCTAAAATGACTGGCCTCTGGAATCCACTTCTTTGCACAATTGTTGATATTCCCAATATTGTGACCTAAGTATTTTTACAAATATTTCAACTTAAAGCAAAGTAATTCTAAGTCAGCCTAAAGGATCCTGTAATTTCTAGCTAAGAGTTTACTTTCTTCTGATAAAACACTGTTACGTACACTACACTACAACAGCTAATTATCAGTACAGTAACCAAATCTTTTAACGTCCCAGACCAGATCCCAAAATTTTGTTATGATTCCAAAATATATTATCATTCAGTTAGGAGTTTAAATTTTTTTTTAAAGTTGATGAAATTTAAAATCCTAGTTTTTCACTAAGAGGATAAAGTCATAAGATGTCATGATTTTCAACAAGCAAAAGAAATTTTACTGTATATGAGACAGCAAAGCAAACAATTAGCACAACCTGTTGTAACTTCAAAATTATCATGAGGCAGATATGAATTGCTGAGTACACTATGGTCAAAAACATCACAAACTACACTTTGAAACAGTAGACAAAAACAAGGCAAATCCCACAAATCTTCATAGCAACATACCTGGATGTAAAAGAGTCACATAAACGTTTTAAAACTCTTGTCTTCCTCCTAAAGCAATACACCTCCTCTCTTTCAAAGAGCTAGTCTGACCCCAAGCCAACAGCAGCTCTACACTCTTCTCTACACAATTCTAGTACACACACTTAAGACAAAAGGCATACTTTTCTCAAATCTGCTCCCAGATTCAGCCTTCTTTGTCTTTTTTTAAGCTGAGCCAAGCTCTTACTGTGTCTGTCCTGCATTACAGTGCCTACACTCCAGTGTCTGAAGACACGTACACGCCCAGCTTCTCAGCCACACTGTTGCCAACAACTGCTTCTGGGTTTCCTTGTGCCACAGCTCTTAGCAGCACAGGGCTGACAATAGTTCCTGGGGCTAATCTGAGACTAAAAAGAAAGCGAAGAATTACAGATCCTGGAAATCCATAACAAAAACAGAAATTGCTGGAGAAACTTGGCAGATCTAACAGTATCTGTGGAGAGAAAGTAAAGTTAACATTTCAGTTCCAATGACCCTTGTTAAGAACCGTTCTCTCTGTTTCTATCCACAGATGCTGCCAGACCTGCTTCCAGCAATTTTTGTTTTTGTTTCTATTCTGAGACTAGGCTGCCTCAGGTGAACAGATGTAATGGCAGCATTCAGCTGCACAGAGCCACTTTCCTTTTCATATGTTCCTGACACATTGTAAACGAATTTTAAATCTCCATTTTAACTCAGTCATTAAGTCACATGCTTTTGTAAAGGTTACCATCCTTGTTAAAGTGTTGCACAAGGCAATTTTAGTTGAATGTATGAAGCAGTTCTTGATAGGAAAAACTAAATGTTCAATGTGTATGCGGTTTAGTACCCACTCCAAATAAATCTATTTTTGAGTTTTTAATTAAAATGAATTGGAAAGGTAATGCAGCTCTTAGGTACTTTACAACTAACTCTGAAAATCATATGGCATCAGAAGTGAACAGTAAAAGCAAACAAACCTCCATTCAGAAATCAGGTTGAAGACTGATAATTCTAATATAACTGCCATGCTCTCAGTCATTTGAGCAATTTTAATAAAAACCCTGCTGTGCTCAGGAAGTGATTAGCTTTTGAAACTCAGCCAGATGATCATAATGGGCCCAGCTATCAAAACAAACTATTACAACTCCAAACAGTGGGTCCCACTGAAACAAATAGGACTATACTTTTATTTTCTCAGTTGAAACTGTTAAAGCACTCTAGACATTTAAGTCACTACTCAGATCATTAGATAAAAATTCCCAGGCACTGTTTCTTCAGTTTCAAATGCATAATAACACTTATCAATGGGAAGAATACTTAATGCATCGCAGCAAAATTCCAGACCAAGTTTTCTTGCATTTAATATTTCTCATATAGATTCAAAATGTCTATGTACAGAAAAGTTTACAAGCAAAAAAAAAGCGGTACATATTTGAAAAGAATGATTTTACATTTATCAGTGAATTGGAGTAGTGCTATAAATGGGACCTTGTGTGATATTTGAGCAAACAGCATGAAGCTAAAACTTTTGGAAGAACGATATGATTACTACATAATGTTTATAAATATTTCAACAACACTCATCTCAGTAGTATGTGCCAGTTAACGGGTACATAGTAATGAAATCACTCGTTTGCTAAAACACCAAAAGAAGAGAAAATGTGTTCATTAGTGCCATGGATGCTACAAGTGCCCTTGGGACTCCAAAATGCACATGCAGCCACTTGCATGTTTGTGGTGTGAGCAATGCAGACTGCCACATGAATGCATCTGTTAGCATTCATGGAGTGAATATCTCCTGCAAGTACACAGAGCAGAGAAATCATATCATCATTCTGATTTGGGATGTTGCTGCTTGTAAATTGATTTCCATGTTCCGTTCATAACATGGTAACTGCTCTTGGAAAGCACATCATTGGCTAAGATGCTTTTCTTTCTCTGAGGTAGCTCCTGGCTTCAGTTTGAACTAACCACTGCAGCGCAGATGAGTTCAAGAGCTCAGCAGAGTAAAATGAACAAGACTATTGATGTATGAAAACCTTTTTCTTCATCTCTCCATATGGGTTAGCTGAAAAAAAATCTTATTTCCCTCTACAATAAATCACTATTAGTTTTTCTTTATAAATCATTTAAATACAAACTGCACAATTTGCTAATTTTGAAAAATCCCTAATTTTAACCTCAAAGGTAAATATTTCTACTGTCCCTAAGCAATTTCCCACTGGAAATTGCCTAAATATTTTATTCTTTAGGTTGCTACAAAACACCGTCTGATAAAGTGAATTCAATGGATAAATGGCATTTGCCTAATGAAAGCAGTTAGACAAATGAAATATTTGGCCGAGCTACAGTGAATTCCATTGATCAGCCTCTGTTGTATTTAAACCGTTTGATTATATGTGTTGCCTTTCTAGAATAAGCATGTCTGCATTGGCAAGATGTAAGTGCATTGTAAAATGTAATCACTGATGTTCCAAGGCAATGCACATAAATTTCTTTCAAAATTATTGTAATTTTCACGAAATCAGGAACAATGACTACCCTGGACTATCAATTCTCCCAGTGTGCCCCACATTGTTACTCTTAGAGCCTCTTTTTTTAAAATTTATTCACTGGTGGGACATGGCTGTTTCTGATTGGGCCAGCGTTTATTGGCCATCCCTAGTTGCCGTTGAGAAAGTGGTGATGAATTTAGTTGTGAATGGTTTTCTTCACTAGATCCTTCGCCTCTCACAATAGTGGAAGTATGCCCAATGGGATCTTGACCCAAGCCGGTTTTTCTGAATGGACCCCTCAACCAATCAGTGGCTGACAGTTAACTTTTCAGTTGTTGGCAGAAAAAAATTGGGTTATGAAGCACCTAATTTTTAAGACCCCAAAATGGTAGTGGGTACGTGCAGGGGGACTTTGAACTCAAAACACGGTGTTACCTGGGCCTGGGACAGTCAGGTATATCAGGGCCCAATAACTAGGGCACCAGGCCAGGAGCAGCACCGAGACCCATACTACCTTCTCCAGACCTTGCTGCCCAACATATCCATTTAGAGAAAGCAAGTGGCATAGTTTATCCATTCTGAGGCAGTCACATCATGATCCTTGGCATATTCAATTAAAGAGGCTAAGGGCCCAAACCACGATACAATTCTCCCTATATGACCACCTCCCAGCGTAGTATGTTTTAAAATATGTCATTTTCTGTAAGCTAAACTGATTTATTTTTGTATATGTGTGTGTGGCAGCAAGAAAAAAGTCATTAACATTATACATTATACATGATCGACATGGATGCTTCATTTTGTCAGGGGAGATTTTCATCTCTTTTTGACATAGTATTCTCTCAGTTTGCTGATGAATTCTAGGTGATGCATTACAGCTCCCTCTGGAATCGTTTATCTATATATTACTTATATGTGTAAAAGAAGACTGAGGTTTGTCAAAGTGGCGATAATAAGTTGATACCATGTTTGAAACTCCAGAGTAATAATAGCAGATATATTATTAATTTCACAAACATCCTTTATTTCAAAAGCATATATATTTCACAAGCATATCCTACATCTCATAAATATATCCTATAGGTCAAGTTCTTATTTACTTCGTGAGTTTAATTCTAACATTAATATTTCCTGTAATTTCAGTTGTCATGGATACTAATTTCCCAGCTGTCAGCCTACACACACTTAAATTCACCCGTTTTCTATCCTAGTTCACAATTGGCTGCTCAGCCATTAAGATGCATTATTTATCATTAACTAACTGTAACAACACTTGAAACTGGCAGCAAAAATAAAAGTCTCAATATTGTTAAATATTATATACAGGGTGTGTAGAGAATTTTGACCTATTCAGGTGCCCATTTTTCAGATGCCAAATGGCGTCCAAAGTTGCCAATATGGTCTGCAAGAAACTCATGCTTATTACAAGCTGGAAATTCTCTGATTGGCTTATGGTATAGGTTTAAAAAATTAGCATTGAGGGTTCACACTGATAAATGCGTCTTGCTCCCCTTTAATCCCTTATCTGAGGCCTATTGTTGATATTGCAGTGTCCTTACCATTCCTCCTTCTTCAACAACACTTCATCTTTGGATGCTGACTATGAGCAGAATCGAATAGGGGCCTGAGCAATGAGGTTGAGCTGAGATTTGTAGTAGGATTGGACAAAAAGTCCAGCAAGGCTCACTTTGAAGTCAGGAGCAACTTGCTGCCTCTCTTCTGCTTATCACAGTAATGAGTTTCTCTCTACGCACCAGTGAGTAGACAGTTAAGGGGGATTATGGCTTGACGAATGTCTTATTGATGGCCCAACTCACTTCATTAATGTTAAGCTTTCTATCTTACCAAACAAGCTAGATGCTGAAAAATATTGACACAGTAACCAGAGGGGGCACATGGAGAATTCAGCACACTGCTTGGTCCAAAGTACTTACATGTTAGTCAATGGGTATACATAGCTCAGGGCATGCTTCATGACACCAGGCACACACACACCATGGACACTGGCAGCTGATATGTGCTAACCCGTCAGAACCCTAGGGCACATCTCCGATTCACTTCTAGTACACTTGTGCATTTCACTACTGCATGTCACAGAGCATCAGCAGCTCTTCTTGTAATGCTGCAGCAAGGACACTATACGCTCAGGGACAAGCACTAGGCTCATGGACTGCACCTCTGAACTCTTTACGTGCTGTCACTCACTCTGAGCCTATCTGGATGCTTTCAGCATCCCTGCATTGCATTTTGCCCCCTCAGCCAGAGCAGGCTGCTGTCGAGTCACGTGGATGGCCTTCAGTAAAGGGTCATCGAATCATAGAATTTCTACAGTGCAGAAAGAGGCCATTCAGCCCATCGAGTCTGCACTGACCCTCTGAAGAGTATCCCATCCAGACTCCCCCTATCCCTGCATTTCCCATGGCTAATCCACCTAGCTGGCACACCCCTGGACACTATGGGCAATTTAACATGGCCAATCCACCTAACCTGCACATCTTTTGGACTGTGGGAGGAAACTGGAGCACCCTGTGAAAACCCACACAGACATGGGGAGAACATGCAAATTCCACACAGACAGTCATCCCAAGTCGAGAAACAAACCCGGGTCCCTGGTGCTGTGAGGCAGCAATGCTAACCACAGAGCCACCGTGCAAGTCGAGAGCAACCTCCAATACCAGTCTAGGGGCTTGGAAATGGGCAGACAGCCAATCGGGGCAGTGAAAGGCGGCATTTATACCACATAAGGGGTGAGGAGCTGAATGTCAGGCAGCTGTCTTGACTCTTTCTTCCCGATTGTAGGCTGTTTTCTCCAGGAATAAGAGAGTGGCCAGTGTTAATGGATATGAAAATAGATGCTCAAAACGGATAATGTATGTGAATTTTGGTGCAGGTGGGAAAGTGTTCCAAGTGAGTGATTAAGCAGCACTGGGGCCAAGGAGGGGTAATGGTGAGATGGGGTTGGCATTGGAGAGAGCGGGTGAAAGGAGATGTACATGCAATAGTTACAGCGGTAGAGCATGAGCCTTTGTGGGAGGTGGGTACAGCAGCAGAAATAATGTGAATGTGGGATATTAGAGAGAAGATGGTGGCACTTATCCTGCTAAGGTATGGAGAAGGTCATTGACATTCTTCCTATAGTGCTGTGCATTCCTTCAGATGGCTTTAACCCAAGTAGCAACCTCAGGCCAGGCTGGCATAGTCTGGTATCACAGCCAGACCTCCCAGTCATGAGGGAAGCCTCCGCACCACCCTGTCCAGCAGAACCTCTAAGTCTCAGCCCATAAAGCGAGGCGCCGGTTTCTCCCCGCCTGCCATGTCTGGGATAAACATCAGGAACCGCACAGGGTAGTTCCGGACCCATGACAATTGTCTGGGTGTGCAACAAATTTTTAAAGATGGCGTGGGTGCCAATGATGCCAATTGCGGGATATCCACTGAGGGGAGAGTTGATCTGGGACTGGAGCGTAGTAAGTCGGGGACGGAATCATGCACCAGAGGGACAGGATAGCTGGTTAATGAAGTGCATTCAATAAGAAATAGTGAGAGAAATTGTGAGGCCTTGCAGTGGAAATTCCCCCAAAAATACTCAGTGCAGCTTGAAATTTCATCCCTATGTGTCCCGCAGATTTCTGGGTCAAAGATCATGAGCAACAAGCCCCACAATTGGATTTTGGGTTATCTAATCACGTGCTGGGATTCTTCCTTGAACTCCCTGAACTCAGAGGTCTAGGCCCTCAATTTTCGGCTAACTTTTGCCGAGTCTTACATATGGAACATGCCATTGCCTCTTAGTAACAGCTTGATATAGAATAAGGTGAAATTCTCACCTGCCTTCTCAAGTGGACATAAAAAAAATCTCATGACCCTTTTAGAAGAAGATTAGGATAGCTCCTCTAGTGTCCTGACATTTTTTTTACTTCTCAACGAACATTACTGAAACAGATTACCTGTTCATTTATCTCATTGTTTGTGTGTCTAAATGCTAGCTAATTGTCACGTTTCCCAACCTTACAACAGCAACTATACTTCAAAAGCACTTAATTGGCTGTAAAGTGTAATGGGGCTGTAAAAGGCAAGATATGTGTAAGTTCTTTCTTATTCTATTCTAATTAATGTCATTTGGTGTGATAGTGTTGTCATATGTTATTGAATTTGTATTTCAGAGCTCTGAATTAATCATTGGCCATAATTTTAACCAATTCCATTTCCAACTACCCACCTCTATTCTTCAAATCTCTCTACCCTTCATCTCACTTAGTTCTTTTAAGAGCATCCTTAAAATGCATGCCTTTGATCTAGATTTTAGTGAACTATCTTCAATGTCTCCTTTTCTATTTCAGTGTAAATTTTTATTTTAAGCCCGGTCTGATACAATTTCTTACATTAAAGGTGTGATATATATTGTATGTGAGCTGCTGTTGCCATTGGGATTATTTAATTGAATAAGGCTGTAATCTGGATTATTACAATGAAAAAAGACACAATTTAAGTACATTAGACTTCTTTTGTGTTGCGTTTTCCCATACCAGATAGCATCCTCTTGAATCACTGTTATGCCTTCTCTAAAGCATTAATATTAGTCCAATAGCATGGACATACAGTTCACCAAGTTTTGCCGCACACTTGACATTACTTCTTGGCTGTTTATATTCTGTGCCTTTTAAGATAAAACCTATCATTCTATCACTTTATTTGTAGCCTGAGTGCACTGAGCTGCTGCCTTTAATATCCTGTGAATTTGTTTCTTATCTCATCACTCAGAACCAATCCCGTTTCCATTCAGAGTATAATTACTGCTTTTTTTAACAAAATGCATCTTCTCACATATATTGGTATTGAATTGCATCTTGTTACTTTTAAGCCAATTATCTTATCAATATTCCATTGCTGTTTCGTTTAATTTTATTAAAAGACTTGATAATATTCGATTATTATGCTTGCTATATCCCATTAACATTTCCCTGCTTGAATAGAGATTTTCCACAAATAATTAACCACAGATACCTATCTCCATATATATGTTGAACTGCCAATAATTTCCCACCATCTTACACCTCCTGCAATGTCTTCATTTCGGTAGAACAGTCACATTCTCAGACTGCTTGTCAGGTATTGTTGTCTACAAATAAGTCTTTTATTTGACACAGGTCTTATACTTAAAAACATGTACATTGGACAGGATGCTTCCCATACAACTTTTGATGGTTTGCGTTGCCCTTAGCAGGTTTTGCATGTAAATACTTAGTTGGCTATACAGGTGATTAATGGTGGTAGTTAGTAGTTTACAGAGAGAAAAAAAAAATCAGTGGTGATTTTGTGGTGGGTACGTGTGTGAGAGCGCTTCTGGGTACAAAACTAATGGAAAAAGGAACAGGATGCTCAGGGCTCTTGTGTTGCAGTGGTCATGTCCCCAGCTTAGAACCAGGGGGCCTGGGTTCAAGTCCTACCTGCTTCAGAGGTGTGTAATAACATCTCTGAACAGTTTAATTAGAAAACATTGGAGCAGGACATACCTGACATCGAGACAGGCCTTGCCAGACTTCTTGCTGATTATGCCACGATTCACCATAATCCAGGTCACTCAGATTCTGTCTAAGGTTTTGAACCAAAATGCTAAGGTATATTTTCTCTTTACACATTTGGTTTGCTGTACATTTCCAGCAATTTTATCTTGTTTAGAATTTCAGAAATCAAATAGAATTTCTATCTTTTGGTGAGAAGTGCATTCTACACCAACCTCCTGCCACCCGCCATGCTCTCTTCCAACTGTGTCCCTAATTGTGTGCAAGGATTCATTTTCTCATCTAAGCCCAAAGAACGGTATAGATTTGCAAGAGCCAAGAGTTAGGACTCCCAATGCTGCATAGAGGTACTGAGGAATAGTGGCAGAAGAGTGGTGATAAGCTTCCTTCAGCTTGTCTGACTACGTCTTACTTATCTAATAGATCATTGGCATGCAGAATTACCTGGAGCCAAGTAGCAAGATCCCTTGCTGACAGTGACAAGTTTCCCCTCCAGCTTTCGTCAATGAGCCAAGTTGGCTCAAGAATCGTCAGTGATGTTCTGGTTTATCGGCTCAGGTATCAGCTTGTTGAGACAGCCAGTGAGGATCGGCCCAGTTTTAGTCCTCTGTCACTACTAGACTATTAAAGAAATGTTTTTTTTTTCCATCCTTTGTATATAATCTTAAGACTTGAACCCCCTGAAGTGAACTGCAAGTGCACCAACTCCTGCTAATCAATATAGTTGATCAGCAGTTCTCAGTTTAAATCTATATCATCTTCCTTGCAGATCCAAACAGTGGTGTAATCCTGTCATTACTCCATTACAAATTGATGTGTTACATGTCTAGAATATTAAACTTTTAAACAGATAATTTGCGGTTTGAGAAGCGATAAAGGATGATGCAACAGCTGCATCACAGTAAGGAGGGTGTGTTGTTTACTACTTTTGATCAGAATCACATACTTGTCCAGTTTCAAAACATGTTTTTCGTAGGCCGGTAAAACTGAAAAATAAAAACCAAAAGAACTGCGGATGCTGTAAATCAGGAACAAAAACAAAGTTGCTGGAAAAGCTCAGCAGGTCTGGCAGCATCTGTGGAGGAGAAAACAGAGTTAACCTTCCTAGTTCTGAGG
>NC_063345.1:26598732-26637009 GCF_021869965.1 Rhincodon typus | reverse complement strand
GTTGAGGGACCGCTCAAAAGAGAGAGAAAAGAAAGAAGACAAAGAAAGAAAAGATCGCAAAAGGGTAAGAGAGATAAACATTAAAGTAAAGCACGCGTAAGACTAACCCGATACGTAATTTGTCAGTTGTGGGTTTTTTTGAACCAAATTTGGTGAATCGGTTATATTGGTTATTATGTTGAGATGTTACTTACTGTGCTGAGTAATTTTCTTTCTATTTCTGCTTTTTAACTTGTCTTTCATTCTTGGTATTTGAAGAATTTTAGATTAGTAATAGATGTACATATTCTGTGTCTATTTTGACTGATCAATCAGCTTTATTTGTTTGAATAACATGATACCTGCAAACTATACTTGGAATGAATTTCTTTTTGAAACACCACCTTTGTTATTCTCAATTAGACTTTCTTCTTGTTCTTTCCCAGGATCATTCAAACAGTGATCGAGAGAATATACAAGAATCAAAAAGGCGTAAAGATGAAAATGGGACAGGTTAGTGTTAATATCTAACTTTGTGTCGTTTAAATTCTGAATGCAACTTGACAAATCCAGGGTGCCTGAATGCTGCAGCAGTGGAGGACCAGAAACTACTGTCTCCAACGTTGAAAATGGCTCAGAGTACTGAACAATGAAATAAAAATGGGAACACCTTACCCGGGAGAATTAGAAGACCTGATTGAAGGCATAGTCTAATAATTTTTCTGAAGGTCTTTAAATGGATTGGATGAGAGGGAGTTACTGTGGATAGCTTCTACCAGCTCCCTAGTGGGAGTCCGAGAAATCTTGTTCGTCAAGATTCCTTTTTAAATGATTCATCAGTTTAAAATTTGGATTTGCCCTGATCAAAATGAATCTTGGAGCAATATGAAGTGAGTTTGAATATTGAGTACTAAGATGCGATTAAGCAAATGGCTGGGAGGATTTATTTCATGATATAAAGTTCTGAACTGAAAGGCAGGTCTCACGTCCTTTGAGTAATAACATCAATTGATGTTTCACCCATTTCCATCAACTCCTACATTGAACAGGTGGTAATTACAAATATGAACAGGCAAGTTTACATTAAACTCGTATAGACTTTGTAACCTGTCTCTTGCTCACCTCATCGATTCTTGCTCTTGACCAAGTTTATCTTCTACATGCATGCAAAACAGCATACAGGGGGTTCCACTGTAATGTGATAGTTGCTTTCCAGTGTAACATCGTGTTATGGAAAATTACACTATATAAACAACTGGGCCTGTGGGAAAAGCGGGGTTAGGGGCAGACCACCAAAAAAGCGTAACACAAAGGACAGCATGACTGTCAACAGCTGTTCAGACAGGTTGATCCAACTGTGACAGCGGCTTTGCAACTCCTTCTTGGATTGACACAACTGTCCTTACTATTTCTAAAAAGTGCAGTGCAGTTACCCAGGTGTTCTGGTCAATGCTTAGTCAGCAACACAATGACAGATTGTCTGGTCATTATCACATTGTTGCTTGTGGAAGAGTTTTTTGTGAAAATTAGCTGCTGTATTTTCTACAATGACTGCTGTTCAAAAATACCTCAGTGGCTCTTTGTAACATCCTGAAGTTGTGAAATGTGTAAGCCTTTGTAAGCAAGAAGATCTCGGTTCAAGTCCTGCCTCAGAACTCAATGGCCAAGGAAGGTGCGTTCACAATGTGACTAAAATGATTGAGTATCAGTCAGCAAATTCTTCCAACACTACCAGTAGCAGACTGTAAGATTGGGAGAGATGCCGAGTCAGCCGTGTGACTAAAAGAACTTTGGAGACTCTACAACCACTATCCATAGTTCCAGACTGTGACATATACATAAATGTATATTGCCATAGCAACTCAGACTCCTTCAGCAATCTTATCACCGCACCACAAGGGTATCGAGGGATATGGAGCAAAGGTGGGAAAATCAAGTTGAAACATAAGTCAACCGAGATCTGATTAATTACTTCAGTAGGCTGTTGGAGCTTCCTGTTGTACCCGTGTCCCGTGCCTCAGTGTTTCCTTTCAAGGTAAGTTAGATATACTGTTTTTCACTCTCCCCTATACAGTACTATTCCTGGTAACCAACCTCCTGGCTTCTTACTTTTCAGTTTTAATGAAGGCTGATGGGGAGAATTTCTCTGGGGCTCTCAGAATCACAGCATTGTACGAATACACTGTAGGCATCATTAACAAAGGGCTCCTGATAGCAAGGTGCCTACTCAATGGAATCGTTTTCGAGCCAACACAAGTTCATGTTTTAGAAAAAACGTTCCTCTCTTCGTCAATCATGTTATAGCCAATTTGCGTTGCCAGAACACACATTACAACAGAATCCCCTGCATGTCATGTTCTTAATTTTCAATGATCAGAACTTTTTGGAGGCTTTTTATGGTGGAGTCAAAGAAAGATAGTGCTTCATCACGAGTAAATCACAGGAACTTGCTCTTTGGATATTTGTGACTAATGGTAAAGGAAATGAGAGATTAATATCCAGTATAGAGTTATTAAAAGGTGCAAGTAAGAGCGTAGAACTGGAGGAGATTGCATGGATGGGTAATGAATTTCTAAATGTTTTGAAATTTAGGAACTGTAAGGTTTGGGAGAACTAGCTATAGATCGGAGAAAGCAGAGATAGGGTGCAAGTAGTGAATTATTGGTTAAGTTGTTGTTTATATCTCTGCTTATGCAGTATTGATTCTTGTTGACTAATTCGGTCAATTCTTTCGTCTGTACCTGTGAGGAGGAGGGATGGCTCTCATATCTTTGTCCTCATCAATCTTCTTGGTTACTTCCTCAAAAAACTCAATCAAGTTTAAGAGATATGATTTCCCTTGCACTAAACTGTGCTGACTATCCCTAATAATTCCTTGCTTCTCCAAATGCATATGAATCCTGTCTTTCAGAATCACTTCCAAAATGATTTAGCTTTGTGTGAATGTGAATTATCTCTAGAGATTAGACAGATTAAATTTGTCGCAGATAATGTCATTTCTTGAATAAGATGCCTGCTCATTAGCATTCAGCAATTTGTGCCTCCATTGTTTCTTATTATCCACATTTTGTTTTAATCAGAGCATCAATTTTCTTTTTAAATGAAATGCTATGGACATGTTTTAAGATTTTTTACAACATTTGTCCAGTAGAACTCCTCCCCCACCCCCGGACATTTTTTAAAAACTAGCATTCAAGGAAAAGGGAGTTGAATTGCGCATATGTGTGATTATGATGATTTATGGTATGCAATCTCCTCAAGTGTGGTAACTGATATGTATTGCTATTTCCCAGTTATGTCTAGCAATGAAAAGAAATGCATTGAAATGAAAGAGCTAAATCAGTCGATTAAACTGGTAAATGTCATCACTGTTGTAACGCAACAAGATCTGCTGAGATTTTCCAGCAATTTCTGTTTTTGTTTCAAAACAGCTCTTTTTCAATTACTTGAACTGTAGTGTGCACCTGAAGGAAAAAAATAATCAGTTCATTAACACCTCCAACAGTGCAGTGGTTCATCTGTATTGTATAGCAATTTTGTCCTATGTTGTATGTTCATGTCTTGAGTGGGATTTGAACCCAGAACCTTGTGATTCTTAAGGCATGAATGTTACAACTGAAGCAAGTCTAACATTAGTCTACCTTTTTTTGTAAATTTTGTATTTACTACAAGAGAAATGAGGATTCAATGTTTACTTAACAGGTGGCTCTGGGAAAAGGAGTAAAAGTGCAAGCCCTGCAGATTCCCCACGTTCAAACGAAAAGGAGAAAAATAAGAGTTCAAAATCTAGCTCTGGTAAAGACCGGGATAAAAATGATTCAATCAAGCTAGAAAAAATAGAAAAGAGTTCAACAACAAGCAAGAAGGTATAGTCTTTTAAATATGAATGTATATATCCTTGATAATTGGTTGTAGGATAGGATTAATTTTGCATACTTAATATATTGCCTAAGAAATCTACAAAATCATCTTAAAGTAGCAGATCATTTTTGATCCAATACTAATGTCAAATTATGTATTTTTTTAAATGAACTTCTATTCACGTGTGCTTTTATTGCGCAGTGAACACTTTCCTAAAAAGTGTGTGTTTTGGCAAGAGCCTGCAAAGTTAAGAAAAATAAGATGTTAAAATACATACAGGACTTAACCTTGTTGTCAGTTGCACATGATTAGCTTGGAGCATTGACAGTATTGTCAACTTTTCTGGGGGATTGCTTCGCTTTGTCGTCCAGTGGTGAAGTTAGAAATAGCTGCAATTCTCAGAAATGAAGTAAAAGCAGAAAATGTTGAGAACATACGGTAGATCCACCAATATCTTAAAAAAAAAACTGGTATTTCATTAGATTACTCCCAGTCATGGATGGCCACTTCTTAAACTGTGGTTTATGTCACGCACATAATACGCAAACTAGGGTTGTATCTGATGAAATGTGTCATACAAATTCAATTTATGAAATTCAGCAACGTGTAAACCTTAATTTATTAATTTCTTAATGAATTCATCTGTCAAGTCGATTGGTTTACTGCCTTATTATGGGCCCAATAAGTATTAGAGAGGGGATAAAACTGAAACCTAGTTTGAGTAGTGGGCACAATTTTCACAGATCCTCCTTTGTCTGTTTGTATTTTCCAGATCTGTGTTTTCTGCCCTACTGAGCATTATAATTTAAGCTCCAATTCCTCTAATTTATCAGTTCCAGTTTTATGCACCCTTGCGAATTTGTTCTCAGTCATTCTTCCTACTCCACAGCCATTTGCCAGTCTGGATGTAGATGTGGGATGTTGCTTCATACTGAAAGAGCAACTTTGTTCCACTGCTGCATTGGCAATTTACCTAATTTTCTGGGCATTGCTTCTTGTATTTGCAGTCCATTATAATTTACCTAGAGGTAAGAAGCTTAGGGAAAGTGGGATCTCCTTACACTTCATCCATCATAAAGGAAGTGCTGACATGAGGGAACAGAGCTGGAGCTATTGTGAAATATTATGGATGTACTGAATAATAGGAATAAAGCAGAATAGTAACTTGAAGATGGGTAACTTTGATAATGAGGCAGAAAAGCAATGTTTCAGTAGACGAGCAAGACTTGAAAGAAAGAAGCTGGCAAAAAAAGTGCCCAGGTGGTATTGTTGGACACATTTGTGTGTACAAAATGTTTTTGTCAGTCGTAATATTTTTTGTTTCTCCCTTAGGCAATGCAATTAATGTGACCTAGATCTGTTCAACATGTCTAAAGTTTGTAACTTTTTTTCATTATCATATTTTACAGGAATCTAGACATGATAAAGGAGAGAAAAAAGAGAAGCGTGAGAGTGGAGGTCTGAAAGAAGACAAAAAACAATATCCTTTCATTAATGCTCTGGCAATTGAAATATACTGATTTTTAATAAAAACTAGATTTATGGAAATTTCTACATAGATTAGAATTTGCTATTTTAAATACAGGTGTGGCATGCAGATTTGAATTGTCAAGTAGCTGAATGGGTCATTGATGTTCGCAGAGATAGTAGGAATTGCCGATGCTGGAGAATCTGAGATAACATGGTGTAGAGCTGGATGAACACAGTAGGCCAAGCAGCATCAGAGGAGCAGGAAAGCTGACATTTCAGTTCGAGACCCATTTTCTGAAGAACGGTCTCGACCCGAAACGTCAGCTTTCCTGCTCCTCTGATGCTGCTTGGCCTGCTGTGTTCATCCAGCGCTACATTGATGCTCGCAGTCTGATTTGACCAATTTAGGGCCCTGCACTGGTTTGAAACCAACTTCTGTTTCTGATTGAGATTCTGCCTCAAAATCCACAATACAAAAGCACAATAATTGTGATTTTTCTTAACAATGGTACTCATAAATCATCAGAAAAACATAGATAATAAAGAATGACACAACTCGTGGTAAGTTTGATTCGATTTAAGACTGAAATCAGTTTAATGTAATCTATCAATTCTTATTTTAGCACTTACCTTGGAATTCAGTTCACTTGGAGTTTGCTGTGTTTTTTCCCTGTTTCTTTCTCTTGATGTGCACACAACTTGAAAGCTGTTCGCTAAATTTACCAAACAGAGTGATGACAGGAATTTAGTGAGTTGGGGATTGTAGGGCACATAGCGAGGGAGGTGCTAAGTAATTTAAACTAAGGGAGCAACAGTAAATATATAATCATAATTTAAGATCTAAGAAGATAAATTGAAATTGAATTTCTTGGAGTGTGCTTTCCAATGATAAAGGGATACAATTTGTATTTGTTAAACATATGATAAAATCAGTAATTAAGCAGTTAGAGATGAGCGCAAAATTGAAAACATTTGTAAGTTTGATTAAAACAGTGGGATATCGTAGAATCTGTTGCCTGCAATTTCTGTGCCATGTGGGAATTCTGGAATGCTTCATGTGCCTTAGTGAGACCACATTGTGGAGTATCTTGTTCAGTATTGATCTCATTATTTAAGGAAGAATGTAAATGAATTGGAAGCTTTTTGCACAAGATTTACTGGACTAATACCTGGAAAGGGATAGGTTCCTTTATAAATGCTGTAAATTTCCTGTGGTGAACCTTCCAACTCTAACCTACAATAGCAGAGCTGTGGACAATAGTAAATTGCTAACTATCTAAGAGATAGGAAGAGATAGCCAATGCCACTGGAAGCAGCATTTTCAAATTGGTTTTCAGTATCGAATAATGATGAAGATGCAGAACTCTGCCTAAACACAATATGGAAAATATGGCTTCACAGCAAATGTGTAGAAATGTAGTGGTCATGGGGGAGTCGCAGGCTTTTCTGTACTGTTGAACAGTTTGGCATACAATGTTGCCTCCCTTCTGAAGACAGAATAAATCACCGAATGGTTGCAGAATATTTTATCGTAGATAGTTGAATGGCTATAAATTGTCTTCAGAGTTGGTACCATTACATAGCTTGAAAAATGGTTGAGGTTCGGTGGAAGAGTTGCCTTTAGGCAGGTAAATAGCAAAATGGTCATAAGAAGGATTGGGGATGACTAAGTGGCAAAAAGTCGAGCTCTGCTTAGGGACATGCATAGGGGTAGTGATTCAGCCATTTGAATCTGTTCCACAATTCAATAACCTATCATGGTTGATTTGATTCCTTCACTTTCCTGCCTCCCCTTTTCACAAGCTTGCTTTCAAGAATCTGCTTTAAAAATATTGAAGTACTCTGCTTCCACTGTGTTTTGAGGAAGATAGAGTTCCAAATACACATGGCCCTCCTGTGTGCCTTTGTTAGGAAAGCCCCACACACTGACCAAGTACTGAATTTCAATAGCAACCACCCTAACACACACAAATGGAGTTGCGTGAGAACATTATTTAAATGGGCAACAACACACTGCAGCAGCACAGAACTACGCCAAAAAGAAGAAGAGTACCTCTTCCAAGCATTCAAAGACAACGGATACCCGAAAAACTGGGTCAGAAGGTGCCTATTACATGAACAACACCAGGAAGATAGCACACCCTCCGACACACTCATCATGCTACCTTACATCAGGAACACATCTGAACTGACCACTGGGCATCATAGTAGCACAGAAACTCACATCAATCCTATGCCAACTGCTCACTTGAACCGAAGACCCACTACCCACTATGTACAGGACCAGTGTCATATACAAGATTCCCTGCAAAGACTGCAACAAACATTACATTGGACAAACAGGAAGGAAATTAACCACAAGAGTACACGAACATCAACTGGACCACAAGAGTACACGAACATCAACTGGCAACAAAAAGACGTGTCCAATACTCTTTCATCTCCATCCACGTGGATAAGGAAAACCACCAACTCGATTAGGACCACACCAGGATCCTGGGACAGGTAAAGCAGAGTCAAGCACGGGAATTCCTAGAGGCCTGGTTCTCCACTAAGAAAGCCATCAATGAATGCATAGAGCTAGATCCCATATACGCTCTATTGCGAAGGAAAACTGGAAGTGAGGTAATCCAGCTCAATGTTCACCAGAGTTTAAATGACAGGCGGGAAAACACAACAGCGTTTGATCGGAGGCTGCACTGATGATGTTATCCAGCAGGGTAATGAAACGTCTGCGAAACAACGAACCAGCTTGGCGAGCCAACCAACCACAACATCTACAACCCGAGCTACAAACCTATTCTAAAACCTTAAATATTTAAGAGCAATAAGATAGATGGAAAGGTTGCTTCATAAAGATAGGTTGGATAGCCTGGGCCCATATCTGCTGGAGTTTAGAAGAATAAGAGGCGATTTGATTGAAACATCAAATACGCTGAGGGATCTTGACAAGTTGCATGCGGAGCGGATGATTCCTCTTATGGGAGAATCTAGATCCAACAGTCATTGTTTGAAATTGAGGGATCACCCAGCTCAAGCAGAGATGAAATTTTTTTTCTCCAAGGACCATGAGTTTTTGGAATGTTTTTCCTGAAAAGCTGGTGAAAGCAGAGTCTTTGAATATTTTAAGGCAGGCATGGACAGATTTTTGAGAAGCAAGGTTGTGAAAGATTAACAGAGGTAGGTGAGAGTATGTATTTCAGGTTGCAATCAGATCAGCCATGATCTTATCAAATGGCAGAAGGGAGGTTGAATGGCTTATTTGTGTTCCTTATTTGTATGATTTTTATATTAAACTGGTGGTCAATAAGTGGGACTTCAGAATTTTCGGCACCAATAGCTTTTGCTTACTTCATTGATTTACATAACATATCCCCAGTGCTTCATGGGTAACAGTCATGACCAAGCAAGAAAAGAAGAGACAGTGTTGATACTAGAGGTAGTTCTGGACTGGACTTTTGAAGGTGAAAGGATACATAATAAAGTGGAGGAATTTAGGGAAGGCCCTCCATAATGTGAAGGCAGGATGCTTAAATGTTCTTCTATAAGAAAAAAAAGGGCAAGTCACAGGCTAGAATTGGAAGGAAAGAAGCAAGCTCACCTTAAGACTGGATAATATTCCAGAGGTCAGCTTACTTTAGATGAGACCAGGAATTCTGGAACGGTATGAACAAGGAACTTGGATACATAGATCCAGTGAAGCTTCACAAGACATGTGACAGAAGAATACAACTTTATGTAAGGTGGAATAAAACATTGGAGATGAGTGTGGGCCAGATTTGGCATTTTTGAGATGGAAATATGTAGCCTTTTCTTGAAGGCTTTGCAAAAAGTGGATTTCATAGTACACTGAAATTCATTGAGTAAAGTTAATTACAATTTAAAAGTTTGTCAGCTGTTGTTATAGCATCACTTATAATTGCAGATCAGGATGTGATACCCAAGAGTATCGTGAGTGACTGCCTCTACAGGTTCAATTGACACTAGCAACTCACTGTGTGGCACATTGAATGTGAACACCTAGTTTGCTGTGTTGATATACTGGCACTTGTTTGAATTCCAATCCAAAATTGTAAAGTCATCCAGGAGTATGCACTTGTGATGCTTTTTAATCTTCCAAGTTATGTTTTATCTTTTTACAGGTTCCCTGCCCCTCACCTCACCTTATCCCCATTGGATTACAAGCTGCTGCCATGGATTTACTTGTGCTACTGAATTTTGGATACTTGGACTTCATTTCTAAGGATGGCAAATCACGACAGAGGACCTAACCGAAGCCTATTAAAATATTTTGTTGAATTCTTTTCACTCCATTTCTGTTGGCCATCGTTTAAAAGTTGAGTTGTGTTGTCTTTTAACTTGATGTTTTGTCTGTATGCATGTCATTTTCAGTATAATACTAGCAAGTGGTTTGCTGTTTAATATAAGCACAATGTGCTGTACATAGCAAAACCACAGAGTATATTTTGTAGTCACTTTGAGAACAGACTGGAGTCTGCTGCAGACTGTCTACAACCTTCTGTCTTCACCTTTATGGCAATGAAGATATTTGTATATTATGTATACACTAGTATAGTGATTGTGTGTAATTAAAATCAGCCGTTGTTTAATTTACTGATTAAAACTATCCTGTGCAGCATCTTGTGTTTATTCCATGAATTGCAATTGAATAAAATGAATTGCAAGAATTGTCCTTTAAAAGATTAAATTAGGTTTAAATTGTACAACTACAGGAGATTTCTATTTCCATGAATACCTATGTTTGGTCATAAATTTTCAAGATTGCATTTGAATTTTTTATCTGCTGTATTCTACCAGTGTAATCTTTTTTCTAAATAAATGGATAGTTTTCTCAGTCGGTCATCTGTTGTAATGGGCGTTTTGCTCATTCTTTTTGGTATTGTGGTTTTCAATTTGCAGTATTTTTCTCTATGCACTTTTGGAGACGGTGGACATAAAGTGAAAATCGCCCTAACTGCTTCATGCTTCTAACTTTTTGTTTGTAAGTTTAGACAGACTATCAAACTGGTTTGAATTAGAAAGTCAGCTTTATTTATTGATCTGAAAACACTATATATTTTTGTTTGAAATGAAATGCCATGGATAATCTGTCTTGGTTTCCTCCTGAGGTCTCCAGAATTTCAAATGCTGACCCTCATCCAACTTGATTCTGTCTTGATGGCACTGGTCATTGACTGGCACTTGTGTGGTGTGATTGTTACTTGACATAGACTGCTTCAGTATCTGAAGAGTTCCGAATGATGTTGAACATTGTGCAAACCTCAGTGAATAACCTGTCTTTTTGACTTTTATGATAGAAGGAAAGTCATTGATTTTCAGCTGAAGATGATTGGACCTAGAATACTACCTTTAGAAATGTCTGCATTGATGTCCTGTGATTGAGATGATTGACCTCTAACAACAAGTACATTTCCTTGTGCTCTTCTTCCTTGATGGTAAAGTGGGCAGTATGCAGTGATCATGAGTGTATACAAGTTCTGCTGCTGCTCATGCCCACAGTGCCTCATGGCTGTCCAGACTTAAGTTGCAATATGTATTCAGACCTATCCCATTCAGCATGGTCATAATACTAAACAACACAATTGGGATTATCCTGCGTGTGAAGTTTTGATTTTGTCTCTAGAAGTACTGTGCAGAGGTTACTCTTACCACTGTTATTGTGGCCAGATGCATCTAAGGCAAGTAGATTGGTGAGAATCAGGTCACGTAGATATTTCCGTCTTGTTCCCTCACGTGCATACCTGATGTAGCAGCTGTATCCTTCAGGACCTGGCCACCTTGCCATCTCAGTCAGTCAGCCAGTGGTGCTACTCAGCCATTTTCAATGATGGATATTGAAGACCTGAATGCAGACTACATTATGTGCTCTTCTCAACCCAAGTGGTGTTCAACAGGGCGATGAATTGTTTTGTTAGCTGGTGTAGGAGATGATGGGTAATAATCAGGAGGGTTCCTTCCCCATTTTTGACATGATGCCATGAAACTTCATGTGGTCCAGAAATGCCATAGTCCAGAGGCTGGTCACTCATGAGAGTGAGACTACTTTGGGTGAGTTTAACCGGAAGGTCACCATGCCTGTGGTGAGGGGTGAGGTTGAGAAAGTGGGATCTTCATAGTAACGTCAACCAGAGTGGGAATTGAATCCACATTATTAGTGTTACTTTTCTTCACAAATCAACCTTTTAGCCAACTGATCTAATCAACCCCAGATGATGTTGAAATCTCCTAAGTCAACTGTATGCCAACTTTATTCCTTTGCTGACTTCTTAAAATTCTTTTATCTTCAAGGAAAACCCTAAAGCTTTCTATAGGTATGTCAGGAATAAAAGAATGACTAGAGTAAGATTGGGGCCGGTCAAGGACAGTAGTGGGAAGTTGTGCGTGGAGTCCGAAGAGATAGGAGAGGTGCTAAATGAATATTTTTCGTCAGTATTCACACAGGAAAAAGACCATGTAGTCGAGGAGAATACTGAGATACAGTCTATTAGACTAGACGGGATTGAGGTTCATAAGGAGGAGGTGTTAGCAATTCTGGAAGGTGTGAAAATAGATAAGTCCCCTGGGCCGGATGGGATTTATCCTAGGATTCTCTGGGAAGCTAGAGAGGAGATTGCAGAGCCTTTGCCTTTGATCTTTATGTCGTCATTGTCTTCAGGAATAGTGCCAGAAGACTGGAGACTAGCAAATGTTGTCCCCTTGTTCAAGAAGGGGAGTAGAGACAACCCTGGTAATTATAGACCAGTGAGCCTTACTTCGGTTGTGGGTAAAGTGTTGGAAAGGATTATAAGAGATAGGATTTATAATCATCTAGAAAGGAATAATTTGATTAGGGATAGTCAACATGGTTTTGTGAAGGGTAGGTCGTGCCTCACGAACCTTATTGAGTTCTTTGAGAAGGTGACCAAACAGGTGGACGAGGGTAAAGCGGTTGATGTGGTGTATATGGATTTCAGTAAAGCGTTTGATAAGGTTCCCCATGGTAGGCTATTGCAGAAAATACGGAGGCATGGGATTGAGGGTGATTTAGCGGTTTAGATCAGAAATTGGCTAGCTGTAAGAAGACAGAGGGTGGTGGTTGATGGGAAATGTTCATCCTGGAGTTCAGTTACTAATGGTGTACCTCAAGGATCTGTTTTGGGGCCACTGCTGTTTGTCATTTTTATAAATGACCTGGATGAGGGCGTAGAAGGATGGGTTAGTAAATTTGCGGATGACACCAAAGTCGGTGGAGTTGTGGATAGTGCGGAAGGATGTTGCAGGTTACAGAGAGACATAGATAAGCTGCAGAGCTGGGCTGAGAGGTGGCAAATGGAGTTTAATGCGGAAAAGTGTGAGGTGATTCACTTTGGAAGGAGTAACAGGAATACAGAGTACTGGGCTAATGGTAAGATTCTTGGTAGTGTGGATGAGCAGAAAGATCTCGGTGTCCATGTGCATAGATCACTGAAAGTTGCCACCCAGGTTGATAGCGTTGTTAAGAAGGCGTACGGTATGTTAGGTTTTATTGGTAGAGGGATTGAGTTTCGGAGCCATGAGGTCATGTTGCAGCTGTACAAAACTCTGGTGCGGCCGCATTTGGAGTATTGCGTACAGTTCTGGTCACCGCATTATAGGAAGGATGTGGAAGCATTGGAAAGGGTGCAGAGGAGATTTACCAGGATGTTGCCTGGTATGGAGGGAAGGTCTTATGAGGAAAGGCTGAGGGTCTTGAGGCTGTTTTCGTTAGAGAGAAGAAGGTTAAGAGGTGACTTGATAGAGACATACAAGATGATCAGAGGATTAGATAGGGTGGACAGTGGGAGCCTTTTTCCTCGGATGGTGATGGCTAGCACGAGGGGACATAGCTTTAAATTGAGGGGTGATAGATATAGGACAGATGTCAGAGGTAGGTTCTTTACTCAGAGAGTAGTAAGGGCATGGAATGCCCTGCCTGCAAAAATAGTAGACTCGCCAACTTTAAGGGCATTTAAATGGTCATTGGATAAACATATGGATGATAATGGAATAGTTCAGGTTAGATGGGCTTCAGATTGGTTTCACAGATCGGCGCAACATCGAGGGCCGAAGGGCCTGTACTGCGCTGTAATGTTCTATGTTCTATTGTCCTTGCAGTCTCCCTGTACCCATGCCCTCCAAACTCCATCTTCCCTCACAGTCTCCTTTTGGCCCATTTTTCCCCCCTTGCAGTCCAGCTACCTTCTACTCCCTTTGCAATCTTCTCCTTACATTCCACTCCGTTGCAACCTGTTCTCTCCCATTTTCTTGCAGCCTCCTTTGAGCCCCCTCTCCCTTTGCAACAACAAGTGAAGCTGATTTGGTTTGACTTGTGACCACCTATTAATTTCAAAGTCCTCTGTCTGCCATTAACCATGTGCTTGGTCGTCAGGTAGCTGAATAGCTTGGGCTATAAATGAGGCAGTGAGAAGCTGTTCAGTCTAGAAGAGAAACCGGCAGGTCTTCAATGGCCAAAAGTGCTCGCAGTTCTCTGCAGTAAACCACTTCAAACAGAAATAAAATCAACTTGTCCTTCCTTCAGCAGATGCTGCAAGTCATGCTTTTGAGCTAAATAAATCCGATGCCTTTAATAAGTGAACCAGCCACCATGTACATCTTGCAAACCAGATTTTATGATGACTTTATGAATAATGAGATTTGATTCCTAGCATGCTACCCCATTGAGTTATGTTATTCTCTTGCCTCCCGTGCCCCAATTCACTTTGCTCTTTTACTGTCTGTCTTGGCTTCAGCCCCTGGATCTGATTGTCCTCACCCCAGTCCCCACGAGCTTGGGAGTCCCACTTAGAGCTGTCAGCTCCTGGCCATCTAGAACCCCGGTTCTCAAACCTCTAAACTTAGCTCTTGATCCCTATCCCACAGGAGCATCTACCTCAGTGCTGGCCATTACTTGATTAACTCTTTTCTGCTCCTATCTCTCACATTTGCTCTTCTACTTGGGGAAGAGAACTGTGCCAGTTGCCTCCATATCTCCTCATTAGGGTGACCAAATTTTAGAGAAGTGTAAAGTTAATAGGGTAATGATGGGATTTCAGTTTCTCCAGCATTAACTGGAGTAGTCATCGTATAAAATGCATTCAGGATAATTTTAAGTCAGTATGTCGGTGATCCTACAAGGGAGGAGGTGGTCTTTGACTTAATTTCAGGTAATGAAGCAGTCCAATTGGTTGAAGTATCAGTGGGAATGAGGACATGCAAGTTTTCTTCTTGGTGGAGGGATCAGTAGATGTGGCATAGATTTATGATAAGGGGCAGGAGGTTTAAAGGGAATACGAGAACTATTTTTTCCACTCAGGGTAGTAGGATTCTGAAACTCACTGCCTAAAGACATGATAGAGGCATGCAAAACTATGTGCCAAGTGCTAGAAAATGGGATTAGAGTAGCTGGTTGTTACTGCCTTCACAGAATTGATTGGCTGAAGGGCCTTTTCCTGTGCTGTAGATCTCTATGACTGAATTTTCCCATGGGATGTGAGGACTTTCAGGGTTGGATCTGTCTACCACCTCCTTGTATTTTGAACATTATTGTTGAAGTGTGTATTTTTTTTAAAAAGGCATTTGTTGCTATCTTGTGCCTGTGGAGCCATGTTGATTTAAATACTGTTGTAATGTAGGAAATCAATAATTTCCTTGTGTGTAGTGGCTTTAAGTTTAATGGAGCAGTGAGATTATTGGTGATAACTTTTTTTAACATAAAGTACTGTTACTAAGTGATTGATTACATAACCTAATGAAGGAGTAAGTGAGACTGAAAAAGAAGCCACTGAAATATGACAGTCTAAAAAAATCAAAACATAGCCCTCAAAAAATCCTAAGGGGAGCCTCTGGGAAAGGCCAAATCTTTTGAGTTCTGGTTTATTATGTTGGGCACTTGTACCATCCGCTGATATGCTTGGTATCTCAAGGAACATCTCGTTTTTTTTTTTCCTTTTTGAATCATTTTATTGTCATTTTGCATGAGCTTTAAGTTACTATTCTTCTGTTGTTTCCATGGCCTTTTGTTACTTCCTCTCGGTGTTCAGAAACAAGTCAAACCAATGGTTTTCTGTTTGATTTGCAGTTCTTAAATTTTCCAGTTTTGCCCTCAACATTAGGTATTCTGCTCTTGAAGGACTACTTTGACCCTGTGAGGAATGGGCAAAGATTTTACCAAGAACTCATTTAGTGCATAGTTACATTAGTAAATTCGCAAGATTTCTTCTCTGGGATCTGTTACAATGTCTAATTTACATGGACAAATGTGACAGAAGCTATCACTACAGTGTGGAGCTGGAGGAACACAGCAGGTCAGGCAGCATCAGAGGAGCAGGAAATTCATTGATTCCACTCTGATCTCAAATGCACTTCCAGTTATCTGTTATTTGGTACATTTCTTAGGGTATTTTGGTGTCTCCATACACAAGCATCTATTACAGTTCAGACTGTTATAAAAGAATTTATGGAAAATTTGTGAAGTGTTTTCTGCAGATGAAATTGTTGTTAATTAATTTACAAAAAGCTGCATTTAGTTGAGCAACATGAACATTATGTAAACATCCTATTTGATTTCTGAATAGACTGATAATCCTGCTAAACAGTGCAGATTTGTTCAGATGCTAGTCATAGAAACGTAGCAAATAGGTGCAGGAGTAAGCCATTTGGTCCTTCAAGCCTGCACTACTAGTCAGTACATTCATGGCTGATCATGCAAACTCAGTATCCTATTCCTGTCCTCTCTCCGTACCCTTTGCTCCCTCTAGCTGCACGGGCCACATCCAGTTCTCTCTTGAATATATCTAATGAATTAGCCCTACAGCTTTCTGTGGGAGAAAATCCCACAGGTTCACAACTGTGAGTGAAGAAATTCTTCCTCATCTTACTCCTGAATGGCCTACCCCTTAGTCTTATACTGTGACCCCTAGTTCTAGACTTCCCCAACATCAGCAACATTCTTCCTGCGCCTAGCTTATCCAGTCCCATCAGGATTTTATATGTTTCTATGAGCTTCCCTCCTCATGCTTCTAAATTCCAGAGAGTACAAGCCCAGTTGATCCAGTCTTTCCTCGAATGTCAGTCCTGCCATCCCGGGAAACCTTCGCTGGACTCCCTCAATAGCAAGAATATACTTCTTCAAACTAGGAGACCAAAACAATTTCATATGAGAAGCTGTAGTTAGAAAGGATAACGTTACGGAAGAAAGTAATAAAGAAAACTTGTATTTATAATGGTACCAAAGAGCATGATAAAATTTAAATTTTGTTATAATGCAATAAAACATAAGAGGCAGAATTACTCTGCTCTGTCATTCAACGAGAACATGATTGCTCTGATCATCCTGATGTCCAATTTCCTATTTTCTCCCCCCCTGTAATGCTTCATTCTCTTGCTGATTCAAGGCTGCGGTAGACAGATTCTTAATGACTCAATCTTGACAGCCCTATGTGATAGGGAGGGAAGACTAAAAGGTGGGACAGTTGATAGCATAGCAAGATGCTCAGGAGATGTTTAATTCTGTGAGCTAAAATATTTTCCAGAAAGGAAGATTGTAAAAAGAGAGGGCAAAACGTATCTATGGTCAAGTAAGGATGCTAAAGACAACATAAAAGACAAAAACTAAGGTTTGCCATATTAATAGAATCATAGAATTCCTACAGTGCACATAGACGCCTTTTGCCCCATTGAGTCTGCACTGACCTTCCAAAGAGCATTCCACCCTATCCCTGTAACCCCACATTTACCGTAGTTAACCCTCCTGGTCTGCACATCCTGAACAATACGGGGCAATTTAGCATGGCCAATATACCTAACCTGGACGTCTTTAGACTGGAAGGAAACCAGAGCACCTGGAAGAAATCCATGCAGACAAGGAGAATATGCAAACTGCCCATTGACAGTTGCCAAGGCTGGAATTGAACCTGCCCCTCAGTGGCAGACTAGAAGATTGGGAAACTTCTAAAGATCAACATAAGATTTTTAACTAAACTAATAAAAGCAGCAAAGGTAAATTATGGAAGAATACAAGTGCAAAATATATAAGACAGTACCCTGTATTGTTTTCATAAGACTTCTCTTTTACTCCATTCTCTTTAAACTAAAGATCAACATTTCATGTGCTGAATTTGTATGCTAGCTGTTTGTGATTTATGCTTGAGACTCTCTCAAATCTCTCTGTGCTTATGGCTTTCTGCAATCTTTCTCCATTTAAATAATATCCAGCTCCTCAGTTCGCTCTCATTGCTGTTGGTATCAACATGGGTGATGTCAGAGTCATACAGCTCAGAAACAGACCCTTCGGTCCAATTTGTCCGTGCTGACCAGACATCTCTATCTCTCCTAAATTAATCTAGCCCCATTTGGCAGTATTTGACCCATGTTCCTCTAACCTCTGCCTATACATATACCCATCCGGATGCCTTTTAAATATTGTCATTGTACCTGTCTTCACCACTTCCTGTGGTAGCTCGTTCCATACACAAACCACCCTCTGCATGAAAGTGTCACCCCTAAGGTCCTTATTAAATTGCCAGGATTGGGGGGTTTGTGACATAGAGCCATAGAGTTATACAGCATGAAAACAAGCCCTTCAACCCAACTCATCCATGCTGACCAGGCTGCTTCTATTGTTCCAACTTTAAAAAAAAACCCAAGGCCTTACACATTGTTTATTGGATTTGAGCAGACTGCTCAGTGCCTCTATTGCAACTTTTCTTCATTAACAAAAAAGGACAAAATATACCTCATAAAGCCATAGTATTGCCACACCTCCCCTCCTTATAAAAGGAACCATCAATATACAAAGATGGCTCATTTTTAAAAACCTTTAGCCTTATGCTATTCATGCACTATATCTATATATATATATATATACAAAGAGTCATATATATATAGACTCTAACCAAATAAAATATTCACCAGTACAGTCCATCTCAGTCTGTTTTCGCCACTGAATGCTTCCATCTTCCTTTATTAAAATCACAATAACACGGCAGCAAATATCTTCTCTTGTTCTGCCACACATATAATTTTCAAATTGAATGCCTGCAATAATAAGCTCCGTCGAAACAGTCTGGAATTTTCATCTTTAAATTTTCCATAAACTTTAATGGGTTATGCTCACTTTATACAATTGTCTCAGGCGCACTACTGGAAATATAAATGTTGAAATGTTGTAACACCAACACCAAATTCGAGGTATAGGAAGAGGCTGAATAGACTGAACTGTGTGTTCATTTATCCCAGTCACAGCTGCAGAGAACAGTATCTATACCCCATTTTATACAGTCCCTTCATTTTGTCCATCAAATAAGTGGAGTTGCAGATCAGAAATCTTAAAATACATCATGAGCAAAATGGTGACCTGATTTCTTGTTTTAAGAAAATCATTATTTCTAAATCATTCTGTAATAGGTGTCCAACTTAAGAAGTTAAATCATTCAATCACATTGTCAGTTTACACGTCCTCCCTGTAGTTTTCACTGTTGTGCACATATCTTTCAAGAACTTTGTAATTGTTGAATAATTGCAGAGGCTGAGGCTGCAATGAAACCCTTTGGGTCAAATGAGGACTCATTTGGTATTTGAACTCTGAACTTTTGCATATTATTAAACAACACAACATAAAACAAGAATGATATCCTAATGTGATAGTGATAAAAATGTGCTATTAATGTCCGACTTCCATGAGCTGTTTAACCCCTAGGATCTTTCATAGACTAAAATTGTTTACAAAAAGCAAGACGTCACTGTTTTTATACTCTATTCTCTTTAAAATAAAGACCAGCATTCCATTTGGTTTCCCATTTACATGCTTAAATATAAGCTTAAGGTAGCCATGGTAATCATCTGACTAGGGTGAGCCAAATTTTATGAAACCATTAATAAACAAGAATGAGTCTCAGCTGAAATTAACATTTTTATAAAAAGACATCGAAACTCAGATCTTTATCTCCCATTTGATTTACACCTTTCTGGATTAGTTTCGCATACTGCAGATAAAAGTCACCCACTGTGAAAAAGAAGTCAGACATGGGAATACGCAAGTGAACTGAATTTCAGGTAACTGCTTTTAGGCAGGGAGAGAAAATGAATTTTTACAGTAGAACTGGAAGATTCTATATCTCTCCATGTTTCTTTCTCAGAATACAATGTCTGGTGAAAAATAAATTGGAAAAACATCTATTCACCGAGACCTCAAAGATACCTACAAATTTTGTTACTGCTGAGGACATGTCATCAATCAAACAACTTTGGTGAGATGTAAGGTGTGTGAATAATATAAAATTTAATATTGTTTATTTTGTGTTTCGGCTTTTGAATGTAAATTAGTGGCATATAGGTTTTGAATACATTTGAGAGAGAAAAACTCCTTGGAAGGTAATGAGTTTTGATTTACATTGGAAGCATTTTGCAAACAAGGTAAACAGTTGTGCAATAGGCTCCAGTTTAGAAGTCAGGGATTGATTTTTTTATCCTTTTCATTAGGGGAAACATCCATTGTTTTTGTTTAGTTCAAGTTTGAGCAGCTTTGCATTGTTTTGGCAAACTGGGTGGATGGAGCAATTATTCTTGAGAAAGGCAGATGGTTACAATTCTTAAGGATTAGATGACTACAGTGTCAGGAGTTCAGCACAAGTTCCAGACTAAAAATGTTCTGCCAAAAAATTGAATGCGATTATTTGAAGCTGGTAGAGCTCAGCTGCATGAAGGATCCAGGAAAAGATATTCTCAAACAGGTAGTTAAAGGATTTTGACACCGTGATACTGAAGGAACGATGATACATTTGGCGTGAGGAGATCTTGCAGGTATGGTGTTCCCATGTATCTGCTCCCCTTGTTACTTGAGACACATCAGTTGAAGCCTGAATTTTGTCCAGGTCTATTTGGACACAGACAGTTTCAGTATTTAAGGACTAGTGGATGGTGCTAAATTTGTGCAATCATAGGTAAACATCCCCATCTCTGACCTTATGCGGGAAAGTCATTGATGAAGCAGATGAAGATGTTTGGACCTAGGAGACTATGCTGATGAACTCTTGCAGAGATGCCCTGGAGCTGAGATGATTGATCTCTAACCACTACCTTCTTTTGTGGTCACGTTATGGTCTCAGCTGATGGCACTACAACGCAAGTCAAACTCAGAATGAAATCTGACGTTATACATCATATACATTTTTAAATTTTGGCTATATTCATTGAAACTTAGTCACATGAGATTTTCTTTAACTCCACCACCTGATCTTTATTTAGAATCCCTGTTAACTTCATAGATTCCCTGAAAGGACTAAGCACAGTTGTTTTTGAGCAGGGATCAATCTGAGGAGGTACAGCAGGAGTCATCTTGTGGAAAACAAAACAAATCAAAGAGTCACTGAGATATACAGCATGGAAACAGACGCTTCGGGGCAACTCATCCATGCTGACAAGATATCCTACATAAATCTATCAGAGATAGTAGGAACTGCAGATGCTGGAGAATCTGAGATAACAAGGTGTAGAGCTGGATGAACACAGCAGGCTAAGCAGCATCATAGGAGCAGGAAGGCTGACGTTTCGGGCCTAGACCCTTCATCAGAAATGGGGGAGGGGAAGGGGATTCTGAAATAAATAGGGAGAGAGGGGGGAGGCGGATAGAAGGTGATAGAGGAGAAGATAGATGGAGAGGAAACAGACAGGTAAAAGAGGCGGGGATGGAGCCAGTAAAGGTGAGCGTAGGTGGGGAGGTAGGGAGGAGATAGGTCAGTCCAGGGAGGACAGACAGGTCAAGGGGGCAGGATGAGGTTAGTAGGTAGGAGATGGGGGTGGGGCTTGAGGTGGGAGGAGGGAATAGGTGGGAGGAAGAACAGGTTAGGGAGGCGGGGACGAGCTGGGCTGGTTTTGGGATGCGGTAGGGGGAGGGGAGATTTTGAAGCTTGTGAAATCCACATTGATATCATTGGGCTGCAGGGTTCCCAAGCGGAATATGAGTTGCTGTTCCTGCAACCTTCGGGTGGCATCGTTGTGGCACTGCAGGAGGCCCAGGATGGACATGTCATACACCCATTTGCCAGCATTTGGCCCATATCCTTCTAAACCCTTCCCATTCATATACACATCCTTTTAAGTATTGAAATTGTACCAGCCTCCACCACTTCCTCTGGCAGCTCATTCAATACATACACTACCTTCTGCATTACAAAGTTGTCCCTTAAGTCCCTTTTAAATCTTTCCCCTCTCACTTTAAACCTATGCTCTCTAGTTTTGGACTCTCCCATCCCAAGGAAAAGACCTTGTCTACTTACCTTATCCATGCCCCTTATGATTTTATAAACCTCTATAAAGGTCACCTCTCAGCCTCCGACACTCCAGGAAAAATAGCCCCAGTCTATTCAGACTCTCCCTACAGCTTAAACCCTCCAACCCTGGCAACATTCTTGTAAATCTTTTCTGAACTCTTTCAAGTTTCACAACATCCTTCCTATACCAGGGAGACCAGAATTGCATGCAATATTCCAAAAGCAACCTAACCAGTGTTCTGTACAGCTGCAACATGACCTTCCAACTCCTGTACTCAATGCACTGACCAATAAAGGCAAGCATACCAAACGCCATCTTCACTATCCTATCTACCCGCGACTCCACTTTCAAGGAACTATGAACCTGCACTTCAAGGTCTCTTTGTTCAGCAACACTCCCCAGGACCTTACCATTAAAGTGTATAAGTCCTGCACTAATTTGTATTTCCAAAATACAGCATCTCACATTTATCTAAATTAAACTCCACCTGCCACTCCTTGGCCCATTGGTCCATCTGATCAAGGACCCCTTGTACTCTGAGGTGACCTTCTTTGCTGTCCACTACACCACCAATTTTGTTGTCATCTGCAGACTTACCAACCATATCTCCTATGTTCACATCCTAAGTGTTAAATATATTGTACTTTGAGGAAAGTGTGAAATTCTTACAGTCACTGAACTATGTACTAAACATTGGTGAGTTGAGGTTGTAGATTCTACTGAAATATTTCTACTGAAATACTTAGTTGATAGCAGAAGCGGTAATGCAAAGCTTAGAATGAACAGTGCTCCCCACTATACAACCCAAACTCTGGGTCGGCTATTTAGATGACACCTTTGTGATTATCGAATGCACAAGACCAGAAGAGACCCTCCGACACATAAACAACATCCTCACCAGAATAAAATTCACAAAAGAACAAGAGAGCAATAATCAACTACCCTTCTTAAACATAATAGTAGAATGTAAGAGCAACAGGGAGCTCCAGACTAGTGTATACAGAAAGACCACACATATGAACCAGATACTTAATTATTCCAGCAATCACCCAAACACCCATAAATGGAGCTTCATCGGAACATTACTCAAACAGGACATAACACACTGTAGCAACCCAGAATTGCACAAAGCAGAACAAGAGCACTTATACAGAGTTTTTAACAGGAATGGATACCCAAAAAGCACAATCCGCCGTTACCTCCGCGACAGACTACAACAAGAAGACACAGCACGGTCAGATAAACCAGTCACCCTACCGTACATCAGAGACTTATCAGAGATGACCATAAGACTAGTCAGATTCCTGGGTATCAGTGTAGCCCACAAACCAACAACCAGCCTATGACAGCTACTGACAAACGTAAAGGATCCCATACTCACAATCAATAAAAATAATGTAATATATAAAATACCATGTAAGGACTATGAGAAACATTACATAGGCCAAACTGGAAGAAAACTGGCAATAAGGATACATGAATACCAACTAGCCACCAAGATACACGACTAATTCTCACTGGTCTTAATCCACACAGACAAAAAGGGACATGAACTCGACTGCGACAACACATCCATAATAGCATGAGCCAAACAGAGACATGCCAGGGAATTATGGAGGCCTGGCATTCCAATCAGAACTCCATCAACAAACACATTGAACTGGACCTGGATATACAAACCACTGAACAACAGAACTGGAAGTAATGCCTGCCACCCCAGCAAACCAAGGCATATAAAGAACAAGTGGGACAGAAAACCAATGCTTCACCAGAGACACACTGTTAACTAGCAGGGTGATGAAACGTTTACAATCAAACACACCAGCTCAGCAAGCAAGTCTACAACCTCATCCACAACCCGCTCAGAAATCTTCTCAAAAACATTGGTCAGTTCCTGAGGACAAAGCATTTTACAAATTAAACTGAAGTATAATTGCCATTGTAAAATGCAGAACAGCTGCTGCATTGCTTTTGATTATCATGCTAGACTGGAGAATGGATGTCAGTTGAATGAAATAATTTAAAAAAGACATTGCTGAGATGTTGTGCAATAATAACAGAATTGAAAGCATTTAGCTGATAGATATGATTTTCAAAAATCAACATATTGAGAAAATTTCTTTTCACTCATGGTTGTAGTGCAAATTACTTTTTTCCAATTGGTAGGGTGGGAAATATTATTTTCTCTATGCCCAAGAGTCTTTTGGGTCAATCCAATTGAAATGAAATTAATATGTTACTTCTGTGAGGTGCCAAAGACACAGGAATGATAAGGAGTCCAGTCTATGTGTAGAATAGAATTCATAGATCTCAGTTCATAGAATCCCTACAGTGTGAAAGCAGGCCATTCAGCCCATTGACTCTCTGAAGAGTATCCCACCCCCTACTTTATCACTGCATTTCCCATCCTAGACACTATGGGCTATTTAGCATGGCCAATCCACCTAACCTGCATATCTTTGGACTGTGGGAGGGAACAGGAGCACCCAGAGGAAACCCATTGCAGACATGGGAAGAATGTGCAAACTTCACACTGCTCGAGGCTGGCATCAAACTCGGGTCCCTGGTGCTGTGAGGCAACAGCGCTAACCTCTGAGCCACCGTGCCACCCCAATGCTGCCCCTGGTTTGTATATCTAGGTCCAGTTCAATGTGTTTGTTGATGGAGTTCCGGTTGGAATGCCAGGCTTCCAGGAATTCCCTGGCATGTCTCAGAAATTGTTAGATATTCCTGGCAGCATTCTATTCCCCAATATACAATATGTGTTTTTCCTAGCAATTTTATTTTCCAATTATTATCCATTAGTGTAGCAAAAATGAGAGAGCTCCGAGGAAGGAAAACAATGTCCATCACTGTATTCTTTATTACTGGTTTAGGTTAATTTTATAATCTAAACTGAAGTAGTTTGTCAACTCACTGTGGTGAAGTTGAGTGGGAGTGAGAATGTTTACATTGATTATTCTGTAGGTGTAGAGATAAGTGTGATTTGAATACAAGGATTCATTTTACCAGCAATGTGGTCCTATCGAACTATTGGCTTTTTAGATGTAGAATAATGTGATGCATTTCACTGTTTCATTTGGGAAACGTATCAAAGTTATCACCTTGCTTTTTCAGAAGCCAAAGCATCTTTCAACGAGCGTTCATATCCAGTATTCTTTCCCAGATGATGGAAAGTTGAAAGAACAATAAATCAAGTTATTATATCATTTACCTTCTTCTCATTTTACTTGTGTCTATGTTTAGTTTGTAAATAAATTCACATGCCTGAAGCTCCAATCATTACTGCATGCTTTATCCCCTCTATTTTAGGAAAACTTGCTCTAAGATCTGTTCTTTGAGCATTTGCTTTTTGGGGCTGTTGCTTTTTCCTCTGTTTCTGTTTCTTTTATTTCTCCTGTTGTTTTACTAATTCTGCTTTTGGAACCAAGATGGTACTGGAGAATGGCAACTTTGTACACTTTTCATTGCACTCTTGTATTCCTATACTTGAGTACACGTGACAATAAAATCTCATTCTAATTTAGTGCTGGGGTTGCAAAAATATCCACTTTGATGTAAAGATGTAAAGGGACAATATGGTAGACTTGGTCCCGAAAACAAAGTAAGAGGAAAACTCAGATCCATGGGACAATTATCTGTCTGCCCTATTTAAGAGACACAAAGTGGAAAAAACCAGCAAGGGATTTGTGGTACAAAAACAAAACCCAGGGGAAAATGAGACAATCTTTTGGAATAGAGTGTCTGCAGAGAAAACTGGGAGTGATTTTGCATCTCTAACATGCCACACTCGCATATTTTATCCTGACTAGCTGACAACTGTTTAATGCTTTGACTGGCATTGATCATTCAAAACTAGCCATGTCTATGAATGTGAGCAGTAATTTTTGCACAGATAGTTACTGGCAGACAATACTGGGGCCTTGATTTCAATTGCTGCAGTTTGCTGAAATGTAGTTCAGAAAGCAATGGTAGAAATTCAGATAAAATGGCCATGCACCTTTAAAAATTAATGACATTACCTTCTACCTTTGTTCCAAGTTCTGCGAGCGACTAATACTCTTGTCAAGAATGAAGTGTTACATAATTCCAGGTGCATTCACTTTATGAATCCACTAATATCCTTAATAAAGAATGAAATTTCCAAGGAACAGCTAGCACTTTGGAGCTGTCTGTCTAAGATAGGCTCAAGGCAGGCAAGACTATACTGGGGACAAATCAGAGAGATGCATAAACTTTTAACAGGTAAGTACTCATACTTTCCATTGGTTTAAGGGCTGAACACTTTGAAGTTAAAGTGATAGTAAATCATCACAGGCCAGGGAGGAGCCATTGTTAAGCACCATGACAGTTGAGGGGTTGTCACCATTCTGGCATCATGTGGTTGTCAGAGCAGTGAGCAAGGCTATTTGTCCCCACCCATGCACCAGGATTAACACAACTAGAAATGGAAGCTGCGCCATTAGAAATTGAGGACACAGAAGATGAGGAGCACTGGTGTACGGAAATAGGGCAGAGTGCTGGGCATCTGGAAGCTAGAGGAGAGGGTCAAGGATGCTAAGAAGGAGACATTAACCTGAACACAGAATCTGCATACAGTGATGAAGATGACTGAAAACCAGTGCCAATGGTACTGCCACTCTCTGGGAGCAGCACGGTGGCTCAGTGGTTAGCACTGCTGCCTCACAGTGCCAGGGACCCAGGTTCAATTCCACCCTTGGGCAACTGTCTGTATGGAGCTTGCACATGCTCCCTGTGTCTGTGTGGGTTTCCTCCAGGTGCGCCAGTTTCCTCCCACAGTCCAAAGATGTGCAGGGTAGGTGGATTGGCCATGCTAAATTACCTGTAGTGTCCAGGGATGTTTACATTAGGTGGGTTAGACATGGGGAAATGCAGGGGTAAGGGGAATGAGTTGGGATGGGATGCTGTTCGGAGGGGGCGGTGTGAACTTGTATCCTCAACAGTGTGGATGTCAGCAGCATTTCACACATAACTGCACAATGGGGCATCACTCAGCAGCCTTCTTCGCTCAGACTGGACGACATAGCAGATTCAGAATGAGTGAACCAATACAGACTCAGACGGGACTGGGTCAAATGTCTGGGCTAGTCAGGTGGTCACTGACAATACTCTGTTGCAAAGGTCTCCACATGGTCTCCTGTGCTATCCGTAGCATAACCCTCTGAGAAGTGTGGACCTTAACAAATGTGAGGCCCTAGAAAGGGTGGCGAAGCAGGGATAGTAGGTAATAGAGGAAGAGGAGGAGTTGGAGGCAGAGGGAGGTGATGCTGAACAGAGAGGTGGCCTGGCTGCATGACAAGGTGGACTCCTCATACACTGTTCGGGAAGAGGACCTTCCTTCTTTCTCTCATAGTTGCCAGAATTCTGGATTCCCACTGCTGCCTTTGTGGTAAAGTGGCAGGCTTTGGCATAAGTTCTCTCAGGACAACAAGCTCAATGATGACTACCTTGGGTGTCAGAAGCAAGCTTCCATTCCTCCCATTACTTGCTGCCTTCAATTATATGCTATTTGAGTAGATGCTTCATTGATAACTGAACAACACTAGCTCCTGTAAGGGGTTCAACTTCAGAACGGGCAGAATTAGAACATGATAAAAGTAAAAGAAAGTAAGAAAAGTAAAAGTTAAAAAAAGTAAAAGATTCTTGACTGACAAATTATTCAACTTTCAACTCTGATCGATAGTCACACACCAAAATTTACTTACAATGTGAGTTTGTATTAGATAATCATGCTTTCCCTTGCTCAACATTGGAAAGAGGCAGTACCATCATTCCTTCAAGTTACTGAAAACCTTCATAATATTAATAATTAATAATTCTACATAACTGGGCACGCAATGAAAGGGTAAGAATTGGTTTCCATTTAATAGCAGATATGTTCCTATTTTAGTGCTGATTTTGCAATTTAGAAACTTCTAAATATTGCCCTTGAAATCCATTTATGTTGCATCAGGCTATTCAGCTCAAGAAATCCAAGCCAATGCTCCACAAAGCAGAACAGTTATTCCCATCTTCAGTTTGATTCTCACAGCTCTGTAGGTTAATATTCTTTAAGTGCTTGTGGAGTAAATGGTTTACCGTAACAATACTCTGACAATAGCTATGAGCATTTGCAAAAGGAACTTTGTTGTCATAATGTCTGATCACCTGCAACAGAGACCTGATTACGAAGGTAATGCAAACCATGAGTCTACCATACGACTATACCTAATTTCCAAGAATAAATGCTAACTCTGGGCTTTAGCTTTGTGTTCAGCCCAGGTATCTAATGAACACCAAGAAGTTTGCAATAATATTCTTCAAAGTGGCAAATGGTGACTGGAAGTGGCCAGGGAAAGCCTGAAGAGAAACCCAGCAACAATGGAACGCAATGATTGACCTATTTCAAAGGGTGCCCCAACAATCAGACAACAGAGGGAGAGAAGCCTGAAAAGAAGTCCAGCACCACTGGAGAACAGCAGGTGAGGCTCTTCACGGCCAGCCCAGCAATCAAACACATGGAAGTAAAATGTACAAGACATTGGATTAGGGCAGGAAGGCAAAAAAGATTTTGACTGCCAGATATCAGCCAGAAAAAGCTGTCACCAGACCAACTTGCCATTACCAGAATTGACGATAGCAAGACCAATAATGGAAAATACCTCGTATTTACCAGAGGTCTTAGACAGAACCAAGGCACTGACAGATTGTGGATTGAACTAACTGGTGCCGATGTTCAGGTATATGTTGGACTGACTCCAGTCTCAATCCAAAAACACACAAGAGTCAGGTTGATGCATTGCTCTATGCAATCAATAACAGTGTTGATGCCATTCTCATTATGCAGATGATAGATGCAGAAACCACCATCATGACAATATCATTAAAGCCTTCGATTCTTACTTTAATTGCCTCATGTAGACCGGATGAAGTGTAATTGGCACAGCCAGGAGCCAGTAGAAATTTTTCATTCTTTTATTAATGATTTGTACCACCTAGCCTGATAATTGTCAATATGGAGCTTATGAAGTATAGCACCATTTGATGGGGTGGTTGGGGGGGGGGGGGGGGGGGGGAATTACAAGATGAAGTTTTATAAGTATTTTTGCAGTGTAAGAAACACTTACATTGACAAAGGCCATTGTTATGATTCCAGCTGATAGTCATACTGGAGAAGTCAGATCCCAGAGTGAAATCTGGCTTGATACGTTATCATTTTTGTTTTAGCAATTTGGTTACCGAATGTATTCTTGTGAAGCTGTCAGTGTACTTTCAATAAAAAAAACCTAAGTTTATTCGACAAAATTTATAACAAGTAGATATCTAATTATTTTATATTCAATTGCGGGATTATGGACATCACGGGCTGGGCCAGCATTTATTGCCGGTCTCTGGTTGCCCGTGAGAAGATGGCAGTGAGCTGTCTTCTTGAACCACTACAGTCCATGGGCTGTAGGTACACCCGCAATGACCCTACGGAGGGAATTCAAGGATTTTGACCCAATACGGTGAGGGAATGGTCATATATTTCAAGTCAGAATGGTGAGTTCCTTGAAGGGGAACTTGCAGGTGGTAGTGTTGTTATCTACCACTTGTCCTTCCAGATGGAAGTGGTCATTGGTTTGAAGGATGCTGTCTAAGGATCTTTGGTGAATTTCTGCAGTGCATCTTGTAGATAGTAATACAGACTTCTGCAACTGAGCGTTGGTGGTGGAGGGAGTGGGCAATTGTTGATATGGTGCCAATCAAGCAGACTGCTTTGTCCTGGATGGTGTCAAGCTTCTTGAGTGTTGTTGGAGCTGCACTCATCCAGACAAGTGGGGATTATTCTACCCTGCTGACTTGAGCCTTGTAGATGATGGACAGACTGTGGGGAGTCAGGAAGTGAGTTACTTACTAGAGTCTTCTGATGTGATAGTGCAGGATTAAGTGATGGTTACATCATTGAATGTTAAAGGGTGGTAGATAGACTGTCCCTTATTGGAAGCATTTTGACAGATCTTATAAAGAGCAAGAAAGAATGATTCAGCCTCTTTTCACAGGAATATCCTTTATCAACACTCAACACCTGTGAAGTATCATTCCTATCTTAACTCTTTAACTTCTTACTCAACTGACAAGGTAGAAAGTATTTCCTTTCAAACTCTCTGCATATTCACAGAAAGTGATTCCCTGTGTAAGTATCTCTCCCTGAGATACACAGAAACAGACTAACAGACTAATCTTGCTAACTGAACTATAGGAAACAGTTTAAGACTTCCTTCAATCTCTGAAATTCTGAGAAGTTCTTTCCGGCTCTGTTATCCTGGAGCCTTTCACAAATGAAACTACATTCTGCTACCATTAATCATTTTTTTTTTTCTAACTGTTGTTCCAGCCATCTACTTTTTTATTGTCATAAAAGTTCAATTTTGTAAACAACTCTTCAACAAATTTCATTTAAGTCACATGCCTTTTGGATGAGGCTGATTTGAACGTGCTGTTGAAAAATAATGTTCCCTTCACAGAACTAAAACCAAACCCGTTGTTTCTAGTTTGGAATCCACACTACCCAATTATAATATTTCATGCTGTACAGTTCATTAGATAGGTGGAACTTTATAAGTAAAACAGGCTTTTGTCTGTGGGGAGAAAACTTTTCTGGGGTCAAACCATTGACTGACTCAGTACAGTTTGTTAATCAGAATACTAACAATCGGTCTGTAAGACAATAGACACAGGGGTGCAGCCTCTACTATTTCTTCTTATGATGGGAAATTTCCACATTGGCACCAACTCTGCCCAGCCAGCCGTGTTGACTGCCAGGCATGCCAGAAGAAATGTTACTTTAAGATGATTTACCAAAGCAGCAGTAAGAGATTTCCTTCATAGACAAAGATACCATTCCAATCTGCAAATGACCAAGAGGTAGATGCTACTGAAGACATTGTTAACAGCAAAATAACTGATTGTTAAATTGGACACAGGCGCAGACATATCTACTCTTTCATATCACAAATCACATTTGAAGCCCCAATTTCTCCAGTCATCTTTAGGTTACAGGATATAACACAATAAGAATGTAAAGGCTAATCCAGACTATACTTTGCTATAATTTATAGAGGTAATTTATCTGCAAATCATTATTGTTCTTTATTAAACAAAGATCCTTGCGTTGCTTTGAATCTGCTCTATTCACAAACTGCTGTTTGAAATTAAGTCATTACTGCGAACTAGTTATCATTAAAGAAGCATAATTTCTAGAACCACAGAAAGATATTGCAGGTCTTCGCCTTCTCCTTAAGGAAATGTTAGAAGGAGCAGCAACAGGATGCACCAAGAATGATGATCATCAGCGCCTAAAAGATGTTCTAGATCTTAATTTGCTCTTTCAGGAAAGGGTGAAAAAGAACGAAGCCATCACAGATGCAGACAATCTGTTGGAAGAAGAGATTTTAGATATTGCTACATTCTGACTCCAAGGCCAATGATCATGAAGATTTTGTACTCCATTTTGAAGAGAATCACTAGTTTGAAGAGAATCACTGTTGTTGAAGAAGGCAGTAAGGAGGTGAATCTCTCTACTTATGCCACTGAGCCTCTCAATGGCATGCAACAACAATTACATGCCACCAACATAAAAAAAGCCTATCCGGAGAGAATGAGGTACATAGCTCCAAATTGGATCAAACCACTAAAGAATGTTTGGAGGTTATTATTCTGATAACCTTTGATTTCTGTGTCTAATAAGAATCTACGTACCTCTGCTTTAAAAATATTCAAAACCATGTTTCACTGCATTCTGAGGCAAGGGGTTCTAAGTCATACAACAGTCTAGGAGAAAAAAAAGTTATGTCCTAAAAGGCAACCTTTATTTATTAAACAGTGTCCCCTAGTTCTGGGCTCATGCACAAAAGGAAACATCCTTTCCATATCCATACTGGCAAGAGAGTTATTATATACTTATATACTCCAATCAAGTCGCCTCTCCCTCACTGTAAATTCCAGTGGGAACAAGCCCCGTCTATGTAACCATTCCTCATAAGGCAGCTCGGTCATTCCAAGTATCCAATATATGTCCTCTGAATTGCCTCCAAAGCATATAATCCTTCCTTAAATAAGGAGACCAAAACGCCACACAGTATTTGAGATGTGGTCTCATCAATGCCTGTATAACTGAATGCTGAAAGCACAGAAATTTTTGGAGAAACTCAGCAGATCTGGCAGCATCTGAGGAGAGAGAAACAGAGTCAACATTTTGAGTCCACTGACCCATCTTCCAGAACACTTTTCTTTCTGTTTTTGGTTTTTGTTTCAGATCCTTGCTTTTATATTTAATTTATCTTGTAATGAAGGATAGCATTCCATTAGTCTTCTTGATTACATGCTGTACCTTTGTACTAACTGTAGATAGATTTTTGAACAGTAAAGAAATTAAGGGTCATGGGGTAAGTGGAGCTGAGTGTCTGACAAGATCAGCCATGATCTTACTGAAACGCAGAGTAGACTTGATGGACAAGATGGCCTACTTCTGCTCCTTTTTTTTGTGTTGTTATATTCTTATGTTTTTACATTCTAATGTTATGTGACTCGTGCACTGGAATACCTAAATCCATCTGCATTTCAAAGTTCTGCAGTCGTTCGCCATTAAAGTAATACTCTGCTTTTTCATTCTTCTTTCCAAAAGAACAATTTCACACTAACACAAATTATATTCCATTTGGTAGATTCTTGCTCACTTACTCAGCCATTTATACCTATCTGCATCTTCCTTATGTCATCTTCATAATATGCTTTCCTGTGCATCTTAATGTCAGCTGCAAATTTAGCTACCGTGCCTTCTCTCCCCTCATCTAAGTCATTGATATAATTTGTAAAAGGCTCTGTCCCAGCACAGACCCCTGTGGAATCCCTATCATCAAAAGAAACAGATTTGTAATGAAAGGTATATATGATTTAAACATTTTTTAATACCATATTTTTGAATTTGAAGTAGTGGCATATGAATTTTCTGTTTGTGTTGTCAGACCTGTTGAGAAAGGCAGAACATTTGAATGGATGGAGTTTCAATATGCCTTTGCAAACTTGAAAGCTCTGTTTACAACTGCATTGGTTTTATACATGCCTAACTACAGGGACACCATTCAAGCTGGCTGTTGATAATAGTGCTATTAATGTGGAGGCTGTTTTACTGCCAAGTGGTGAGATGGGGATCAAATAGTCTGTCAGTTATTTTTCAAAAAAACTGACCACATATCAACAAAAATATGAAAGAAGTATCAAATCTTGTGATGGCTGAATATTTTGAAATATACAACAATATACCACAATGTTTAGGAAACCTTTATTTGTATGACCCACAATCCTTTGATTTCCTTAGAGAAATCTTGGGTCAAGAACTTGATTGTTTTAATAGAGCTTAATATAATTTCAAAATTGTTCGTCTACTTGGAAGAGAAAATGTTACGGTAGACACATTATCAAGAGCACATTTGAAAGGCACTGGAATGATGAGGTGCCCATGGATTGTGTAAAATATGGTTGCCATGTAATTCATTTTTTGCTGTCAACATGTTACTACTGTTAGTGTGACATAGTAATTGTGTTAAGATAATTTTTTTGAGTAATGAAAATGCCTCAAAGATACATTTTTATTCTTCTTTGTGGTTTAGTGTGAAGTAAGGTGAGTGATTTATAATTTCTTAATGCCTCCTTCCCTTCTTAAACAGAGAAGTTTCATTTGCTTCTATTCAGTCTGTTAGAATCTAGTAAAATTTGTCAAATTGGCACCAACATATCTACTACCTCATTGGCTACCTCTTTTAAGACCTAAGGCTGAAATCTATCAGTCCCATGGACTTGTCAGCTGGCAGATCCAACAGTTTACTCAATATCACTTCCCTAGCAATTGTAATTTTACCAAGTTTGGCTCTCCATTCCACCCCCCTATTAAACTTTCAGTCATTCTCTGCTGTTCTTAATATTCTGAACAATCATCTCATTTGCCATTCATCTTTGCTTTTTTCCTTGTTTTTGATGCTTTCCTTAACATTTTTTAAAGAAACCATGGATGGTGGGTTCTCTTTAGAATTGTTCATTATAGTCAGAATACACCTATTTTGCATATTCTGAAATATCCTTTCAAATGTCTGTCACTGCTTCTCTTTTGAATTCTTCCATAAGCTGGCATCCGAGTTCACTTCAGCTAGCTCAGCGTTCAGGCCCAAGTACTTGTCTTATTTGTTTTAAACACCAGCCTTAGACCCACTTATCTCTTTCAAGCTGAAAAGAATAGTCAAATCATTTTTTGGTCGCTGCTTCTAGTCTGGGGTCTTCAATTAACCCTGTCACATTACACAATACCAAAGATAATATAATGTGTTTTCTGAATGTGCTGTCCTAAGAAACTATCTTGAAAGCATTCTAGGGACTCCTTATCCAGGCCACTACTGCGAATCTGATTTTTCCAGTTAATATGTTAATTAAAATTACCCATGATATTGCCATCCCTTTGTCACAAGCTTCAAAATTTCTTTTTGTACATTTTTTCCCATGTTCTGGTTACTGTTAGGGTGCCTGTAGACAGCAAAACACATCACCCCCACTAATAACTTCTTTCATCTACTGTTCCTCATCTCCATCCAACATCCTGATCTCCTGAACCGTTGTAATCTCAAACTATAAGTCCACTGCCATCCCTAATTAACAGTGCAATTCATCCTCCTTTACCTAACTTCCTATTCTTCTGAAATATCATATATCCTTCAATATTCAGATGCATTTAGTTTTGTGCATTTGTTGTCTTTATAATATATATTCTTGGCTGTTGGTGTATTCCCTCTCTTCTTTTTTGTGATATTCATTTCCCATATTGCTGTTTTTCTCTGCTGCCTTGACTGTACCCTTGATTTGTTACATACACAAGCTTGATTCCTCACCACCATTCTGTAGTTTCAAGCTCTTTCTACCTCCCTTGTTATGTGGTTTGCTTGCATACTGATCCCAGTATGGTTCAGGTACAAACTATCCCACTGATACAACTCACACTTTCCCCAATAATGATGCCAGTACCCCATGAACTGGAACTCACTTCTCCCACACCAGCCTTTGAGCCATGTTTTCATTTTGCTAGTCTTGCATGCTTTCTGCAATTGGCAAATGGTTCAGGCAATATTCCCAAAGATCATTATCCTTTAGGTTCTGCTCTTCAATCACCAAGAAGCAGAGGCCCAAACTACAGTTTCTAGACCTGAAGGGAACCTTAGAAAAGCTCAAAGCCACGATACAAATGGAGATTGAAAGTATTAAAACTAAACAAGAGTTGAAGGAGTCTAACTACTTGGAAGAAACTGCTGAACTTAAATTCTAGCTATTAGCTGCCACACAGCACTATTAAACCACAGCGAAGAATTCACATGTTAGAAGTGAAACAACAAACAAAAGGGAGCATATTTTAGAGGAATGTATAAATTTCTAAGATATTATAAAAGCTTTAGATGAAAGTGTTGTCTATTTGAGCAAATATCTTGGACCTGAAGAAATACTGACACTAGCTGTCCTTCTTATTACCAATGCTTTCCATTTGTTATGTGATTCTTGTGGAAAAGGTGACAGATGCTAATGGGCAGCTTCAAGCTTGCAGACCAGAGATTGCAGAAAGAACTTCAAATATATCCCAGCCTATGTGTTAATTCTAGTGAAGATGCGTTCCTGCATTTGTCAGAAACCAAGAGCTGCCACTGTCTCAAACAGCTAATACTGAAAAACGTGTGAAAGTGATACTTCTACCTACAAAAAGAGTAAGTGCTATCCTGCGAATAATGATAAGTCCTCAACTCATTACAGAGTCATAGAGCACGGAAGCAGATTCTCCAGTCCAACCAGTCCATGCTGACCATAACCCCAAACTAAACTAGTCCCATCTGCCTGCGCTTGGCTCATATCCCTCCAAGCATTTCTTATTCATGTTCTAATCCAAATGTCTTTTACAAGTTGTAACTGTACCCGCATTCACCACTTCCTCTGGAAATTCATTCTACATACAATCCATTCTTTGTGTAAAGAAGTTGACCCTCATCTCCAGCCTTGGCTTCAGGAGTGCTCTTCGTTCTTCTTTCTAATTTACCAGATTCATTTCAGGATCGGGTATTAAATGCTCTTTTTGTTGTCACAGCTGCAATAAAGGATACATCTGCAAAGTTCTTCATGTCAGCTAAAAATGTTTCATTTTGTCATCTTTTCCCATTGTGCAACACAGAAGAAGCCAAGGCTGAGAACGAAAGAAATTATCAAGGGAGTACATACATCCTACATGTCCACCAACTGGGCAAAGGACATTGTTGGTGGTTGAAGCCTTTGGTGAAAGGAACTTGTGTGGAGATTGTGGGAATGTAGGTGTTGAATGGCAATTGTAACTAGTTCATGAGGTTAACAGTTTGTCAGAAGATTGAACTTGTGGGAGATATGGAGCAGTGAGTTAACTATACCATTACTTTGACAATATTACTGAGCATGTACAGTGGGAACTGCTAGATTGTGTGGAAGTGAGATTGGCTGGCAAGGTCTTGCACTACCATGCATATGTACATTGTTGATAGCAATAAATATGAACAGTTGCAGCTTGTTTAGCCCCCATTTGTCTCAGATCCCTAGCATTATTCCTACTGTGCCCATCCAATTTACTGTTGAAATCATTGTTTATTTCTGCTTTCACCATCCTTGGTGGAAAGTGAGATCCAGGAAACTATCTTTATTATAAAAAAAGAAAATCCCTGTCCATCTCTTCCCCAAAAGATTTAATCTGTTTCCCCCAGATATTGTGCAGTCAGTTAATGGAAATAATGTTTTTCTTGACTATCACACCCAAACTGTCCAAATCTTGAACACTTCTATTAAATCTCCTTTGCTCCAATAATAACAAACCTAAGTTCTTTAATCTAACTTAATTTAAATCCACTCCACCCTCATCAATCCAGCAACATGCAAGAGTTTTCAGCTCAAAAAATGCTTTGTTTCTGCTTTAGTGCTCCCAACTTTTTAATGGACTTCTTCACTTACATCCAGGCCCCACTCCCAATCCAGGAGCATCCGGTTCAAAATGTAATACATTTGCAACCCTAGCTGGTAGTGGGGGCACACAAACAATTAGACCAGATGACCTTTGCATACAATTCAAATGCACTAGTTTGTGTAGCATAATTGTTGAGGTGTCCTTTGGAGTTAAACTATCTTGATCTCTCGAGGGAGAACAGATGCAGGACTAAATAAAGTGAAAAGAAAAATTAGATGGAAATTGCATTTTTATTTAAGTACATTATACAACGCTGCTCATTTTGAATTTACTGTCAAAATGTTCATTGGTAGTTAATATCTTTCCTCTCCTTCAACCTCTGCATAAACTTTACCATGAATTTTGTTGTTACAACTGATTACTAAATGCAGAATAAGAAGAAAATGAGGTTGCATGTATGCTTTGTGCTGATAATGGTGCAGACAAAACATTATTTGGAAGGATGAATAGAAGAACATTTTATTTGTTCCTGCAATGTGTTGATGAATAATAAACATTCAGTTGAATGTTTAATGAGGTTATTAATAGTGAAAAAAAATCTGTTCCATATTGAATTTTGTTTCAGTAATCAAACATAGAAAAATAAAAGAGAAAAACGCTGCAGCATTGAAACACTGGTAATGTTTTTAACCTTATAATTGTTCAATTCCCTAATATATTAACTACAATGTCAATGCATCCCACTCTGATTGAACAGAATGCCACAGGGATAGTATTGACCTACATTAACTGATTCTGTTAACTGTAGTCTTAGTAGTCTTGCTCAGATTTTTAATAGCAAATTCACAAATTAGATAAAGTTTTGTAGAATTTTAATATTTTTGTGCAGTCAGACATAATTAGAAAGGCAAAGGAAACATTCAAAAATCTACTAATTAGAAGAGTATTACAGTCACAATCAGTAGAATCTCAGGTTACTTGAAAATATTAAGAAATTCACTGATGAAGTCATTAGACTAGAGTCATACTCAATAAACAGTAAAGGATAATTTAGTTATTGGGCTGTACACACCCTGATTCATTTGTGTATATTTGAAACTTCTATTTGGCAAACTGAAAATGATTTATTTTCCATTTTCAAAGTTAATTGATGTAGGCTAATGAGGATAATTTCCCGATAAATCTTGTTTTATTTCAGTTGGATATTTAATCAACAATCTAATGCTAATCTAAGGCAGTGGTGGGAAACACATTCATCAAGTTAGAGTAACAGTTTAATAACTTTTAAAATGGAAATATAGGAATATTCAGTAACTACATTTGCAAGACTTAATATGAAAATGCTTTATATATTTCTTTAAATTTCAGATTTGGAAAGGTGGATGGTTAGAATTCAAAACTATATTGGCTTTAACGTCAAATGCCCTAAGTATTTTAGAAGATTGCATCCTGGCAATATAAGAAAACAAAATATTAATATCAAGTGTAAAATACTGAAAAATGCATTAATTGCTTCTAGCCCAAAACACATGTGACTAATAATGTTTCAAAGATAGTAGGAACTGCAGATGCTGGAGAATCTGAGATAACAAGGTGTACAGCTGGATGAATACAGCAGACCAAGCAGCATCAGAGGAGCAGGAAGGCTGACGTTTTGGGCCTAGACCCTTCTTCAGAAAATGAAGAAGGGT
>NC_063345.1:26580472-26598332 GCF_021869965.1 Rhincodon typus | reverse complement strand
AAACGTCAGCCTTCCTGCTCCTCTGATGCTGCTTGCCCTGCTGTGTTCATCCAGCTCTACACCTTGTTATCTCTGTGACTAATAATGCTAGTTTTGTGCGTTTTTTTTCGATGCATCAATTATAAAAGTGGCAATCTAGTTTCAGAATCAGATCCTGATGCCAGACCAGAACATAGCAATTTGTAAGTCATTCAGAGAGTATAAGACTATCTGAACAACAACAGCACTTTGTAAATGGTTGATGTTTTTCACATTAAAGACCATTCTGCTACTTACAATGTGTCAAAAGTTAGAAAAGTCAAACAAAGCAGCTTGCGAGATCCTTTAAAAGAGGACGATACTATTTAGAAATGAGGGCCATCATCAAGTCAGGACTAATGTTATAGGAACGTGGATAGGGATCGTTGGAGGAGTAAATGCTACATCATCTGTATCCTACTCCTGGAAGGATCCAAATAAGAAAGTTATAAATCTCAGAATATTTACCACAGTAATTATGTCATGCTGTTTAAATGCATGACATTTGCATGGACTGCATGACACAGAAAAATGACCAAAGGCATGTGAGTACCTTTTAAACTGCTACATCTCGTCTCAAACTGTCATGTCTTAAAAGGTACGGCACCTGTGGTGTCTGGAAAATATCGATATAGTAACTTCGAAGAGTGCAGTTATGTTCACACTTTACTAGGGCTCTGTATTGCTGCAATTTGCTCCACATTTTAATACATGCAACCAGCTTAAAATACCAAACAAATGCCTGGAGTAGATTTGTGCTCAAATGTTGACTCATGTCAGAGGGACTACATTTTCAATGGCTCATGGAATTGTGTCTGCAGGCAGAAAGGGGTACAACATTTGGGGAGGGAAATTCTGTCAGGCCAAGTCCAGAACCTGTTATATAGGAGTCAGTGCCAGCAGGCAAGAGATGGTGGCAGCTGAAGTACATATCAAAGCTGGAAGCTCCATTCAGTGTGGAAACTACTGCTCCAGTTCCTTGTTGCCCCCATAGTAGTGTGTGTGTGTCCTTCCCCACCTCTCTGATAGCTCTGATCTTTATGGCCCTCTCATTTAAAATTTTGAGCAGACTGCTAATCTCAATGTATAGTTTTGGAGAACTAAATTAGGGCAACTGTGATGGAGGATGCCTTTAATATTATTGCTCATGAAAGTTTGCACGCTCTGCTCTTTGGTTCTGCTGAGCGGAAAAGTAGGAACTGCTACCTGCTATTTATAGAGAGGGCTTCTCAGGTTCATGGAATTGATTATGAAAGTACCCTTGTACGCTGGTATCATGTAGGGGTGACTAATATGATAGTGCAGAGACTTGGGCAGCATTTACTGCAAGGGGGTTTATAACTTGCCTTATCACTGGTCATAATTTCTGTGTAAGTTTACCCTCGACTTTAGGGCATTTCCTCTTTCTCCAATACATTGCCTCAAACCAGATTCATCTTGCAACCTTACAGTGTAACAAATCTCTTTACTCCCACATGAGCATGCCAATAATCAGTGGCTATATGACGATACCCAGCACCAAATTAGTGCATTTTGTTGTGGAGTGTCTAGTGACACTTGACGCGACTCAGCTGTAAAGTGAATCAAGCAGCACTTCATTGATCACACAAGAGGAGAATGTCCTTTGATTGCTCCAAGAGGCATTTTAAAGATTGAACGGATTTCTAGTACATTTTTACCTTTCGTTGTAGCATTACTTCACGGGCCACAGTAACATCATGGATTATCTGCCCTTGTTTAAATATCCAGATCCATACTTACGTGGCTTTATAAAAATAAACTGTACCTGACCCATGTTCCTCCATCATTCCTCTCCTCCTTGCAACAAAATATCCTATATACTCTGACCTTCTCAAATTTCCATTTCCGTCTTTTGGTCCTCAAATGATAATTATTCAGAAACTAACAATGCCCTTGGTCATCGAGACTTATACTTGTCATTGTCACTGAACATATCCCCCCTTATGTCACCACTTTTACCCCTCCAGCTTTGTTTGATGACCCCATCCAATTAGTCTGTTATTACTAATAATTTGTTACTGTACATTTAGCAAGACTAAGCAAAGTATGTAATCTCATGCATTTATGAAACTTCACACATTAACCCCTTCAGCTCCCCACTTTACCCCACAAATCAACATGTACTGACAACAATAGCCACAGATATCCTCTCCAACTGCCCAGCTTTTCTGCTGGAATCTAACATCCCTAACTTCCCTCACAACTTCTTAACAACACAATGTCAGTAGTGTTATGATTCCAACTGATACTAATAATGGACAAATCAGATTCCAGTCTGAAATTTGGCTTGGTTGATCATAATTCTTTCTAATTTAATTTGACGATCTTTCATTGACACATAGACAAGCAATATTGCTGATTTGATTTTAACAATAAAATGGAAGTTTATTGCCTAATAGAAATGTAGATAAAATAGAATAAACCAGGTTATTTGCATACTTTGCAAGATTTCAAATCACACAGCAAAATAAAATCCCATCTATTCCAACACTATCACTATGCAGTACACAAAATACCACAGAGTGAGCTCCCTTTTCTATCAGATTTATAGATTTGACTATTTCTTTCAAATCCCAACTCTTCTAAATTTTCTTGGGAGCTTGAGAGTCTCTTACTTGATTATTCACACAACTAATCTTAAACATGAGATAACAAGGTGTAGAGCTGGATGAACACAGCAGGCCAAGCAGCATCATAGGAGCAGGAAGGCTGACGTTTCGGGCCTAGACCCTTCTTATCCTTGTTATCTCAGATTCTCCAGCATCTGCAGTTCCTACTATCTCTAATCTTAAACATTCTTAGTTTCAAATAACCCCTTCAAGGTTCTAATCAAAAACTTCTGACCTGGAATTTTCAAACAGAATTTCTTATATTGAAGAAACCCATTTTCTAACTGTTCTGAATGAGCACTGTTCTCCAGGAGAAACTGTTCTTACAACTGACCCTAATCAAATCCTCTGCAATTTGACGCCAAAAAGTTTGCAATCTATGGGAATTTCCAAAGCAAAAATCAATTCTTGATTTACCAAAGCCAATAGCTAACCCTATGGCCTATTCTACATTGGAGAAACCAAACACAGACTAGGTGACCGTTTTGTGGACCACCTCCGGTCTGTGCGCAAGCATGACTCTGACCTTCCCTTTGTGGTCATGTTAACATAGCATCCTGCTTGCATGCCCACTTGTCTGTGCTCAGCATGCTGCAGTACTCCAGTGAATCACAGCCCAAACTGGAGGAACAATGCCTCGTCTTCAGACTAGGCACTTTACAGCCTTTTGCACTTAATAATGAGTTCAAATTGTGTACCAACTCCCATTTCTTCCCTTTAATTTAGCTTTACTTGTTACATTCTCTGTTACATTCTCTCGTTCCCCCACCCCAGTGGGACTGTCTTTTCTTTCAGGTCTGGCAGGAGACATACCATTGAAATGTGAAAATAGCAAAACAATCACTTAATCTGAACTATCAACATCTTTTCTCCACCAGCACTCGACACCCCACCACTGCCACACCACCCCCAACCATAGCATTAATGCTGCCCCCTCCACACTTCATTTCAGCTCTGATGAAAAGTCATCCAGACTCAAAGCATTAGCTTTCTCTCTCCACATGGATGCTATCTGACCCGCTGTGATCTCCAGCATTTGTTGTTTTCAGTAATACCTTTTAATATTTTCCTTCTCTAATCTTAAACTATCACAATACAAAAATCTCACATTATTAGTCCAAAGTGTCAGTATGACCAGCTGTCTGACACATACTAGTTTAAAATCATGACTTCAGAGCAACTGAAAATTCTTAAACCCCTTCATATGCCCAGGCCAAAAATTTCATGCCACTTGTTCAAAGTCCAAACTCTAAAACAAATTATATACGTATATACACACACATATTAAAAAATATATAAATTGTGCATCATACATCACAGTTCACTTTTGAATTTCTTATAATAACTTCTAAAGTAAGTAGGCCCTAACCTATTCGTTCCTTTCAATGTGCTTCCCTGGGAGGCCTCATTTGCTCTTCTTTCATCTGTACTAGTGCTTTTGCTAAGTGCATCCTTGGGGCCAATATTGCTAAAGGTGTTTACTTGCACATCCTTTATTTTAAAAAAAGCTTTGAGATTAATGTGACCTTCATCCCATTACAGATTACGTCTGGCATCTTGGCTTTGTCTGTTGTCACCTTCCGTGCTACCCTGTCATGATGTTCTGAAAAATAAGTTTAGAAGCCAAGCATGTGCTAGTGCCATGGGAGTCAGGAGTATGTATGAATGTAGAATGAATGGAGGAGAGTTAACTTCCTGTCCTTGCCATTCTACGAGACCCATAACCAGACAAATGACTGAATTAATATAACAGGTGGCAGCCCCTGACACATAGTATCATGCTTTCTGGCTAACATCATTCAAAACTATGATTCATGCTGAGCTCCATTTTGTCCTGCATGGTCATTTGGTGGGGCTGTAAGACCTGACTGATTCCTGGTCAATTCAATTTCCACTGAATCTGCCTCAAGTTCCATTATTTTCTGCAAGGAAGAGACACCTTCTGTGAAGTTGCCACAAAGGAAAGATACATCCATCCTCAGACAGATTTCAGAGTCTGTATGCAAGTGTGTGATAATAATCATAAAGTCATGGAAGGTCTACGCAGAGAAGAGGGCTGGTTAAAAACAACTACACAACTATTCTAATTCCATTTTCCAGTACTTGGCCCATAGCCTTGTATGCCTTGGCATTACACATGCACTCTAAAGGCTTCTTAAATGTTATCAGAGATAGTAAGAACTGCCGATGCTGGAGTCAGAGATAACACTGCGGAACTAGAGGAACACAGCAGGCCAGGCAGCATCAGAGGAAGAGGAAAGCTGATGTTTCGGGTCGGGACCCTTCTGACCCGAAACGTCAGCTTTCCTGCTCCTCTGATGCTGCCTGGCTTGCTGTGTTCCTCCAGTTCCACACTGTGTTAAATGTTATCACGGTTTTTGCATATACCACGCTTATTGGCAGTGAGTTCCAGATTCCCACCACCTTTGTGTGAAAATTTTCATATTCTTCTCTAAACTTCTTACACCTTATTTTAAATTTATGCTGCCTGGTCATTGATCCCTCCACCATGGGGCAATATTCCTTCCTGTCTACCTTGTCTATGTCCATCATAATTTTATACATTTCAATCATGTCCACCCTCAGCCTCCTTTGCTCCAAATGTGAACAAGCCCTTTCTATCCAATCTGTCTTTGTAACTGAGACACACTAGCCCAGGCAACATCCTGGTAAATCTCCTCTGCACCCTCTCCAGTGCGGTCACATCCTTCCTACGATGTGGATTTCAGAACTGGACATTCTAGCTGAGGCCTGACTAACGTTTTATACAGCTCCAGCATAATCTTCCTGCTCTTAAACACTCTGCCTCAGCTAACAAAAGACAAGTATGCCAGATACCTTCTTTACCATTTTATCTACCTGTTCCACTACCTCAAGGGACCAATGGACATGCACACCAAGGTTGTGTTGATACCTGGTACTTCCCAGGGTCCTGTCATTCATCATACATACCCTTGCCTTGTTTGTCATGCTCAAGTGCATCATCTCACACTCATCTAGATTGAATTTATTTGTCACTGATTAGCCCATCTGACCAGCCCAACTTTCTGTAATCTAGGACTATCTTCTTCCCTATTTACATCCCCACTAATTTTTGTATCATCCATGGACTTACTGATCAACCCTCTTATGTTCAAGTTTAAATATTTTATATATATATATATATACTACGAACAAAAAGGGGCCTAATGTTGATCCCTGTAGAACTGCACTGTAGACAGATTTCCAGTCACAAACACATCCCTTGACCATCATCCTCTGCTTTCTGCAACTCAACTAACTCTGGATTCAATTATCCAAATTTCCTGAGATCCCATGGCCTCTTAACTGGACTCAGTCCTGCATGGAGACCTTATCAAAACCACTGCTGAAGTCCAAGTACATTTTAATATTTTTTAATAATTTAATATTCTTCCTTCAGGTGACTGATTTTACCATATAGCCCTCATTTACTATCAAGATTTGTATCATTCTGGAGTTCTGCAATGTTTAATGTAACCAATAACTCTTTTTGTCAGCTTGGAACCCACCTTAAGTATTTCTGGTACTTCCCCAACAAATAATGGTATGCTTTATTCCTGAAACAATAGTGCCTGATAAGATAGGTCACCCGCATCTGATTCACATCTATGCTACATTTAAGCAACATTCTATTACTGGCCCATATAGTTTCAGTGCAACATGTAATAAGATCATCAAATGTGCTCAGGCGATCTGTAAAATCTTCTGAGCACTTTATAAACAGTCTTTAAAATATTTCAAACAAGCAGATGCTGCTTCCTGTGCACTTAAAGCATTAAAAATTTAGCAACAAGAAGCTAAGACTGACACACACACACACAGTGATCTGTCCTAATAGACTAGACTGTTTTACAGGATAATACAGTAACTAGTGAATTGGAAGTTATATTCAAAGTTTATAGCTACTGATCTTAAACCAACAGTGCACTGCAACTTAAAATTGGTGTGCATTATATTCCAATTAAATTGTAAATGTCAGCTTCCAGCCATTTGATACCCTTATGAAAAAAGTTATATACTAATCATCTTCATTCTGAATGGTCCAAGTCAATTAATACCTGCTTCCTGAGAAGGAACCTTAGAATCTATTATTATCTCAGATTCAAATTAAACAGAGGACAAGGGCTTTGTTGATTTCTATGTTGACTACACAATAAATTTGTGGATGCATTTTTACGTGTCAGTTTTCACCTCCATTTTACCCTTTTAAAATTGTTTTTATTGTAATTATTAAAAGACTTTGACCCTCAGTACATTGTTGTATACGATGTTAGAAATTAAGCTTCAAATAGATAAATGAATAAGTTAGAGTGGGAAATTTAATTTTCCTGGAAACGTCTGGAAGTTTTGTTTTGTTTCTCCAGAAAGGAAGTACAATAATTATTCTTACATGATGGCAGCTGGAGCTAGCCTGTAAAGGGATCATGGTCAGTGCAGTGATTGGAATAGGTCAGCCAGGTGAATCTCATTAACTATGAGTTCCCTCATTGGGGCTGTTAACCTGGGCCAATCAGGGAGTCCTGGCTGACAGAAATAAACAGGATTCTCAGGGATTCTCCTTACTCTAGGCACTGGGTCTGAGCTAGCTGGCCACAGTCTCTATCCTGAGCACATGTAAATAAAGGGTGTCTTGATAGCAGCCTCCATGGAGTTACTTCAGTCAGATAAAGCCTCTGCAATCATGGATGAGCAACTTGGTAGACACTTAGAATAAATAGCCACGCTACAAAGATGAGTTAGGATTTCCAGTTTACCTTGCTTAATTAAGATGCTTGCTCAAATGTGAAAATTAATTAATGTGTGGAAGTAGAATAGAAGTTAATTTAATGAACAACATTATGGTTCAATAGTCTAACAAGAAATACGAACAAGCCAACTTAATAGCCATTATGGACAGTTCATTAATGGACCTAACAAACTGATAATAGAACAGATAAAAATTATGAAAGTTTTGCAAGGCAGCTTTTTTCTTAGGAGGATGAGCATAAAGGGAAGAACATCAGGTGAGGAAGAAGATTATGCGAAGCAAAGAAGGCTCAAAAATTAATTGTACATGGATGATATTGAAGGTGGACTTTTATCTCATGGCTTTATCAAAAAACTCAACTTCATATTGGTATAAAAAAATTAGTACCAGAGGCTCTGTCAATAACCCATTAAGGTGTCTACCCCTGAGAAAGTAAGAGAAATTGCAAGGTCGCAATGCAGCAGGCAATAGAGAGAAATTCCTAAGGATAGATTCATACTAATGAAATTTTGTAGCCTAAGAAATTGTGAAGATGTGAGGCACCAGAAAGAAAAGTGAAATAAGAAAGTATTGTTTTTACATAACATTTCTCCTGCCTGACCTGGATCACTTGTCATGGTCATATGTTTTGTGTGATAAAACTAGGGCTATATCCATCTTACACCCTGACTAAACTCAATTTACCCACCATATCAATTGCAGGCAATCTTGATTGATTAGATAACTAAAAACAACAAACATTGTGCTTAAATGAAATACCAAGACATTGCTAAGACTGAAAAAGACAAATATCATGTGCATTATAAAATTAGCACCACGGCTTGGAGTTTCCATTAAGTGACATTAATTTTTCAGTCCCAGGCAGTCTATAAAATATATCATGCTAGAAGCAGGCCCCACCATCAAAACCAATAAGACCCCTATCATTGTACAAGTTCTCTCTAGTTGTGACAACTGATGGACTCTAAGGAAATTTTGTTTTAGAAGCAAGGGCTCTAATAGGACATATTTAAGAGCATCTATATATTTAAACTTACTAAGACACTGACTGCTATACACAAATGCAACTAGTAAACGGTCTGTCTAGTTTTTTAAAAAAAATTTGCAATTTAAAATTGAGTTATTTGCAGGTTGTGGACTGGCACAGCTTAATTGCTTAATTTTCTTGTGATAATCCCATTTCCAACTGTATTGATAAAACAAAGTTATTGCTCTTAAATACATTGAGGAATTTGTTACATGTAAACTCATTATCTTCTAAATTATTACCTGATTACACAGGGTAATGATAGATTTTTGTTTGGAATTATGCACATATGATTGGGTGGAAACTTGCGCAAAAAAGATAGTAGTCCAGATTTTCTGCTGGCCAGACAGTTGCTACCCCAACGCAGATAAAACTTGCTACTGAGGACCCTGTGGAATCCCTTTTAGCAGACTCAAAAAGAATTATCCAGGAAATTTTTTCCGGGCAATCCTCAATGCCTGGAACCCTTAAAAAGTCTTCAGTTAGGTCATAAAATTAGAATGGTTCATAGAACCCCTACAATGTTGGAACAGGCCATTCAGCCAACAAGTCCACACCAACTCTCTGAAGGGCATCCCATCCAGACTCACCCTCCTACCCTTTACCTGTAACCCTGCATTTCCCATGGCTAACACACCTAACCTACACATCTCTGGACACTATGGGCAATTTAGCATGGCCAATCCACCTAACCTGCACATCTTTGGACTGTGGGAGGAAACCCATGCAGACACAGGGAGAATATGCAAACTCCACACAGACAGTTACCCAAGGCTGGAATTGAACCTAGGTCTCTGGTAATGTGAGGCAGCAGTGCAAACCACTGAGCCACTGTGCCACTGTGCCACCCCCTTTTTAGCATAATGCACCTGGTATTCCCAGGCAGTCTCCTATCCAAGTACTAACCAGGCTTAAGTTTGCTTAGCTTCCAAGAACAGATGAGATTGGGTGTTTTCAGACTAACATGGCTGTAGCAGTCCCAGTGATATTGAGTCAAATTGTGACTCAGAAAAAGTGAGACTATTAAATACATAGCCCACCATCTAAGTAACTAATGAACTTACCTCACGCACCTCCAACACCATCTTGTCCATCCCCTTACGTCCCCATGACCCTGCCCTGACATCCCTGGTCCGCTCTGGACCTGACACCCTCTTTACCTGCTCTGGACCTGACCCCAATTCACCCTCCTGGGACCAGACCTCACTTCACCTCTCACGTTCAATCCTCCTGCCCCTGTTCCAAACTCAAAGCCCCTTCACCACCGCGCCCCCCCCCAACCCCCACAAAAGGCAATCACCTTTCATTTCCCAGGATTCAACCCCTGTTCACCCATAAAGGGCATGCCCTGCTCCTCCTTCCCAACCCTGACAGAATACCCACCCACCCTTGTGTTGCTGAGCCAAATTCCTCCCACATACCCCTACCTACCCTAGACACTGCATCAATTACCTGGCCTCCTTGTCATCTTGCACGATACCCATCTGCCAACCTACCCACCTGGAATCCTGCTTACCTGATACCCTGGCACCCTGCCCTGCTGGCTCCCGGCTTAACTAGGAACCTACCTCCTACTCCTGGCATCCTAACCTCAAACTTACTTTATTTACCTTCTATTTGACAGCAGCTGTAGAAGTGGCTGTCTATCATTATGGGCCTTTCAAATTGAAAATTCATCAGCTAATTAGAGTGAAAAGGTTCACATTCCCCTGGCAGTTCTACACTACAAGAGAAATCTCAGATTTGAAGTATGGCTCTACATTTCTGAAGGTGACCTGATTGGAATCTCCTGTCCAAAAGCAGATCTCTCTCCTTTCCTTAAAAAAGGAAAGGAGTAACAATCCACGCTAGATTTCACTCCTCAGAAAATCCAGTCCCTTATTTGTGCCAGAGTGCTAATTGCACCCAAAGCAATAAATCTTGGATTGTATGTTTTGGTTGAGTGAGATGCTCGCTGAATGGTTAGAGTTGTGGAAAATCTGTGAAGCTATTCTGCAGTGACATAAACAACAACTTGTGTTTATATAGCGATTTTAACACCGAGAAACATTCCTAAGGTGTTAAGAATGATAACTAAAACCAATCCAAATTGGGAGATGTTAGAAGGGTTCTAAAATCATTGTGTTCTTATGGATCCTTCAGTACTGACTTTCAAATCCTGCCTTATTTTTCATGTGAGAGGCAGGTTTTGACAATAGCTGTTTAGGTAGGGTGGAACACCTTCCAGTTGCTTTTCTGTTTCCAAGATTCTAGCCTTTACTTCAATAAAATACAGATAGATAAATGCCTGAATTAATCCACGAACTCCTCCATATTTTTAATACGTTAATGCTGTTGGTTTATAATATGTTGAATCTAGTGAATCTAATCTCTTTCCTCTATTCATGCTCGCATCGAAATAAAAAGGATGTTTACTCACATTGAGATCTAAGCTGCACACAGCACATTTGAAAGTATCTGATCACAGCAAAGCTAGTGCAGAAATCTCATTGTTCAGGCTCTTAAAATGGATGTTATTTAGCAGCCTTGTGTTCTTGACCTGGTTTTCAGGCAAGCATAAGGAGGGGGATGCTGGATAACTGGTGGAAGTTTATGATCTGTGAGCTGTCCATGTCATTTCCAGTGGAACAAAAGCAGAAACAGCTGGAGAAACGCAGCAGATCTGCCAACATCCATGCTGCCAGATCTACTGAGTTTCTCTAGCTATTTCTGTTTGTGTTTCAGATTTCCAGTAAATGCATTTCTATTTTTTGTTTCTCATGTCCAGTTGAGATGAACAGCACACAAATTTCACTCTCCTACCTCATAATTCTACATAGGACCAGGCACATACCTCATTATGGGCTGTGTCTATGCTCAAAATGGAACTTCTCAGCATTGAGCTTTAATGATGTAGTGCAGCCAAACTGTTCTTTTTAAAGGCTTTCTTAAAGTGAAACTTCATTGAATAATATTCATAGCCACAGAGTCATACAGCATGGAAACAGACTCCTTGGTCCAACTCGTTCATGCTAAGTTTCCCAAACTAAGCTAATTCTACTTGCCTGCATTTAGCTCATATCCCTCTAAATCTTTCGGATTCATGGACCTATCCAAATGTCTTTTAAATGTTGTAACTTTACGTACCTCTATCACTTCCTCTGGCAGTTCACTCCATATGCAAACCACCCTCTGTCCCTTATAAATCTTTCTCCTATCATCTTAGAATTATATCCCCTAGTTTTGAACTCCCCTATCGTGAGGAAATGACCTTTTCTATTGACCTTAACTGTGCTCATTGTGATTTTATATACCCCTAGAAACCTCACTCGGAGAAAAACTGCAGAATGATGCAACACAAAGGGACTTTGAGGTACTTGTGCATGAAATACAGAAAGCTAGCACCCAGGTGCACCAGGTAATCAGGAACGTGAATAGAATGCTGGCACTTATTTCAAGGGAGTTGCAGTATAAGCAGAGAAATCTTAATGCAGTTGAGTGAGGTGCAGGTAGAACCATATTTGGTGTACTATGAGCAGTTTTGGTCCACTTATCTGAGGAAAGATATTGTTTCATTGTTCAGAGAAGGTTCACTAGGATGACCCTTGGTATGAAGTGGTTGTCTTATGAGCTAAAGCCAAACAGTTTTGGATTCTACTCGTTGGAGTTTGGAAGAATCAGAGGTAATCTCATTGAAAGTAAGAGGATGTTTCCCCTCATAGGAAAGTGTGGGATGAGACAGCATGGTCTCAGAATAAAGAGTTGCCAATCTAAGACTGAGATGAGGAGGAATTTCTTCTCCCAGAGGGCTGTGAATCTTTGGAACTCATTGTCCCAGAGAGTTGTGAGGGTAGAGTCATTGTTTATATGTAAGCTGATATAAACTCTTGAACTGTAGGGGAATCAAAGGTTATGGTGAAAATGTAGGAAAGTGGAGGTGAGGGATCTCAGATCAACTGTGATATTATTGAATGGCAGATAGGCATGAGGGGCTGAATGGCCTATTCCTGTTCCTATTTCTTATGGTCTTACCAATAGTTTTACTTACAAATCTGCATTGGATATTCAAAGTTGATTAAGTCTAAGATCTCAGTTGTGCGATGATTCAACAAAACGAGTTCACAGCTTACAAGACAAGAATGGAGAAAACAGTTAAATTAAATCTACGATTTGACAGAGAAAGAAAATGTATCTAGGTTTCAAAAAAACTGCGAAGTGATGGTGTTAGGGAATATGAGATTTTGTTCTGCCATATGATTTCATATGTAGACAACTTGGTTTGTTTCTTTTTCTTTTTATTTATTTCATGGAATAAACTTCTGTTTTATTGTTAAAACCAAATCTGCAGCCTTGTGTGCAATGTTTCAGGGAAAGATCATCACATTGATCATATTTAGTTTTACTTAATTTAATCAAGCCAGATTTCATCTCTATTCTCCCAGCTTCTACCACATCTGTTCTGACGTTGACACTTTCTACTGGGTTTCCTCCAACATGACTGCCAATTTCCTCGAACGAAGATTGTCCCATTTGTGTTTTACAGGGCGTTCAGACATGTCCGACCGATCTCTCACACTTCTGCCCTCACCCTTCCCTTTTTCCCAAAACAACAATAGGATTGCCTTTGTCCTCACTTTCCATCCAACATTTCCTCATTTAAAGTATTATCCTCTGCTGTTTCCACCACCTCCAGCAGGATGCCACCATCAAACACATCTGGTCTGCCCCTCTACTTCCAGCATTCCACAGGGGCCATTACTTCTCTGACACCCTGGTCCATTTCTCCAGCTCTCAACACTTTCTCATCCCCCCAACATGGCACCTTTTCACCCAATTGCTAAAAGTGTAACATCTTCCATCCTCTCTGTCCAAGGCTCCAAACACACCTACCAAATGAAGCAGTGTTTTACTTTTACTTCTTTCAATATTGACTACTGTATTCACTTGCTCACACTACGGTCCCCTTTGGTGAGACTGAATGCAGTCTGGGTGTTGCTTTATGGAACACCTCTGCTCTGCCTGTAAGAATGAACCTGACCTCCCAGTTCCTTGCCATTTCAATAAACCATCTTACTGTCATAGTAACATTTCTGTCTTGGGCCTGCTGCAATGTTCCAATGAAGCACAATGCAAATTCAAGGAGCAACACCTAATTTTCTGTTTGGGCACTTTAAAGCCAATTTTGAATTCCATAACTTTATAAACTGACCGCGTGAAGTCTGATCTCCATTCCACTTGCATTCTGTCCCGTCCCCATAAAACCCCTCCCTCATGACCTTGTGTTGTTGGAGTCTTGTTTACTTTGCTCTTAGTAGAGAGGGCCCATTCTCTCTCTTTCACACCTTAATTTGCACCCATTTTACATATCTTTTTCTTTTTCATCACAATTAACAACCACTTTATTTTTATCATCTGCCCACTTGCCATACCCCCACTTCTGTCAAAAGTATATTAAAAAAATTCCTAACTCTTCTTCAGAACTGAAAGGTATTATACTCAAAACATTAATACTGTTTCTCTCTTCACACCTGCTGAGTTTCTCCAGCATTCTGTATTTGTTTAAACTAAATTTCAATCTGGGATCTCTGTTGTCTGAAGTAACTCCAGCTGGGATCAGATCTACTATCAAGGCTGTTGTGGTCTTTAGACTGCTCAGCGTAGTGTCCCTGAACTACTCACTCCAGCTATTCTGCTGATTTTCTTGTTAAAAGTTCCTAATGCAGCACAAGGAATCTGCATCCCGACTGAAACTGGGACTTAAGTTGTCAGGGATAGCTATAGATAGAATGGAATCCCTACAGTAATGGAAACAGGCCATTCAGGCCAATAAATCCACACCAACGCTCAGGAGAGCATCCCACCCAGACCCATCCCCCTACTCTTTCCCTGTAACCCTGCATTTCCCATGGCTAACACAGCTAACCCACACATCCCTGGACACTAGGGGTTAATTTAGCATGGCTAATCCACCTAACCTGCACATTTTTGGACTATGGGAGGAAACCGAAGCACCCGGAGGAAACCCATGCAGACATGGGGAGAATGTGCAAACTCCACACAGACAGTTGCCTGAGGTTGGAATCGAATCCATTTATTACTTGTGCCTAACTTCCTATGCTCAGTTAGGAAGCTCTCCCTGTTTGCTGCTCTTTTCCATGTAACTTTGTCTCCTAGATCCCCTGAACTCCCTCCTGTACAGCTTTTGTATAATTGAGTGTCCTAAATTTTAATTTCTTCACTTGTCCCTGATCCTCTCATACCTATTCTCCCACTTTCTCTTTCATTTATTTGCATTTCATATTCCAAAGGCCTGCAACAACTGGCTAGATCCCCACTCAGCAGACAACCAAACTCTGCAATCTTCCCATCTGCTGGGTTTTCTCATCTTACCTTTTCTCACTGTAACTTACACATTTACCTACTGAGTGCTTGGAACTATCATTATAATTTATCATGCTCAGCGAGAAGTCAGAGGGAACCCATTTGGTTAAAGTCCCATTTATATCAAGGAACTCCTTCCAATATGGCATATTTGCCTATGTTCCAAAAGCATGCTGTTTATCCATGTAGCCGTCCTGGAGGCAGGAGCATTTGTTTGATTAAAATCTTAGCAAGTGCTCAGGATTTGCATTTGTGAGGTTATGATTCTGGTCACAAAGCTAAATAAATATTAGGGAAAACAATAGGGAAACGGCGTCATTGACTTGTGTGAAAGTTATGTTCAATTTACATTTGCCATCAGCTTTAATTTGCTCTTCCACCTCCAAGAGACATGAAACAAAACAATATTGTGAGTTGATGTCTTTGCCTCAGCGGGTATGAATTAATTGCAGAGTTGCATCTAAAGGCAGTATGACCTTTATCGATGGGACTTCAGAGGCATGTTTTCTTGTCATCTGTCATAATGTTTGCTCTCTGTTCAGATTTCTTCAGTGAATACTTTTTGATAGTCCAATGTTACACTGGCTACATACTTATTATGAAAATCTCTGATCATTTTGGCTAATTTCAATCTTTGTAGTTAAAAATACACCATTCAAAATGTCATATGCTTTCAAATGATAACGTCCTCCTGGAATTTGTCAGTTTTCCATATTTATTGTGATTCATTCAGTAGCATTGCAGACAGTTATGATAAGAACTAGCTGACTCAGCACCTTAATAAAACGCACACTGGGATTTCAACTCTGTCAACGTGGGCAGTCTGTTTGTTCCAATGTCTGTTCTTTAATCATCAACTACTGATTGCCTGAGAGTAACATAATTGGTCAATACATAAGCAAATTTATAGGCAGAACCTCTAAGTTCGCAAAAATCTTTCATATTAAAATTGGTACTGTGTCAGTATATTTTTTACCAATGTATTTCTTAATGATCTTTGTGAATTTTAAAAAAGTGCCTGTCATTGCTTGCGGAACTCATAAAAATATACATAATCTCCTAGTTGGTTGCTTGACATGAAACTATGGTCTTATATATACATATAACACAAATTTTGGCTTGTTAATAGTCAAAGTGCATAAAAACACTAAAGATAAAAAATACAGGAGTGCTTAATATATATTTCTTTGGCTTGGCTGTCAAGTGGTAATAAATGTGTGATAACATTACCACTTTGCAGAATATGCATTAGGAAAGGCATGGAAAACATTAGCAAATTGCTGCAAGGCGGACATGCTATGTATGCATTCACTCTGCCAACATTATACTATAAAATTTATATGCCTGCACTTATAATACTACCAACTAGTAAGAGTGTTTAATTACATTGTGACAAATTTACACCAGTAGTTTCCATTATCAATGTAGACTTAGGAATTTATGTTGATGCACAATTAAGAACAGAACTAATTAAAGTACTTTAAAATGGAAACTGAATTACATTATTATGCCCTCATTTAATTATTCCTCTTCCTCTAACCCTTTTTCACCTGAAGATGGTATTTAGTCTTGACCCAGTGAGCTCCTCCATTGCAGTTGGATTGGTAACAGGTTAAAAATCTTATGGTTACTTCACTTATAATAAAATATCGTGATTATAAATTCTGCTTTTCCTTATCATAATCAAAAACCACCTCACTATCACACTGCAACTCTACTGTCCCTCCTGCAGAAATGTGCCAGCACCACCATCACTGAGATGGTGTAATAACATTGTGATACATTACATGATCACTTCCCATTGTAAAAGTGAAAATATGAAACTATAAATGTATATTATAAAACTCAGGACAGGATTTATAACTCAATTGTTGAAGCCAAAATTGACTGTTAATCAATCTCTTTCTGTTATTGTCTTCTGTTGCCCTGGGTCTTCACACATTCTTTGTTTTTCTAATTTATTTCAAGCTTTTTTAAATTGTGTAATCTTTAAAATGTACCAATTTTTCAATTGTATTTTAATTTTGTATTTTATGTTATTGCTCATTCCTCAGAAACTTCCTCCATTGATTATACTCCACCATCCTCTTTGGTCTGATTGAGAGTTAAATAAATATTCTCAGATATTCTTTCAGTTCTGATGACGTGTAGCCTGAAATATTAATGTAGCTCTTGATAAATCTGGCTTGTGCTCCTAGAATGGTTTTGTTTTTATCCCACTCATTTTCACATGTTTTGTCCTGATCTGGAATAGGGCTTGACCAGCACCTGCCAACAAATAAAGCTTTCTCCCTAAATGTATAGATCACTTGAGCAGTCGATTAGCACAATATGCTGTGCATGATATGTTGCTCTTATCACCTTTAAAGAGTATACACTCTAACTGATCAATGTCCATATGAAATCCACAGATTTCTTAAACCCTATGCTTAATTAGTTAACATTATCTAGGACAGCAGTCAGAGCATTATGACCATTTAACATATAAATTAAGAACAACACTAAGCCATTTGGTCCCTCAATCTCAAATCCACTTTCCTGCCAACTAATGATACCCTTTGATTCCCTTGTTAGTCAAGTATCTATCTACATCTGCCTTCAAAATATTTAATGGCACTGCCTCTACCACTGTCTGGGAAGAAGAGTTGCACAGACTTATGACCCTCCGAGAGAAAAATATTCTTCATTTTCTTCTTAAGTGGGAGACCCCTTATTTATAAACTGTGTCCCGAGTTCAAGTCTTTCCCACAAGGGGAAACGTCCTTTCCAACCCCTGTCAGGATCTTTTATGTTTCAATAGGATCATCTCTCATTCTTCGAAAGCCCAAATGATACAGGCCCAACTTGTCTAATTTTTCTCAAAAGGAAAGTTCCTCATTCCCAGCATCAGGCAATTGAACCTATTCTGAACTGCTTCTAATGCAATATCTAATATCCTTTCTTAAATAACAAGTCCAAGACTGTACATAGTACTCTAGCTATTGTCTCAACAATGAGCTTTAAAACTGAAACAAAACATCCCTACTTTTACAGAGATAGTAGGAACTGCAGATGCTG
>NC_063345.1:26515511-26570472 GCF_021869965.1 Rhincodon typus | reverse complement strand
CACCAGCAAACTGGAGATTTGGGCTCCACAAATATCCCCATCCTCAATAATGGGGGAGCTGAGCACATTAGTACAAAAGGACAAGGTGGAAGTATTTATATCAAACTAACACAGAAAATTACTGGAAAAACTCAGAAGGTCTGGCAGCATCTATGCACAGAACTCTGTTTTCTTGCCATAGATGCTGCCAGACCTGCTCAGTTCCTCCAACAGTTTCTGTTTGTTTCAGATCTTCAGAATCTGTAGTTCTTTATTTTATGGAAGTATTTAGCCAGAAGTGCCAAGATGATGATCCATCTTGGCCACCTCCTGAGGCCTTTCCAAAAGGCCTTCGACAAGGTGCCACACAAGAGACTACTGCATAAGATAAGGATGCATGGCGTTAAGGGTAAAGTATTAGCATGGATAGAGGATTGGTTGACTAACAGGAAGCAAAGAGTGGGGATAAATGAGTGCTATTCTAGCTGGCAGCCAGTGACTAGGGGTGTGCCTCAGGGATTGGTGTTGGGACCGCAATTATTTACAATTTATATAGATGATTTAGAGTTGGGGACCACGTGTAGGGTGTCAAAGTTTGCAGATGACACTAAGATGAGTGGCAGAGCAAAGTGTGCAGAGGACTGTAAAACTTTGCAGAGGAACATAGATACATTGAGTGAGTGGGCAAAGGTCTGGCAGATGGAATACAATGTAAATAAATGTGAAGTCATACATTTTGGTAGGAGTCATAGTAAAAAGGATTATTACCTGAATGGTAAAAAGTTGCAGCATGCTGCTATGCAGAGGGATCTGGGTGCCCTTGTGCATGAATCACAGAAGGTAGGTCTGCAGGTACAACAAGTAATTAGGAAGGCAAATGGAATTTTGTCCATCATTGCTAAAAGGATTGAGATTAAAAGCAGAGAGGTTATGTTGCAGCTGTACAAGGTGCTGGTGAGGCCACACCTGGAGTACTGTGTGCAGTTTTGGTCTCCTTACTTGAGAAAGGATGTACTGGCACTGGAGGGGGTGCAAAGGAGGTCCACTAGGTTGATTCCAGAGTTGAGGGGGTTGGTTTATGAGGAGAGACTGAGTACATTGGGATTATATTCATTGGAATTCAGAAGATTGAGGGCGGATCTATAGAAACATATAAAATTATGAAGGGAATAGATAAGATAGAAGTAGAGAGGATGTTTCCACTGGTAGGTGAAGCTAGGACAAGAGGGCATAGCCTCAAGATTAGAGGGTGCAGATTTAGGACTGAATTGACAGAGGGTTGTTAATCTGTGGAATTCCTTGCCCAGTGAAGTAGTTGATGCTACTTCAGTAAACGTTTTTAAAGATAAGGTAGATATTTTTTTGAACAATAAAGGAATTAAGGGATATGGTGAGAACACGGGTAAGTGGATCTGAGTCCACGAAAAGATCAGCCATGATCTTATTGAATGGCGGAGCAGGCTCGAAGGGCCGGACGGCCTACTCCTGCTCCTAGTTCTTATGTTCTTATGTTCAGTGCCACTAATGCTAATATACAACCAATTCCAGTCACTCCATGTGATATCAAGAAAGGGCTGAAGACACAGAATACTGCAAAGTCTACGGGCCCTGATAATAATAAAGTAAGGCAGAATCTGGCCAAGTAAACTGGGAACAGCTGCTGTAGGATAACCTACAGCAGAACAGTGGGGTGAATTCAAAAAGGAAACTGCTAGAGTACAGGCCCAATAAGTTCCCTCTGGTGTGAAATGTAAGAGGAACAAGTCAAGAGAACCCTGGATATTTAAGAGTATTCAGGATTGGATAAGAAGAAAAAGAGAGGTTTTTAGCAGGTACAAAGGGAGCAAATCAATGGAGGCCATAGTGGAGTATACAAAGTGCAGGAAGAACTTAAGAAAACAGTTAGGAGAGCAAAGGAGGTCATGAGAAATACTGGTGAGTAAAATTAGGGAGAATGTCAAGATACTCTGAGTACATTAAGGGGAAGAGGATAACTAAGTAAAGAGTAGGACCCAAATGGGGCCAAGGGGATAATGTGTGTGGAGCTGGAAGACATTGGTGGGTGTCAATATGTATCTCATATTTGTCTTCATTTTGGAGAATGTGGATGTTGGTGCAGAATTCAGGAAGAGGGACTGTAAGTTTCTTGTGCAGAATGACATAGGTGGTGAGGTGTATTGGAGGTTTTGGCAGGCTTAAAATTGAACAAATCCCCAGGTCCACGTGAATTGTATCCCAGGCTGCTATGGGAGGCGAGCGTGGAAAGTACAAGGGCTTTGGCCCAAAATTTTAATCCTTTCTGGCCACAGAAGAGGTGCCAGAGGACTGGAGGACAGCTAATGTGATTCCACTTTTTGAAAAGAGTGGTAGGAATAAACCAAAGAATTATAAATAAGTGAGTCTTGTATCAGCATTAAGCAAACTGTTGAAGAAAATTCTGAAGGAGAGAATCAATCTCCACTTAGAAAGATTAGGTTTGCTCAGGGATAGTCAGTGTGGCTTTGTCAGAGGGAGGTCATGCCTAATAAATTTGGTAGAAATTTTCCAGGAGGTGATTGGGTGTGTAGATGCAGTTGATGTTGTTTGCATGGATTTCAGCAAAATCTTGGAAAAACTCCCACATGGGACACTGATAAAGAAAGTAAAATCACATGGGATCCAGGATTCATAGAATCATAGAATCCCTACGGTGTGTAAAGAGGCCATTCGGCCCAACAAGTCCACACCAACTCTCTGAAGAGCATCCCACCCAAACTCACTCCCCCCAACCTATCCCTGTAACCCTGTATTTCTCATGATTAATCCACTTAACCTACACATCCGTGGACACTATGGGCAATTTAGCATGGCCAATCGACCTAGCCTGCACATGTTTGGACTGTGGGAGGAAACCGAGCACCGGAAGGAAACCCACACAGACACTGGGAGAATGTGCAAACTCCACACAGACAGTTGAATTGAACCCGGGTTCCTGGCGCTGTGAGGCAGCACTGCTAACCACTGAGTGACCATGCCGCCCCAAAAAATAGCACCACACCCCCAGGAATGCAGCTTAACACCCGACTGTGGTGGGACTCGAACCCACAACCTTTGAATGCCTTCAACAACCTCAGACTAGAAGTCCAACATGCTATCCACTGTGGGAATTAGTTGGATCCAAAATTAGCTTGGTGGCAGGAGACAGAGGATATTGGTAGAAGGCTGTTTGTGTGACTGGAATTCCATGACAGGTGCCAGGGATCAGTGCTGGGTCCTTTATTGTTTGTGATATATTATATGTTTTTCATATACAAAGAGAGAATGTGGGATATCATAAGTAAATTTGCAGATATCATGAAAATTGCCGGAGTGGGTTAATAGTGAGGAGGAAGGTCTTAAATTACAGGAAAAAATAAATGGATTAGTCAGATGGGCAGATCAGTGACAGATGGAATTTAACCCTGAAAAGTGTTAGCTGATGCACTTTGGAAGAAGTAACAAGACGAGAGAGTACTCAATGAATGGGCCAACACATGCATACTGTGGCTAAAAAAAAGAGTTGATCAGAGGCTTGGAATTCTGTGGCAAATAACTCACCTCCTGTCTCCAAAAAGCCTGATTCTGTAGCCAAACATTTCAAAGGAAAAAAAACTGGCTATCATTAATTTTTCCATATTCTATCAATTACTATCCTCAGAACTGGGGATGGTGTTCTGAGGAAGGGTCACCGGACCCGAAATGTTAACTCTGATTTCTGTCTACAGACGCTGTCAGACCAGCAGAACTTTTCCAGAAATTTCTGTTTTTGTTTCAAACAGAATGTGTTAGTACAACCTAGGTTTTCCAATTAATACTGATGATGTTAAGTTTATTAGTAGCGATCACCTGGGATGCTCAGGTCATCTGGGCAGGATTTTCAAATCACCAGCGAGAGAGATTAGTAAAACAGGTGCTTGAAAAATAGTGCACTTGAATGACATGTCAGTCTTCCAATGAGTGTGTGTGCACAGGAATTTTTAAAGGGAGGTTTGCTGGCAGACAGGACTGTTTGCATACATCGAACGTGGTGGCAGTTGCAGTTATTGACAAGCTTATTAACAGTCTGGTGAGGGACACAATCAATTTTTTAGAAGTGATAACAGGAAGAAACCTAATTGCACATCTGATTGCAACATAGTGAATGGGCATTATTCATTGTGGTTGCTGTTATAAAGGCTTGTATATAAAAAAAAGCTGAGTTCAAACTAAGAGGCTAAGCTGAAGAACTCATGTAGTGACACAAAGTCGACAACAATCAAATAGAACAACTTGAGAGCTTGCGAACTGAGTGTTGAGCAGTTGTGTGTTAGTAATGTGTTGTCTTGCCTGCACCATTGCTCCAGGAAATGGCAAGACCAGCGTGAAAATGTAGCAATTAAGCTATGTTGCATTCTGAGTTGTATTAATTGGGGCATAGAGTACAAGAGCAAGGAGATTCTGTTGACAATATAAGACACTGAAATAACTCCCACCGAGGCTGACACCTATTACCAAGTCTCCCTTTATTTACAATGAACAGTCCTTGACTTTCGTACTGCCTCATTCAGGAGTCAGGTACCAGAGTGTCAGTATCTCTGACACTTCCCTTTGTATATTTCAGCCAGGATCCCCTGATTGGGCCTGTTAATCTGATTCAATCAGGGAATTCATATCCGATGAGGTCCAGCTGGCTGACCTTGTTACCATCACTACAGATACTAGTTCAGCCTGAACTATATTGTTAGGTTCAATTCTGTGTGCTAACTTTAGGAAGCTTGTGAAGACATTGGAGAAGATGCAGGAAAGGGTTGAGAAGAACAGTTCCAGCAATGAGAAACTTCAGTTATGAACATTGCTTCAAGATATTAGGGATTGTTTTCTTTGGAGAAAAGAAGGGCGAGCAGAGATTTGATAGAGGTATTCAAAATCGTGACAAATCTGGACAGAGTGAAGAGAAAAAACGTTCCCACTTGTGGGGGGACTGAGAGAGAATATGGATTTAAAATTAATTGGTAAATGTGGAAAAAACAATATGAAGAAAATCTTCCTCAATCAGCAAATGGTTATGGTCTGGACCACCCTGCCTGAGAAGGCAGGTTCAAATGAAACATCCAAATGAGAACTAGACTGTTTTATGAACAGGAAGAATTAACACAGTTACAGGGAGAGGCCAGGGGCACTAAATCAATTGATCATTTAAATAGCCAGTGCAGACACAATTGGTTGAATGGCCTCCATTTGCACTGGAGCAATCTGTGATGGTTATATTTACCTTTAAATGTCACTGTCCAGAAGTGCTTCCCACTTCTGCCTTTTATCATCTGCCTCTAATTCAGCGCCCAGGTAAACGAGGCCCTTTTCTATGAAAATTCTATTGCCTGAATGAAACTGCAGTGGTGAGGTTGGGATAGAGAAAAAGTCGTGATGTTGGGTTACTGACCCCAAATTGGACATTCATGCCAAAGCTCTTGCCGGTTTCAAAGAAAGAAATTGTTCAATTCTTGAAACTGTTTTGTCAAATAGCTGGATTTATCTTTGCAAATAGGAACAATCTATACATAAGCAATATTATAAGTTATATACAACTATGTTGATCTTTTAATAACATCTATGGCTTACCCAACCACTTTAGTTAAAGTCTTAGAATCCCAAATCTCAAATCTCAGTACAAATTAACCCATGCCTTGTATTATTGACCAGACCAAATCCCCTCAAAATATATTAAGAAGATGCCTTTAAAATAAGAAAAAGTTAGTGTCTGGGCTAAATGTAAGGCATTGTGTTCCAGATGCAATTCGATTCGCCAAACTACTCAACTTTAAACAAAACACACTTTATATTATACTACAGTTAAAATACAGACAAAACAAAAATAAGAAAAGAACTGGCTAAATAATATATATTAACTACTACTAATTAACTGTTCCAATGTAGTAACGTCCCATAAACATAAAAAGACAAAGGCTAATTCAGTCAAATAGATTGTCTCACATGCAATTCTAGCTGCACGAAGAGAACACCAGCTTCTAGCTGTAATGGAGAGAGTAATAAGGGCTTCCATATCCAACTTTAATATCCCAGCAACCGTAGAAAACTGAAACTAAAAATCTTGGTTCTGTGGGGAGCTTGACCCCACCCATTCAGGCTGCTTCTGTTATTCCAACTTAAAAAAAAACAGGCTGTTTACTTCTTTGGCTTTGAGCAGAATGCTCGGTATCTCTGTCTCAGCCTTTCTTTGTTAAAAAAAAGGACATATTATACCTCTTAAAGCCATTGCATTGTTACTCTTGGCATTAACTGGCACTGAATTGGCAGACCACAAGTTAGCTTGTGTGGAATATTATGGGCAGGGAGGAATGCACTATGGCAGAACATATAGTAGGCTCTTTCACTTGTGGCAGTTCCTGTAAGTAGATGTTAATCCTGTCACCTGAAAGCTGCACATGTGTGCTATTCCATATGATTGTAAATTGACAATGGTCTATATTCTGTATTAACCACGGTTTCCTGCTGCACTATTTGATCTCTTTGGTCTGGCATAATTTAAGTTGGACTTTGCAGTTTTTACTGAATAACTTACAAAGAATGTATTTCACTGCAAAGACGAAAAAAAATCTAATTTGATAATTCCTTAGATAGCATTTGCCAAATCCATAAGCACTTCCATCTAGAAGGATAAAGGCATGTGAACAGCACCATCTACAAATTCCCCTCCAAGCCACTCACCAACCTAGCATGGAAATATACTGCCATTCCTCCACTGTTACTGGGTCAAAATCTTGGAGTTACCTCCGTAACAGCTTTGTGGGTCTACTTACAGTGCATGGACAGCAGATGTTTAAGAAGCCAGCTCACCACCATCTTCTCAAGGGCAATTAGGGATGGACAATAAATCTGGGCTTGACAGTGACACCCACATCACATCAGTGAATTAAAAAAAACAGAAATGCTATATAGAAAAACAATTCATAACAGTTTAATTTACCCTTCCGCATAACTTTTCCTGAGCATCAATGCATTTTATTCAGCAAACAATAGCATTTTCTGATAGAAAATTATCCTGGTACTTTCTCCTCCATAATGATATGTTTTTCTGTTATTTGTAATTGAATTGTGTCATGAATTCCACTCAATTGTGGAACTAGCAAAGTTCCTGCTTTTGTCTATCCAAACTCCTCGAAATCAATTAAAGTCCAACTATTTTTGACAAGAGTATTGCTCACAAATACATTTAACAATAAAGCTGGTCAGTCTGACAAAACCCGAAGAGATTAGAAACAGACATGAATCAACAACATTCAATCATACGTTTCAAACATTGATTTTTATGATTACAAGAACCATTCACATTCAAAGCTAAAATACAAGTTGTCTGAAAATTCAATTCTATTTACGTGTTGCCAAACACAGTGGCTAATCTGCAATCTTGAAGAAGATGGAATTCTCTCAGTATAGCAGACATTAGCAATTTAAAATAGCAAACAACATTTTTCATGGGAAGACAGGACATTTTGTTTTCAATCTTCAAGAAGCTTCACACCATCTGCTCAATATTTTCAAAAGTATGAGCACAAAGCTATAAATTTATAGACTCTACATGTAGCCGTGTGATACCTTGGGTCAGTCAGTGGGTGCGGTGCCTGAAAAGGAATTTCAATTTCTCCAGCAATAAAATCCTTGTTCTTAGTCGTACAAAATTTAAAAAAATAAATCCTCCAACCTTCAGCATATTTTGAAACAAATACTAAGAAAATGCTGGGAACGATAGACCAGTGAGTCTGACTTCAGTGGTGGGTAAGTTGTTGGAAGTGATTCGGAAAGATAGAATTTATATACATTTGGAGAGGGAAGGAACAATTAGGGATAATCAGCATGGTTTTGTGTGAGGGAAATTGTGTCTCACAAACTGGATTGAGTTTTTTAAGGAAGTAACCACGAAGATTGATGAGGGTAGAGGGGTAGACATTGTTTACTTGGACTTTAGAAAAGCCTTTGTCAAGGTTCCGCATGGTAGACTAATTAGTAAAGTTAGATCACATGGGATTCAGGGTGATCTTGCCAATTGGATGCAAACTTGGCTAAACGGCAAAAGATAGAGAGTCATGGAGGAGGATTGTTTTTCAGATTGGAGGCCTGTGACCAGCAGTGTTCCACAGGGATTGGTGCTGGGTACACTTTTGTTTGTCAGTATAAAAATAATTTAGATAAGAAAATAGAAGGCATAGTTAGTAAGTTTGCAGATGACACTAAAATTGGTGGTTTAGTGGACAGTGAAGGTGGTCATCTAAGACTACAAAGGGATCTTGATCAACTGGGTCAATGGGTTGAAGAATGGCAGATGGAGTTTAATTTGGATATATGCGAGGTCTTGCATTTTGGTAAAACAAACAAAGGCGGGACTTATACAATTAAAAGTAGGGCCTTGAGTAGTGTTATAGAACAGAGAGACCAAGGGTTCAGGTACATAATTCCTTGAAGTTTGTGTCACATATAAATAGTGTGGTAAAGAGGGTGTTTAGCATGTTTGCCTTCATTGCTTAGACTTTTGAGTATAGGATTTGGGACATTATGTTGAGGTTGTACAGGATGTTGATGAGGTCTCTTCTAGAGTAATGTGTTCAGTTCTGGTCAGTCTGTTATAAGAAAGATATTATTAAGCTGGAGAGAGCTCAGAAGACATATACCAGGATGTTCCTGGGAGTGGAGGGGTTGAGTTATAAGGAAAGACTGGGACGTTTTTCACTGGACCATAGGAAATTGAGGGGTGACCTTATGGAAATTTATAAAATCATGAGAGGTTTGGATATGGTGATTAACAAGTGTCTTCCCTAGGGTGAGGAATTTCAAGACTAGGGGGCCTATTTTTAAGGTGAGAGGAGAAAGATTTAAAAAAGACGAAGGCAGTATTTTTTTCCCTACACGAAGAGTGGTTTATGTGTCAAATGAACTTCCAGAGAAAGTTGTGGATATGGGTACAGTTAGAATGTTTAACACATTTAGGTAATTACATGAATAAGAAATGTTTGGGGGGATATGGGCCAAGTGCAGGCAGGTGGGACTATAGTCAGCATGGATTGGTTGGACTGAAGGGTCTGATTCCATGCTGTGTGACTCTATGACTTTATAAAATGACCTTTTAATCTAGTCCAGGCCGGCTGTGGTCAATCCCCTGCAACAATGCTTTCCATGCATCTGGTACTGAATATTGTAGCTTGTGTAATGCTTTGTGATAAAATAAAATAAAAAAACTGCGGATGCTGGAAATCTGCAATTAAAACACAGAGTGCCAGAGAAATGGTATGACATCCTCCCACTGAGGAGTTGGAAGCCCAACTCTACACTAATTTAGCCCACCCCAAGTGGGATGCACACATGGGATAGGAAGGGGATGTTGATATTTGGGGCTTTAGCTACGCAGGAACCTGAAACTCATGGTTCAAGGTGCAGTCACTGTTGCCTTCCATCATCCTGTCAAGCATAAGTGCACAATGGAAATGAAAATGGCAGCAATCAGAGTGGGCAATGTAAGTGTTGTTATTTGTCTGCAGGCTACAGGTAAGTGGAGCCCTTCAAAGGCCAAAGGGCAACACCGGTAAAGACATACCTGTACATTCCCCATATCATGAAAGTGATACACATTTGTGAGCTCAGCATTCCTTGTGATTCTTAGGCTTTAGGCGACCGTGTGCAGTTCAATTTCTTGACTCAAACTCTCTTGGTCATTTCGTGTTGGCTAATGGCTGAATGCAATGAATGCCTACGACTGGGTACCTAGAGAGATGAAGCCAGGTTGCGAGTCACCCATTGCCTGCTCATGGGGCAGTGACTGCTCACTTCACAGATCATCATCTACAGATCAGGATCAGTGGCTTCAGATGCTGTACAGAGACTCACACAAGCAGGTTAGAGTGAAGTCAAAACTTAGCTAGAGGCAGATGTCACCTGAGCCACCAAAAGATATACCTGTACCTTTCCCTCACAGTACATCTCAGTGCAGTCACACCCCAAAGGGCAGGACAATCTCAAAAAGCAGGATGCAAATTCTGCTGAAATCACCTTTGCAAAGGAGAAAAAGATGGTGTTCTCACTGGAGCAGCTAAATCATTTTGCACACAAATAAATGGCCAGAAAGAAGCACAAAAATAGCACGTACAAATGATCACTGGAGGGGGATGAGCTGAAGATTCTAGTGAATCATTCTTCACCGTGCAACCGGTTGGTTCAGTCAAGATAATAGATGATATATGGTTTGTGACATTTGGAATGAAAACCGCAGAAATAGAACATCAGGTCAACATAAAGGGCTGAATCTTATGTTCTTTTGGCTCAGTACCAGTTGTGTCAAGTTTATGGACAGTTTACCACTGTGAGGGCAAGCAGGATTTCTCACCAGACCTTATCAAACCTGCCTCATTAACTACCTACCCACCCCCATGGCGTTTCTCTTGTCTGCTCTTCACCCCATCTTACCTTGTGCTGTTTCTGAAACAACTCACCAGTCAGCAGATACCTGAAAAAAAGGACAAGGACTCCTGTCACTCTCACCATATTCTAAAGGCGGCCGCACACCTGGAGAAGCACTGGCATTCTGAAGCTGTCCTACTCGTTGACAGACAGATGCGTGAAGATAGGGGGGTCTGTCGGTCAGACTAATTCAGGTCGGGTCAGTCAGTCAGTCAGACTCTGCTGGAGTTCGGAATGTGGTCAGATGGGTAAAAAGAAAAGGGGCGGTGCAGTGGCTCAGTGGTTAGCACTGCTGCCTCACAGTGCCAGGCACCCAGGTTCAATTCTAGCTGCGGTTGACTGTGTGGAATTTGTATATTCTAGCCATATCTGTGTGGAATTCTGTCAGGTGCTCCAGTTTCCTCCACAGTCCAAAGATGTGCAGGTTAGATGGACTGGCCATGCTAAATTTCCCAGTGTCCTGGCATGTGCAGGCCAGGTGGGTTAACCACGATTGCAAGGTTACAGGGATGGGGTGGGGGGCAGTGAGGCTAGGTCTAGTTGGGATGCTCTTTGGAGGGTCAGTGCATAACTGATAGGCCGAATGACCTCTTTCCTCACTGTAGGGATTCTATGATTTCTATGACCTGGATGTCCCGATGGAGAGGATGCCCTTTGTTTCACCCCCAGAGGACCTGAATGAGAGGCAATTACACCAGACTCTGGCTGCTGGATCGGAGATCGCTACTGAAGTTGTGGATGAACAGCCAGAGGTGCTGCAATAACGTCATTGATCTTCTCCAGTGTGTCTGGATAAGTCATACATCCTTCTCTCTGCTTCCTTATGCTCACACTCTATTTCTGCTACTGCACTTATCTCCCACAAAGACTCATTTGCTGTCACTTTCACTTCTAGCTGCAACATCTTTCCTCAGCTGCTCTCCCCAACCTCCCATACTACTAACCCTGCCTCCTCACTACCTGGCAACACCTCATCCATCTGCATGAGCACTAACAGCTGTGCCACCCATTCTCATCTCACTTAATCCCTCCCTTTCTTTTCATTCCAAGAGAAAACAGTCCTCTGTAGATCAGAAACGGCCTAGATAGGTGGATTTCAGACTCCTCACTCCCCTTAAAGGCAAGAATCCTGCCCCCTGCAGGTGAAATGTAGGACTGCTCCTGTGATGATGCTGAGCTATCCATATCCTGCCAACCATGAAAGTACCAATCTTCATTTTACTACAACACTCCCACATTAACCCCATTGTCAATGCCCTTTATTGCATGCCTTTTCTAACCATTGGCTACAATGCCTTCTCTTTCTTGTGAAACCAGGTCCTGAGGACCTCTGTGACCTCAGTAGAGATATATCTGGCTCCCCTAAGAAGCCACCTCCTCAAGCTCTGATGACAAGATGCCTCAGAGGAAGCACCAGCAATGAGCAATTTTGTCCACACGTACAGGGAGGAACAGGAGCAGCAGATGGGACTCATTGACCCTTATAGCACAGAAGCTGCAGGGAAGCAGCTACGCTGTGAAGACCCAACTGCATTAAGTATGCAACCAACTTCCAAAGCCAATGGGCTCCACATGATATGGAGGTGCCAGTGTTGGACTGGGGTTGACAAGGTCAGACATCACACAATACCAAGTTATAGTTCAACAGGTTTATTTGAAATCACAAGTTTTCAGAGCCTCAGTCCTCCTTCAGGTGTTAGTGAGAGAGGTAGTATCAGACACAGAATTTATAAGTAAAAGATCAAAGGTTCACACCATTGATGAGGATGTACTAAACAAACCTAAGATGCTGTTAAATCTTTAATCAGTTAGAAAGTTTTAATTGATTAATATGTATATGCAAATCCCCAAATTCCTTTCAAATCACGGTCCGGAGAGAACTGAAGGTTTTATCAGTGTAAAGAAGAGGTGACATTTTAGGTGTGAGACCTTGTTTAGAATCTGCTTCTGTTTTAGTTTGGAGTCAGACTGGTTGTATTTCTAAAGTAGGAATTTATAAAACACCATTGACTGACTGTCTATAAATTGTGTGCTTTTGGAACAAAATAAAATGTATTTGCAAATACAAATTAACCCCGTAGATTCATAGTTTATGTGTGTCTGTGAGACAGAGCGAGAGCGTGAGAGTGGAGATGGGAGAAAGAGAGAGTGTGAGTGTGAGTGTGTGAGCGAGTGTGTGTGCATGTGTGTAGAGCAGATGTCCTCCACCTCAGCTTGGAACCTGGGACAACACTAGGTGTAGTGAGAGGGAAGGAAAGAAAATAACTTTTTTAGTGCACTTTGGTGGCTGGGGTGACAATGTGCTGCATATAAGGTATCACGTTTACGTAACTCTGATCATTCTAATACTACAACTGTTTATTTGGCTCTGTCTTTAGCCCTAAATGTAAGTGTGCCAGCGAGATGCCTAACTCCATATTCATACAGGATGTACCATGGATAGATAGCTGTATTGAGACCCTGCTCGATAAAAAAGAAAGAAGTAAGCAAAGGGACAACTCCACAAAGTGGATTGGCAGCATAGTAGCAGTGAAACAGCTTGGAAAGCCGAGAGCATGAATCAACCCAAAGGATTTAAATAAAGCATTGTAGAGCTCTCAGTGCCCCATGCCAATCACTGAAGAAATTTTGGCAGAACTTGCACAAGCAAAACTCTTCACTACCCTAGATGCAAAAGATGATTACTGGCAAGTGAAACTGGGAGGTAGCTGCAGTTTTTTCAAACAGGGGAGAGATCAATGGTTGTGCACGCAGTTTGGTACATCCATGACCCCGGAGGAATATCAACACAGACAACATGAGTTAGTGATCTTCCCAAGTGGAAGCTATAGTAGATGATTTACTAGTTTATGAAGATTCAATGAAAAAAATCCATTACCAACCATGACCAAAATCTAGTGTGACTGCCAGACAGAACTTACCGGATGAACCTGAAATTAAACAAGAAAATATTGTAATAAAGAAGTTAGAATCAAATACATTGACAATGTGGTTACAGTTTGCCCAGATCCCAAAAACAATTGTGAGCTGTGGCAACAATGGAACAAGCAATAAATGTAGAAACAATGACAGTATCCCTCAGCTCATGAGTGAAGAATTCAGTCACTTTGATTCACCACCACACATTATTTCCACACTGTTGTCAGTTGAAAGGAAAGGCTGAGGCAGCAGGGAAAATTGCCGGAAATCTCAAAGAAATTGAGGAAATCCCACAAGTTTTATTAAAGGCAAGCCCCCTGGTAAAGCACTTTTCAGTTATAATGCTCTTGCCAACATTGAACTCTATTTATTTGGTTCACATGCATTCTTTCCTTACAGAAATTTCTCCCAGTTACTCATCTTCACTCTGCAGAAATTGCAGATACTATAAACAAATGACAAAGAGATTTATGGCAAGCAGTGAGTGATATGTATCCCCTCTGTGTCAATATTCTTGAAGAATAACAGTATGTAATAGAGACAGGTTGAATTTAAACATATAAGAAAGGGAATTAGTGTGCATTATCATGGATATTTTGGGTTATCCAAATTGCCCTATATATACACACATGCACTGCTGTTCTTGTGCAATTGGAGTTTGTTATTCTTATCGGTGTCTGAATACACATTTCATATGTAAATCTTAAAATTGCACTAGTCTCTTAATGGTGCGTACGTGTTTTCATTAACTGCTCATTTGGGTTCATCTGCTGTTCCCATTTCATTTCTTGTTTCTGTGTTATCTATTTTTGTTACATCTTTGTTGTTACAACGATGATAGAAACAAGACTGAATATGGAAAGAAAGATCTGAAAAAATAAAACTGCTTCTGATATATTGATTGTTGGTATAGTGTGTTCCTTAAAATATTTTGTTTTACAAAACTATTGCATCACAACTATTGGAAACAACTTTTATTGTAATTGATTTGCCCTAAGAATTTTTGTGGCATTTCTGAACAGTGCTTAAAATCAGCTACTTACTAGATAAGCTGGCTCTTGTTTGTTGCCAACCTGAAAATGACCCATTTATCCCGACTTATCATCATTCACTAACTGACTTTCTGACAGGATACTGATGAGTGTGCCATTCACGTCAAGTTTCAGGCAGCTGGGAATTGGAGTGAGTATTAGACCCTTTCAATGCTGTTGGGTTGATGCCTCAGCCATTATTCACTATCATGACTGTGCCAATTCTCTGCAAAAGCAACTCTGCTTGTCCCAAAACCAAATTTTTCTGTCAAATTACATTGTAAAGGATAATAAGTTTACATTTGGACAAAATAGACTCTCAAATTTCAAATGTAAAAGAATATTTCCATCACGCTGTTCAGATGCATGGCATTGCTTTTGTTAACAGCAGACAGTAGAAAATGGTACAGTTTAGAACATGGACCCTTAAAAGAACCCATTTGATTTTCTGTCATTTGTTGTTCTAAGCAGAGATGAAAGAATAGGGGAAGAACCCTTGTAGTTTTTAAAGCTTTGAAGGCAAATCCAGTGTAATCTTTATTTGATTCTGTCTTTAAGAAAATTATGAGTTGTCAGCCTTCTTGGTTTTTTAAATACAAGTCGCAGAATGAAGCAAATTTAATTCACGACATGGATTCACCAAATGTATGCATTTAAAATCCTGCATTCAAGTATTGAATAACTTTGAGCCTTCCTATAATGAAACTCATCATCTAGAAAGCTGAAAACAGTAAAGTACATAACAGCGTGACTAACGATATAGAATTTTACAATATATGTTGCAATGATTTTTGACTATGAGATGTTGAATCTTGTCTACCTTGGAGGTATTATGGTCCTTCAAAATCAAGCAGACCTGACATTATCCATGTAACACTTCACAGGTAATTGCCCAGGATAACAATTTTCATCTGAAAGTTACTGAATCTATTTATTCCCACATGTGCTGTATTAAATTGATCAAGTTCATGATCCTTCTCTTAGATCAACTTCTGAAATTTTTAATGTTATTTAGACAATGATATCATGAGCATTTTGATTGAAGATATGGATTTTGTTCAGGCTGAAGTTAGGTATGTAGATGGACAATCCTGTGGATTGTTTCTTGGTAGGACTGGGGAGACCATAGTCCCTGGATTACTTACAGACATAATTAACTTTTAATAAGAAAGGTTGTTTTGTTGAAAAGAAAATGGACATACAAGCCAGAGAGATGGCTCTAAGCGTAATTCAGTGACTTTGAAAATTCCTGCGTGAATTACACCCAACTTCAAGAGGAATGTCACATGTGGAAGGATATCGAGGAATTTTAGAAAGCCCACTTGAAAAGGAAAAGATACAATGCAAAAACGTGTACCATCTCCTGTGACTAACATCCCTCGATAAAAGAAACAAATCTGGGTGAAAGGCATGTCTAGTGTTTCCCCTTGCCAGGAATACAGAAAGGAAAGAATTTAAAAACTTACTGCAACCCGAGTCTCTGTGCATGTGTCCGTATCTGGTGTTCTATGACAGTATGCTAGACTGGTATCCCAGTACTACTAGGCCAGAGTGTGCTGTGAAATGTGATGTCTAAAGAGCATTGACCAGATCCCCCTATACTAGCAGTTTAAAAAATAAAACAAACAAACAAAAAAAAAGTGAAGCACTCTCTGTCTCCGATTGCTAAAAAGAAATCACCTGTCAAAAGCCACAATTGAACAGGAAACCAAACACATTGTTTTGGCCAATATACTGAACCCAGAATTTCCAAATCAACTGCTTAACTGTCAGAGATAATACCACCTGAAACGTCCAAGTTAACGACTACAACATTTCACCATCTGCATGGATAAACCAAAGACTAATTCATATATTTTTAGTGGTTATTCTCTCTTAGCTCATTTCTCATATCAAATTTGTTTGTGATAGGTTTAAATTTTCAATTCCATTGTTTTAGTAACTCACTCTTTCTTTAATTGAAGAATGCCATGTTAAAAAATGTATTTTTTTTTAATTGGGAAAGATATCCATCGAGGAAGGTATCCTTTGTTTTGATTTGACCTTGTTGTAACCAACAGAGGGAGGGGTTGAATAAAGGCAATCCAGTTCCTCTCTCCTCACTCAGGATCAAGACTAATTGGGGATCCTCACCTGAGATCCAATCATAAAAAGAGCATTGGAGGCTATTCCAATCCTTGAGCTTATTTTGTCATTCAATTCCCTTGCCAATCAAAACCTATCTATCTAACTCATATTCAGTGGCCCAGCATCTACTGCCTTCTAAGGAAGAGAATTCCAAACATTAATGATCTAACAAGCAAAGAAATAAGTCCTCTGCTCCATCTTTAATGGGACACCCTGATGTTGAAACTTTATCCCTTAGTGCTGGACTTCCTCATTCGCAGGAACATTGTCTTTGCATCTACCCTGGAATCTTATGATTCAACAAGATCACCTCTCATTTAAAAGGAAATGGGTTGGGAGGTAATTAACTAACGTACCTTTGAGAGGATTCTCAGCAATTTAGACATAGTAATAAGAATGAGCTGGTAAATTTTCAAATTGGAAACCAGGCAACTGGAGGGAGATAAGTTGTTCAGTTCAGCACTTGAGTGGCTTTTTAATCACTCCTTGCAGAACAGGAGCAATAGAAGTGCTTCAAAAAATAACCTGTTTTCCTCCTGGTGATCAAAACTTTCTCTGACCCGAGTCAACTAACTCCCATGGTATGACATCCCCTGTGAACTGAAGGCCTCTTCAGCTGATTTCCATCCAATCTGAAGGCCTCACCCCAATCTAATGAACTCCATCCAATTTGAAGACCCCTTCCATCCCATGATCACTCTCTCCTTGCATTCTGCTTGTGGCCTTGTGCTGGAGCTCTCACTGCTTACCAGCCAGTAAGCCTCTCACTTTGGCTGGCTAACTTCTGGAAAGCATAGGCAAAAAAAAAAAAATTGAATGCGGCCCTGCTGTTAGATTCTGTGGGAACGTTTTCTATTTATTCATTCAGGGAAGTGGGTGTTAGTGGTCTGGCCAGCAATATTGCCCATCCCTTCTTGTTCTTGAGAAGGAGGTGATGACCTGTCTTCTTGAACCAAAGCAATGCATTTTGTGTAATTAGACCCACAATGATAATAGGGAGGGTTTTTTTAACTACCTGTGGAATCGTGAATTAAGCAATGTTTATCATAATCAGTGGGGAACATCCCCACTTCTGTCCTTATGATGTGGGGAAGATCATTGATGAAAGAACTGAAGATGGTTTGAGCTAGGACAATCTCTGAGAAACTCCTACAGAGGTGTCCTGGAGTTGAAATGGCTAACATCCAAAAACAACAACCATCTTCCTTCGTGCCAGATATGACTCCAAACAATGAAGAATGTTTTCCTGAATTCCATTGACTCCAATTTTACTAGAACTCCTTGATGCAACACTCACCCAAAGGCAGTCTTGATGTAAAAAGGGCAGTCACTCTCACCTTATCTCTGGAATACAACTCACTTGTTCATGTTTATACCAAGTTTGTAAGGAGTTCAGGAGCTGAGTGGCCCTGGTGAAGCCAAATCTGGTCATCAATGAGTAGGTTATTGCTAAGCAGGCGCTGCTTGGTTGCACAGTTTATGACATCTTCCAACACTTTACGATGACCAAGGAACTTAGTGAACTAGATTTTTTAAAACTAGTGCTTTTATGACAATGGTCTCATAGTTATCATTACGCTTTATATTTCAGACATTTATCAAATTCAAATTCCACCAACTGCAGATGAGATTTGAACCCAAATCCCCAGAAAATTATTTGGGACTTCTGGATATAGTCCAGTGATAACATCGTCGTAAACACCTCCACCATAAACCTGCACATTACTCATGTAAAGTGCATATCTTTTTATTTTTGTGCTTTTTAAAATTGTGGACTGAAATGAAAAAGAACGGTTTTAAAACTAAATGTTTTTCAAGGATTGCTGCAGGTTTTGAAAAAACAAGTAACCTGACTATCATGACAAACTTGTCTTGAACTAACAGTAATTGAAGTGTTTGCAGATGAATAGAGCTGAGAGTATTCAGATGGAGCTTTGGTTTGCAACAAGATTGGTCTATGGACCAGTGATCAAGTTATCAATGACTAAGGTGTTTGCCTGTCAACAACTATATGATTAATTGTCATGTAACTGACTAGCTGGGGGCTGTGAACAAAATGCAGAGAAAAACCATCCAATTTTCATCCAACTATGTGTTCTCTCACTGTTCTCTGTAGTATTTAATTTAAATGTGAAGAAAAACAATTTGTCTTTTCATCAGCAGTTGCTGTAATTGTGATAATTGAAAAACCAGAGACCTTTTACAAGTGAACCAGCAACACTCTGCCTCTTGCAAACCAATGGAAAAATTCAGAAAAGGAAAACCAATAGGTAACATTCTGATCAGCAAGAACCTACTCATTAGATCTTATGAACAAAGATTACTGAATTCCTTTTGTATTTTATATCTGTCTGTGTGTGCAAAAGAAGGAGCTTGTGAGGGGATTGGAGTTTAAAATTAGTAGCGTTATATGCTGATGGTTTATAACAGTTAATCTATAGATAGTTTAATTACTTATAATAAAATAGTAATTCTTGTTCAGTACAGATACCTGGTCATTTAGTTCCATCAACATAGATCTGGAAATCAGGTAAATTAGGAAGTTTGAGTGTTTTTTAAAATCTTAAACTTTTGTGATGACCTTGCAATAGCAGGGCTTGATTTCCAACATAATATCCCAATGAGTAGTGACACTCATGGTTTTGATGTTATAATCACAGCTAATGATACTACTGAGCCAGTCAGATCACCGACTGAAATCTGGCTTGATAGATGATGTTTTCTGCATTTTGGAAAAAAGTGGTCTTTTACTAAAGTACAAGCACAGAGTACTGCAGATCTGGTTTTACCAATTGAACCAGAGCTGATTCACAGAAGTAAAGATGATAAAATGGACTAACTTTGTTTCAAATTGGTATGTGGAAAAAGAAACATTTTGAAACTGAAAGTAAAAAGTACAATTCCATCTATCCCAACGTCATTACTTTATAGCACTCAAGCACCAGAGAGAGTTTGCTTCGCTATCATGTCTTTAATTTTAACTGTTGTTTCTTTCAACTCTTATTCTTGAGAATTTGGTTGCGTCTTCCTGGACAACTCATACAAGTGAGGTTACATTTTCTCTGCTTTGAAAAACCCTTTTGTTGTTCTAACTAAAGATTTCTCATCTGGAACTTTCAAACTGAACTCCATATACCAAGATGACCTATTTCTAACAGACATAAATTATCTCCTTTCTTCAGGAGAAAATATTTCACACATTTAACTTCCACTAGGCTCTCTGAACTGAAAACAAAGGCTTTCCAATGCATCTCAAAAGCAAAAAAAATAAATTCTTGTTTCTTAAACAATGCAGGTGAGTGCTCCTTAGTATTTACACTGTCCTCTCAAAACTCCCCCAAATCAAACAAACTCCAATTTCACCCCAGGGAATTCTTCTCTCATACTGGTTCTGAAAAAATTAATGGATCGAGAAATACTGACAAGTTAATCATCAAAGGCTGTCATGCGCACTGACCAAAGCCTATAACAACTAGTTCAAAATCCAAATGCTAAATTAAATATTACTATATATATATAATCACACACCTTGCATCACAAAGAAGAATTAAAGTATATCTTTTAAGAGGCAGCTTCATTACCTATCAAAACTTATCATAACACTATTTCAATGCCACATCAACAGTAGCAACATATTGGCATTAAATGTACAATGAGCTACATGCCCTACCATGTTTTACCTAAGTCCATCAGTATCACAGAATTTGGTGTCCTTCATCTGTTCTCTTGATAATGCATGTTATCACTTTTCATATTCCAGACGCACAAAATTTTTTCAAAATTATATAATTGAAGAATTAAGTTCCACCAAAATAGTCTTTGCCCTGTAGTTTTCCCCCTGAGATAGTCAAAGGATTGTGATCCATATAAATAATAGGATTTTCCAATTTGTTGACTGTATATTTCAAAATGATGTACAGTTAACCCAAGACTCAGTTATTGAATAATTTTGCCTACATGCAGACAGTTTCTTTGAAAAATAACTGACTGGCTATTTGAGCCAATCTTATCATCTTGACAACCCCCACACCAATGTCACTCACATTAACAGTGAGTTTTAATGTCTTCTCATACGTCAGTGTGGCTTAAACCAACACAGTTGTCAGCTTTCAAGTTTTCAAAGACACTCTGACATTCCTATGTCCATTCAAATTTTCTGCCTTTAAAAAAAAAATTTCATTAAAGGTGCAATTACAGTGCTGAAATCCAGGACAAGTTGACAAGTTAATCATTAAAACTCCTTATAGACCCAGACCAAAATCCACATGTGACTAGTTCAAAATCCAAGCTCTAAAGTTATCAATAAATTCACACACTTTATATCACATTGTGACCCAATGCTTATCGCCACCTCATCTCACTGGAAATGCTGGGAGTAATTGCTTCTTCCTGATGAAATTATTTCTCTGCTCAGAAAGGCTGTAAAACAGGCTACCTGTTTTGTGTGCACAAACTAATAAGTGCTAATCAGACTTTTAACAAATCTATTTAAGACTCCATTGGGTAGAGATCTTTTCAGAATAATTTCAACACAACATTATTCAAAAAACAGAAGATTCCCACCATAAGTAACATCAAAGACAATTTCTTGGAAGATCATTTATCACTTTACTGCACTTGGCTAAAATATTTGATCATCAATTATTTGTGATATGAGAGAAATTAAGTACATACTTATGTCTTATGTCAAGTGGTAGACATGTGCATCCCTTGTTTTACACAAGTTAAAAACTGATGCAGAATTCAGTAGTTGGTAAACAAATCTTTATCGGGGGATTCTCAGGGGGAGATAGTGGTAAAATCAATTAACTACAACCCTGGTTCAATGGAGAGTGCAGGAAGGCATGTCAGGAGCAGCACCAGGTATACTTAAAAATGAGGTGTCAACCTGGTGAAGCTACCAAACAGGGCAATTTGTGTGCAAAGCAGCAAATGAAAGACAGAACTAAGTGATCCCATAACCAACAGAGCAGATCTATGCTCTGGAGTACTGCCATATCCAGGTACGAATGGTGGTAGACGGTTAAACAACTCACTGGAGGAGGAGGGTCTACAAATATCCCCATCCTCAATAATGAAAAAAGACCAACACATAAAAGCAAAAGATAAAGCGGAAGCATTCGCAGCAATCTTCAGTCAGAAGTGCTGGGTGGATGGTCCATATTGGCCTCCCCTGGTGGTCCCCAACATCACAGATGACAGTCTTCAGCCAGTTTGATTCATGCTGTGTGATGTCAAGCATTTGGAGACACTAGATACTGCAAAGACTATGGATGCTGACAACATTCCGGTGATAGTGGTGAAGACTTGTGATTAAGACCTTGTCACTCCCCTAGCCAAGCTGTTCCAGTATATTTACCATGCTGGCATCTACCTGGCAATGTGGAAAATTGCCCAAGTATGTAAAAAGCAGGACAAATCCAACCGACAAATTACCACTCCATCAGTCGACTCTCGATCATAAATAAAGTGACGGGAAGTGTTATCAACAGTGCTATCAGTCAACACCTGCTCAATAATAATCTGCTCGTGACGCCCAGTTTGGGTTCCACCAGGTCACTCAGCTGCTGACCTCATTATGGCTTTGGTTCAAAGATGGACAAAAGAAAATTCTGGAGGTGAGGTGAGAGTGATGGCACTTGACATCAAGGTCACATTCAGCCAAATGTGGGATCAAGGAGCCCTAGAAAAACTGGAATCAATGTGTGTAAGGGGGCAAATTCTCCACTGGTTGGAGTCATTCCTGGCACATAGATTGTGGTGTTGAAGGGCAGTCACCTTAGGTCCAGGACATCTCTGCAGGAGTTCTGCAGAATAGATACACTCACCCAAGTGAATCCTGCAATAGTGCATTGGATAGTGCAATAGGAATAGTGCATTCCTGATGAACCTTGTGTTGAGATGTTGAGAGGTCAGGAGGTTAGCCACTTATTACAGAGTATCCAGCCTGTGCTCTGAACTTGTAGCTACATTGCTGATGTGACTGACATATTCAATATGCTGATTCATGGTGTGTGTGTGTGTGTGTGTGTGTGTGTGTCACTCCCAAACTGCCACCATCCCTGTCCCACGCTACTACATCGCCCAATATGAGATGATGTTGCTATTGAAAGTCAAGAGAAAATGGTTTGACACCTTTTGATGAAGGTAAACTTTATCTGGATCATATGTAGCATGGATATTATCTGGCAATTGCTAGTCTAAGCTGTATAAGACAGTCTGATCTGTAAATATCTTCACCAGTACAATTTTCAATATTGGATACGTCAAATTGCAATTTTGTTGTATAATGTTCTGGTATTTTTGCTGATGTTTTGATGATTGAATTCAACTATATTCTGGTTATTTTTCTGTGTAAACTATAGAACAATTTCCTTGAATGTTATTATTATCTTTCCTTTGATTGCACATTGTTTTAAAGCTAAGATACACAGCAGGAGTAATGGCAGGGTACTGTAGGTTTGTGATAGGATTCCAGAATTCAGCCTAACTACTGAGGCTTTGAAACACTTGGAACTGGTTGTTGAGGACTGGGAAATATACGGGATGAGTCTAGCTTTCTTCGGCACTGTGTAGGAGCCCATATAATGAAGTAGCATTGGGTAATGGTGGTGAAGAGAAGTATTTACCTGGAGCATAGCAGATTGTGAATCAAAGGATGTGGTATCATTGGAGGTGAGAGGATTGTCAGAATCCAGGCAATAGCAACAGTATTGTAGGGTAGGGGAAAGGTTGACTTGGGACTGATGGAGGATTTTTTTTTCTGTTTATTCCTTCACAGAATTTGGTTAGACTAGCATTTGTTGGCTATCACTACTGGCTTTTGTGGAAGTGATGATGAATTCCTTTCTTGAACCCATAGTGTGGTGAGGAGGAAATTCTGGGATTTGGACCCACCAACTGTGAGGGGAGGTTGATAGAGTACTAAGTCAGGGTAATGTGGTTTGTAGGGGATCTTGTAAATGATGGTGTTCTCATGTTTCCACTGCTGTCATCCTCCTTGGTGGTAGAGATCACAAGTTCGGAAGGAGCTTTGCTGAATTGCTGCTGTACAAGTTTTAGATGGTATTTAATACTGTCACTGCATATCAGTGTTGAAGGATTGAATGCTTAAATTTGTGACTGGAGTCCCAATCAAGAGGACTGTTTTTGTCCTGTCTGATGTCAAGTTTCTTGAGTGTTACACTCATCTGGGCAGGTGGAAAGTATTTCCCTCACATTTCTGATGAGTGCCTTGTGGATAGATGATGGACAAGCTTTGGGGAGTCAGGAAGTGAGTTACTTGCCAGAATTCCCAGCCTCTGATTGTCCCTTGCAGCCACAGCTTGTATATAACTTATCCAGTTCAATTTCTAGTGAATGTTAAACCCCAGGATAGAACATAGAACATAGAACATTACAGCGCAGTACAGGCCCTTCGGCCCTCGATGTTGCGCCGACCTGTGAAACCAATCTGAAGCCCATCTAACCTAAACTATTCCATTATCATCCATATGTTTATCCAATGACCATTTAAATGCCCTTAAAGTTGGCGAGTCTACTACTTTTGCAGGCAGGGCATTCCACGCCCTTACCACTCTCTGAGTAAAGAACCTACCTCTGACATCTGTCCTATATCTATCACCCCTCAATTTAAAGCTATGTCCCCTCGTGCTAGCCATCACCATCCGAGGAAAAAGGCTCCCACTGTCCACCCTATCTAATCCTCTGATCATCTTGTATGTCTCTATCAAGTCACCTCTTAACCTTCTTCTCTCTAACGAAAACAGCCTCAAGACCCTCAGCCTTTCCTCATAAGACCTTCCCTCCATACCAGGCAACATCCTGGTAAATCTCCTATGCACCCTTTCCAATGCTTCCACATCCTTCCTATAATGCGGTGACCAGAACTGTACGCAATACTCCAAGTGCGGCCGCACCAGAGTTTTGTACAGCTGCAACATGACCTCATGGCTCCGAAACTCAATCCCTCTACCAATAAAACCTAACATACCGTACGCCTTCTTAACAACGCTATCAACCTGGGTGGCAACTTTCAGTGATCTATGCACATGGACACCGAGATCTCTCTGCTCATCCACACTACCAAGAATCTTACCATTAGCCCAGTACTCTGTATTCCTGTTACTCCTTCCAAAGTGAATCACCTCACACTTTTCCACATTAAACTCCATTTGCCACCTCTCAGCCCAGCTCTGCAGCTTATCTATGTCTCTCTGTAACCTGCAACATCCTTCCGCACTATCCACAACTCCACCGACTTTGGTGTCATCCGCAAATTTACTAACCCATCCTTCTATGCCCTCATCCAGGTCATTTATAAAAATGACAAACAGCAGTGGCCCCAAAACAGATCCTTGAGGTACACCACTAGTAACTGAACTCCAGGATGAACATTTCCCATCAACCACCACCCTCTGTCTTCTTACAGCTAGCCAATTTCTGATCCAAACCGCTAAATCACCCCCAGGATGTTGATAGTTCCAGGTTCTGCAACACTAGAGGAAGGCAAACCTAGAATCACTTCATGCGTTGCCTGGTCCTGACTTGGACTCATTTGTTTCTTGCAAAATAAGTAGGTTCATGTTTTGGCAGAGAGCCTGATGGTAACTTTATCTGTGACAGAATGCTAGGGGCAAGAGAGCTGCTGCCTCAGCATAGTTCAATTCAACAAATGTCATGATGACAATTCTTAATTTGTTCTGAGCCTACCAGGATAGAATAATTGTCCTGTTCTCCCTGATAATATGTAATGAGTTATTTATAAACAATCATTCTGGAAAATGTTTCTTGGAAGGAGAAATGCATCAGTTGTAAGAACGTAACCAATTTGCTTTGGTTAAAAGACTGACTTAATCTTCCAGAAATGTACTAATGAATTACTGTGCATTACATGGAAGGTGAATAAATGCATATAACACAACTAAATCATAATCCATGTCTGACACCTAGCTAGTAATGTTTGTTCATTGTGAGCTACTGTTTAATCAATTTATCATTTAGCATGTTCCTCTGCGCTTTTACTAGGCATCTTGTGTAATTTGTCTCCAGTCAGGAAGAGCAAACACACTGGCAACTCATGCTCTCACGCTTCTAATGTCAGTATCCATCCATTGTTCAGCTGGAAATCAAACTGATTTTTTATAGCATATTGTAGTCCAACTGAAAAATGACCAGAAGGTAGGTTAATGGACAATATAGATGCAACAGCTGCACACAAAAGGTGAAAGAGTATGAAGCAGATTGTCTGAGAAGATAACAACTGAATGAATGGACCAAGTATCATGCATAAAGTTTGTTGATGATGCACAGCTACGTGGGAAAGAATGAGGAGGTCACAAACATTGCAAAATAATAAGGCCCGAATATGAGTGTGGGGATTGAGATGTGCAATTAAACCATACTTATTTATTACAAAGTAGACAGCTCGCAAGCCATCTTGCTTTCTCATTTAGTGGTGCACAAAAACATGTTGCTGAGTGACTTCACACCTCACCAAGGAGCTCATGCCTTGCAAGGCTAGCACCATTCTAAGCCAGACATTAGTTAAAGCAACTGTCTACACATCTTAAAAGAGAGGTACTTTCAGTCTGCAGCAGATACTGGAAGTGTATGGGAAAGATTGTGTGACTGAAAAATGGTGCAACAGGACAGAAAGGTTGGTCCAACGTTTTCTGACATTGTGACGAGTGTCTTGGTGCAGGCAGTGGGTTGGAGGAAAGAGGTTTGTTGTCCACAGGGGTTGAGATCTTCCAGATAGACACTGAGTGGGTTCTGGGAGTAGATACCCATTGTTGTCAATGCAAGTGGTGTAGTTCCAAGGGCCAGGATGGAGTGCATAATTTTTAAAATAATTTTACATAAGAAGCCAAGATCACCATCAACATCATCTGTTGCCATATCCTTGTTAATTAACCATTAGCTTCACTCACTGCTTAATTCATCACCTTCTTGACATCTTCATTGTCCAATAATGGTCTCTATCAACCATGGTTCATTCATGACATTCATAGCTTCACCTTACCCACACACACTTAGCAGGTTTACAAGTGTCACAACTACATTTCACAGCATACCCGCACTGTCAACTATTCAACAGTAACAGATACATCAACCAAATACAGTGCATCACGCCCACTGACATGCTTCGTCTTGAGCCACTGGGAAAACATTGATACATGAGACCCGCTACTCCAGAGATTGTTACAAAAGTTAAAGGTTTAATCAAATTACTCAAAGCCCTCAATATCTGATGGACTCATTTAAGAGAAAACTGGCCAGGTTTCTGTACTTAGAATCATAGAATCCCTATAATGTAGAAACAGGCCATTCAACCCAACAAGTCCACACTGCCCCTCCGAAGAGCATCCCACCCAGGTCCATCACCCCACGTTTTCCATGGCTAATCCACCTAATTTATACACCCTGGACACTGCAGGCAATTTAGCATGGCCAATCCACTTAACCCAGACATTTATGACCGTGGCAGGAAACCAGAGCACCCAGCAGAAACCCAGGCAGACTCGGTGAGAACATGCAAACTCCACACAGTTGCGCAAGAGTGAAATTAAGCCTGGGTCCCTGGCACTGTGAGGCAGCAGTGCTAATCTCTGAGCCACCCACTTGATGAGGAGTATTAGTTAACACCAAAAAATCAGTTCTGAACACAGGAAAATTAAAAAAAATTGATCTACTGATAACTCTACTAATTCAGCACTATGCCCTTCTGAAACTCTTTTACCCACATGTAGACAGACACAGGCAAAACAAACATAGATGTTATGGGTGAAGCAAAAGAAATTTAGGGGAATGCAGCTGAATAGCCACCTCTCTTTTTGCTCCGTAATTTCTTTGGACAGACTTGACGGACTGACATAGCCAACTCTCTGAACTGCAGAGGTACGGACCCCTGACCGACTCCATCCTGATTGGATACCTGACCATGGCCAATCCTCTGGACTTGTATGGGAGGCTGCCTTTGATTCACCGTACTGCAATCCTGTGACTGATGGGTGCCTCCATGGATTCCAGTGAGGACTACTCTATTAGGAGTTGGATACATGGCTGTCTGCTGGTTGCACCTGTAATGAGTTTGTTGTATAAGCTTTACACATAGCTGTTGTGAGGTTAACGTAGCACACTGCCGTACAGCAAGATCTGCGCCCATAGACTGAGCACAGTTTAGCAGCAAGGCATGCTGCCTGGCTGTGTAACTATACTATTTGTCATGGCAAAGCAGGGATGTTATGAGTAAGCAGGTAGACACCAAGAGGGCAAGCATTAAGAGAACATGGAGCATTCCAGATCAGTTCTGAGGAAGGGTCACTGGACCCGAAACACTAACTCTGTTTTCTCCTTCACAGATGCTGCCAGACCTGCTGAGCTTTTCCAGCAACTTTGTTTTTGTTCCTGATTTACAGCATCCGCAGTTCTTTTGGTTTTAAAAAAATGGAATGAGATGTTTGGGACATTGAGATGCGACTTGCCACACCTGTTGTTCAGTTTTGCCACACACCTCACCATAGCGCATGCCACTCAGACTCCAGTAAGATTCTGTCCTTGGTTTGCAATGGGTCCTTTAAAGACCTCCCTTTGGACAAATTGCGGAGTCAGTTTTCTTGCTTACAGAGCACCCAGCAGGTGCAAGGGCTTTACTTGCACATAAAGAGATTACCATACCTGCTTCAGATGTGTGGGGATGTGAATGCATTTACGGCTCTGGTGAGTGGCTTTTGAGTGTGACTTTAATGTATGTGCAATCAAATATCCAGGCGTTTACCTTTTAGAGGTTAAACTATTGCTGTTCCTGACATCTACTGCTGCAGCTAGGAGAAAACAATAATGAAGCTGATTTTTATTGCTTCACGTTTAAGCAGTGAATGTCAAAGTTGCGATGAAGAGCTTTTGGTAAAATGTAAACCTCCCATGAAGTGTAATTTATGATAATGAATTTGTCCTTGTATTGAGGTACTGTGGAAACGAGGTCAGTCTGCTATGTGCTCGATCCCACAGGAACATTATTTCTATGCTCGGCTGGGTCTAATTAATTTGCAAGTCCTGGGTAATTCACTTATTTTACTTGTGGATGCCTGTAAAATAATTCAAAAAATTAAAAAGATGAAGTAGTAACTCACATAACAAGTGTTTCACATGACTAAAAGGATTTTGAATCAAGTTCAAAATCAATAAAGTTCTTCATCACCTACATAGGCATAAATTAATCAAATTTGTCAATAATTAGAGGAGAAAAGATGAAAAAAAACACAAAAGGCAATGACATTGATCCTACATTGCAAGCAGCTTTCTTAAAACATTACAAAACATTTTAATATCAAGCTGTTTGGATTGGATTTCCATTGAATGTTAATTTATTATGTACTGGGATTGGTGAAGGGCAACAGGGGATTCAAAAGAAATTGTGATTAACATCTCTTTTATTCATTCAAACTGCAATTTCTTCCTTCCTTTTTTTACATAGCTGAGGTAGTAAGAAGCACAGAGGTCCACAATCAGGAACAGTGATGGTAATTATTTTGAAATATTTTGAACTGGGTCTGGGATCACTCTTGGACAGTCCATGCATCCTTTCTTAAATATTCTTCAGATACAAAATTTAGTACTAAGTGGCTCTTTTAAAAAGAAACAAAGTATGATTTCAATCTGAACTCAGGAAGTGGAAATATTTGAATATTGGTGATGAGAAGTGTTGCAAAGTTGGGTAGAGTACTTCTGGAATGGAAGGTAGGACATTGGAATTTGGTGTTTGTAAAATACTGATGTTTATAAAATGATTAGTGGAAAGCAATGTGTGGTCCCTTTAAAAGATGACGTGCATTTTCTAGGCTTGGAGATTTAAAAAAAAATGTCCGTGGGCAGCTTATGGGTTTGTACGCGCGCAGAGCATCTGAATTGCAATATTTGTATCAACAGGCTGTATAGTTAGCAGGCCAAACTGCAGTTTTATTTTGTTATCAAGACACCCAGTTCTGATTTAGCCAATTAATTTAAACCAGGCACTTAAATATAAAAACTAATTAAATTTAAATATGATGGTTTTGACAACATAAGACCAATCCTTTTGTAACAAATTAATATGTCATCAAGGGTATAAAAGATGCAGTTACAAAATCGGCAAAGGGTGAACTGCCATCTGCTAAGAGATCAGCTCTTAGGGAAGGCATCATCTAAATAAAGGTACAGCGGCACACTTAGTTAATATTCCTAACAGAAGAATTTGACAGAGAAGGTTTCCTGACAGAAGATCAATGGAGAAGACACTGCATATTTTGGAAGATGTAACCTGGCTGCAATTTTGAGAGACTATGTTCTAATTTTTTTGGTTTATATAAGTGGGACTTGTATTTATTGGAACAGAGTACCATTAAAATTTTGGAGATAACACAGTGTGGAGCTGAAGGAACACAGCAGGCAAGGTAGCATCAGAGGAGCAGGATGCTCCTTTTGGCCTGATGCATCAGCAGTTCTTACGATCACCATTAGAATTTTGTTTTATTTGGAAATAATTAGTAGTTAGTGGGGAATTGTTTGGCTTGTTAATAGTTCAATTAATTTGTTCACTGTTAGAGTTAGATAAATAAATTGTTACTTGTCAATTATAGAGTGAGTGTCAGGAGTTTACTTCTTTTAACCACTCCTTTGAAAAAGATTGGGGGTTAGAGACAGGTTATTACCACTTTTCACACTTCTTTTAACAGATTATGGGATGAGGGTCTGGACGCCTTTCTGGGTGTTTCAGTTTTAGTTATCAGAGTGGGGTCAACCTCTATAATATGAAGAGAATGCCTCTGAGGTATGTCTTGAGTGGATAGATAGATGCTCTGAACTGGTAAACTAAATATTAGTTCATGGAAGTGTTTTGTGATAAATGTCAATAACTAAAGACCAGCAGACTGCCATCAACAACATTATGATTCAATTGCCTAAAAACAATCTACCTACTTTCATCTGAAAATTATTCAATGATCCTGTCTCCGTAATTCTTTGAGGCAAAGATGTCCAAATTTGCACAAGTCTCTAGGAGAGGAAAAAAGTTTTCCTCGTCTCAACCACAACTTTGAAGCACTCACTCCCCACACCTCCCTCACCTACCTTAGGAAGCATCCTTTTATTGTCCACCTTGTCAAGACCATCTAGGATCGTATACTTCAATCAAGCCTCCTAAACTCCAGCAGAAACAAGCTGGGTCTGTCCAACCTTTCCTTATAAGGCACCCTGCTCCATCCATGGATCAATCCAGTAAATCTCCTCTGAACTGTCCTGAAACAAGGAGACCAAAACTACACACTATCTTAGAGATATAATCTCACTAAAGCCCTGTATAATTGAAGAACAACTTCCTTACCTTTGTGTTCAATTCCTCTCATAATTAAGGATAACATTACATTTGCCTTCTTAATTACTTGCTATATTTGTATGTAAGTACTTTGTGAATCATGTACAAGAACAACTAGATACCTCTGCAACTCAGAATCCTGTAGTCTTTCTCCATATTAAATGATATACTGATCTTTTGTTGTTCCTGCCACATTACATGCCATCTGCCATATTTTTGCCCACTCACTCAACCTGTCTATATCTGTGGGCAACCTCCTTTTGTCATCATGGCATACTTTCCTTTTTATTTTTAAGTCATCTGCAAATTTGGCCACCATGACTTTGCTCCCTTTATCTAAGTCATTGATGTAAATTGTAAAATGCTGAGGCCCCAGCAAAGACTGCTGAGGGATTCCACTCGATATCTCCTGTCAATCAGAAAAAGACACATTTGTTCACACTCTCTGCTAGCCAACCAAGTTTCTATCTGTGCTAGTATCCCTGCACCACGAGCTTCCACATTGCATAATAAACTTTTAGGTGGCACCTTGTCAAATGCTTTATGGAAATCCAAGTACAGAATATCAATGGGCTCCCTTTTATCCAATGTTTTACTTCTTCGAAAAGCACCAATAAATTGGTTAAATATGATTTCCCACAATGTTAAAACCATAAAAATGACTTGAAGGACTGTTGAAGGAGTCTTGGTTCTGGAATTCAGATAAGTGGGCTGTCAATTTATTTACTGCTGAGATCCTGGTGCGAAAATGTTTGGTCTGATGCTTTACTGCTGGAAAGCTTTGAGGCAGTCTGCTTATATGGCATCTGATGCTGTATAACCCAAGTGAAACCTAATAGCTTGGCACATATTTGAGCTGTGATTGATATTAGGACAGCTAATGTCACTGAATTTTAGGTTGAGGGCTTAGCAATGGCATTGATAGAAGTGGTCTCACTCAATGATAGTTTGCAATGTTGTTTGAGGTTAGAATGTCACACAAGTTGGCCTCAGGCTCCTCCATATTCTCAGACATGCAGAGCAAGCTGTCCAATGTTTTTTGAAGTTCCACTTGTGTAGGAAACAACTTCCTCTTGATGGTTGATCCCCGAAAGACATCATTTCTTTCATCCTCATCAAAGCCAGAACCTGAGCTTGCCCTTCACATTCCTGGACTGTTCGTTCCACAAATCCCTTCCCCTGAACTTTTGTGCTCTGTGATTTATGAAATGCAGACCTGTCTAACTTGCTACCCATCCCAATTTCTGTGTTGGTAAGTGACAGGAATGAACAAACACTTCTTCAGGAGTGCCCTCCTGGAATAACTGGAGATGGTCAATGGCGAGCACAGATGGGCAATGCAGAGCATAGCCTCCAGCTTTACTGTCAGTATTCATCTTTGGCATGATGATCTCCATAGCTTGCTCCTGCGTCTGGGTGAGGGTTTGGATGGAGGTTGGTCATCTGTTTCTCTTCTGGATGTTGTGAATTACCTTCTCCTGAAGAAGAGGAAGGAGAGAATCACTCAGTATTTGTTGAGCAGGGTTATGCAAAGACCTGGTTCAGTTTAATATGGTCTCTATGTTGAGGCAGTGAAGCAGTAAATTGAAAGCAGGGCAGGAGCATAGTCATGTAGCTGGAGAAACACAGCAGGCCAGGCAGCATGAGAGGAGCAGGAAAGTTGATTTTTCAGGTCGGGACCCTTCTTCAGAAATGGGGAGGGGGAAGGGAGCTGGGGAATAAGAGCAAAAGAACAAAGAAAATTACAGCACAGGAACAGGCCCTTCGGCCCTCCAAGCCTGCGCGGATCCAGATCCTCTATCTCAACCTGATGCCTATTTTCCAAGGATCTGTATCCCTCTGCTCCCTGCCCATTCATGTCTAGATACATCTTAAATGATGCTATCGTGCCCGCCTCTGCCACCTCCGCTGGCAATGTGTTCCAGGCACCCACGACCCTCTGCGTAAAGAACTTTCTACACATATCTCCCTTAAACATTTCCCCTCTCACCTTGAAATCATGACCCCTAGTAATTGAATCCCCCACCCTGGGAAAAAGCTTCTTGCTATCCACCCAGTCTATACCTCTCATGATTTTGTAGACCTCAATCAGGTCCCCCCTCAACCTCCATCTTTCTAATGTAAATAATCCTAATCTACTCAACCTCTCTTCATAGCTAGCTTCCTCCATACCAGGCAACATCCTGGTCAACATCCTCTGCACCCTCTCCAAAGCACCCACATCCTTTTGGTAATGTGGCGACCAGAACTGTACGCAGTATTCCAAATCTGGTCAAACCAAAGTCCGATACAACTGTAACATGACCTGCCAACTCTTGTACTCAGTACCCCATCCGATGAATGAAAGCATGCCATATGCCTTCTTGACCACGCTATCGACCTACATTGCCACCTTCAGGGTACAATGGACCTGAACACCCAGATCTCTCTGTGCATCAATTTTCCCCAGGGCTTTTCCATTTACCGTATAGTTCGCTCTTGAATTGGATCTTCCAAAATGCATCACCTCGCATTGGCCTGGATTGACCTCCATCTGCCATTTCTCCGCCCAACTCTCCAATCTATCTACAGTCTGCTGCATTCTCCAACAGTCCCCTTCACGATCTGCTACTCCACCAATCTTAGTGTCATCTGCAAAATTGCTAATCAGACCATCTATACCTTCCTCCAGATCATTTATGTATATCACAAACAACAGTGGTCCCAACACGGATCCCTGTGGAACACCACTGGTCGCAGTTGTCCATTTTGAGAAACTCCCTTCCACTACAACTCTCTGTCTCCTGTTGCCCAGTCAGTTCTCTATCCATCTAGCTAGTACACCCTGGACCCCATGCGACTTCACTTTCTCCATCAGCCTAACATGGGGAACCTTATCAAATGCCTTACTGAAGTCCATGTATATGACATCTACAGCCCTTCCCTCATCTATCAACTTTGTCACTTCCTCAAAGAATTCTATCAAGTTGGTAAGACATGAACTTCCCAGCACAAAACCATGCTGCCTATCACTAATAAGCTCATTTTCTTCCAAATGTAAATAGATCCTATCCCTCAGTATCTTTTCCAGCAGCTTCCCGACCACTGACATCAGGCTCACCGATCTATAATTGCCTGGATTATCCTTGCTACCCTTCTTAAACAAGGGGACAACATTAGCAATTCTCCAGTCATCTGGGACCTCACCTGTGCTCAAGGATGCTGCAAAGATATCTGTTAAGGCCCCAGCTATTTCCTCTCTTGCTTCCCTCAGTAATCTGGGATAGATCCCATCCGGACCTGGGGACTTGTCCACCCTAATGCCATTTAGAATACCCAACACTTCCCCCCTCCTTATGCCGACTTGACCTAGAGTAATCAAACATCTATCCCTAGCCTCAACATCCGTCATGTCCCTCTCCTCGATGAATACCGATGCAAAGTACTCATTAAGAATCTCACTCATGTTCTCTGACTCCTCGCATAACGTCCCTCCTTTGTCCTTGAGTGGGCCAATCCTTTCTCTAGTTACCCTCTTGCTCCTTAATTACGAATGAAAGGCTTTGGGATTTTCCTTAACCCTGTTGTCTAAAGATATTTTGTGACCCCTTTTAGCCCTCTTAATTGCTCGTTTCAGATTAGTCCTACTTTCCCAATATTCTTCCATAGCTTTGTCTGTTTTCAGTCACCTAGACCTTATCTATGCTTTCTTTTTCCTCTTTGCTAGTCTCACAATTTCACCTGTCATCCATGGTTCCCTAATCCTGCCCTTTCTATCCCTCATTTTTATTTGTCCTGCACTCTAATCAACCTCTCTTTAAAAGCCTCCCACATATCAAATGTGGATTTACCTTCAAACAGCTGCTCCCAATCCACATTCCCCAGCTCCTACCGAATTTTGCTATAGTTGGCCTTCCCCCAATTTAGCACTCCTCCTTTAGGACCAGTCTTGTCTTTGTCCATCAGTATTCTAAAACTTACGGAATTGTGATCACTTTTCCCAAAGTAATCCCCAACTGAAACTTCAACCACCTGGCCGGGCTCATTCCCCAACACCAGGTCCAGTATGGCCCCTTCCCAAGTTGGACTATTTACATACTGCTCTATAAAACCCTCCTGGATGCTCCTTACAAATTCTGCTCCATCTAAACCCCTAACGCTAAGTGAATCCCAGTCAGTGTTGGGAAAATTAAAATCTCCCATCACCACCACCCTATTGCTCCTACATCTTTCCATAATCTGTCTACATATTTGTACCTCTATCTCACGCTCGCTGTTGGGAGGCCTGCAGTACAGCCCCAACATTGTTACCGCACCCTTCCTATTTCTGAGCTCTGCCCATATTGCCTCACTGCTCGAGTCCTCCATTGTGCCCTGCTTCAGCACAGCTGTGATATCCTCTTTGACCTGTAATGCAACTCCTCCACCCCTTTTACCTCCCTCTCTATCCCACCTGAAGCATCTATATCCTGGGATATTTAGTTGCCAATCTTGCTCTTCCCTCAACCAAGTCTCAGTAATAGCAATAACATCATACTGCCAGGTACCAATCCAAGCCCTAAGTTCATCTGCCTTACCTACTACACTTTTCGCATTAAAACAAATGCACCTCAGACCACCTGTCCCTTTGCGTTCATCATCTGCTCTCTGCCTACTCTTCCCCTTAGTCACACTGACTTCATTATCTAGTTCCTTACAGGATTTATTTACTACCTCCTTACTGTCCACTAACCTCCTCATTTGATTCCTATCCCCCTGCCTCATTAGTTTAAACCCTCCCCAACAGCGTTAGCAAAAGCACCCCCTAGGACTTTGGTTTCAGTCCTGCCCAGGAGTAGACTGTCCAATTTGTAATAGTCCCACCTCCCCCAGAACCGATCCCAGTGTCCCAAAAATCTGAACCCCTTCCTCCTGCACCATCTCTCAAGCCACTCATTTATCCTGCCTATTCTCTCATTTCTACTCTGACTAGCGCGTGGCACTGGTAGCTATGCTGACATTACAACCTCTGAGGTCCTAATTCTTAACTTGGCTCCTAACTCCCTAAATTCTGCTTGTAGGACCTCATCCCGTTTACTACCTACATCATTGGCGCCTATATGCACCACAACAGCTGGCTGTCCACCCTCCCCCTTCAGAATGTCCTGCGGTCGATCTGAGACATCCCCTGGTGAGCCATCTCCCTCAACAGTATCCAAAGTGGTATACCTGTTTTGGAGGGAGATGACCGCAGGGGACACCTGCACTGCCGTCCTGCTTTCTCTCTGCCTTTTGGTCACCCATTCCCTTTCTCCCTCAATGATTCTAATCTGCGGTGTGACCAATTTGCTAATTGTGCTATCCACGACTTCCTCAGTATCGCGGATGCTACAAAGTGAGTCCATCCGCAGCTCCAGAGCCGTCATGCGGTCCAACAAGAGCTGCAGCTGGACACACTTCCTGCATGTGTAGGAGTCAGGGACATCAGCCGCGTCCCTGAGCTCCCACATTGAGCAAGAGGAGCATAACACGGGTCTGGGATCTCCTGCCATTTTTACTCTTAAGCTTAACTTAGTCCTACTGTAATATCAAATAATAGATAAATGAAATGAAAAAAAATTTACCAATCACTCTACTTACCAGCACACGATAAAAAAAAAGAGAGGGAAGGTGTGGGTTTGGGGAAGGTAGGTGGGATGGTGATAGGTGAGTGCAGGTAGTGAGTGGTGGGGATTGGTCAGTGGGATGGGTGGGGCAGATAGGTGAGCGAGAATATGGACAAGTTGTGTCAGGTCAAGGAGGCGGGAATGAGAAGGAGGGTTGGACATGGGATGAGGCCGGGGGTGGGGAGATTTTAAAACTGGTGAATTCTATGTTTAGGCCATTGGGCTGTAGGCTCCCGAGGCAGAATATGAGGTGCTGCTCCTCCAGTTGCAGGTGGTGTCATTGTGACACTGGAGAATGTCCGGGATGGACATGTCACCCAGGGAATGGGAGGGGGAGTTAAAATGGTTCGTGACTGGAAGGTGTTGTCATTTGTTGTGTACAGTATGCAGATGTTCTACGAAATGGTCTCCAAGTCTATGCTTGGTCTCACCGATGTAGAGGAGGCCACGTCGAGAGCAGCGAATACAGTAGACCGAGTTTACAGATGTACAGGTGAACCGCTGTCTGATATGAAAGGTTTGTTTTGGGCCTTGAATGGAGGTGAGGGGAGAGGTGTAGGGGCAGATGTAGCACTTCCTGCGGTTGCAGGGAATGTTGCCGGGGGTAGTGGGGTTAGTGGGGAGTTTTGAGTGGATGAGGGAGTCGTGGAGAGAGCAGTCCCTACGGAAAGTAGATAGGATTGGAAAAGAGAATATCCCTTTGCTTGTGGGGTCAGAATGTAGGTGGCAGAAGTGGCAGAGAATGATACGTTGGATGCGGAGGTTGGTGGGGTGATATGTGAGGACAAGGGGGATTCTGTCTTTATTTTTGTTGTGGGGAGCTCCACACTGTGTTATCTCTGACTCCAGCATCTGCAGTTCTTGCAGGAGCATAGTCATGTTTTTCAAATGGGATATTTACTTTATATTATGTTCTTGTTTTATATTTATATTCTGATGTGATTCTACTTTGATGAATCTCACATTTTTAAAAAAAATCAATTTTCTGTTTTCTTTCATGAAGTTCCCTTTAAACCCAGAGGGAAATTAAGTTCTGGAGAAACAATTTGGGTGGAATCTTATAAGGGTTTGAGTGACAGGGACTGTTGTGAGATGTGTGACAGAATCAAGCAATGTGTGGTGAGGTCTATCTCAACTTTGAGATTGTCTCACTTCATCTTTCATACCTATCACAAATCACATGGCATGATTCTTGTTGGGTAGGAGCAAGAAGACAATTAACAGTAATTATTGCTCGTTGAATGCTTTGTTAATGCCACAATGTGCCTGAGTTCAGGAGAAGGACATTGACCTTCTTCTTATATTGTTGGTTTTCCTGCAGATGACTGATTCTGTCTTACCAAAGGTGGCAACCTCAGACCAGACTGGCATGGTCTGATGTCATGGCGTCCACAGCTGGTCCTGGGAAGAACGATGTCCCCCATGTAAAACACCCCATCTAGTGGGACCGTCCAGTCTCTACCCATCAAACAGGCTTGTAATTTAACATAGTTTACCACGTCCATAGCAAATGTCAGCGTCTGCAGGAGCTTTTAAAGGTGGCACAGGTGCAAGGGATGCCAGTGAATGCTGGGATATTGGCTGAGTGGTGACTCATTCTGGGAATGGTGCGTGGTAATTGGATGTGAGAAATGCTTTAGGTGTATAGTAGGTAACTAATAAGGCCAGTTTGGTAAGATAGGATGACAAGAGGTCATGAGGTTTTATGGCAACAAACCTTCCAAACAACTAGACGAAATTTGCACTTAGCCAATAAAAAAATTAGATTCAGCTCTTTATAACCAGAATTGCTAGTTTGAGATCACATCTGAGAAATGTTCATGTGGCCTAACTTGTTATGGAGATGAGAGTCAAAAAGGGAAAAATCATATAGACAAGCAACTGGGAGTCAGGTCGTAGCTTGAGTTGTAAGCAGGAAACAAAGAGATTCTCACAGAAACTCTGGTGATAGAAGAAGTAACAATCACAGAAAAGGGTATTTTCTGTTCAGTAGTAAAGATCACTGGGAGATGAAACAAAACTCTCTATCAGACCTGACTAGGCTATTAGTGGAGAAGAAGGGTCCCGACCCGAAACGTCAGCTTTCCTGCTCCTCTGCTTCCTGGCCTGCTATGTTCCTCCAGCTCCACACTGTGTTATCTCAGACTTCAGCATCTGCAGTTCTTGCTATCTTTTAGGCTATTAGTGGGATTTAGTCAAGGGTTGAAACAAATGAGTCTCTGGCAATCTTGTGTGGTGACTGGATGGGTGAAAAGGTTCATTAAGGTGTTTCTTGCTAGTAATAATTGTATTTGGAAAATTCAAATTGGCTGAAATGGTTAATGAAGGACCTTAGACGATTTAGCCTGGCATAATGAAGAGTGGTGGAAATTAATTGGAAAGTTGAGAGGAACTTTGGGATTTATTATATTGTGCCTTTAATGTCTGTAGAATTTATTTAAAGTGAACTTTAGCTTTTACATTCAAGTACAGCAAATGTTTTATTGACTGGCACCTATGGGACCAGGAGTGTGCCAGTTGATCAAATATTCTGGTTGATCCAGAGGTCCACACAATTATTGTAAAAAAATAGAAATGTAATGCAGTGGGTATACATATCACTGTTTAACAGCATTTATAGCTTAAATCACTTAATTAATAATGCAACTTTGCCTTAAATAAAATTAACGCCAAGGAACCTTCTCACTCACACCCTCACCTGATTACTTGGACATGGTGGAGATTGCAATAACACAGTAAACTTCTGGTATTTCAGGTACATAATTTTTGCCAGTTTGTCGAGAGTGCCAGTTAAAAACAAAGTTTTGCTGTATTATTTATCTGTTAGTCAACTGATGTCTGTATAGGATTCTAACAGTATAGCAGAATTTAATGTCCTTCCTTGAGGAGGGTTTGAAGTTGGGTAGCAGAATCCACTTCCAGTATCATCTTCCCCAGTGAAATGTCCCCAGCCTCAAGTCCTTGACCTGGGAAGGTCTGCCACTGGCTGCTGTTTGTCTGGCATTTAAACTGTAGATCCTTTCCTAAAGGATGTAGGGCGGGGCTCTTGCCAGCTCTCTAGCTGTCAGGGGGCACTGTTGTGTAGTGTAAATTCCAACCTCTGACAAAAATGATGTGGCAAAATTAGTACAGGTTTTCTTTTATCATATTATCACAATATATGTGTGTGCGTGTTTCAAGCTATTAACCAATATAGTTCAAAGTGTGACATTGGAGTGACAGCTAAGATCCCTGCTGCAAACACAAGTTCCTTGGGGCAATGCTATTAAGCTCTATAATTGTGTAGAGCTGTGATGCTGTCACAGCCCGTGTCAGAATTAAGCTTGAGTTAGTGTCTGTGCACAATAAATATTTTATACCCTGCACTTTAAGGGCAGTCCTTCTCATTCCATTAGCTAGAAATGATTGAGATATTAGACTACATATCACAACTGATTCCACGAATGTTCTTAGCAGTTTTAAAAATTTTATATGTACCTTGTATGTTTTGTATCCTTCAATCCAATATTTAATGCCTATTTGTTATTGTATCAATAAAACAGAAAAAAGGAGAAAAAAGTGAAGTATATTTTTTCATTTGCAATAGTTGTTAATTTGTCATTAAACATATAATAGTTCTTTTTAGTGATTTTTTTCCATATTGAAGGTAAGAGGCGTTAGTATGTGGGATGGAGGTGAGAGTGATCAATTATCAGGATTAAGCATTCCCAGGCCAGATGAACTTTGAGTTCAATGCAGGCAAAAAATTATTTTCTTCAGACTTAACCATGTCTCTTAATCCCAATAAGATTCTATTTAAAACAGTCTTATAAATAAACTGTTTGTGTGGATTCATCCTCATTAGAAGTGGACTGAGGTTAACCAGACTCTTTTCACTTTCAATCCCTTTGGCCATATTGGAACGTTACATCTCAGAAATCTGTAATGGATTTGAACCTTGTTCCCAGTGATAAAAATACTTAGTTTCTCCCCTCTTTTAGGCAGCCCCTTAGGAATAGAATATGTTGTGGGTCCTGAGTTGACTAGATGGTTTGATACTGCATCTGTAAACTCTGCTGGCTGGTGAATGCTGAGGTGGGTGAGTGAGTTTCTCAGGTTTTTGCACCATTTTGTGTTTCTTCCCATTGGCTTCCGTCTGAACCTATCAGAGGCACTTGAAATTGTTGGCCCTTTGGCAGATGCTACTACTCCACAATTTTGAGTTCGACATTCCCATAAGTCAGTGAAGCTATTTTTCTGGGAGGCTTTGAGGATGTGATTGAATTGTTTCCTTTGCACACCTGGTGAATTTGCCATGACAAAGTTTGGAGAAGTTAATCACTATACCACACTTCCATTTTATTTTGTTGAGATGCAATGCTACTTTCATTCTCAGATTTTATTTTGAACATTGTTGAGATATTATAATGAGGAATTTAGGTTGTAGACAGAATCAGAATAAAATGTAGTCAGGCTGTGATATCTTGCCACAAATACAATATAATTAAAAGGAACATCTTAGAACTGTGTATCTAGATTATGTAACTTTAATACACAGCAATGATGTTCTGTACTCAAGCTCTGGTCCAAATGACCCATGATTTTTTCCTCCACAGACCTTTTAACTTTGCTTAATTTTCTCACTTTAATTCCTTCCCTTTTTAGTTACTGAATGAGATAATGTCACATTATAATGCTCTGGGTTAAACACAGCCATGTCTCTGGGGAATGCATTGGTTAGAGAAAGCATACACTGATCAACCGATGTATATTTTGCCAAGAGGAATGGCAAAAGAACCACAGATCATACAAGGAAATGCACACTGACTCTCCCCATGACTGCCCAGGTACACCTGACAAAGCCTGAACAAGCCATGGCAGTACCTAACTGGGTACCTGACTATCACACCATATGATTGCACATCTCAAACAAAGTTGAAAACCTGACTCGATCCACTCCATCCAATCCACTTACCCACCTGCCACCTTACACATTTGTTGCCTTACCCACTACTTGCCACACTGTCCATTTACCTCACTCACCTTATTGATTTAGCCTACTCAAATAATCACTCATTCACCTATTCACTAATTTTCACATCGGGTATTTAAATTTACGCCAGCTAGTGCCTTCAAATGGGGCCGGGGGGGGGATGCGGTGTGGGCATGTCCAGTCTGTTCCGCTGACACCATTTTGCTGTGATGACGCCCTTTGTGGGACTGAATACTTTGCAATTCTGTGTAAACTGGGCTTGATAGCGCACCATCGAGGTATTGAAATGTTTGAGCTGAGACAATCTGCCAGTGATTGCCAATTTGTAGAAGATTCGGGCCAACATTTTCTCTGCATACCATGGGTTTTTATGATGCTGAATGTATGGAATTGCAGATTCAATAACTTTCAAAATGGATTTGGATCAATACATGAAGGAAAATCTTGTCAGATTATAGGGAAAATATGGGGAGCGGGATGAATTGGATAGTCTTTTTTTCTAAGACTGGCCTAGGCATGATGATTGAATAATTTCCATCAATTCTTTGTCAAGAAATAAAGACTGTCAAAAATAAATATTTTTCCATAATTTGATAGTCAGAGGGAAAATAATAATTTGGTTTCAGATAATAATAGAAAAACAAACAATGTAATACTGCCAAAATAGGAGATATCTCTTTTTCGTTTCTGGCTCCATTAAAAATCAAATACACACCATCACCCCCTCAAAAGTTAGGTCAGGTTGTGAGAAACATAAGGGATATAACCAAAGCATTGTGCTCATTTGATTCATCCATGAATCTAAATCTTCATAGAGGTTTTGGGATTCAAATCAAACTTGATATAGTCATATATTTGACAGTATTTGATCAGCCCTACGAAGTGATCCCATTCAAAAAGAAAATGAGAATGTTTGACCTGTCTTACAATCCCAGTCACTGTGACTTACTGGGGCAAATGAATGTGTTTAACTGTAACTGGTAGTGTTCTTGCCTGTAGGCCTGAAAGGTCTGGTTTCAAGACACACCCACCCTGGATATGTCTGTCATAACTTGTGTGAACAGGTTGTTCAAATATAATAGGGTCATGTGACACAGTGGTAAGTGTTGTCCGGAAGGCCTGTGCTCATGTCCCCTACGTCCACAGGTGTATCATAGCATGTTTGAGCAGGGTGATTAAAATAACCATGACGATAGCACAAGGCCATATAGACAAGTGGGGCTACCACCAAATGTCAGAGTGATTACATGTTCATGCAAATTCTGTAGGAAAACTCCTCCGGAGTTGTGTAGCATCCAGTCTATAGCAGCAAGTTTTGATTTGAACAGTTATATTTCTCATTGTGAAATCATTCTCAGTGGTTAAGAGATAGGGTTAGGTAAGCTGCAAATGTTATTATATAACAAGACTCTATAAATGACAACCCTACCATCCGCAAAACCAAGAGACAGACTCTAAACAACCAAGGGATCAAAGGTTGAGCTGCTTTTCTTCCGAATGCAAGCAAGTGTAAATTGACCGCTCGTTTATACATTTGAACTAAAGCAACTCATAAATTTTTATATCAAATCTCTTGATTTATTTAATCATTAATGGATAGAGTTCTTTACAAAAACTATGGGTTGATTTCTTTCCCTCTAATCAACCTGTTCTATGATGTTATTACCGATCTCTGGAGCAGTTGGGCCTTGAACACAGGCTTCCTGGCTCAGGGGTAGGGACACTAGCACTGCACCATGAGAGAACCCTCAACAGGTCAGATTTTTAAACCACCCTCACAATATGGGAATGGAGGTGGGGAGGATGGGACAGCAAACCCAGTCTTCTCCCAAATATGGCCAATTCAAATCATTAAAAAGCTTGTGAAGAGATGGAGCGGGGAGGGTGCACCATTTAAAGGGGAGTGGGAATTTCAAAACTGGACAGATTTTGAACAGCTAAGGGGAGGCAAGCCAGTCACAATGGCCAAGGGCATCACTTCAGCCCCATAAGGTCATCAAAACAGAAGGGCACTTAGCACCTGTGTAAATAGATGCCCTTAGCTTTGTGCAGGTGGCATGGCAAGTGGGCACACTCCTCTCGGCATCAAACAGGGCTGCCACAGCCTGGCAGTCTGGGGCCAGGAGATCAGGAACATGGCCGTCAATCACAATCGAACAGTCATATGTCTGAAAGGAAGGCTCCAGATGGCATCAGGCCATGACTGTCAGATTTTGGGGCCAATGGCAAAGAGGAACAGAATGCTACACAGCATGGGCAGAACCTTAAATATCAAAAGGAAATGGAAGAGGAAAGAGGGGCAGAAAGGCAACACAGCATGGGATCGATTACGGAAAGAAGACAAAGCTACCAGTGGATGACTGAGATCCAACGTCGCAGTGATGCTCACAGGATGGTCATAGACATCTGTACCCTTCTCATACCTGGTACCTCACACCTTGTGGAACTGGTCATCATGCTCTGACAGTAACTATCAAAATCTCCATGGCCCTGAACATTTTCACTTCTGGACCCTTTCAATAATCAGACATTGGTGACATCTTGCAAATGATTGCACCTCATTGGTTAATGGTGCACTCTTTCCATCATTCACTGTCCCCATGTGGCTACCACTGCCTCTGTGTCCAATTGGGCTGTGACCATAACACAGTTTCATGTGTTTAATTGAGATCATAACATCATGTGTATACTCACTCTCTTGGCAGCCACCATGGCCCTTTCATCCTGTGCCTATTCTTCACTTCAGCCCCTGAGTGTGTTGATGGATCAAAGTGAATAATCATATCATAGAATCCCTACAGTGTGGAAACAGGCTCTTCGGCCCAACAAGTCCACACTGATCCTCAGAGCATCCCACCCAGGCCCATCCCTCTATAACCCACTTAAACTACACATCTCTGAATACTATGGGCAATTTAGCATGGCCAATCCACCTAGCCTGCACATCTTTGGACTGTGGGAAGAAACCAGAGCACCTGGAGGAAACCCACGCAGACACGGGGAGAATGTGCAAACTCTACACAGTTGCCCGAGGGTGGAATCGAACCTGGGTCCCTGGCGCTGTCAGACAGCAGTGCTAACCACTGAGCCACCATGCATATCCTCAAAGTAGCTATTCATCCATTTCAAAGGGGCCCAGGCAGAAGTATGGAAGCCACACAGCTAATGCAACCTGTTCAGTAGGACAACACTATGCTTTTGGAGATGTAGCTCCACTGACTGGATCAGTCAATACACTCCAGCAAGGCTCACTGGGTTGGTCTACCCCGCATTGCATTACATGGCTAAATAGGGATATGTGGGTCTTGTGTTAGGAGGGCCTTGAAGGAGTCAGAAATGAGGCAGGAAGAGGAAGTGAATGACAATGAACATAGAAGTGCCCCTGCTGCTTAATAAGGTGGCATTCCCTGCCACCCTTGAAGGACAGGATCTCTTGCACAGCATCCAGTGTTGTATTCAGGTCATCATCGATGAAGTGAAGGTCTGACCTGCCTTGGGTGCCAGGCCTGTGACACACCATTGACATCTTGCAGTGCAGTTTGTATAATTGGACACAAGGCACAGAAGTCTCCCTCAAGACAACCAGCAACCTCACTGAAAACTGCTACAGAGTTTTCAACACTTCATCAGTCACCTCCATTCCAATTCCCACTGGTTCAAAATGTGCAGGCATATAGTCTCCATATGAAATAAGGGCTCACCCTTGTGAAGATCTGAAATAGAATCAGTTTTCCATTGGAGGCATGCTTCTGTCTCTAAAAGCTCAACCAGTTTGTGATTTCCTGTATCTGGGGTGAAAGTTCATCTCTTTATATTGCATTTGAAAATCTGTTCTGACTTGTATACTATTCTGTCAAAGTTCACCCATATAGGTGAAATATCTTAATTATTACCAGTCTCCACTTTATCCACCACGATGCATGTTGCAGAAATATTTTCACACTGAGGCTAATCAGGCTAAATACCAGCAATAAATTAAGAAGGGGCTTTTATCTTTACATTACAACACAAAACTGTCATTTTAAATTCAAAAGGAGCTGTGCTTTTATATAGAACTCCCTCACGCAACAAATCCATGAGACTTGTTCTCTAGATTTACGTTACTAAAATTGGCCCCATATCCTGACTCCAGAATCATATACACATAAGCAAGGCAATTTTTATCAGTATCAAATGAAACTGAAGGAAGGTGGCTCATGTAGCTGTGGTTGATTACATGCTGGTAAAGGGCAAAAACACTTTGAAGTGTCAGGCCTCACTGCTTCAAAAAAATAAGAAATCACCGAACCATAAAAGTTGTTAAGAACAAAATCAAAGACATGTACTGTGATTCGATCACACATTTGCAGACTCCTTTTTTCTATACAGTTTATTTACAAAATGTATTAAAATTCCTTTCTTTTACAACACCTCATTACTGAGACTCAGTAAATGATTCCAATCATGCATTTTTATGCTTTAAATATTTGCTATTTTGCTTGTTAACATTTCTGTGTTTGCTGAAGTGCAGTTTTAACAAAAAAATTTTTTAAGTGACTACAGCTTAACTTCTATAGCTTGAAGTTAATAGCAGGAAGTGTAGGCAATCATGCAAGTTTAAAAAGAATGAAAAGAACTCAAATCCTTCACCTCTATGAAGTTGATCACTCTTGAAAACTGACACAAGTTGATAAATCTACATTGGTTCTGTTCATATAATCCTTTAAAAAATTATTTTTTTGTTTTCCTATAGATACTTTATCTGTGGAGCTTTGATTAACCCTTTCTCACCTGATCAATTCACTCTTGATTCAAATTAAATCTTCTCAATAATCAGACACTTGAAAATATTCAGGGAGGAAATGGTTAAACACATTTGCTCCTATATAAAAGTAGGCCATTTCATTGTACATGATTGTTCACATTCTGTTGACATCTTGATAGCCGCTTTCTTCTCTTCCACACAGATTGGATGCTAACCCACTGAATTCCCATCTTGTAATATTAACAGAGGTAATTAGTATGTAGGTACTTCACTGAACAGCCTGAATTTAATTAAAAAAACTTACAATTATGGTTCTTCTCTCACAGAAAAGATATCATGTAAGAATTTAACCTTTGTACTTGAAGGAATTATGTAATTTTTAAAATTGCCATTATTTGTTAATGAATCATTCATTAAAGGAACAGATTTTATACATTTAATTTATGTTGCACATTTCTTTCAAGTTCCTTTCCAATTTTTAATTTTATTTGGTACAAGGAAACTACCTTGGCACTCAAAGTAATAAATTTCAATATTATTGTTCAGATATTTTATACATGAAACCTTTTCTCTGCAATAGTTGTGTTATCAAATGATGGCTTTTTGCTGAACTAAATTGATTTTATTTCAGTATATAATTTCACAGAGAAGCTTGATTCATTTTTTAAACTCTGTCCTGTATTTTCAAGCAAGCTAGACTCTTATTGTGATTCAGAATGATGAGTTGCATTGTTGTGATTCTCCATTATGTTCCATAAGGCACTGAAGGAGTATTCAGTTTTTTATGAAAAGTCTGGTGCACCATCAGCCACTCTGGTACCATGTCTGACACCTGGTACAGCGTGCGGTGACTGCAGGTAGTCAGGGGTCATGGCACGGCCGTTTTCTCCAATGCTCCCAAATATGGACAGTGTTCCTTTATTTTGCGTGGCATCAGTGTAAGTGAGCTGTGTTACAAAGAAGTGGGAAAAAAAGAGTATATACTATTAAAAATTAAAGTCTTAAGTACATCACAGCAAAGTTTATGGGTTGACTGACAAATGAATGCTTTGCTTGACACATTGATTTCCAAAATGTGGTGCAGTTCCCATAGTGCAATGAAAATGTCTGATAAGTTGAAACAAAACACTGAAAAGGAGTCAAAGTAAATTAGAATAATGACTGTCTAAAATTAATGCATTTCCAGTCATGCATTGTAATATTTTCAAAGAGATTATATGCAGTTCCATGCAGCACCAAACTTGGCATAATTATAGCAAAAGTTATTATAGAATTGCTTATAGAATTGGACACAAAGATTTGTAGACTTCACAACTGCTGTTAAAATTATGAACAGCCAAGGGTGGGTATCACTAACAGCTGTAGATTTTCTAATTCTCAGCTACCTCAAAGGTAATATAAAAGACCTAAAAATATTTAATTTGCTCATTCAGACTCCACTCATATCAAATTTTAATTTAGTCTGATTAGTACAGCTGCTGTTGATGCCGGTCAATTCTATCCCAGCAGAGACTATCCTTCACATCACCTGTCATAGATGTCTGAATTTAGAATTGTGAATTCACCCATTCCCCATTCTTGTCTGAATTGACACTTGCAGAAAAATTATTTTCCTTTTAATTTATTTTAGTTTGTGACAAATGGTAATTTTTCGTAATATATACACCTCATGATTCCACTGCAGAAGAACTTTGGTTCTATCTTGATCAAATGCACATTCTTTAATTATGCCTGTGGCTTTTAACCTCAAATCTCACTCCAGGGACTTGAACATAAAAATTTATGGTTTTCAAAATATTTGTTAATGGGATGAGGGTGTTTCTGGTTAGGGCAGCATTTGTCACAATTCTTAATTGCCCTTGAGAAAATGGTTGGGAGTCAATTTCGTGAATTCCTGCAATCTGTTTGGTGCAGATAGATCGACAAAGCTACTAAGGAGGGTGTTCCGAGATTTTGATTCAACGACACTGAAGGAACGGAATATTTCCAAGTGAGGACGTTGGGTGGCTTGGAGGGGACCGTGAAGATGGTGGTGTTCCCACGTATCTACTGTCCTTGTCCTTCTAGATGGTTGTGGTCACAGACTTGGAAGATGCTGTCTAAGGAGCCTTGGTGAATTTGAAGTGCATCTTGTGGTTAATACACATTGCTGCTACTGAGCTTTGGTGGTGGAAGGAGTGAATGTCTGTGAATGTGGCGCCATTCAAGCGGGCTGTTATGTCGTGGATGGTGTCAATCTTTTTGAATAGTGCTGCATTCAACCAGACAAGTGGGATGTATTCCATCACACTCCTGACTTGTGCCCTGTAGACTGTGGACAAGGCTTGGGGAGTCAGGAGGCAAGTTACTTGCTGCAGAATTCCTAGGCTCTCACCTACTTTTATAGCCAATGTATTTATGCAGCATTGCAGTTTTAATGAAGTGCCTCACTGTTAGAGGTGCTGTCTTTAGGAGTGTGAGTGCTCAGCCATTCTAGATCATAAGTGATATTCTAGCAACACCATATTCTCACACTATACCCATATTCCTTGATGTCACTCATAACTAGAAATCTATCAATTGCTATCTGGAACCTACTTAATCACTGAACATTGATAGCCCTCTGGGGCAGAGAATTCCAATCGTTCACTACCCTGAGAGAAGATGTTCTTCCCCATCTCTGTCCTAAAATGCTTGCTTTTTATTCCGAGATTTGTGTCCTCTAGTTCTAGAACCCATAGTTAGGGGAAGCTTACTTTTTATGTCTACCCTGTCTACCCCTTTAAGATATGCGATCAGCTCTCATTCTTTCAAACTCCAGAGAATCTCGATCCAGTCTCCTCAGTCTCTCCTCATAGATCAGTCTCGCCATTCCAGCAGTAAGTCTGGTGAACATCTGCTGCACTTCCAAGATGGGCAGTATATATTCCTTAGGCAAGAGGCCAGATCTGCTCACAATACTTGCGCACGTACGTGCTAGCTTTCAGTGACTAGTAAACCAAACAAAGATACTTAGATCTCTTTAGACAGCAACATTTTCCAATCTTTCATTGCTTAAGAAACATTCTGCACATTAGTTCCTCCTACCAAGTGGATAACCTCATACTTATCCACATTGTATTCCATCTGCAATGCTTTTGCCAATTGAGGGAGTGTCACCCTGTCTAAATCCCACCAAAGCCTCTTTGTATCCTCCTCAGAACTCTCACTCTCATGAAGTTTTGTATTAAATGTAACCTTGGAAATATCACAATTTAGTTTATGGGACCTTTTAGTTGGGTGCCACATTTCCTACTTTTAGTGTGACTACACTTAAAAAGCACTTCCATCCAGACCCTCAGAGAATCACTCACCCAATCCCCCAGTCATCTACCCTCCCAGACACCATTCATTCCACCTCTCCAAGTCACTCACTCACTCACTCACCCACCCACACTCAAGGTACCTACCCCTTGTAGGCAAGTTACTCACTTGCCCAGTAGCCCCGGGCACTCACTCATCCTCCTCAAGTCATTCACTTCAACACTCCTATCCCACCCCTGAGTTGCTCACCTACACCCCACACTCAGGAAGTCACTAGAAATCAGGCTCCCCAGTACAATTACTCATCCACCCACCTAAAGCCTCCAGAGGTCACCCATTAATTCACTCACTCACTCAATTTCCCCATCACTCACTCACTGAAGCCTCCATTGCTCACTGAACACCCTGGTACTCATTCAACTGCCCCTCACTCTCAAACTGAAACCTCCATTCACACACCTTCTGCCTTCACTCACTCACCATCTCTCGTACAGTAACTCACACAGGCGTGGAAGTTTTGATGAGGAGCAGTACGGATGGTTGTGAAGGTACCAATATGTGCTATCGCTTGCCTGGTCTAACACTGCATCTGCCTCAGGCTTTGCTAGTGCTGCAAATACCATCAACATCACCTTACATCCCCTTATACTTCCCACCGTTATCAGCCTGATCAACTCTCATAGACCCCCACAGAACCTGGCAAATGGTATCGGCCATTGGCCAACCCTATACTCTCAGCTACTCCCCCCTCCCCACTAATGACCCACTCTTTTCTGAATCACTTACACCCATTAGCCTGCCTGACTCCCATTGATTCCCCTGCTGATAGTTCACTTGACCCTCATTCCCTCCCCACCCTGACAGCCCACTGTTCTCTCACAAGCTGCCCTGGCAACGGCATGCCTAACTCTTGCCCATCTACCTTATCCCGATGAAAGCCCTCCCCCACAAACTTAAGTAGACCAACCTAATGCTGGTGGCACGCAAAACTCTCACACACATTCTATCTGCCCTGATGATCCACTCAAACACTCATATGTCCATCACCACCTCTCTATCGGACTCTCAATCTAGCTATCACTCCTTGACATTCAATGGCATTACCATTACTAAATGACCCACTATCAACATCTTGGTACATACCATTTACCAGACGCTGAACTAGACCAGCCATATAAACTCTATGGTTACAAGAGTAGGCCAGAGAATAGCACCTCCACTTACCTAGATGAATGTAGCTCCAACAACACTCAAGAGGCTCAACACCATCTGGGAATCCAGGGTAAAGCAGCTCACTTGATTGGAACTCCATCTAACACCTTCAACATTCACTGCCTTCACCACTGACACACAGTGGCAGCCATGTGTATCTTCTACAAGATACACTACAGTAACTCACTATGGCTCTTTCCACCACAAAGGAGGACAAGTGCAACAAATGCTTGGGAATACCACCATCTGCAACGTCATCCTCCAAATCACTCACCATCCTGACGTGGAAATACATCATTGTTTTCTCACCGTTGCTGGTCAAAATCCTGGATCTCTCTCTCTAAAGCTTTGTGGGTATATCAAGAGCACAGCTCACCACCACGTTCTAAACAGCAATTATAGATAGGCAATGGATACTGCCTTATCCCACATCCCATGAAAGAATAATAAAGAAAAATATATGCGGCAGCATGGGTAGATGTTTGGCTAATTGATAGGAAACAGAGTAAGGATAAATCGGTTCATATCCATTATAAATGGGCACTTTGGGTTGGGAAATTGTCACAAATGAAGTGACACAAGGTCAGTACTGGGGCCTCAACTATTTACAGTTCATAGTAATGACCTGGGCGAAGGGACTGAGTGCATTGTAGCCAAATGTTTTTGACAATAAAAATATACATAGGAAATCAAGTTGTGAGGAGGACATAAAGCATCTGTAAAGGGATAAACACAGGATAAATAGGCTTATAAAATGGTGAAAAAAAGAATAATTTGGGAAAATGTAAGCTTTTTCATTTTGATGGGAACAATAGACAGGAAATAGATGAAGATGTCATAATGGTTAAGGTCTCCTTATTTAAGGAGTGATATACTTGCACTGGAGGCAGTTCACACATTTGATTCCTGTGATGAAGGAAGGGTTGAGTAAGTTAATCCTATACACATTAGAGATTAGAAGAATGAGAGGTGATCTCATTGAAATTTACAAGATGCTGAGGTGGTTTGACAGCATAGATGCTGAGATGATGTCGCCCTTTGCTGATGAATCTTGAACTCGGGGTTACAGTTTCAAAATGTTGGGTCTCCCATTTAAGATGGAGATGAGGAGAGGGTCCTTAATGTTTCACATTCTCACTGCCACAGAACAGTGGAGTCCGGGTCATGGAATGTATTCTAGGCTACATTATGCAATTTCTTCATCTCCGGGAGTCAAGGGCTATGGAGGAAAAGGCAGGAAAGTTAAGGTAAGGAAACAATTAGATGACCCGAGATCACATTGAATGGCAGAGCAGGCTATGCCTGAAGGAACCAAATGCTCTTGCTCTTACTTCTTAGATTCTTATGTGTACATGTGGAATTTTATTCTTAGTCTTTGGAAAGACGTCACCAAGAGCAGCAAACAGATGAGGAAGTGCTGAACCAAAGATAAAAACCGGGTGAACCTAGGAATAATAATGCAAGGTTGGAAAGAACCCACTGCTGGAGCAGCTGCAGGTTCAATTGTGTAATAGTTAAGAATGAAACCAAATGAAGACTGGTCCATTGAGGCTAGATGCTGGAGGAGAATGAGTGTGGTTGACTAATGCTGCAGATGGCATGAAGTACAATGGTGCACCACAATTACAATCATCAAGGATGGTACACTTAATTTAGATTAGGACTAGTTTAACGCTGTAGCAGGGATGAAAATCTGATAAGAGACATTTAAGTATGGGGTTTTGGGAAAGATGGGCACAGCTTTTTGAGCCAACATCACTTTCAAGAATGTTGATGGGCCAGTAGCTTCTAAGGATAGGATTTTGAGGTTGGATCTATTTTAAAAAGAGGGGAGTAAGGACATCATTTTTAAGAGGGAGAAGACGCAGTACCTGAACATCAGGAAAGGAAGTTTGGAAAGGAAATCCACAGTTTTGTGCGAATGGAATCAAGGGATCTGGAGGTGGATGTCATAGGCAAGCCTGAAGGGAATATGAAAGCACCTCGGGAAGAAACTGAAGAATCCTGCAGGTTCAATGCTTTGGGTTGTAGACAGGTTACTAAATTGAACTGATGAATTGCCAGTGAATACAATCCTTGCCTAAACCTAAAAAAAAATTAAAAATTTTTAAGGAACACTATCAAGAATATTTAAGGGACTACATGCTAATATAACGACTAATAGTTGTTATATGCTTTGGGATTAAATCTTTTGGATATGAGCGTATGGTTGCTTAATATTTGTGTGAAATTGCTTTGCTTTGACATTTCAGAGAAATACATCACATATTTACATATTAATATTTGGAAGAGGCTAGTTTGAAGGCAACGGTTTGAGATTAAGGAGGCAGGTGCATTCTGACAATATTATATCTATGAAAGGCTACACTACCATTTGCTCTAAATTACTTTAATGTGTCCTCTTTAGTATGTAATCAGTATCCATATTGATTTCATTATGTTTAAAATGAACACAGTCTCTGTTGTTGCACTTTGCCTATGCTGAGTCCTGATGAAAACTTTTACACTGAAAACACTATGCTGTACTTTCTCTTTCATGTTCCCATCAGAAGGCTGTCCATTTCATATTGCCAAGATTCATACTTTCTCTTCTCATCTCTTAATTAATATGAACCCTGATTTATTTTTGTAAGATTGTGTCAAATTCCTTTGCTAAATCTATAATAAAACTTTCTGCTTATTGATAATGTAGCACTCAATTTATCTCTATATTATATTATCATGGAGTACACCTCAGAGATGGTGACCCTTTCTAGCCCAGTCAGATAAAAAAAACTTTCATTTGATAAGGTTTTGGTGTTTGTATTTCTCTTCCAGTATCCATGACTGATTTTGCTCTTGCAAATAGCAATAGCCATATTAGTTTCAGAATTTCTTAGACTGCATCCTAACCAGTACAATATAATTTAAAAGTATTTCTCAGAAAATGGAACTCGGTAGAAATAGCAGGATATCTACAGTTTGATCATAATTTATGGCAGATTCTCCTACTAATTTCAGTGACGTGCTTGAGAATTCAACCTGTTACGGTATGGGTTGAATATGTATAATTTAATAGGATTTTGTAGCAATACCTGACATTGTGACAATGTAAAAATTGCTAGTATTGCTTTTGTATAATTTCATTTCATTTAAACCTTTCATTTTTACACAGATGCATATATTTACGCAGTTTTGATCGAATAATGACAGTAATCTGGTTGCAGTAGCAGCGGTTTTGGTAACCAGAGGTCACAGATTTATGGTGATTAGAGAGACAAAAAAAGGGGGTATATAAGGAACCATTTGATCTTTTATGCAGTGAGTTCTTGTAATCTGGAATACACTGTCTGAAAGAGTGGTGGAAGCAGTTTCAAGGGTTTCAAACAAGAATCAGACAAATACTTGAAAACAAAAAAATGCAGAGCTTTTGGGGAGATAGCAGCAGAGTTGGATTAACTGGATCACTCCATCAAAGAGCAGTCACAGGCATGATTGACTGAATGGCATCTATGCTATGTCATTATGATTTTATGAAACTTTAAATGATAGATTTTAGGCTGAACTGCAGAATTTACTTACATGGCATTTTGATTAAAGAGATCTGGATAACATTGTAGAGATAGTAAGAACTGCCAATGCTGGAGTCAGAGATAACACAGTGTGGAACTGGAGGAGCACAGCAGGCCAGGCAGCAAGAAGGGTCCTGACCCAAAACGTCAGCTGTCCTGCTCCTCTGATGCTGCCTGGCCCGCTGTGCTCCTCCAGCTCAACTCTGTGTTATGGATAACATTACATGCAGGTTTACGATTTCTCTGCGTGTATCCTAAGACAGAGAGTTTCATGTCCATCCTCTGAGAGTGCCATATTGTGCATTAAGTCAGGTTTGGTTCAAAGGAAGTGCAGAGTTATTGCTGAAAGCTGATTTCTACAAAACATGCAGGTGAGTAGTATTGAGAATGAGCTCCAGTAGCATTTGAATGAATGTAGCATTTTTTTGAATATACTAAAATGCTGATGGATTTATAAAAGCTGTGACGACTATATTGTTTAAAGATTAAAACGTAGGTCTAGGTTACCATTTCCAAATGGTAGAAATCTAGAATTTCTAGATAACTGTCAGACCAGCTTTTCTGCTGTCCATCTATTTCACAAGATATGACAATTCAATGTTCAGTGCTATAATGTTCTAGTAATAAAGGGTTAACAAATGAATATATAATTCTAGAATCACAGAATGGTACAACAAATAAGGAGACCATTCACTCTGTTTTGTTA
>NC_063345.1:26450511-26510511 GCF_021869965.1 Rhincodon typus | reverse complement strand
AAGGGAAAGCTTACATAAGTTACAAATTAAGTGAATGTGCTCAACAGTGCCAAACACAGTTCAACATGGGTAAAAGTAAGGTTATTCATTTTGGACTTTCAGAGTATTCCTTGAACAGAGAAACATGGAACTGGTGACACACAGAAAAAGAGTTCAATGATTCCTACAACTTCTCAGCCCACAATTCCCTCCATAGTAAGAATGGAGCCTTGGAGTTACACCAGGCAGTACTGATACAAAGTTGACCACCATGGTGCAAACTAGCATCTTACAATTTGGAAGGCGGCCTCTATATCTATATCAAAATGATCCTGGGGTTTAAAGGGACAAGTTGTCTGCGCTGTTGCAAAAATTGGTTTGCATTCCCATGAATGCACAAGGTTGAGGGATGTTTGAAATGAGGTGTTCCTAGTTCTTATGTTCTTAAGTACACTAAGAGTTCCTACTTTGTGTAATAACATTTTATGTAGCACCTTGTCAAATGCCTTCTGGAAATCCGAGTACATTACATTAACAGGCTCCCCTTTATCCTTAGAACATGTTATTCATTCAGAGAATTCCAATAAATTAGTGGAGTACGACTGCCCTTTCACAAAACGATGCTAACTCTTCCTGATTACCTTGAGTATTTCATTTTTTGATTCTAACATCTATTTCACAAACGACATCAAGCTAACTAGCTTAAATAAAACCAAGAGCTGTGGATGCTGGAGATCTGAAACAAAAACAGAAATTGCTGGAGAAACTCAGCAGGTCTGGCAGTATCTGTGGGAAGAAAGCAGAGTTAATGTTTTGAGTCCATTGACTCTTCATCAGAAGATTACAGATTCCTGTTTTATGCGTTCTTCCCTTCTTGAATAGAGGGGGTATATTTGCTACTTTCCTGAAAAACAGAATCTTTTCAGAATTTAACAAATATTGAAAATTAACATTATTATATCTACTACCTAATTAGCCACCTCTTTTGAGATACCAGGATGAAGTTCACCTGGACTGATTTACAGATGTTACTGGGATATTTTTTTCTATCCTGTATAACATTCTCCCTGTGTCTGTGTGGGTTTCCTCCAGGTGCTCCGGTTTCCTCCCACAGTCCAAACATGTGCAGGCTAGGTGGATTGGCCATGCTAAATTGTCCGCAGTGTTCAGCGTTCAGGGATGTGTAGATTAGGTGGGGTATAGGGGGATGGGTCTGGGTGGAATACTCTGAGGGTTGGTGCGGACTTGTTGTGCCGAAGGGCCTGTTTCCACACTACAGGGATTCTATGAATAAGTAAGTCAGAAGTAAAACCTTTATGCATCACGTCGGCCATTTCTTTGTTATTTATTATTGACTCCCTCTTCTCATCCTACAGAGAATAAACCACACTTTTCTTAATCTTTTCTCTTTCGATACCTGGGGAATTCTTGTTATTTGTTTTCAGATTTTTATCTACCTTCCTCTCATGCTCGAATTTATTTGGCTTGATTAACCTTTTAGTGATTCTCTCCCATTCTTTATCTTCTGACCAGTTATCTGTCTTGCCACTCAGCTGTGTGAAACTATATACTCTTTCTTTTATTTAATGATGCGTCCTCATCTCAGAATTTTTCTTTACAGTAGAAATGTATTTATTCTGAATATTTGAAGTATCCCCTTCGGTGCAAAGGGATCTGGGCATTCTTGCGCATGATTCATAGAAAACTAGTAAACAGGTAGTAAGGAAGGCAAATGTAATTTTGACACTTAATACCAAAGAAATAGAGTACAGCACTGTTGCTGCAGATGTACAAGACATTAGGGAGTCTGCATCCGGAGTACTGCTCACAATCTTAGTCCCCTTAGTCGAAGTACTTGCATTGGAGGCAGTTCAGAAGCGATTCACTGGATTGATTCCAGGGGTATGTTTCATGAAGAGGGATTGTGCAGTTCAGGCTTATAGTCTGTGGAGTTTAAAAGAATGGGGGATCTAATTGAAAGATAAAAGGTGCTAAAGAGGATTGACAAAATACACTTGGAAAGGACGTTTCCTCAGGTGGAACAATATAGAACGAGAGGTCACAGTTATCGGATGAAAGTTGGCAGATTTAAAACAGAGATGAGGATAGAACATAGAACAGCAGAGCACAGTACAGGCCCTTCGGCCCACGATGTTGTGCCGAACGTTTACCCTAAACCTAAGGTCTATCTAACCTCCACCTCTACCTTATACTATCATCCATATGCCTATCTAATAGCCGCTTAAATGCCCCTAATGAGGCCGACTCCTTCTTACAAAGGGTCATGAGTCTGTGGAATTTACTACCGCAGAATGTGGCAGATGCTGGGACATTTGAATAAATTTAAGGTGAAGTTAGGCAGATTTTTAATTAGTTGAATTGTTATGGACAGCCCGCAGGAAAGTGGAGTTGAGGCAGAGATAAGATCAGCCATAATCATATCAAATACTGGAGCAGGCTTGAGGGGCTGAATTGTGTGCTCTTGCTCCTGGTTCCTACATTACAAAGGCATCTCACCATCACCTTCTTAAGGGCAGCTAGGGATGGGCAATAAATGCTGGCCCAGTCAGTGACACCTACAGCCCGTGAGTGAATAAAATAACTGAAGACAAATTAAATAATTTTAAAAAGGTAATTGGATAATGTGAAGTGTTATGAAGAAGATACAGGGGACTGGTTAGTTCTTTCAGAGTTGATACAGATTTATACATAGGGCCGTACAAACCTTAAAATCTCTGTCTAAATAATCGTAGACGCTGGTTCAATTGAAATGTACAAGACTGAGATCAACAAAGTTTTGTTGAGTAAGGTATCGGGGCATAAGAAACTCAGATAAGAAAATGGATTTGAGGTATTCTTCTGCAATGAACTAACTGAATGGCGAAATAGGCTTGGAATCTATGGCCTCCTCCAATGTCCATGTTTACTCTCCCCTGATGCATGAGAAAAGCATGATCTACACTGGAGATAGAGAATTTTCAGTTTTCCAATCAGGGCAAATTACCATATAAGTAAATAGGCAAAATCCCACTAAAGTTGCATAGAACCTTGGCTCAACCTTCTCAGGGTGCTGTGCAATCTGGTCTCCAATTTATATAAAACGTAGAGCTGAAGAAGATACAAAGAAGGAATATAAGGATGATACTAAAACTGAAAAAGTTTACCTGTCAACAAAGATGGAACAATATAAAGTTTATTTTCTCCAGAAAAGAGAAGGCTCTCTGTGAAAGAATTTGATCAGGTAGGTAGGGGAGATGGAAAATAATTGGCATAAATATAATAAAGTCACTAATAAATGTAACAGATAGTTAAGGAGAAGCACACAATAGATAGAATATGGAACTTACTACAACTAGGTTGAGGTGATTCGTAGAGGAGAAATTATACTGTTAGCTTTGAGACTGCTGGGAGGAGGTTTGTGTGTGGACTTGTTGCATTAAATGGCCTCTTTCTGAAATATATATTCTATGAAATTATACATGCAAGGGAGGCAATGGCGTCATTGGACAAGCAATCTGGAGACCAACGTAATGCTCTGAGGACCTGGGATACGGAGACCCAGGTAATGTTCTGGGGACCTGGGTTCAAATCCCATGGTGGCAGATGTTGGAATTTGAATTCAATAAAAATCTGTAAATTAAGAACCCAACGATAACCATAAAACCATTGCCGATTGTGGGAAAAACGCATTTGATTCACTAATGTCCTTTAGGGAAGGAAACTGCATTCCTTATTTGGTCTGGCCTACATGTGACTCCAGACCCACAGCAATGTGGCCTCTGGGCAATTAAGGATGGGCAATAAATGCTGGCTTAGTCAGCGATGCCCTTGTCCGGTGAATGAATTAAAAAAATACAATCTCCATCACGGCAGACCGCAGAATTTGAATCCTAAAAATCTGAAATTAAAAGTTTAATCATATCCATGAAACCATTGTTGATTGTTATAAAAATCCACTTGGTTCACTAATGTCCCTTAGGAAAGGAAATCTGCTGTCCTTACCTGGTCTGGCCTACATGTGACTGCAGATCCACAGCAATGCGGTTGAATCTTAACTGCCCTCTGAAATGGCCTAGCAAACTACTCAGTTCGAGGGTAATTAGAATCATAGAATCCCTTCAGTGTGGAAACAAGCCCTTTGGCCCAACAATCCACACTGACACTTGGAGCATCCAACCCAGACCCATTTCCCTATAATCCACCTAAGCTACACATCCCTGGACACTATGGGAAATTTAGCATGGCCAATCCACCTAACCTGCACATCTTTGGACTGTGGGAGGAAACCAGGGTACCTAGAGGAAACCCACGCAGACACGGGGAGAACGTGCAAACTCCGCACAGACAGTCACCCGAGAGTGGAATCGAACCCGAGTCCCTGGCGCTGTGAGGCAGCAGTGCTAACCACTGAGCCTCCGTGCCAATAAATGGGATGGTCAATAAATGCCAGTCTTGCCAACAATGCCCAATCCCATGAAGGAATGAAGAAAAATGTTGTTATATACTTGGATTATTCTCACAATGTTCCTAGATAAGTGGATACTTTATTTTCTTCATTGAACAGTTTGTTACTCTAGTATCTCTGGCCTCTTAAAAGTTCAGAAATGGGATGAGAGCTGCTTAAAGATGTGACTGACATAGACCCAAACCACTTGAGATTAATTATACCTTAGATGCAGATGGGTCACAGCTACCATTTCTTGACAACTTAAATGGTGCACCAAGCCAGATATTATGAGTGAAACAGACGTGACTTCTGCTCTCCCTCATTAAAACTGTCTTTAAAGCATTAGTAATGAGCAAACCAACCGTCCTCTGCTCAGTCCACAACAAGAGATTTTGTACGTGATATATTGTCATATAATTGTTGAAGGATAAAAACCGAAAGAACTGCAGCTGTAAATCAGGAACAAAAACAGAAATTGCTGGAAAAGCTCAGCAGTTCTGGCAACATCCGTGAAGAAAAAAGTTCAGAGTTAACCTTTTGGATCTGGCGGCCCTTCCTCAGAATTAATGGTAGCTGGGAAAACAGCGGTTTATATGCAGAAAATAGGGAGGATGGGATAGGGAGTAAATGATAGCATAAAAAATAGAGCCCAAAGAGAAAGAAGAATAATTGGATAGACAAAGGAGTTGATAACAATCTGGCTAGGAGGGTGAATAGCTGTTAATGGGGACTGTTAGTGGCTAACAATAGGTAGTGTGTAATGGCAAACTATGTGATAACGAGGCCTGGTGTTCCAGTGAAGCTCAGCGCAAGCTGGAATAACAACACCTCATCTTCCATTTGGGAACCCTGCCGCCCTCTGAACTCAATATCGAGTTCAGTAATTTTAGGGCCTAAACTCTCCCATATCCTAGCCCCCTAACCCACACACCAGGCCTTGTTATCACATAGCTATGATTAAATACTTGTGGTAAGCTACAGTGATTCTTGCAATTAATAAAATGCAAAAAGAAATAGTATTGGTTACAGCACAAATCAACTGAAAAATTAATAAAAATATAAAATAATGATTGAAAATACTAGAAACAGGGGAGAATTTTAACTTATTGTCCCACTGGATGCAAAAGATTCAGCAATACCACGAATATTTAACTGCATACATTGTCTGTGTCACTCTGATGGTGAGAGTTGTTGAGCGGAGTTATTGCAGAAGGGACCATAAGAACAGATAATGTCCAGACCTAGAAGCTTGGGGGACTCGAGTATGGAAGGTCGACCTGATGGTCTACCTTCTGATATCACTGTGAGGCCAACTCTGGCAAGGTAGTCTGATTCCAGATGGGTGGAGGCAGTTGTTGATCGGATGATATGGTGATGTGGGTTGGTGGGAAATTCAGATGCCTTGTGAGGGAACAGTGAATGCACAGTACTGAAGGAGGAGAATGTGAGGTTGGAAAGGTCAGGCTAGCAAAACTGTTATCCCTGGACCCAGCAGGTAAGCAGAACTCCTAGGTCCAACAGTCTTCCTCTTCCTTTTGCTGCTATGTTTCCTGATTGGAGTTACATTTGACCTGCAACTTCAATTTACCATTTAAATTACTGACTCACTTCCAGGAGGAGATTGACTCTTTACCCAAGTCCAACTTCTGTTTAAAGCTGCAGATTGGGGGTATTGAGGCAGGTTGTTGTGGGAATTCAGATTTTTAACACATTAACTCCACACCTGACCCAAAGCTGACAGTTTTTTGAAGGTTAAAATCCCCTACCCTCTCTAATCTTTATGTTTTAATTCTAAATTTTAAATCTAAAATTCTAATAGGACTAGACAGAATAAACAGAGGGAAGATGTTCCCAATGACTAGTGAGTCTAGAACCAGAGGTCACAGTCTAAGGATACAGGGGAGAACATTTAGGACTGAGATGTGGAAAAATTTATTCACTCAGACAGTGGTGAACTTGTAGGATTATCTGCCACAGAAAGTGGGTGAGGCTAAATCATTGAATGTTTTCAAGAAAGAGTTGGTTATAGTTCTGAGAGCTAAAGGGATCAAAGGACAAAGGGTGAAAGCAGGAACATGATACTGAGTTGGATGATCTGCCATGATCATATTGAATGACAGAGCAGGCTTGAAGGGCTGAATGGCTTACACCTGGTCCTATTTTCCATGTTCCTCTGCTTCCGTTTCAGGATTACTGTTTCCACAGGTTATCTTTGTTTGATGTGCACGTGTTCTGAGGAAGATCTTCATCTGAAACTTTAACACAACTTTTTTCTCAGGTAATAGCTGCTTCATTCAATGTATGTGACAACTGCCACAGATTACACAAAATGGCACTTAATGTGGAGGCATGGGTCATATGACTGTGGAAAGCCAACCAGTACACTAAATACAACTACATTTCAGCAAAATTCTGAATTCATAACAAAACAAAAAAAATTGCATGCACTGTTGTTTATGGCTACAAGTTACCCTTGTTACTTGAATACACATGAGACAACAATGAAACTTATTATTCACTAACAGAACTGTATTAAGTCTAGTCGGTTCTGCTTCCCTCAGTTTCTGCACATGTATTACACAGTCTTTAAATTACGCAGGTCTCCCAATGTTATCTGCTCATTGCCAGGGTGATGCTCCTTCTTTGCGAAGTGTCATTCCCATGGTGAGGGCAGTTGCCATGGTAACTGTTGTATTGTTGAAAAGTACTATACTGGTGGTGAAGTCACATCTTCCTGATCAGTTCCTTGCAGCAAGGGCACAGCTTCATTTTCTCTAGTTGTACACAGAGTTTGCAGTCACAATGATATATCTAACCAAGGTGACAGCAGCTCAACACAGATCCCAAGTTCCCATATGAGCTGACTTTTGTTGGGAGTGTTGAAAATTTATACTCTGACAGGCTCTCCAAAACTCAGCTCAAGCAGTACTTGTCAGCTTTATCAAAGTGATACTTGGTTTTCTGTCCTTTCCACCTTGATTTTGAAACCCATGCCTGTTACTATTTCTGGTTTCAGTAGACTTTTTTTTACTGCTGGAAGAGTGGTTTGGATGCAAGTGAAAGCAAAAGAAACAAACTGCAGACGTTGGAAATCTGAAATAAAAACAGAAAGTGCTGGAGAAACTCAGCAGGTCTGGCAGCATCTGTGGACAGAGAAACTGAGTTAATGTTTTGAGTCAAAATGACTCTTCCTTAGAACTGAAAGAGTTGGAAAATTGCATTTTTTATGCTGTTGAGAGAGGGGGCGATGACCAAGATGGTGAAGGTGCTCAAGCAAAAGATAAAGGAGTTGCTAATGGTGGTGAAGGAAGGGATGGAGATGTAAAATAGTTGTAAATAAAGATGTGAAAAGGAGAAGGTTGGTCTGCTGTGGTGAGAGTAAAATCAACAAGACATAATCAAGACATGGCTGGGGAGTAATGATGATAGAAAATGAAGGACAGAGGTCATGCCCGGAAGTTGTGGAATTCAATATTGAGTCTTAGAAGCTGTAATGTGTCTAAGCAGAAAATGAGTGCTTGCTCATCTGCCTTCCATTATACTTCTTTGGAGAGCCATTTCAGACCCAGGATGGAAATATTAGCATTGGGAGCAAGGTAGTTTATTGAAATGGCAGGTAATAGGAAGATGAGGTGTTCTGGAAAGAAGTAATCTAGTCTGAGTTTGGTTTCGCCAATTTAAAGGAGACCAATTTGTGAATAGCAAATACAGCAGACTCAACTTAAAGATGTACAAGTAAAACACTGCTTCACCTGGAAGGTATGTTTGGGGCCTTGGACCATGATAAGGGAGGAGGTGAAAGGGCAAGTGCTACTTCTTGTGTGATTGCATGGGAAGGTGCCATGAGGGAGTGAGGAAATGTTAGGAATGATGGAGGAATGCACCAGGTTGTCACAGAGGGAATGGTCCCTGCAAATGTTGACAGTGGCGGTGGGAAGGTGTGTTTAGTGGTGGCATCCTGTTGGAGGTGGTGGAAATGGCTGGATATAATTTCTTGAATACCGTACCTGGTGGGTGGAAAGTGTGGACAAGGGAACAATGACAAATGTAAATGGGAAGAGAAGAAGGCTGTGTTCGATACATTTCCCTTAATTCTGCCTCCTCCGTTTCCCCTCCTTCCCTGAACAACAATAGGGTTCCCCTCTTTCCACTTTCCACCCATTAGTGTCTACATTCAAAGGATCATCTTCTGCTATTTCTGGTACCCCCAGCAGGATAACTCCACCAAAAACATCTTCCATCTTTATCTTGCCCTCCAGTGTCAGGGACCATTCTCTCTGCTAACCTCCTAAGTTTCTCCAGCATTTTCTGTTTTAAGTTTGGTTGTAGCCTGACATTAGTCTTCGGGCTGGACGATTTTCTATGACTTCAGTAGGCATATTTCTCCACTCGAGGATTTCCTTGTATGAGCCTGTGTTGGATTTGCTCAATTTCATCATGATCTCTTTGGCGATTTTCATTTCAGCCTCAACCTTTCCTTTTTGACTGGGGATAGTGTGGGGATAGCGCGGAGATAGTGTATGTTGTTGAATTTCCTAATCCTTCATGAAATGCTTGAATTCTTCACTCTTGAAGTGAGGGACATTGTCACTCATTACAATTTCCAGAATGCTGTAAAAACTGAATTGTGCTTTCAGGCGTTCTACAATATATTTTCTAATCAACCTGTTCAGAGATATTGTTACACACCTCTGGACCAGTTGGGACTTGAACTTCTTGGCCCAGAGTTAGGGAGTCTATCACTGCGCCATAAGAGCACCTCGGGCATTCTACAATCTCAATCGTAGTCATTGACATCAGCTGGGCTAACTCTGATTAGTGAAAGGAGTAGTCAATGGTGGTAGGATAATCAGTTCCTGTGAGAGTGATGAGGTCTACTCCAAGCTTCATCCATGGTCTTTCTGGGACGTTGTCTGTCATCAGTGACTCTCTAGCTTGCTCAGCTGGGTACTCATTGCACACACGGCTCTGGCTGATGTGGTCCTTAATCTCACTGCCAACGTTTGGCCTTCCTCAGGAAATTCCTTGATGACTTGCATCGATATACTTCAGCATCTATTTTCTCATCTTCTTAGGGATAAAGAATCTATTTCCTGTATACCCACTTATAGCAACAGGCATGACTGTGATGCTTTCAGGCTATCCCTTTCATCTCAAAATCCATACATTTTAAACTATATTATCCCTGACATCAGATATTTCAAGTGATGTATACAATGGCTGTCACAAACTGCACACAAAGAAGCTTGCAGAGAAGGTAGAGGTGGCATGGCTGTAGCAAGCCAGCCTGAACACTAAATGCAACTGCAATTGAATTTTTTAGCCACAGAGCAGGTTGGTGGCTATCATGTGAATTTTGTTAGTGTTCAGAGTGGCAGCAGAGTATCAACGCTGCACCTTCGCCTTCCTCCCTCCCTCCCTGTGACATTTTGCAAATATGACTGTCTTTTCAGGTCCTTCATTTTGGAAATGCAATTAATGTCTCTTGCTTGGGCACAGCTTGTCCCTGTGAGTTTGCGTCCCTGCAAACGAAGCCTTTAGTCCCCAGTGATAGCGAGGCAAAGATAGTAAAAGTGCCTGAAAATTAATCTGTCAGATTTTATAGGATAGCTTTGAAAGTCGACAAGTTGAGAATTGAATAAATTTAACTTTTTCACCATAAGTTAAGAATCTTCTCCATCAAGCTAAACTCAGACAGGATATTATTTTGTTTTGTGCAACTGCACAATCTGGACTGACACAAAGCAGAAACATTTGCTTTTCTATCAGCTTTTAAATGCTGACAGACCTGCAATTTCTCTTCCATTCCAGGTTTTGCCTTTAGGTTCCCTGAGAAGAAGGGCAAAGTTTAAGGTAATTTTTCCATAGACCAATCCATGTCATTTAAAAATATATAAACTTGAATGATCATTTAAATAGAATATTTCATTAAATACGTTTTACAGAGATGTTTTCCCTGAATTTTCCAAGCATTGCAACACTTACTTCAGCTGTCAATCTGGTAAGGATCCCTGTTGTACCAGCATCACAACTTTAATATAATATTGCATACAAATGAATGAGTTCATTTCCTTTCACAAGCATAATAACAGCCTTGCCGATTACTCTGTACTAAGATACCCGCTTGTGGTGACATTGAGGCTGACCTTGGAGTCACCTCCCCCGCTGCCGCACTCTCCTTTGTCGTACCACCATTTGTTTTTCAATTTGTCCAAGAGGCCTTGTTCATTCAGTTTTAATACTGCGAGGTTAACAGCATTTCTTGAAACAATAAAACATATTTGTAAGAAAATGAACAATTGTAGTAAGTGTACGTGAAAGGAGCACAATAGGACAAATTGGCTATTTTCACGGAATGGAGAAACGCTTGCACGGCAAATAAAGTGTTAATATTGGAAGGTGGCATGAGGATCACATTGTTCAAAACTGAAGTGTGCGGGATGGGGATTTGCCTTTAGGAAAAATAAATTAACATATCATGCAACCACACATTCTTCACACGTGACAGCATTAATTTTACCAGATCAATTGAAAAGTTAAAGAATTATAAAACTAAGACAGCAAGAAACAATTAAAATTAGACAACACATTAACGAAATAATAAAATGGATGCATTAAAAAAAATTATCTCTGTATTACCAACCTTACTTAATCCAGGCTTTTAAACAATGTAGAATTTAAGATACCTTACATTCTTGACAATTAAAAGAGGAAAAAAAGACTGGAAACATCAGGGTGGGTGGAATACTATAACAACATATAGAATATTGTTACACTATTCCACCCACCTTAATGATGCTCCTTTAGGCGTTGCCACTCCATATCCTTTCGAATCCAGGTTCCCTCCTACTTTCATGGTGTCACATGGCTTCCTCTGCTCAATGTATTCATTCATTGTTGATTCTAGCAAGAAGGCAAACTTTCCTTTTGATTTTCGAACTTTGGCAACTCCATCAGCTGTTGTTTTGGTAAACACAGATGGTTCGGCAGATTTCATGTAGGACCACATTTTTTCATATACTGCTATTTTTGAGCGCTGGGGGAGAGAGAAGGGCAGAGAGAGACAGAAATAGTATGATATAATTTGTAATAATATTCTTCCCTTAAATAGTAAGTTTAGAGCAGAGATTGATCCATAGTGGCTCTATTACATGAGTTTTGCATCAAAGGTTTTCAGGATTTCATACATCTGAGAGAGAACAAGATAGAAAAAAGTGCAGAAGGAGGAAATGTGTATCTTGTATTTATATTGATTCCGTATTATGATTTTTAATGTGCATTTTGTGTGAGTTTTAGGTTGATGGAGAGCTAATTTTGGATGTGAAGATCAGGGAAAAATGGATAAATTGACTTTGAAGCTCTAATTAAATTAACATATTGATTACTAAGTTTGGCAAATAGTGACACATGAAAATGTTAATGAAGACAGTTTAGCTGTTGAGGATATCCTGTTTAGATTGTGACTGAAGCCCTGTGTTGACTGAGAAATAAAATAACATGATCGGAGAACATTGTAAAAGCTCTGGCTGCAGAGGATAAAAATCAATAATGAAAATATACTGGGTGTACAGATCTTGACGAACCATAGGGAGAGAAGAAAGAAAAGACATTTAGCATGCTGGGAAGTAACAACTATTCAAACTAGGATAATGAGTATAATCAGGCATAACTTTTGTAGCTTAATAAATTGTGCTGATACCAGTGCATCAAGCATCTCTCTCTCCAAAATTAACCATGCCATCTTGAATCCAGTCACAAAGGATGACAAAGAAGATTCATACAATACTATGCAGTCAAAACCTTAATGAACCTATATGGAATTGAATGTAAAGGTAAGGAGAAGAATGCTTTAAAAGGCAGATCAGTGGATGCTGAATGTGATGAAAATGGTAATGAAAAGCAATCTCATATTGAACACATTGGATTGAGTTGTTGGGTGGATTGTTCTCTGCACATCCATGGTTTACTGAGGTAACCGCATGTGTAACATATTCAACCAGATTCATTTTTGCTCCTGGATGTCTAAAAGATGACTTGTGAGCTTTAGCCTTTTCAGGAAAGTTTTAAAGCTGCTGGAATTTTTTGGAAAAGTAGGGTAGGGTACCTTTTTGGAGACAGAGGGGATCCTTTTGGATAGATCCACGAACACCTTTGGGAGAAATGCAAGGTGCCCTTTAGGAGAGGTCAAGTGCCCTTTGGTAAAAGTAGACTTGATTGTACACAAGAAGTGGATAAATGATTTAGAACTGTCAAACTTTTGGGACTGTAGAGAGAGCTGTAAGTGACGTGTCAAGTTCATTGGTGCTGTCAAGAATTTAATTTTTTTGCTGTTATTTTTTTTTCCATCTATTATGTAAACCTGAGGGTTATCATTATAGGATTTGAATTGCATGACTGATGTCACAATTTATCATTATCACAACGAGGTTCACAGTTTGGTTGTTAGCTCAAAGCGCTTACAACACCTGTGAAATGGGGGAACAAATACAGATGTGTATTTCTATAACATATTAATGAGTTGAAGGAAGTTAAAACTAATGAATGGAGACTGAACAATGAGTCACATTGGGTTACTTGGATAGAACAAGGGGAGTATGCACAAGGTGGTTTGAAGGAATGAGAGTTGTTTTTTGTTTTTTTCTTATTTTAAGGCAGCTGCATGAAGTTCCAGATCACCAAAATGGTTCTTTCCCACAGTCTTCCTTTGCACCCAGCAGCCCTGGGATGGGACATTTTCTCCCAAGTTGGGTTTCTGCACCCAGGAATTTTCCTGGTACTGTCCTCAATTTGGAAATCAAAGTTCAGGCCACATTTATAATGAGAGCATCTAACCATCACTTTTGGGTGATCCAATCTAAAACAGTTGGGAATAATGATAATAAAGTCTATACGGAAGAATTTACCAGTTTCATTGATGTACATGGGTCAGTTTCCTTGTAAATTAATTATTTAACTTTAAAAACTTTTAAGACATTGGTGCTCTTGCACATTTAAAAAAAACCTTAATTTTAACAGTCTCTTCAAAGGCCCCATTGGGTGCAATTAGTGGAAATTCATCATTGGGATCATTTTGTTTTGATGGGTGATCAATTCAGTTGGGAGGGCCAATTTTGTCAAAATTGGTAAAATTTACACAGGAGGTTATTGAAGGTAAATTTACTGTTATAATAATTTGTGCTTGAATTCTATAATTTTTGTGCTATTTTGGTTGATTTGGGCAAAGCGTTCTGAAAAGAAAGCACATACACAAGTGGATTCTGTACTCAATAATCTGTATAAGACAATAAGTTATAGGAGCAGAATTAAGCCATTTGGCCCATTCAGTCTGCTCCACCACTTCATCATGACTCTTATGTTTCTCCACTCCATTCTCCTGCCTTCTCGCTATAACCTTTTATCTCCTTACTAATCAAGAACCTGATCTATCTCTGTCTTAAATATGTTTAATGACTTGGCCTCCACAGCCTTCTGCAGCCATCAGTTCCACAGATTCACCACCATCTGGCTGATGAAGGTCCTCCTCATCTCAGTTCTAAAGTGTGTTGTCCCTTCACTTTGTCCAGGCCTCTCAGAATTCAATAAGTTTCAATCAGAGGACACCTTATCCTTCCAAACTCCATTGTGTACAGACCCAGAGTCCTCAAACCCTCCTTATACTGTAAAGACTTCCTCCTTGAGATTATTCTTAAAAAAAATCTCCTCTGGAACCCCTCCAAGGCCAACACATCATTCCTTAGGAATGGGGCCCAAAACTGCTCACAATATTCCAAACGTGGTCTGACTAGAGAATTACATAGCCTCCGCAAATCCTGTACTCTAGTCCTCTCAAAGCTAACATTGCATATGCCTACCAAACTGCCAACTGAATCTGTATGTTAACCTTGAGGATCCTGAACTAGGTCTCACAAGTCCCTTTGTGCTTCAGATTTTGAAACCTTTCCCCACTTAGCCTTTATTCTTCCTGCCAAAGTGCATACCCTCATACTTTTCCAAATTATATTCCATCTGCCACTTCTTTGCCTACTCTCCTAGCCTATCCAAATCCTGCTGCAGCCTCCCGCTTCCTGAACATGATCTGTCCCTCCATCTATCATTGTGCCATGGGCCAGGACCTTTGCCAGGTATTGGTTCTAGATGAGGTGAAGCAGTTGAAACCCAATAAATCCTGTAGGATAGATGAAGCATTCTCCAAAAGTCAGCTTATCACTTTTTCTTTGGGTTAATACAAGTCGTCATTTTTTTTTTGATCCAACCAAATTTCAGGAAATAACTCACAATTTTTCGGCCTTTTCCATTAAAAAAATTGTGTAAACTTCTAAGTAAAACAGCACTTCATTACTGTAAAGCTGACAAATAATAAGTCAGCATATGCTTATCTGTGCAACAACTGTGTCAGTCAGAGACTCCGAGTATAGCTGTTCAGTAACAACATAAGGATTAGAAAATGTAAATCAGTCATGGTGCCCATTGTGAAAATACCGAGGTGGATACATCTTCCACAATATAGGGGAAGCTAACGAAAAAACCTTTAATGATCATGTCACCTCTAGGCAGTGCCAGAGCAAGACACCACTGTATAAGTTAAACCAATTATTAAGAGATAGCAAGAACGGCAGATGCTGGAATCAGAGATAACACAGTATGGAGCTGGAGGAACACAGCAGGCCAGGCAGCATCAGAGGAGCAGGAAAGTGGATGTTTCAGGTCGGGACCCTTCTTCAGAAATGGGCTCAGGAGGGAGGAGGGAGAACCAATTATTAAGTTCCATTTTAGTGTCAGACGGAGGGAATGCTGCATTTTCAGAGCACTGATTTAGGAATACTGTAAAGGCCATATCTGCTTTCTACATTGTTTCAGGTGGAGGTCACAGAATCTCGGACATTACTTGGAAGAACAAAGAACTGAACCTTCCAAGCAGTGACAGGATGGAAACGTTGTCATTAACCCTGAAGACTCTCCCAAAGCAGCACTGCCCTGTTTGTGTTGGTGGGTGTAGTTGGGAGCTGGTGTGGGTTGGAGATAGTTTGGTCAGGCTTTGAGGAGTAGGGAAGTCAGATAGTTCCAGGAAAGTCGAGAGTTTGGGAGGGATATTTGGATAGGATCCAGTCAGGGAGGCTTGTCAGGTGGTTGGCTCGTTGGCTTTAGTTGGATCGAATTAGGTAGGGGTGGTTAGGTCTGATTGAGGTGGGTTGGTAAGTTCGCTTTGTGGTAGTGGTCTGGTTGGATCAGTGGGGTAGTAGGTCAGGTTAGGAACATAGTTAGGGTCAGTCGGGTTGGGGTGTGTGGTATGGTTGGGATGGGTGATAAATCAGGTGGTCAGTAGTGGGTCAACTGATGGGGCGAGAGGGGCACATTGTTAGGACTAGGTTGGTCATGTAGTCAGGTTGGGTGGGAATCGGGATTAGGATTTAGTTGAGGGATAGCAGGTGTGATTGAGGGGTCGTCTGTGTAGCTACCTGGGTGTTAGACAAGGATTTAATTTGTCTAAAGTTTCCCAGAGAATATTCAGGTGAATGCTGCAGAACTCTCCATAGTCTCTGATCCAAGCCTTGGGGAGCTGGAGAATTGCTTCTCAGAAGTTTAAACTTCCTGGGCAATTCCCATGTAGCTCCATGCACCAGGACATCTGCAGGTGTGATTGAGCATGCATATTCAGTCATACATCTGGTCTCTGATGAGCCCAAAACTGGAAGAGTTGGTCAAAAGATCTTTCCTGTCCAACATTCCTCCTCAATTAATTCTACTAAAAACAAATTATCTGGCTTTGATACCCATTGATGTGTGTGCCAGCATACAATGAATAAATGGTTGTTTTTTTGTTTCAATACAACAGTTTACTACAAAGCAATTATGTTAATGCAACATGCTTTGAAGCATTTCTGGCACTCCATACAAGTTTTGCTTCTCCTCTGTCTCTCCTTTTTCTCTGGTTGCTACACCATGCAACAGTTGACAAACTCATATGAAGTAACCCCCTTAAGCAAGTCTGCAGGATTCCTCAAGTCTTTCCTGCAATTTGATGCATTTTACATGGAGTCACAATAATTCCTCTATCATCCTGGAGTTCGCTGTAATATTTTGGCTCCCAGTCAAACAATCTAATGATTTTAAAATTACTGCCCTTGCTTCAAATCACTCCATAGCTTTGCCCCTCCCTATCCCTGTAACCTCCTCCAGCCCCACAATATCTCCTCTACATTATCTGCATTGTTCTAATTCTGGCCTCTTAAGCAACCTTGATTGTAATCGCTCCACCATAGATAGCAATGGCTTCAGCTGTTGCCTGGGCCCTCAGTTCTGAAATTGCCTTCCAACATATCCCTACCTTGCGATCTCCTATAACATATTGTACCTCTTTGACCACATTTTTGGCGATGTACATAACTCATTATGCAGCTCTGTGTCTAAAACGGGAAAGTGCGATTGTGTTACAGACAGCAGGAAAAATGATTCAAATGTTTTCAAGCCCCTTTTTGATTTTTCTCAAATGCAATTTTTTGATTTTCAGGGGCTACGTTTTCATCAACTTCTTCATTTGACGAGATTCAATCATGGGGTAATATTATGTTCTGTATTTGTGTTAATACATGGGATGCTTGGACTCATAGAAGCAGAAGGTTTCATCAATAATAAGAATCCATATCCTCAATAATTGTGTACCACCATTAAACTTAAAGGCAAAACACAAAGGGTAAGCTTCTATTTATGAGACATCAGTTTTTAATTTGGTACCAGGCGACAGCCATAAGTTAGCAATGAAATATTTTTCCAACAACTGACAACATAACCATGAAAAGCACAGTTAATTTGCAAATAATTCATTAAATGTAGTTCAGATTTTCCTAGCTCACAAAACTTTAAAGATTTCACTCTGTTCCCTCTGCCTTTTGTAGCCACTCGCTTTTCCTTTCCCCCTTGGACTTCCCACTCTCCCCGCCAGCCTTTGCAGCCACTCGCTTCTCCCCTGCACTTGCTTCTCAGCAGCATCAAACAAAATTTGGTTTTAACTAACTTTCGGTGTGAGTTTGATTCAATCTCAGGTGTTTAACCAAGAGTGCAACCAACTTGCTCATCTGGTCTAATGCTCACATTGTGTGATGTTGTCCTCTGTGAATTAGCTTATATTATTTGTAAATGTTTGTTTGCCTACAGGTTTACAGATTCAATTAAATCGATGCACAAAGGAAAAGTCTTTATCCTTAAGATCTACTTCATTTATTACCAGGCTTTTTGTCTGATTTATGCTTTCACATTTTTCTCTGTCAGTTCTTCCCTGTTCTAATATTTCTCAACAGGACTCCAAATTTATGAAATGTAGTTTGAACGTTTTTTTACTTGAATCAAAACAGCTAAGCAAGTTATAATTGAAGCTTACAAGCAATTTGTTAGCAATTAGTACAACACTATTTAACAAATATTATACATAATATATTTTGCAATTTAATACAAAGCACTATATATCTGCAAACAAGAAAATCTTTGCCAAATGAAGATGGTGCTAAACTAAAGCTTACTTTCAACTGAATTTACCACCTCCTTAGGAGAAGATAAAGGTAATATAATCTAATAACCGTATTTGAGAACACTGAACACAACATTTTGTGAAGATTGAACCTTAGACCTTCCCATTCTGTAGGCTTGACCAATATCTTAATGAATGTTATTGTGTTGATTTATTTTGAAAAACTTGTTACTATGATATACATCAATTTTCACTTTCTATGAGGAATCATGTTACCTCGGCTGGCAACTCTTTGAAAGAGCTCAGGAGAAGAAATTTGGAATTGTAATTGTGAAGTGGGAAGCTGACAATAGAATTAAATCTGATCAAACATCCACACCTGTATACTGGGGCATACATACTGCATACCAATCAGTGATACACCTCAACCATTTCCTCTCTGTCAATCTAGGTAACATGTGGCCATTATAGCATTTTCATTCTGCCTGAGAACATTAAATTCAGCATAAAGTTGGAATTGTAATGGAGACCTTCCTATTTTGTATCTCTAACTACTGACTACCTTGGCTGGGTGAGCCATTTAAAAATCTTGGTTTAGTATTGGGTTGAGCATGAAGTTAGAACAGAATATAGTCCATATTTGTGGTGTTTATATGAGCTGACAGGTGTGCCAATATCAAACTTAAATTTTAAATTTAAATTTTGTCACCTGAACCAAGTCATAAAATGGATAAATTAGCATTTTCAACTGACTTACTTTTGTCATTATTTCAATAGGTATTGAAGAATATTAGAATTTGACACTGAGTTTTTCACCCTAATAACGTGAATACATTCTTCCTCCTTTTCGAACTTTGAATTAACACTCTTTAATCAGCTGCTTTTTAACACAATTAACTTCTTTTTTATTGGAAAATACTATTAAAAAGGAATCTATCTACAGTAGTAATGTTTGAAGTTCCCCTTTATTGTTGTATTAAAATTGGAAAAGATAAAACATTTACCTTGTATTAGCAGGCTTCCACTTCAACTACTATTCACATTGCATTATAGGATATGGTTTTTGAAGGCTGCTGCTAATAATACACTGCAGTGTCTTACGCTCACTGCCATCTGGTCATATGTTCAAGTTGAACCCTTAACATTTGAAGCAATTTAGAAAAGCCCAGGCTAATGCTCTAGGACAAACTCTTTGATGGATGTGTGCAACTGTCATTCTCAGTACAATGTGAAGTTTGAAACAACACTTTTGTATTTTAAAACTGGATATAAGCAGTCTCTTAAATTGGCCACGGTGAATCAAATGACCTTTAGTATTTGAGCATCAAACCAACCTATGTTTCAAGGAATTTTTAAAATTAAATATGGGCATGTGAAACCATCCAAACAGTTCATTTTTTTTAAATTCATTTTTTCATGGTATGTGGGCGTTGCTGGCTGGCCAGCGTTTCTTTCCCATCCCTCGTTACCCTTGAGTTCATGTATCCCTTTGATTGAGGCTGAATCAACAGAAAAGGGTGACAGATTTCCAGCTGGTCTAAAACTCTGTTTCATCCTCATGAAAAAAGCTCAATGTGTGTAAGACAGATGTGAATGGATCCTGTCAACCTTCATTGCATTATGATAATTTCCCACATCCGAATCAAACTGGATGAAACAACAACAGGGTCTTTAACCACAATAACTGGATGAAACAACAGCATGGAATGCTGAAAATGGTTGTGTAAGAGAATATACACCCTGGAGCAGCCTTGAAGCTGCAAGTTATTGGGTAAAAATACCAGTGAGTGGGTGATGTTAGCATATTCTGGAAGAAGACTGTAACACTGCAAACTAGAAATAGACTGTCTAGGAGAAACACAGAGTGAGCTCAAGGACTCAAGCACATGAATAAGATAGCTAAGTTATTACCTAATGTAACGGATAAGTCAGAGCGTGGTACATCCATGATTACCATGTATCACAGTATTTCATACTCATGTTTAATAAATTGTGTAACTTTGACATTTAAGCCTGAAGACAGTCGTTGATTTTGCCTTCTCCTTAAGCAGTCTGCAAGGAATCCAATCTGATGACATTGGTGGACAATGGGGAACCTGTGGATGTGGTGTATCTGGGCTTCCAATAGGCATTTGACAAGGTGCCACACCAAAGGCTGCTACATAAGATAAAGTTGCATGGTATTACAGGTAATGTATTGTCATGGATAGAGGATTGGTTGACCAGTAGAAAGCAAAGAGTAGGGGTAAATGGGTGTTTTTCTGGTTGGCGGTCAGTGGCTAGTGGTGTGCCTCAGGGATCAGTGTTGGGACCGCAATTGTTTACAATTTACATAGATGATTTGGAGTTGGGGACTAAGTGTGGTGTGTCAAAATTTGCAGATGACACTAAGGTGAGTGGTGGAGCAAAGTGTGCAGAAAACACTGAAAGTCTGCAGAGGGATATAGATAGTCTAAGTGAGTGGGCAAAGGTCTGGCAGATGGAATACAATGTTGATAAGTGTGAGGTCATCCATTTTGGTAGGAATAACAGCAAAATGGACTACGTTTTAAATGGTAAAAAATTGCAGCACGCTGCTGTGCAGAGGGACTTGGGTGTCCTTGTGCATGAATCGCTAAAAGTAGGATTGCAGGTGCAGCAGGTAATTAAAAAGGCAAATGGAATTTTGTCTGTCATTGCTAGAGGGATGGAGTTTAAAAACAGGGAGGCTATGCTGCAGCTGTATAGGGTCCTGGTGAGGCCACACCTGGAGTACTGTGTGCAGTTTTGGTCTCCTTACTTGAGAAGAGATATACCAGCACTGGAGGGGTTTCTGAGGAGATTCACTTGGTTGATTCCAGAGTTGAGAGGGTTGGATTATGAGGAGAGACTGAGTAGACTGGAATTATGCTCATTGGAATTCAGAAGAATGAGGGGAGATCTTATAGAAACATATAAGATTATGAAGGGAATAGATAAGGTGGAGGCAGGGAGGTTGTTTCCGCTAGCAAGTGAAACTAGGACTAGAGGGCATCGCCTCAAAATAAAGGGAAGCAGATGTAGGACTGAGGTCAGGAGGAACTTCTTCACCCAAAGGGTTGTGAATCTGTGGAATTCCCTGCCCAGTGAAGCAGTTGAAGCTACCTCGCTGAATGTTTTTAAGGCAAAGCTAGATAAGTTTTTGAATGGTAAAGGAATTAAGGGTTATAGTGAGTGGGCGGGTAAGTGGAGCTGAGTCTCAAAAAGATCAGCCATGATCTTATTAAATAGCAGGGCAGGCTCGAGGGGCCGGATGGCCTACTCCAGCTCCTAGTTCTTGTGTTCTTATTGCATCAAACTACCCAATAAAAAACAATTCACCCACTTATTTTACTTTTGTTTGGAGAAAATAATTTTGCAGAAATCACATGATCAGGAAACCATGTCATTGCCTGCTTATAAAATCAGCAAGAAGCTGTTTTGCAAACTGAATTCCACTAAAAACCATCAAATTATCTGCAGACCATCAAGCAGCCAAGGTGGTGAACAGTAATATTCTTGTAAGTGGGGAACCTCTAAAAGAGAGAAGGAATCTCCCAAACTGTTCCAAATTTAAGTTCACCTGTGAATCAAGCGTCTACAAATTCAACCACAAGGAACTTCACAGCCTGCTGAAAATCCTTCTTTTCCAAGACCCACATTTGAACTTTAAAGCTTCAACATCATCTAAGAAATTATAGGCCTGCAATGAAAGTGCCTGAGATAATTACAAGCTGTAACAGTATATTCCCTTCAGCTGTATCTAATTTTTGTACATATGAGTGTGTGTAGATGAATTAACAAAACATCGCATTATCTTCAGGGCAATTCTGTGAGCAATAAATAATCGTTTTTTTTTTAAAATCTCATGAAAATATTGCTGGTGAAAATATGAACTTGGGATCCATACCATAAGATTAAGAAAACACACACCCTTTACATACAATTGTACCAGTGGTCAAAGGAACACCTACATTCTGTCAGTGACATATCTTTAACAAGTTCAGTGGTTACAAGTCAAATTCTTTTGATTTAATTGAAGCTGTGCAATCTAGCCACCCAAACCTGGTAGAGGTGAAACTCTCTAGACATCGGACAAATGAAAGGTTATCATATGAATTTTAATCAGAATTATGCTTTGAAATCTAAAGCTCTCTTCTGGTTTGATTAGGGTAAACTGAAAACAAATTGCATAATATATAAGACTAGTTGGCAGCGATTCCTTACTAGCTTGTTAAAGTCACAAGCACATTCCTATTCCATTGAAGCAAAAAGTTGGAGAATGAATTATATAATATCTCCAATAAACAGAGTGCAAATCTTTTGCTTACCACCTACTGCAGTGCCTCTCAGCTAAACAGTTTGTATTTTAAGATTACCGCATCAACACAATAGCTAAACCCATTGATTCATCAGATACATTTTAGCTTTCAGAAAAAACATCCCTAGAATTTCACAAGAGGTCTACAAAATTGATTTTCTTTGAACTTTTTTGGATTAATTTTATAAAGCAGGATTAGTAAATGAATTATGCATATTTAAGCCTTTTTTTTAGCTTGGCATGCAGAATATTTTGAAAGTCAAATTCAAGCAATGACCACAAATACTGGAAGGTTCAGATATTTTGTGTTGCCTCCCAACAGGACTTATATGATGTAAGAAATGCCGATGTTGGAGTCAGAGATAACACACTGAAGATGGGTCCCGACCGAAAACGTCAACTTTCCTGCTCCTCTGATACTGCCTGGCCTGCTGTGTTCCTCCAGCTCCACATTGTGTTATCTCTTTTATTTGGTAAAGTCCTCAACACCATAACCATCTTATGTCATGTGGCTAAATAACATCTTCAGACGACCACAGCTGGCACCATTGTAAAATGTCATAGTCGAATGTCTTTACTGGTCGGGATACCTTGGTGAGACTGATTGCCATTAAACCTTTCGGTATTCATCTAAGTTACTAATATCAGAGGGGAAGGATGCCTATACAAGGTCTTCAACAGAAGATCTTGATAAACAGCAAAGGTTTACTATGCAATACTTACTAGGTAAGCACATTACATTTAAGTTTTGTGATTGTATCTTGTGAGACATGAGGCTCAATTGAAAAGCACAAATTAATATTATTGAAGCATTCTGGTACACAAGATTACACTTGAATACTGGTAAAATGCTCCCAGAAACAATCCAATATATCCTAACAGGCACAGCTTATCTCATGATGTCAGTTAACCCTTTAAGGTATTAACTGCCTTATACAACAAGCACCACTAATCAAAATATATCTAAATAACATGGCAGTCTATACAAATTCACTGTGTTCCTTTACATTAGAATTACTCAAGACTGAAAACTATGAAAATTGTCAATACCATTACTATATGGTTTTTAAAAAGACAATTTCCAAAAGCTCATAAAATAGTCCCAGTTTACTTGTATACATACCTGTGGACAACTTTGTAATTATACAGAACTAGACAGAAATAGCACAGAATCAGAACATTCAACACATTTGGTATCTGTCAGTGTTTAGACGCTATACAGCCCTTCTCATTAGCTTTTTTATGCTGTCCATATCCTTCTATTCTCTTTTCCCTCAACAATTCCTTTAAGTGCATCTGGACTGAGGTACTCCTATATTCAACCAATGTGGTAACACTGCCTAAGAGCTCCAGGATAGACAAAGGTACATGAAATACAGAGTCCCTTGCTAACATAAGTAGCAATCAACAATGCAGTTAGTGCTGACTGCAGGCAGGAAATAATGAAAATTAATAGAAAGCACAAAGACAGCGTCCTGCCAGCATTACATTCAATAGTCACGCATTAATAGCACATCATGGTCCCCCAGGTCCAATCCAGCTTAACCTTCATTGAAACTTTCTGGTCTCTGACTGCATAATGTGGAGATTTTGACTCAGACCAAACTTTATTTCTTACTGTAATAATGTCAAATGGAAGATTTCCCTGTCCTGAGAAATTAAACATTTATTTTCTTTGAGGCATGGGTGATGCTGCCAAGGCAATATTTATTGCCCATCTCCATTTGCTGTCAGCACATTGATAATAATCAATTACGTGTTACTTGTAGAGCAGCACTGGATAGTGCTTCAGACACTTTCTCCAGAAGGATATTTTAGATCAATTACATTTTTAACAACAATCAAACAATTTTTATGGTCATTTCTTTTCTGGTGCAAAGTTAAAAATCAGCAGGTTATTAAATTCAGGTTCACAACTTGTTAAAGTGAAATATTAACTTAAGACATGGGCAGCACTGTGGCACAGTGGTTAGCACTGCTGCCTCACAGCACCAGGGACCTGGGTTTGAATTCACCCTCAGGCGACTGTCTGTGTGGAGTTTGCACGTTCTCCCCGTGTCTGTGTGGGTTTCCTCCGGGTGCTCCAGTTTCCTCCCACAGTCCAAAGATGTGCAGACTGGGTGGATCGGCCATGCTAAATTGCCCATAGTGTTCAGGGATGTGTAGATTAGCTGGGTTATAGGGGGATGGGTCTGGGTGGGATGCTGTGAGGGTTGGTGAGGACTTGTTGGGTCAAAGGGCCTGTTTTCACACTGTAGGGATTCTATGACCTTAAACCTCTTTCTTCCTCAACATTCCCTTGGGATCTGGGATACGTTTCTTCCATTCTGCTGAGTTTTTCCACCAAATACTGATATTGGAGTGTCTATCCTTGAGCAAATCCTATTGGCCTAATATCATTACTACAACCAAATCAAAAAAAAATGTTGATAACAAATTAAAATCACAAAAGAATTGTTGAGATATCTTTAATGCATTAGGTTTAATGAGCTGTTTATCTAAACTGTGGTTTCTCCTCTCCTGTTGTACTTAGTAGTTACAATGTAGAAATGGGCAATCTTATCAAATTGGTCCATGTCTATGGTCGGAGCTTTTCCCATCCCTCTTTATCCAGGCCTACAGCAAAACCTTCATATCTTGCACGTAGTATATCATAACATAATGGTGGCCTGGCACATCAACAATATAGTGAGATAGAAGTGTTATAAATTCCATTCCTGGTTTCAATGCTAGAATTTACATTCTCTTTGTATTTCAAAGCACCTTTATTCCTTGGTATTCAAGGATCCACTGATGCCAGGATCTTTCTGAATGCACTTCAGTGACTGCAAATTAGTGTATAGCTGAAGTCTAACAGTTGAAACAGTCAATAGTGCGGATCCATGAATGGCAAGCTTTGTATCAAGTTTCAATATTGTGAATGCCAATATTCATTTCAGAAAGCAACCTTCACATTGTCCGCGCACTCCACTGCACCACTCCTGCTTATATAATACATTATTTGGCTGCTGTCCAAATGGAACATTATAATGAGGTTGGCCTGTGTAAGTTTTGCAAATGGAAATATGTCTCCAGAGATCTGGAGTTTTGTGAGTGTGAAGGTATATTTTGTTGTTGTGAAGATTTATTTCGACCTTCACAATGTAAAACAGTAACTTGGTACCAGTGCAAAGATGAAAATCTGGTTACAAATTTCACTGCAACGAGTTGTGTTATATATCATTTACTTGTGTCAACTTCAGGTTTGAAACACTGATAAGATTTCTATTTTCTTCTTAACAGTTTCCATTCTTTTTCAGGCATTGACTTGCTGCCAGGATATGGTTCCATAGGCACTAGTTATTATGACTGCTTTGCTGAAGTCGCCATTATTCATGTATGAACTATGTCAGTGAATCTTAGCATGGCAGCTTGTCTCAACAATAAAGACTGAATAGCAATCAAAAACCTCATCCTGGTTTTAGCTTGAAATAACATCATTTTCTTCTACCTGAAACAGCAACAACAAAGAAAGTGAGATTGCTTTTAGTGTAAGCTCACAAAAAGGTCTAGGCGTACTGGCTGGGGCATGAAAAACTCATATAGTTGCCATCATAATTAAATATGTAATTAACAAAAATAACTAATGTATAATACAACGTGTGTTAGTGAAATTTGTAACTAAATTAGCTAGGGATTGATTATGGGGCCACTCTACCACTGACTGAGAAAAAAATTGTCATACTTTTTTATTGGCACATTGATGCTTGAAAAGGGAGAGGTAGCAGGTTCAATAGTAACGTTCAATGGGGAATTGGGTATATATTTCAAAAGGAAAAACTTGAGACACCATAGGGGTTCTCACTCAACCCTACAAATGCTGTCTCACTAAATCTGTGACTAAGTGGAGACTGCACCACATGCTTGTCATGTGACATTGTCATACTCTCAAAATTTTTATCTCTCAATGTCCCAGATTTCTCTATCAGCAACCCTTGGTATGTCCTGTTACACTGGTATGGCAGAAAGAAACAATATAAGGGAGGGACTGATTCTGAGAGTAACGGCCACTGAATATAAACCTGATAAAGTCTGATGGCATCAGGTCACAAGAAAATAGCTGGCTGATTTTTGTTGAATAAGGTAATGGCTCTAAAAGGGTTCAGAAAAGATTAATGTTGGAGACTACATTGGGCTGTGCCGAATCTGATAACATACTTGTTTGGGTGGGGATATGTCAGAACAGTTTAAGATGTTGTGGAGTAAAGACTTATTACCTAAGTTTCTCATAGATTTATTAACAACGTCTGTAACTTGCACCTGATTGTTAAAATGCAGTCAACTGCACTGTGAATTAAAACAGGGGCCTCTTCTCTTTAGGACTCACTTGGTGGCAGAAAACTACCCCAACAACAAGCTACGAGTCATTAGTATCTAAAACATATGACAATTCTAACCCCAACACACTCATTATTTAATGAATCAGCAAGTCTCCACGTTTGAAAGAAGCACTTAGTGGAGCAACGTCACAGAATGTAACCTGGGTGGAGAACTTCAATGTCTATCACCAAGAGTGGCTTCATATCACTAGCACTAACAGAGCTGGCCAACTCCTGAAGGACATAATTCTAGCCAGGGTCAGCGGTAAATAGTGAGAGACCCAACTTGAGCAAAACAGCTACGTGACCTCATCCTCACCAGTCTACTACCTGTTACAAATGACATCCATGACAATATCTATAGGAGAGTTCACCACACTGTCTTTAGCTCAGCCTTCACAATGAAGCTACCACCCCTACTTTATGTGGAACTACGATTATGCTAAATGGGATAGATTCAGAACAAATCTAGAAGTTTAGAACTGGCATCCAGGAGATGCTGTGGGCTGTAATTGTACAATTGTATTTCACCAGGTTTTGCCCCAGCATCAACCTCATGCTACCCTACCCCATCTTCAAAACACGGGGACCAATCCCAGTTTAATGATATTACACAAAAACGTGCCAGGAGCAGCATGAGGTGTTCCTTCAAATAAGGTGGCAATCTGGCGAAGCTATTATGCAGGGCTACATGCATACTAAACAGTGGAAGCAGTACGCTATAGAAAGAAATAAGTATTCACACAACTAAAAGATTAAACTCTGCAGAACTGTCACATCCAGTTATGAATGGTGTTGGGCAAGTAGACAACCAAGGGAGGATCCATTTCCACATCAGGAACACATAGGAACATAGAACAGTACAGTACAGTACAGGCCCTTCGGCCCATGATGTTGTGCCAAACTTTGATCCTAAACCTAAGGTCTATTTAACCTCCACCCCTACCTTATACTATCATCCACATGCCTATCTAATAGCTGCTTAAATGCCCCTATTGAGGCCGGCTTGACTACCCTCTCCGGCAATGCATTCCACGCCCCTACCACTCTATGAGTAAAGAATCTATCTCTGACATCTCCCCTATATCTACCTCCACTCACTTTAAAACTATCAAGTCACCTCTCATCCTTCGTCACTCTAAAGAGAAAAGCCCTAGCTCTCTCAACCTTTCCTTGTAAGACCTTGCCTCCATTCCAGGCAACATCCTGGTAAATCTCCTCTGCACCTTTTCCAACACTTCCACACCTTTCCTGTAATGAGGCGACCAGAACTGGACACAATACTCCAGGTGTGGCCAAACCAGAATTTTGTATAGCTGGAGCATAACTTCACGGCTCTTGAACTCAATCCCTCTATTAATGAAAGCTAACATATCATACGCCTTCTTAACAACTCTATCCGCCTGGGTGGCAGCTTTCAGGGAACTGCGGACATGAACCCCAAGATCCCTCTGCTCCTCCACACTGCCAAGAATCTTTCCGTTAATCCTGTATTCTGCTTTCAAATTTGTCCTTCCAAAATGAATCACCTCACTCTTTTCAGGGTTAAACTCCATCTGCCACTTCTCAACCCAGCTCTGCATCCTATCAATGTCCATTTGTAACCTAGAACACCCTCCGCACTATCCACAACTCGACCTAACTTCATATCATCCGTGAACTTACTAATCCACCCTTCCACTCCTTCATCCAAATCATTTACAAAAATCACAAATAGGAGAGGACCCAGAACAGATCCTTGTGGTACACCACTCATAACTGAGCACCATGTTGACTATTTTCTGTCCACTATCACCCTTTGTCTTCTAAGGTCAGCCAATTTTGAATCCAATCTGCCACATTTCCCCCTATCCCATACCTCCTTACTTTCTGCATGAGCCTACCACGGGGAACCTTATCAAACGCCTGACTTAAATTCATGTGTAACACATCCACTGCTCTACCTTCATCCACGTGTTTGGTCACCTCTTCAAAGAATTCAATAAGGTTTGTGAGGCATGATTTACCCCTCACAAATCCATGCTGACTGTCACGAATCAAACTGTGCCTATCCAAGTGATCATAAATCCTATCTCTCAGAGCCCTTTCCAATAATTTGCCTTATTTGGGAATACATGGAATGAGCATGCAAAAGCCAAGATTGAAGTGTTTTTAATCACACTCAACAGACATGCTCAGTAGATAATTCATCTTGGAGTCCTCTTCAGTTTTCTATAATCTCAAGAAACATTCTTCAGCCAATTTGATTTATTTCAATTTTTAAGTATTCATTTATGGGATTTGGGTGTCACTGGCTAGGCCATCTGTTACTGCCCACCCCTGATAGCTGTGGAGAAGGTGATAGTGAACTGTCCTTCAGCAGTATGGATAACCACAATGTGAAGAAGGGAGTTCCAGAATTTTGACCCAGCAACGATGAAATAATGATGACTATAATTCAAGTATGGATGTTGTGTGACTTGGAGGGGTATGTGTATGGTGTGATCCTATACATCTGCTGCCCGAATCCTTTTAGGTGGTGGGAGGTGGTGGATTTGGAAGGTGCTGTCAAAACAGCCTTGGAATGTCATTGCAGCACATCTTGTAAACGGTAGGAGCAACAGGGTGGTGGTGATGGGAGATTTTAATTTTCCCAACATTGACTGGGATTCACTTAGTGTTAGGGGTTTAGATGGAGCAGAATTTGTAAGGAGCATGCAGGAGGGTTTTCTAGAGCAGTATGTAAATAGTCCAACTCGGGAGGGGGCCATACTGGACCTGATGTTGGGGAATGAGCCCGGCCAGGTGGTTGAAGTTTCAGTCGGGGATTACCTTGGGAATAGTGATCACAATTCCGTACGTTTTCCAATACTGATGGACAAAGACGAGAGTGGTCCTAAAGGAAGAATGCTAAACTGGGGGAAGGCCAACTATAGCAAAATTCGACAGGAGCTGGGGAATGTGGATTGGGAGCAGCTGTTTGAGGGTAAATCCACATTTGATACGTGGGAGGCTTTTAAAGAAGGGTTGATTAGAGTGCAGGACAGACATGTCCCTGTGAAAATGAGGAATAGAAAGGGCAAGATTAGGGAACCATGGATGACAGGTGAAATTGTGAGACTAGCAAAGAGGAAAAAAGAAGCATACATAAGGTCTAGGAGACCGAAAACAGATGAAACTTTGGAAGAATAATGGGAAAGTAGGACCAATCTGAAATGAGGAATTAAGAGGGCTAAAAAGGATCATGAAATATCTTTAGCAAACAGGGTTAAGGAAAATCCCAAAGCCTTTTATTCATACATAAGGAGCAAGAGGGTAACTAGAGAAAGGGTTGGCCCACTCAAGGACAAAGGAGGGACGTTATGCGAAGAGTCAGAGAAAATGAGTGAGATTCTTAATGCGTACTTTGCATCGGTATTCATTGAGGAGAGGGACATGACGGATGTTGAGGTTAGGGATAGATGTTTGATTACTCTAGGTCAAGTCAGCATAAGGAGGGGGGAAGTGTTGGGTATTCTAAATGGCATTAGGGTGGACAAGTCCCCAGGTCCGGATGGGATCTATCCCAGATTACTGAGGGAAGCAAGAGAGGAAATAGCTGGGGCCTTAACAGATATCTTTGCAGCATCCTTGAGCACGGGTGGGGTCCCGGAGGACTGGAGAATTGCTAATGTTGTCCCCTTGTTTAAGAAGGGTAGCAAGGATAATCCAGGAAATTATAGACCGGTGAGCATGACGTCAGTGATGGGGAAGCTGCTGGAGAAGATACTGAGGGATAAGATCTGTTTACATTTGGAAGAAAATGGGCTTATTGGTGATAGACAGCTTGGTTTTGTGCAGGGAACGTCATGTCTTACCAACTTGATAGAATTCTTTGAGGAAGTGACAAAGTTGATAGATGAGGGAAGGGCTGTAGATGTCATACACATGGACTTCAGTAAGGCATTTGATAAGGTTCCCCATGGTAGCCTGATGGAGAAAGTGAAGTCGCATGGGGTCCAGGGTGTACTAGCTAAATGCATAGAGAACTGGCTGGGCAACAGGAGACAGAGAGTTATAGTGGAAGGGAGTTTCTCAAAATGGAGAACTGTGACCAGTGGTGTTCCACAAAGATCCGTGTTGGGACCACTGTTGTTGTGATATACATAAATGATCTGGAGGAAGGTATAGATGGTCTGATTAGCAATTTTGCAGATGACACTAAGATTGGTGGAGTAGCAGATCGTGAAGGGGACTGTTGGAGAATGCAGCAGAATATAGATAGATTGGAGAGTTGGGCGGAAAAATGGCAGATGGAGTTCAATCCAGGCCAATGCGAGGTGATGCATTTTGGAAGATCCAATTCAAGGGCGAACTATACGGTAAATGGAAAAGCCCTGGGGAAAATTGATGCACAGAGAGATCTGGGTGTTCAGGTCCATTGTACCCTGAAGGTGGCAACGCAGGTCGATAGAGTGGTCAAGAAGGCATATGGCATGCTTTCATTCATCGGATGGGGTATTGAGTACAAGAGTTGGCAGGTCATGTTACAGTTGTATCGGACTTTGGTTTGACCAGATTTGGAATACTGCGTACAGTTCTGGTCGCCACATTACCAAAAGGATGTGGGTGCTTTGAAGAGGGTGCAGAGGAGGTTGACCAGGATGTTGCCTGGTATGGAGGGTGCCAGCTATGAAGAGAGGTTGAGTAGATTAGGATTATTTACATTAGAAAGACGGAGGTTGAGGGGAGACCTGATTCAGGTCTACAAAGTCATGAGAGGTATAGACAGGGTGGATAGCAAGAAGCTTTTTCCCAGAGTGGGGGACTCAATTACTAGGGGTCACGATTTCAAGGTGAGAGGGGAAAAGTTTAAGGGAGATATGTGTGAAAAGTTCTTTACGCAGAGGGTGGTGGGTGCCTGGAACGCGTTGCCAGCAGAGGTGGTAGAGGCAGGCACGATAGCATCATTTAAGATGTATCTAGACAGATACATGAATGGGCAGGGAGCAGAGGGATACAGATCCTTGGAAAATAGGCGACAGGTTTAGATAGAGGATCTGGATCAGCGCAGGCTTGGAGGGCTGAAGGGCCTGTTCCTGTGCTGTAATTTTCTTTGTTCTTTGGTACACACTGCTGCCACTGGGCTTTAGTGGTGGAGGGACTAAGCATTGAAGTTGGTGGATGGACGCGCAAATCAAGTGGACTGTTTTGTCCTGGATTGAGTGTTGTTGGAGCAGCCACCATCCAGGCAGGTGTACAGTATTCCATCACACTCCTGGCTTGTGCCTTGTAGTTGATGCGCAGGTACTGATGAGACAGGAAGCAAGTTATTTGCCACAGAATTTCTGGTATCTGACCTACTGTTGTGGCCACAGTATTTATGTGGCTAGTTTAGTTCATGGTAACCCCAAAATGTCAATCATGGAGGATTCAGTGATGATAATGCCTTTGAATTTTAAGGGGCAGATAGTTAAATTCTCTCTTGTTGGAGATGATCATTGCTTGACACTTGGGTGACATATTCAAACTGGCTGTGTCTCTTTACAACATTGGTCACTACTTGAAAAATTTAAAAATTGTCCCAATCTGTCCTGCCCATGTAAATCAGGACATATCTCACCTGATTAATCATTGCCCCATCAATCTAATCTAATCATCAGAAAAGTAATGGAAGGAATTGCACACAACGCTATCAACTAGCACATACCCAGCTCAAAGATGCTCTGTTTTGATTCTTCCAGGGTCACGCAGCTCCAGACCTCATCACAGTCTTGGTGCAAACATGGACAAAAGAGCTGAATTCCAGAAGTGAGTTCTGAGTGCCTTCCATTCATATCAAGGCAACATTTAACTGAAAGTGGAATCAAGAATCCCTCATAAAACTGAGGTCAATGAGGGGTAAGCTCTCCAGAGGCTGGAGTCATACTTGACACAGAGATGGTGTGTGGTTGTTGGAAGTTGTCATCTCAGCCCCAGGAAATGGTCGCAGTCATTCCTCAGGTAGTGAACTCAGCTGCAACATCTTCTGCTGCTTCATTAATAACCTCTTCCTCACAAAGACTGAGGTGGGGCTTGCTAATGGTTTCAGAGTGTTCAGCTCTAATCTTAACTTACCAAATATTGACGTAGTTTGTGTTCATGTGCATCAAGGTCTAGACAACATTCAGGTTTGTGCCAGTAAGTAACATGTAAGATTTGTATCAGGCAATGATTATCTCCACCAGAAGGTTGTATAACAAGCTCCCTTTGATATTCATCGGCATTGCCACTGTTCATTCTCCACCATCAACATCTTGTGTGTCAGCAGTGAACAGCAAATTGAACACCAGTGAATTGTACCAGCCACATAATTACTGTGACTTCAAAAGCATATCATTGGCTGGGAATTCTCTAGCGAGTAGCTCACCTCGTGACTCTCCAAAATCTTTTCACTATCTACAAGGCACATGTCAGGAGTGTGACAGTATACTCTGCATATGCCTGGATGAGTGCAGTTATGAAAACCAGAAGCTTGACACCATCCAAGGCAAGGCAACCTTGTTTGATTGGCAGGCCATCTATCCCCTTACCCTCCAATAGTGGTGCAATGTGTTCTACCTACCAAATGCACTACATCTTGAAAAGACTTCTTTGGCAGTGCCTTCTAAACATGTGTTTCTCCTATCTAGAAATGCTAGCACCAATATTGGTGCCTGGAAATATTTCTACTACCATTACACACCATCCCAAATTGGAAGTAAATCAGTTACTCTTTCAGCATTACTGAGTCAAAATCTTGAAACTTCCTAACTAACAACACTTTGGGAGTGCACAAAGCACATCAGCTGAAGAAAGTCATTCACTACTGCCTTCTCAAGGTAGTTAGAAATGGGCAAAAAATACCAATGTTCCATGAATGATTAAGGAAAAGAACAGGTTGTGTAACTAATTTGATAGCTTTTTCAAAGTGTTGGTACAGACTTAATGGGTTGAATGGCCCCCTTTTCTGTAGTATGATTCTATTAAGCTTCTATTTTTCCCAGAAGTAAAACCATGGAGGCACTTGTAGGATGATGCTGGTGACATTCAGGTCAAGACATGCGCAAGACTAACATTTCAATCTCAATGTGTCACAGACTGTATGTTGACTTTTCTAAAATAATATACCGGGAAATGTACCTAGGACATGATTAGTCCAACTCTTAAATGTAGCAATGCATAACGCAAGCAAGTTAATTGGGTCAAAATCAATAGCAGAAGGATAATTAATTTCCATAACTTCTTTACATTTCAAGCTTACCTGTGTGGTAAAGATAATTGAAGCCTTGGGTACGTTATTAATTAAGCAGTTCAGTTGGAACGGCTCTTTGTCTATTTCCAAAACAGTTATCGTCAGTTTGCCAATTAGATACAAATTAAAAGGATTGTCTACATTAGCTAAGACCTTTAATTTATTTTTGTTTATGAGATGGAAGAGAGAATTAACTGCAACAGCACTCTCTCTTCAATCTGAGACAATACCCACAGATAACGTGATGTAATAACATCTGTCTACTTACTGTCTTCAGTGCAAGCTCATCAGTGTCTTTGAGGTACTGAGAGGCACATGAATAATCAATATTCAATGGAGACAACAATATTCAATTATATTCAGATCAATGCCTTAATGTACTAATAGTTATGAACTAAAGTTTGAAATATTATAGAAAGATTTGTGAAGATACTGAGGTGAAATTATAAACCTATATTAAAGAGAAACAGGGTGAGTGACATATTGAAACAATGATGCATGTAACTAAATACTATGAGTCATAAGTCTGTGAAAGAAGATATTTTTTAGTTAATGAGATGACAGGTCAGATGGCCAAATTTAATTTCATTTATATGCGTTATTCTAACCCATTTCCAAAAAAGAAACCTACAGAATGGCAACAAAGATGTACATGTTCGATTATGCATATATGCAGTGAAGGCCCATTAAAAGACTAAAATATTTCTGAGAACAAAATTGGAGAGTCGTGCCATGATGAATTTCAATAATGCTACCCAATTAAAAATGGAAACAGCCTCAAAATTTTAGGCAAACAATATATTAAGGTTACAGTAAATCCACTAAATTGTCCATTAATACACTTGACAAACAGGTGTTCATAGAAAATGGTTGCTTCAAAGTGCTTCTTGCAAATAATTGCTTTTAGAAAGGAGAGGCAGTTGTTGTAGGAAAACATGATCTAACTCCTCTCTTAATGACTGATTGGGCAAACTGCTTAGAAATTTTAATATTTATGTTTATCTTACTCTGGGTCATGAATGCTACCTCTCTCACCATTGGGCCAGGGTAATTGGAATTTGATAGGAGTTGTCTGTATATAAAAATGTGATCAGATGCAGACAGAATTTTGTCCTGTACAGCAAGGCAGGAAATAAATAAGAGTGCTTAACATGACCCTGAGTTTCTGATAGATTGTTATTTTAATTATCTCCTCATTATCACACAATGACTTCTCTGATTTTGACCTAAACTGTGTTAATAAAGATCAATGGAAGCACAATCTAATCTTTTGGTTAGCCTTCCATGCTCAATACTGAGTTCAATATTTAATGTTTATGAACACTGTTTCCATTTTTTTCACACTGTTTTTGTAATGATTTTGCTCTTCCTACTTACAACTCATCTAGTTCCATCTTTAGTTTCTTTACCTGTCTCATTACACTCCATTTTGCCTTCCACTATCATCCCTTTTGACATTTAGTATTTCATTTACCATCTTTTCATTGGGCTTTCCCTTTTGGATTTTTTTACCCCTACACAGTCTCCTTTCCCTGCCTCTACACCTGCTGAAAACCTATTACATTTCTAAATGTTTCAACCACCGGCAATATGTCAATAACCTGAAACTTTAACACTGCTTTTCCCTTCATTGCCATTTCCAGACTTGCCAAGTACTTCCACTACTTTTAGTTTTTATTTTAATTTTCCAGCAACTGCAGCATTTTAGTTTTGGATTAAATAGGAACAGCTCTTGTTATCTGACAGCAGCTGGAACACACAGCATTACTGATATGGGAATGTCACATGTAGGTAATGCATTGATGCTTTTGCTATTATAAATTTTGATACAAATTGCAAATCCTGCATTAAACCTATAAACAACACAAAACAAAGAACAATTTACTAAATACATTTCGTTAAAAATCATTGGCTTTTTAACAGCCAGATAGAATTACTCATGCGGCATTTTTAAAAAATTACAACTATATTGAGTCTAATGTGTTAAACACAACAATCATGCCCAGATATTACCAATACGTTGTAGTCAGTGTCGATATTTTGCTTTAATACAGCATACTAGGTATTGGAAGAAGCAGCATTATGACATGGGGCAGAAGTTAATGAGGGTTGCAGGGGGCCCAAGTCCCTCACCAAAACTGGAAGCACTCCCTCTGATCCACTCTCTGGGAGGCCTGATGGAATCAAGTTCCAAAAGGAGAAAGTGGAATCTTAGTGCTGGGGCTGCTGACTCCATAGGGGATATTTAATTCATGGATTTGTCTCAGACAATCTGGATGACACCACTTCATTATTGTCTGTGCAACTGGTCGCTATGATGTGGAGCTGCTGGTGTTGGACTGGGGTGGACAAGGTGAGAAGTCACATGACATCAGGTTATAGCCCAACAGGTTTATTTGAAAACACTAGCTTTCGGCACATAGCCCCTTTGTCAGGTGAACTGAGTCTGACGAAGGGGCTACACTCCGAAAGCTTGTGTTTTCAAATAAACCTGTTGGATTATGACCTGGTATCACATGATTTCTGACCTTGTCCAACTGATCGCTGACAGTAACTCACTTGGACCTTCACTATTATTAAACAATATAGAAGCTTATAAGAAAGGACAGCTACTGGAACCTCTTACAGACTTACACTCCACTACCATGTAATCCTATGTCACTATGATATAGCTCCTTATGCATGTGCCAAGGTATTATTCTTAGAATGAAAGAATAATTGATCTTTTACTCCACCCTATCAAGTTCTTATACACTATCCCTTTTAACAAGCACCATTTAACTGTGAATATTTAATTCATTAATCTCACACTTTCTGCTCATGTCCTCTCCCCTCAAAAAGTCTTCTTCATTTGTGGTATTATTTTCCATAGAGTTCTCAGCTCTCATAGAGAAAGTAAGATTATGTGTTCCTTATTTTTGGGAAGGTGAACATAGCATGGATGGGATGGCTGCTTCTCTGCAGTCAAGAACATTTCTTCATGTCCATTTAAAACTGGAAGTGCATCACTGGTGATGTGGAAATAGACTTCTGGACCAGAGTCTAGAATCAGTTTCTGCATAACATCGTTTCTGCAGTTTGGATGGCAAATTGTCTTTTGTGTCCTCCATATTTCTAGGCCTTTTCTTGAAAGTTATCATTGCTCTGCTGGTGATCTCTGCCATCAACAAGGGCTTGGTTTTCCATAAAAACTAAAAGAAGGGCTTGGTTTTCCATGATAGTCTTCTGTAAACTTAAACATTTCTGTTCTCGTTCTCAACAGTCTTTTTTCCAAGTATCAGATCACTGATTAAATGTAACATAAGATTTTGTTCAGCTAATATTTCACTGAGATCTTGGACCTCTGTGAAAGTAAGGCCTTTTCTTTCATCAATGTATATTTTTGCTATGTCAAGTGAGTGACAGCAAGTGTGTGTCTCTGCACAGGATTTTTAGTAATATTCTATTAGCTTTCTTTTTCAGATTCTTAAAGCTTGATTACACTGTGCACCTGCTAATCGTTCACTGTTAGGTTAAGCTAAGCTGCACCAATTCTAATTGAACTTTGTCTCTTTGTGTGCTTTTTGATGCTCAGATTTTAAGTTCTGTGACAGAACTCTCCATCTCTGGAAGCTCTGTAGTGTAGTTGTCCGTGCCCTCAGTGTATTTACTATGTGAGCTAAGATGACCAGAAATGCTTCATTTCCCTCCTGTGCATTTTCTGCTTTGGTTGTCCTTTCCCTCTCTGTGGTCCAATACACAGGTGTCTGCTCCTGTTCAGTTATCCCTTTCTGTAAAGTTCATTCATCTACAGGAATTTATCCCTCAGTGTAGTCAATTATTCTTTCTGTATGCTGCATTATCTGCCATGGGACTTTTCTTGCATTTTTAACATTTGCATGGGTTTTCTCTCTCTTACAATTCAGTACTTAGATGTGTTTTGAAGTTCATTGCTCATTGCTTCCTGTCCTGTCACTGCTGAATTTCTCTTCATATATTTCCTTTGCTTCTAGGCTCAGATCCCTGGGCTGGTTTCATTCTTCACCTGTAACACTGTGCTGTTTTTGCCATTCATTTCAGGTGCTTCTTGCCACTTGCCAGCAATTGGCTAGGTCCGGTTACCATCTGCCATCATGTAGTTAATGAACATGAACAGGCTTTATTGAACTACGTATAAAAGATCTTCTGGAACCCTATAGACCCAATGCCATGTGCTCTGATTTGTCACTCTGACCCAGCTCCTTACACAGATGCTCAGTAGCTATTCAAAGAGTAAAAGTATTATTAACCCTTTTTACAGATAGTGAGGATGGGATGAAAGGTGATGATAATTTGCAGACAAGGGAGGTTGGAAAGGCGTCAGAGTAAAGGGCAAGGGATGGATCTCACCGGGCTCCTGCCTTCCCCACGGTGGTAGTGGGGAGTTGTTCTTGATCAGGTACTGAGTATCTTTGAATGAAGATCCTTCATTACTATACCCCAAACAAGCTATTTGAATAGCGAAGATAGCAAGAATGGCAGATGCTGGAGTCAGAGTCGATAGTGGGGAGCTGGAGGAACACAGCAGGTCAGGCAGCATCAGAGGAGTAGGAGAGTCAATGTTTCAGTCCTAAACTCTTAATCAGGACTGGGGAGGGGGAGGGGAGCTGGGAAATAAATCGAGGGAAGAGGGGTGGGCCTAAGGGAAGGTAGGTGGGATGGCGATAGGTGATGCAGGTAGGGGTAGTGGGGATTAGTCAGTGGAAAGGGTGGGGCAGATAGGTGGGGAAGGAGATGGAGAAGTTGTGTCAGGTCAAGGAGGCGGGAATGAGAGGGATGGTTGGACATGGGATGAGGCCAGGAAGTGGGGAGATTTTGAAACTGGTGAATTCTATGTTTAGGCCATTGGGCTGTAGGCTCCCGAGGTGGAATGTGAGGTGTTGTTCCTCCAGTTTGCGTGTGGCATCATTGTGGCACTGGAGAAGATCCAGGATGGACATGTCACCCAGGGAGTGGGAGGGGGAGTTAAAATTGTTAGCAACTGGAAGGTGTTGTTGATTATAGCATACGGAGTGCAGGTGCTCCACAAATCTGTCACGGAGTCTATGTTTGGTCTCACCGACGTACAGGAGGCCATATCCGGAGAAACGGATACAGTAGACCAGGTTGGAGGATGTACAGGTGAACTCCTGTCGGTAAGTTTGCTTTGGGCCTCGAATGGAGTTGAGACGGGTGGTTTAGGGGCATGTGTAGGAACTGCTGTGCTGGGTGTGATGGGGTTAGTGGGCTGTGTGGAGCAGATGAGGGAGTTGCGGAGTGAACAGTCCCTAAGAAAGGCAGATAGGGGTGGGGAAAGAAATACCCCTTTGGTTGTGGGGTCGGATTGTAGGTGGCGGAAGTGGCAGAGAATGACATGCTGGATATGGAGGTTGATCAGGTGGTATGTGAGGACAAGGGAGATTCTGTCTTTATTTTTGTTGGGGGGAGGGGTTTTGAAGGCAAAAGTGCGGGAAGTGCAAGAGATGCAGGTTGAGGACATTTTTGATCAACGGTGGGGGGAAGTCGTGGTCCTTGATGTAGGGGGACATCTGTGATGTTCGGGAGTGAACGCTCCATCTCGGGAGCAGATGCGGTGGAGGTGGAGGAATTGGGAGTAAGGGATCGCATTCTTGCAGGACGGTGAATTTGAGGTTGGGGTGAAAGGTGTTAGTAAATTTGACGAACTGTTCAAGCTCCACATGGGAGCACGAGGCAGTGCTGATATAGTTATCGATGTAGTGGAAGAGGAGGTGGGGGATAGTGCCAGTGTAACAGCAGAAGAGGGACAGTTCCACATATCATACGAGCAGGCAGGTGTAGCTTGGACCCATATGGGTGGCCATGGTCACTCCTTTGGTTTGTAGGAAGTGGGACGAGTTAAAGGAAAAGTTATGGAGGGTAAGGACAAGTTCTGTTAAATGGATGAGGGTGTTGCTGGAGGGGGACTGATTGGGCCTGTAGGAGAGGAAGAGGCAGAAGGCTTTTAGGCCCTCTGTGTGGGGGATACAAGTGTACAGGGACTGGATGTCCATGGTGAAGGTGAGGTTTTGGGGGCTGGGAAATTGGAAGTCCCGGAGGAGGTGGAGGGCATGGGTAGTGTCCCGAATGTAGGTAGGAAGTTCCTGGACCAGGGGGGAAAAGATAGAGTCAAGGTACATGGAGATGAATTCAGTGGGGCAGGTCAGACAATAGGTCAACTGGGGCAGTCAGGTTTGTAGATGTTGGGAAGGAGATAGAACCGAGCGGTGCAGGGTTGGGGAATGATGAGCTGGAGCTGTGGGTGGGAAGTCTCCTAAAGTAGTAAGGTTATGGATGATCTGAGAGATGATGTTCTGGTGATCAGGGATGGGGTCATAATCGAGGGGGCGGTAGAACGAAATGTCAGCCCAATGGCCTAAACATAGAATTCGCCAGTTTCAAAATCTCCCTGCTCCCTGGCCTCATCTCATGTCCAGCCCTCCCTCTCATCTCCGCCTCCTTGACCTGACACAACCTCTCCATCTCCTCCCGACCTATCTGCCCCACCCTTTCCACTGACTAATTCCCACTATCCCTACCTGCATCCACCTATTGCCATCCCACCTACCTTCCCCCAACCCCACGCTTCTTCCCTCCATTTATTTCCCAGCTACCTTTCCCCTCCCCAGTCCTGATGAAGGGTCTAGGCCCGAAACATCGACTCTCCAACTCCACTGATATTTGAATATTGGTCTCCTGCAGTCTGAGGCCTCGGCAGCTGTTTTTTGAATCTCAGTGGAATAAAGCTCTTATCGAGGGAGCCATTGATCATTTAATGACTTCAATTCATCTCTTGGTGGGAAGCAGATCTTCACACTGCATGTTCCTGCACAATCACATGACCCCATCTCTATCCTTATCTCCAGGCTTACATGAGAGATACCATTAAATTTTGGCCATTATTGTTGAATAGGAAATAGTCAGCCTAAGGGTCATTCACTATTGAAATGACAAAGCTGATGAAAAATCTTGAATAGGCAGCTGGATAGGTGAAAGGTCATGGATAAAGGTTTAGGTTTGAAATCTAACTCATTGCATACTTGGGAAACATGCTCTCATACAGTCACAACTTCTGGAAAAATGCCAGTAATTGCAAAGCAAATTTTCCCATCCTGTTTTCAATTATCAAAGATACTCCTGTAACTAAAATTAAGTGAGTGGCCAAATTGGCTGAATTTAATAACTGCCTACTGATCAGAATCTATTACTCAGGCTACAGTAAATCTTCCTGGACACACCTAATGATTCATTAATGTCCTGTTTGGCCACAAATTATTTTGGAAAGTAATAGAGAGAAAAAAATAAAAACAGATTGACTCACAAAGAAACAGAAGACACGTTTTTTTTTTGGATATTGGGGTTTCCTGTCCCTCCACCTGAACAGTCGCATTCCAGCTGATATTGGCAGATGTCAAATTGCTGGTACAAGACTTTTTGTCCCAATATAGGGAGTAACAATCTCATCCTTGAGAGTTGATTTGATTGGCCATCAGTCCTGTCGTCCTATCAGTACCGAGTGCAAGCAGTAACCACTGGTAGGTACAAACAATCCTTGAAGTAGGGGAACTGGTGGAGGTTGAATAGACTGAAAGTAAGTCCATGGATTTGATGGGGCTTTGCTGCTGGCCCCAGTGAGGGAAATGAGAGTGTTAGCAAAGGGATAGCTTGAGGATTGAAGGGTGTGTCTTTGGAGGACACAAGGGAACCCTAAATGAGATACTACCACCCCTTCCCTGACACAAGTACTGTTTCATACACTTTGTCACTCATTCAATGTCGCTACCTTGGGTTGAAATGAAAAATAGACTTGGGTAGATATAGCATCTTTCACAATCTCTGAGTGTCAAAAAGCCCATTACAGCATTCAGAGCTTTTGATGTACAGTAACTTCCGTGATGCAGGAAGTTTTACATTGGCCAAATGAGATCCATATTAATTTAAAGTTTTGAACTGAAGAGCATCATTGCATTTGTTGACTTGATTTCGCACTAACTGCCTGAATTTTATGGTTTATTTTGGCTAAGTGCGCGTTGCATCATGTGTTTTGGGGGAATTTTCACCATGAGGCTCATAGAGATTTCTTGTTGCATTGTACCAAACTTAGCTCATTAACTACTATCTCTATGGTGTCCCTCACATCCAATTCTATCCCCATCTTACAACATGCATTTCCCAGAACAATTTATCCCTCATTGGATATCTGCGGAAAGACCTGGTGTCCCCTTCCCCAATTAAAAAGGCCACTGTGCATCTGGATGAGCACTGGCATTCCGAAGCTGCCTGTCTGTGTGAATATGTCGGAGAAGGGGAAGATGCTGCCTCAATTCTCTGATCAGGATCTGGAGGTTCTATAGGATGTGGTGGTACACAGGAGGGGCTTCCTCTTCCCTGGGGATCTGCAAAAGTCCCTTGAATGAGGATCACTTGTCGCCCTCTTGAATTGCTGTTATGGAACTACAGGCCTGACTGTGACCCACTTCCCAGACTGCAGAGCATGGACCCTCTGACAGAGACCACGCTGACTGAATGCCTGAACATGGCTAAACGCCCGGACTGGCATTGGAGGCTATGCTTGACTTACTGTGCTGGAACCCCCTGATTGACAGATGCCTCATCGACTTTGGTGAGGCGTACTCTCCTAAGACTTTGAGCTTTGACTGCTTCCTTGCTGCATGTGCTGTGTATATGCTATGTAAGCTGCTGGCACATGGTGCAGATGTGCAGTGAAAGTAGCACACTGCCAGACAGCAAGTCATACATACAACAAAAACCAAAAGAACTGCAGATGCTGTAAATCAGGAACAAAAACAAAGTTGCTGGAAAAGCTCAGCAGGTCTGGCAGCATCTGTGAAGGAGAAAACAGAGTTAACGTTTCGGGTCCGGTGACCCTTCCTCAGAACTGCCATACATACCATTGACTAAAGACTGCTGAAGAGCAAGACAAGCTGCCAGGTTATGTGACTTCACTCATTGGCCCAGCAAAGCAAGGCAAGACAGGAATGCTGCAAGCTCACAAGTAGGCACTACGTAAGCCAGCAATAAGAGAGACAGTGAGCAGCCCTGCAATGCAGTTTGGTCCAGTCTATGTGCCCCTGCAAGCAAAGTGCCCTCGCAGCAATCTTTCAATGCTAGTTGCTGATGCACACTGCAATGCAAGTCTGTGCTTCCTGCAAGCGATGGAAGAGGTGCCACGATGATTATGAGGGGTTGACAGAGGACAAACGACAGATGGCAATGTCTGCGGATGAAAGGTGCATGCACCTGGTATCCAGGGATCATGCCCTGAGATGCTGTTTGCTGCTGGGTGACATGGAGGCAAGTTGAAATTGCCAGGTACTCCCCCAGCTTCTGTGTCAAGAATTCTTGATGTCTAGCTTGTTCAGTGCATTTGGTAATCTAAGAAGCTGAATATTAATGCCATGAGTTGTGGTTTAATTGCCCCTTACCACTGCCTAGCGAGCAACTCACCTCACTGCTCGGAAAATGCACAAAGATACGGTAGGTGGTTCCCAACGTAAGCTAGGCCTTGCCAGACTTGTTGTGCAATTCAGCCTCAAGTTTTGCCATAGCCCACGTTGCTTACGTCCCTGTAAGATTCCGTTTGATATCTATTTTGCCAAAACTTTCACTTTTTTAAAATGAAAATGAAACTGTGATACCATGAGAGGAGTTATTTCTATACCATATGAGTAACAAGTAGCTCAGGCTGGATCCTGCATAACTGAAACGTAAATTTGATGGCTGTTGACTTAATGCCCATGGTAAAAGCTAGGAGAAGCAACTCTTTTTCTCTTTCTGACTAGGTCTGTTCTTGGGTTCCAGCCTGTTGGAGAAGATCTCTGATTTGGCATCCAATGATTAAACTGAATCTTCATGCAATGTGAAAATATTTTCAAAACATGTTACAACTGCCTTCTTGAATATTCTGCAAAATAATTTTACTTCATATCATTCCATGAATTTCATTTTGTCACAGTATATGAATACTTAAAACAATAAATGTTCAGTCTGATATTTTAACATTGTTCTTAATCCATTAAGCAGTTATGTATTGATAAATCTAAAAGAATAATATGTCTCATATTAGGAAATGGTGTTATGTTGCACAAACATAATCAAAATCCCTCAAAAATTTTTGCTCTAAGTTCACATTAAGCAAACTGTACCCTGATTTCAAAATGTTAAGGTACGGGACATAGCAAAATTATTACATTTGTTTTCATCAATAAAGAGCTAGTGTATATTTTGCTTTTAAACAATGATCATTCAGGCTGAGTTTTAAATTCAAATTAGTCCAATTTCAACAATTTTGTCCTGGTTACTAGCATCTTTTAAAAAATACATTCTTTCTCCTGCAAACTAAATCATTTTGTCAAAAAGCATATACATCCTACAAGTTATGTTAGGTTCAAAATGCTGAAGCTCACAAATATAATACACAATTTTAATACAAATTTAATACAAATATGGTAAATGAAGACTTAATGGAGCTATTGTTCTCTTCAGCCTCTTAATACATTTAATCTTAATACATTTCATATTAGAAACAGTTAGAATTTTAGTTCTTGAGATGGAATGGGGTCAATTTCAGAACAGCACAGTTAAAGTTCTATTCCACTTAACTAGTTCATTGGCACAGCTATATATAGGAGTGTGTATATACTCAAGATCGCATTAACCTAGATACAAGTAAGTGATGAAACAGTCAGCATGCAAGTCCCCATCTCATGGCTGCTGAGGTGGAGGTGGCGTTATATTAGGTAATGATAGGAAGGCATTTCCTATTTTTCCTTTACCTTGACCTACACTTTTATGCTCAACTCTTCACATTCCACGTATTGGCATCTAATGTTGAAATCCTGCTGTACTGGGGGAATGACAAATAAATATTTAGCACAACATTCCAGTCAAGTTCAATCTATTTTGTCCTTTAATTCACAGTATGTTGGAAAGCAGAGTCACTTTGTTTTTGTGCTATGTTTCAGATGTACAATACTTAAGTTAATATTCCTCACTGATTGTTGTTTAGAAAGAGTATCCGTGGCTGTCAGGTTCCATTGATAATCTGTCACGATTCTGGTGGCTCTAGACATCCTTAGGAAACATTTCATGTGGGACCACCTACTTATTTATGTGGTAGGAAGAAATATGAAGCCTGGTGTAATAAATTACTGCTGTTGTGATGTTATATGTTTGCACCTTTAAGAAGGGTGCATATTAAACAACTGCCAATCACAATCACTTCCTCAGGACGTGGTATATTAATCCAACTTGTAGTCAGACTGTAAGCAGGAGCAATTGAGAATTGATGTGCAATACTCAGCCTTCTAGTAAACTCTATCTGTATATGGTCTTAACTTCAAATAAAATATGGAGACTTTGGCATGGTGCTAAGAAACTTCACTAATAATCCAGAGCCTAGACTAATGTGTTCAAATCCCACAACAGCAACTGGTGGAATTTAAACTTGGAATTTAAAAAAAAAAATAGTTTCAGTAATCAGAGCAGGAAACCATCAATGATTGTCATAAAAACCCATCTGATTAACAAATCTGCCATCCTTGTCTAATCTGGCATACATGTGACTCCAGACCCATGGCAATGGGGTTGACTCTGAACTATCATTTGCAATGGCCTAACAACCCATTCAGTTCACAGGCAATTAGGGATGGGCAATAAGTGCTAGCCTTACTAGCTATGTCCACAGCCCATAAATTTTGTTCTTAAAATACATATTATTCTTTCACCAATCCTTGTTGTATGATTTCCATGTTTATATCAAACATAAGAACATAACAACTACCATTCCCTCTCTTGAGGCAGTAGGGGTTAGAGTCACTGGCCTGTAAAACCAGGTTTTCCTTATTAGCAGTTCAACTGGAGAAAGCATTGGGTTTTGACTTTACACAATTATTTCACACTGATCCATTTTGTGCAAGTGGATATAGTAAAATTCAGAGAAGTCAGCATACTAACGATTTAAATGTCTTCTAACTCACAGCTGTTTCAGAAAATGGACAGAATCTAATACAGGTCTTAGCAATTCACATGAGAAATCTGGTGAGGTGTATCTCAATATCAGGATCATACCCAACGATCTTTTATCCTTTTAATGAATGGATGGTGAGTTTCTCATTAGGCAGTGATAATTTGCCATTTATAGCTCATTAAACACCTTATTAATGCTCAAATCACCTCATTAATATTCAGCTTCCTATCTTATCAAATATGCCAGAGAAGCTTGACATCAAGAAATGTTGACATGGAAAGTAGAGTGGGTACCTGGCAAATTCAGTTTGCTGTTTGCTCTGAACGACTTCCATATGGACACCTGGTACCAATGTCTCAGGGCATGCACTATTGGCACCAGCCACATGCACCCTGTTCTCGGACATTAACAACCAATATGTGCCAGCCTATAAAAACATGGCACATTTGTAATCTGCTTCTGCACATCAATGCTGTACTTGGGGCTGTACTGGCAACTATCATTGTGATGTTCCAGCAAGGACTCTGCACTCAGGGACATACAACTAGTTCATGGATTGGATCCGGCTGTATCTCTGGGCTCTTCGTCAACTTTCATAGCGCTCACTCATTTTGCGCCGACCTGGATGTTCATAGCATCCTGCCTTGCAGTGACTTGGCTTGCTTTTTGCACTTTTCTCCCTCACCCAGACCTAACAGTCTCACATTACTCAGAGATAGTAGGAACTGCCGATGCTGGAGTCTGAGATAACAAGGTGTAGAGCTGGATGAACACAGCAGGCCAGCAGCATCAGAGGAGCAGAAAAGCTGGCGTTTCGGGTTGGGACCCTTCTTCAGAAATCATTTATACTCATATTACTTCTGTCTTGCCTTGACATTTAGTGGAGACACAAAACCAGGAAGCTTGTCATGATTTTCAGCAGGTCTCAGTGACGTAACGGGGGATAGCCTTTGGTCAGTAGGTACAGGAAGTCAAGGTCAATCTCAGATACCAGTCCAGGGGCTTAGACATGTTCAGTCAGGGATGGTCAGTGTCAGGATTCTCTTCAACCTCTTCAGGGTTGAAGGGCTAAATGCCACACAGCCCACCCCCTGCCTTTCTGTCTTATTGTGGGCTGTTTTCCTGCTGGAATGAGGGAGATTAAAGCTATATTTTTGGTGCAGGTGGATTGGTGTTCTGAGTGAGCGAATGGGCAGTGCAGGTTTTAGTGGAGATTGAGGTTGGGTAACTGAGAGTGAGTGAGAGAAAATGTTGCAGGTAATAGTGAAAGTTGCAGAGCGTCAGCCTTGGTGGGAGGTGGATCCATGAGCAGAGATAGAGTGAGTGTAAGATACAGGAAAGAAGATGGTGGCACTTAAAGTGCTGGAATGGAGAAAGAAATTGACCTTCTTAATACACACACACGCAGACACACAGACACACACACACCAGGTTCTGAGGAAGGGTCACCTGATCTGAAACGTTAACTGTTTTTTCTTCACAGATGCTGGGCTTTTCCAGCGACTTTGTTTTTGTTGTTGACCTTCTTAATACACTGCTGGATGTTCATCCAGACATCTAAGATGGCACTGACGAGGTGACAACCTTGGACCAGGCTGGCCTGGTCTGGTGTGGTGGCCTCCCTTGCTAGTGCTGGGCAAGTGGACATTCTGCTTGTGCACCACAGTGTGAAAAAGGGTGCACAAAGGGCTTTTAAAGATGGTACCAGTGTGTGGGAAACCAGTCTTTCGCTGGATATCCACTGAGTGGTGAGTAGCCTGGGAATGGCACACGGTAAGACAGCGACAAAATCACAAGTGAGGAATGTCACCAGGGCAAGGTAGGTATTTAGGAAAGTTTGATAAGATATGAGAAATCTGTTGGTGAGAATCCCTTCAAAAAACCCAATGTAGCTTATAATTGTTGAGAAAAAGTAAGATTCAGCCGAATACATATTTCTTTCTTTTCAACTGCTTTGGTGCAAAATGCTGGATTTTGCCCCTGGAGATGGGAATCAGAACTTGGGACTGGAACTGAGTCCCTGGAAGAAACACCCCATGCCCTGATTTTCATGGAGCTACCTTCTTAACTGACCTGGAGATAAGGTGACTGTCTAATGAATGATGGCAGTTGGGTTGTTGAAGTTGTGGAGAGCTAACTAGAGGTAACTAGATTGAAATGCAAATAGACAAGAGCGAGGATGAAGGTGCTTTAATGTTGAAGTGGCCTACATTATAGTCTAGTATTATCTGAATGACCAATATAATGTGGTCTGAAGGAATGCCTGAGTCCTAATGGAATGAGGTGATGGATATGTTAACTTAGGGTTAATTGGGTGTGAAAAGGTTGTATTTGAATACGGGAAGGTAATAATCAGTTGGCGGGAGGGTATGCTTTAAGGAGAATGGTTAACTGACATAAGTGCTCAATTGAAAAGTGGAGTTTTTAAATCTGTTTAAATATAGATATTTCCTTCCAAAGTTCTTCAAATTAAATTTAAAGCTAAGCCACCACTTTATGACACTGTTGAAGGGACATGGGGAGGGGTATGGTGGTATCAGGAAGCCCTTTTGATGGGGTGTGTACATCTGCATTTGCATACAGCTACACAAGGATGACCTCTAGATCTGCTGGGAATGCTGGCTAACCTGTCAATCAACATGCAACCTCTTTTCATTGACCCCCAGAGGCTCTTGATGTATCATGTAGGCTACCTGCCAAGGAACTGGCACAATGAGCAGCATGGCTGTTTTTACGGTCTGCCTATTCTAATCCCTTCCTTTCTGAGGGCTGAAAATCTAGTCTGTACTCTGAATTTTATCATAAAAAATGTAAACAGTAAAATTACAGTAGAATCAGTCAGTTCTGTTACTTGCAAAATCTTTTGTAATCTTAGATAATATTAGATAGGCAATAAAATGATAACATCAAAACATCAAAATTCTCCTCCAAGACACACGTTATCCCAGTTTGCTCATCTAAAAATTTCCATATGGTTGTTAGGTAACAGAATGCTAGGGTTTTGACTCAATGCATCATATTAAAACCAGTAAGCAAAAAGCTAGTTCCTTGTCTGTATACTATATTAACACACCATTTGTCACTGGAGCCTGTAAAATGGCTGAGGTGAATGTTAAGCAGGTTAATTTTTAATCTATTTAAGACATTAACTCCTTGGTAAACAATCTAATCTTTTAAACAAATATAGGTGGGTACTAAATGCATCTTGCAGCGTCTCCTACATTCCAATAGTGAAAGAAAACCATTTTGCAAGACTTGTTTTAGCATATGGAAATTGATTTATGCTGTGCAGTATGAAGAACATAAGCATTAACAGTTTCCTATGAATTTCACCTGTCTGTTTAACATAAGTGGTAAAATGGTTTTGTTAAAATTGTGAAGAAACAAATTTCATGCAAATGTATCAACACATTTCATAGAATCCCTACAGTGTGGAAACAGGGCCTTTGACCCAATAAGTCCACACAGATCCTCAGAGCATCCCACCCAGACCCATCTCCCTATAACCCACCTAAACAACACATCTCTGATCCACCAAACCTGCACATCTTTGGACTGTGGGAGGAAACCGGAGCACCTGGAGGAAACCCACGCAGACACAGGGAGAATGTGCAAACTCCACACAGGCAGTTGCCCGAGTATGGAATCGAACCCGGGTTCCTGGCACTGTGAGGCAGCAGTGCTAACCATTGAACCACCATACTGCCCTACATGTTGGTTATTAACATTAGACAATACATGACTCTAAAACTGGTGGTACAGTAGACAGTGAAGACAGTCACCTCAACGGGATCTTGATCAGATGGGCCATTGGGCTGAGGAGTGGCAGATGGAGTTTAATTTAGATAAATGTGAGGTGCTACATTTTCAAAAGGCGTATCATGGTGGGACTTATACAATTAATAGTGTGGTCCTGGGAAGTGTTGCTGAATGAAGAGATCTTGGACTGCAGATTGATAGTTCCTTGAAAGTGGAGTCACAGATAGACAGGATAGTGAAGAAGATGTTTAGTATGCTTGCCTTTATTGGTCAGTGCATTGAGTATAGGATTTGGGAGGTCATGTTGCAGCTGTACAGGACATTGGTTGGGCCACTTTTGGAGTGCTGCATGCAATTTGGGTCTCCCTCCAACAGGAAGGATGTTGCAAAACTAGAAAGGGTTTAGAAAAGATTTAAAAGGATGTTGCCAAGGTTGGAGGATTTGAGCTATAGGGAGAGGCTGAATAGGCTGGGGCTTTTTTCCCTGGAGCGCCAAAGGCTGAGGGGTGACATTATAGACATTTATAAAATCATGAGGGGCATGGATAGGGTAAAAAGGCAAGGTCTTTTCCCTGGGGTGGGGGAGTCCAAAACTAGACGGCATGGGTTTAAGCTGAGGGGGAAAGATATAAAAGGGACCTAAGCGGCAACTTTTTCACACAGAGTGTGGTATGTGTATGGAAGTGGTGGAGATTACAACATTTAAAAGGCAGCTGGATGGGTATATGAATAGGAAGGGTTTAGAAGGAAATGGGCCAAATGCTGGCAAATAGGACTGGATTTACATAGGATATCTGGTCGGCATGGACGAGTTGGACCGAAGGGTCTGTTTCCGTTTTGATTATCTCTATGACTAAATGAACACCCAATAGTTTCACAGGGTTAGTGCAGACTCGATTGGCTGAATGGCCTCTTTCCACACTGAAGGGATTCTATGCTTCTTATGACCATAACAGAAAGCTTCATATTTTAAATCGCAAATAACTGAGATTCAGCAAGTCTGTTATAGGTGATACTTACAAAGTGTGATCATTTTACATGGACATTAATAAATGCTGCATTTTCAAATTCAACAAAATTAAAGTGAGTTTTTCCTATAGCATGTACAGTGTGACTTTCTCACATTCTTTTCACGCACTCTCAAGTCAGAAATTAGAAAATAATGTGTATTATTAAGATATGTTTCAAACATCTGCTGTGGTACATATACTTCATTTTAAACTTATCAGCACAAAAGGTTTGCATTAAAAAGTCACCAGTTTCAGACTTGGCAAAGTTTGTCAACCAGTCAATTTGTCTTTGTTTTTGCTAATTTTGTTTGTTTACAAAATAGTTTTCCAAAGGTATTCAAAATGTAAATGTTATTTCAAATATATGTATTATACTAATGAATGTTTAATTGCTTTTATGCATTAATTCATGCATGGACACATATTTTCTCCCTGACCTCAAGAAGATGATTGGATTACAGCTTTCTGAAAATTAGCATGACAGCATATGATTATGCAACTCACCATCTGCTCTTTTTGTAACCACAGAACAAAGAAATTATTATGTCAAATTAGTTTAAAAGCTTTTACCTTTACATTATGACAATTGTTTGGTTTTACAAATTGGAACATTTAATACCAATGAAAGTTAACATTCCTTGTGGTATATAACTATTAAGAGCTTCAGATTTAAGATTTTAAGATCCCACTTGTCGTTAGACCTTACAAAATGGCCCAGGTGAATATAAAGAAAATCTATTTTTCTATTCCTGACAGTAACTGTGTATGCACAGTGAACAATAAATCAAGCAGCTCAGTAATTTACTGAAGAATTCAAATTTGTAGAGCACTTCTCTTGTAACAGAAACATTTCAAAGTGCTCAAAGAGACACTGAATAGGAAAAAGTACAAAATGAAAGGAAAGACAATTTATAAAGAGAGCAAAGACAAGGATTTCATAGCAGATTTTGAAGGCTGAAGACAGAAATAACAGGAAAGTTCAGATTTAGGAGAGAATTCTGGAGACTGAGTACTAAAAGCAAATTCAGGGCCCAAGCTACGCCTGCCTCTTTGTAGGTTACGTGGAACAATCCCTCTTCCGTACCTACACCGGCCCTAAACCCCACCTCTTCCTCCGTTACATTGATGACTGTATGGGCGCCGCATCGTGCTCCCATGAGGAGCTCGAACAGTTCATACACTTCACTAACACCTTCCACCCCAACCTTAAGTTTACCTGGACCATCTCTAACACCTCTCTCCCCTTCCTGGACCTCTCTGTCTCCATATCGGGCAACCACCTAGAAACCGATATTCATTTCAAGCCCACCGACTCCCACAGCTACCTAGAATACTCCTCCTCCCACCCACCTTCCTGCGAAAATGCTATCCCCTATTCCCAATTCCTTCGCCTCCGCCGCATCTGCTCCCAGGATGAGGCATTCCACTCCCGTACATCTCAGTTGTCCTCGTTTTTCAAGGACCGTAACTTCCCCTCCTCGGTGGTCGAGAACGCCCTCAACCGTGTCTCCCACATCTCCCGCACCTCATCCCTCACACCCCGTCCACGCAATAAAAACCAAAAAAGAATCCCCCTCGTCCTCACGTACCACCCCACCAACCTCCGGATCCAACGCATCATCCTCCGACACTTCCGCCATCTGCAATCCGACCCCACCACCAAAGACATCTTTCCCTCCCCACCCTTATCTGCTTTCCGGAGGGACAACTCTCTCCGTGACTCCCTTGTCCGCTCCACACTCCCCTCCAGCTCCACCACACCCGGCACTTTTCCCTGCAACCGCAGGAAGTGCTACACCTGCCCCCATACCTCCTCCCTCACCCCCATCCCAGGCCCCAAGAAGACTTTCCACATCAAGCAGACGTTCACCTGCACATCTGCCAATGTGGTATACTGCATCCGCTGTGCCCGGTGTGGCTTCCTCTACATCGGGGAAACCAAGCGGAGACTCGGGGACCGCTTTGCAGAACACCTATGCTCGGTTCGCAATAAACAACTGCACCTCTCAGTCGCGAACCATTTCAACTCCCCCTCCCATTCCTCAGACGACATGTCCATCCTGGGCCTCCTGCAGTGCCACAACGATGCCACCCGAAGGTTGCAGGAACAGCAACTCATATTCCGCTTGGGAACCCTGCAGCCCAATGGTATCAATGTGGATTTAACAAGTTTCAAAATCTCCCCTCCCCCCACCGCATCCCAAAAACAGTCCAGCTCGTCCCTGCCTCCCTAACCTGTTCTTCCTCCCACCTATCCCCTCCTCCCACCTCAAGCCGCACCTCCATCTCCTACCGACCAACCTCATCCCGCCCCCTTGACCTGTCCGTCCTCCCTGGACTGACCTATCCCCTTCCTAACTCCCTACCTACACTCATCTTTACTGGCTCCATCCCCGCCTCTTCGACATGTTTGTTTCCTCTCCACCTATCCTCTCCTCTATCCCTCTTCTATCCGCCTCCCACTCTCTCCCTATTTATTTCAAAACCCCCTTCCCCTCCCCCTTTTCTGATGAAGGGTCTAGGCCCGAAACGTCAGCCTCTCTGCTCCTGTGATGCTGCTTGGCTTGCAGTGTTCATCCAGTCCTGCACCTTGTTGTCTCTCATTTAAAGACTGGTTTTGAAAGCCTCATCTCCTGGATACACAGCAAAATTTAATGAGTTTGTCAACTACAGTTTTCTATCCAATAATTGTAATGGGAAGGAAATTCTGGACACCACATCTGCTAGGATTGATTTATTTTCTATAGCCATATGTTTTGCCATCTTAAACACTGCATTCTAATAGCTCTTTGCAAGTAAGAAAACGAGTGCAAGGTGAAAAACACGTCTCTTTTTACAGCCATACCCAAATTCAGTGCAACCAAGTGACTTTAAAACATGCTTCTAAATAATTCTAAATTTAGTAGCTGATTTTCTTTTGATGTCTCCATTGCCTCTATCTGACTACTTGTCTTAAATCCAGTTCTGCATAAGCTGCAGCACCTTCCAGCTAAATAGTGGGATGGGCAAAGGCATTTTCTTTATCGCCTGCCATAAATTTCATTTCCATACCACCAATTCGATCTTCTTTCTTGGCTAAATTGCACCTAATTTGAATCTGAGATGTTTCCATCATTCTTTGCAGTGACTTCAGTTTTGGTTCTCATCATTAATATATCCTTATAACCCACCAATCACTTTAGTTAATCTGTTACATGTTTTACATGTCAGCAATATCCTTTCTGGTGTACAAAAACTGTTGACAAGGTAGCTCAGCCTTTTTACAGGATTTGTGATAACCCTTTTATGTGTCCAATGCAGTGCAAAATAAAAAGTTGGGGGGACGCCATATTGATCTCAAGGCTTTTTCTGCCCAATTGTGTTATTTATGAATTGTATATCTGCCTTCCTAGATATCTTCGTTTCTCCACTTGACTGAATACTTTCAGTTCCTTTCAACAAACCTCTTATTTGGGATTTATTGCACTTCCATAAAAGTCAAAGGGGGTGAATTTTCATTGTATTCTGTCAATTGTCTGCTTTAGGTTCAGTAGAATAACTGCAGAAATCCCTGAAAAACCATGGAAATGTCATGTACACAATTTTTCTGGGATTTCCTCAGCTCTGTCCTTGAAGATTAGTGGGACAACACCCATGGAAAATACTTCCCTAAATATTTTATTTTCCCTTTGTCTATAGTATTTTCAAAAATTTCATGAAAAATTTCACTAAATTACCAAAGCCTAATCCGCTCATTACAAATTGGCACTGGTTTCCTTTTAAGTTAATATCTTCCAAGGAGTTCATTAAGTCTCTTAATATGACTTCTCTCAAAAAATCCAAGCTCAACTCCTCTACCTACAATATTTACCATTCCATCGCAATCCTTCTTTTCATCTTCCAAATTTTTTGTACTTTACACTAATACACAAGTATACCCAGTTTCTCACACAGTTCCCTTTTTGATTGCCTTATTGACAGTACTGGAGTGATCATAACTAAAACTAGAAATACCATTCTCTGCAAAATGACTGCAGTACATAATTCCTGTCTTTGATTCTGAACCTCACCTCTCACCACCAATAGGCATTTTTAAATGAACAGTTCCACCATCCTAATCACCATGTTGCGTCCTTAGCAAAGCTTTTCCAGTACAGCTACAACATTGATATCTTTTCTGCAATGTGAAAATTTGCCCAGATATGTCCTATCTACAAAAACTAGGACAACATTCAACCCAGCCAATGACTGCCCCACCAATATACTCTCAATCATCAGCAAAGTGATATAAGGTCATCAACAGTGCTACTAAATGGAACTTGCAAAGGAATAACTTAGTCAATGACTCAGTTTGGACTCCACCAGGGCTGTTCAACACCTGGCTTCATTACAACTTTGATCTAAGTATGGACAAATGTGTTGAACTTTGGAGTTGAGGTGAGAGTGACTATTATTGATATCAAGGCCACATTTGACCAAGTCTGGAATCAGGAACCCAATCAAAACTAGAAACAATGGAAATCATGGGAATACTCTCTCAAGTGTCGTACCTAACACAAAGGAAGATGGTTGTGGTTGTCAGAGATCAGTCATCTCGGCTCCAGGATATCTCTCCAGGAGTTCCTCAGGGTAGTGCCTCAGACCCAACCATCTTCAGCTGTTTCATCAATTAACTTCTCACCATCATAAGGTCAGAAGTGGAGATGTTTGCTGAATTGCACAATGTTCAACACTATTCACTATTCCTGATTCATAGCGACAGTCCATGTTCATACACGACAAGACCCTGATCTGACCAACATCCAGGCTTTGGCTGAAAGGTGGCAAGTAACATTTACACCACATTTGACCATCTCCAACAAGTAAGACTCCTTGACATTTAATTGCATTACCAATGCTGAATCTCCCACTATCATACGGGTTACCACTTACAAAAAACTGAACTGGACTAGCCAAATAAATACTGTTGCTACAAGAGCAAATCGGAAGTGGGGAGCTGTGTGGTGATAACTGACCTCCTGTATCTCACACACACACTCACTCACATAAGCACAGTCACACACATACTGTCTCACAGATCCTCTCTCTCTCTCTTGCACACACACACACACACACACTCTCTGTCTCTCTCTCACACACGTGAATCAATGGGATAAATTTGCATTTGCAGATACATTGTGTTTTTTTCAAAAAGCACACAATTTATAGACAGTCAGTCAAGGTGGCATTTTATAAATTTCTACTTCAGAAATAAAACCAGTCTGATTCCAAACCAAAACACAAACAGATTCTAAACAAGACCTCACATCTAACATGCATTGTCTGACCTAAAATGTTACCTCTTCTTTACACTGAAAAAACCTTTAGTTCTCTCAGGGCAGTGACTTGAAAGAAATTCAGGGATTTACATATACATATTAATCAATTAAAATCTTCTAACTGATTAAAGATTTAACAGCATCTTAGGTTTGTCTAATACATTCTCATCAGTAGTGTGACCCTTTGATCTTTTATTTATAAAAACTGTGTCTGATACTAACCTCTCTCACTAACATCTGAAGAAGGAGTGACGTTCCGAAAGCTTGTGTTTTCAAATAAACCTGTTGGACTATAACCTGATGTCATGTAATTTCTGACCTTGCTAACCCCAGTCTAACACCGGCACCTCCACATCACATCTTTTGTATCTCTTTTGCCTTTCCACCATCTACAAGTCAAGAGTATAATGTAATACTCTCTGCTTGCCTAGATGAGTGCAGTTCCAAGAATATTCAAGAGGTTTGTGAGGAAAAGGCAGCCTGCTTGATTGCAACCACATCCACCATCTACAACATTCACTCCCTTCACTAGCAAAGCACAGTGGCAGCAGTATGTACCATCTGCAAATGCATGACAATAACTCACCATGACTCCTTTTTCAGCACATTCCAAAACCACAAACTCTACCACATTGAACAACAAGAGCAGCAGATGCATGGGAACATCACCACCTCCAAGTTCACCTCTAAGTCACAAAACGTCCTGACTTGTGACTGTATTGTCATTCCTTCACTGTTGTGAGTCAACATCTTTGAACTCCCTTACTAAGAAAACTATAGGTGTCCCTACACCCAAAGGAGTGTAGTAGGTCAAGAATCAGCTCACCAGCTTTTTCTCAATGGCAAATTATGGATGGGCAATAAATGTTGGCTTGGCCAGTAATGCCCACATCCCATGAATGAATATTTAAGGAAAAAAAATCCATCTCTTCTTTTTCTTCCATATATCCATGAAGCTCCAAAATGGCAACATTGCAGCCACTGGTTGAAATTCAATTCCCTCCCATAGGTAAAATGAGAATGGGGGGTATTTAATTAGGGTGGAGGTGCTCCCTTCAGGGCTTCAGCACCTGATTGAAGGATTGGCATTGGGAAAGGGGAGGCCTGCTAAGAATCAGCCCCTGGCCACTCTTCCAACTCTCTCTCCTCAGCCGGTGAGATCCCATCCCACCCTCAGCCCCGGTGGCCTGGATCTTTCACTGATCATGGGCCTCTGATGGATGCATTGCCAGTAGCATCCTGCTCTCCAGCTAGCGGGTGAGGCATGTGGCCTGGGTTAAATTTTTCCATCGACTCAACTTCCACATATATGAGAACAACTGAGTTCTACCTCTTCACTGCTTTCTTAAACACATCACAATCTTCACATTTTCAGATTAACTGTCTGAAGTCCAGTTTTAGTGTAACCACAATTTTGAACCAAACACTGAAAAGATTGACTCAGCACTTGCCGTAACCCCAGTACACTTACTACCAGTTCCATTCCCCTATACAACTATTATCTCAGGCTGAACCAGACTGCAGTCATTCCAGTTAACTGGAAGCAAATATTCTGAACACATATCCTCAAAACCAATGTACTTCCACTCTGCAACATGACCAATCTCAGCTCATCTGCTGCTGCAACCCTTACTCGTTCTTTCGTCAGCTCTGGAATTATCAATTTTTTGTTCATTCATGGGATGTGGATGTCGCTGGTAGGCCAGTGTTTATTGCTTGATCCTAGTTACCTGTGAGAAGGTGGTGTTGAACTACCATTTTGAATTGTTGCAGTCCACATGCTGTAGTTTGACCCACATTGCCCTTAGGGAGGGGATGCCAGGATTTTGACTCAGCAGCACTGAAAGAACAGCAATATAATTCCAAGTCAGTATGGTGACTGGCTTGAAGGGAAACTTGCAGGTGGTGGTGCTCCTGTGTAGCTGCTATCCTTGTCCTTCCAGATGGAAATGGTCATCAGTTTGGAAAGTGCTTTTTAAGGATCTTTGGTGAATTTCTGCAGTGCATCCAGATAGTACACGCTGCTAATACTGAGCGTCAGAAGTTACTCCAATTACTTCCTTGTTACCTTCACATTCTCCATTTTCAAATTTCAGCTCATCAAAAACTCTGTTGGTCTAATCATATTCTTACTCACCCATCACCTCTAACCTCTAAGCTTCAAATTTAAAATTCTCCATTTATCCTTAAATCCATCCTTATTTTTGTAACCTCTGCCAGTGCTACTTCATCTTCAGTATGTCTGTCCTGTTGATTTTAGCTACTCGTGCACTTAACCTTTACTACCCATATTAATGTTTGGAATTCCCTCTTTAAAGACATATGCCTTTCAATCTCCCTCTCCCACTTGAAGACAATCCTTTCTACTCATCTCTTTGATGAAATATTCAGGCAATCTACCTAATTATTTTCTTTGGCACAGTGGCCATTTCCCTCTCCAGATCTGTGCACAATTTACCAACCTAGAGGGAAAAAAACCAGTAACGCTTGGAGATGAAGAATTGGTCCTTCATTTTGAAATATACAAGATGAGTCTTGGCAGTTTTACTGGTTTGTCTTTCTGGGAATGAGCAACATGGTTCAGTAATGCCACTGCAATTAACGTTTTAAGTATGTGACAATATATATAAAATCATCATTTGCAATACTACAACCTGAAACTTACTGTTGGTAATAATGGTCCTGTCAGCAGCAACTGTATGATGATGGTAGTAATATTCGGAATGCCTATTTGAACATTTCTCATGTGGCTTCCATCTGTTCTGAAGGTGAGCATAGTAGCAACACTGTGCTGAAGGTGCCATTAGCCTAATTGTGGTAACTCTTGCCAGCATAATTACACATTAAGGGATGAGTGCACCACATTACAGATTTCATGCATTTTATGTAGTGCTCCCCTACTGTTCTTTTGGGTTGGAACCTGCAGCTAAGTCAGGTTCTCCAGTGTGCTAATGAAGCAAGCAGCTGTTTAACCAAATTTCTGCTGACAGAAACGTTCTACTGTTAGACTGGCACACGTGCTCACTGTAAAAGGTAAAGAGAAAGAGAAGATTAGCTGGAACAGCGAGGCACCCGTCAGAGATACAGGCCTATGTAGAGCTATGGGACAATGAATGAAAAGAACTGGTTCCGGGTGTTTTCATTTTGCATTGAGACTCTTATAAAGCTATGTTGATTGCTTCAAAATATTCTGCATACTGTCATATACATAGGAACAAAACAGCCAATGGCTGCCTGAAAACTAACACTTATCCCTACTCTTTGCCACCTATCTAAAAATAAGCATCGATTTTGATGGAACAAATACGGTTAGCAGAGGACACAATTACAAGGTAATTGGCAAAACAGGCAGGGCCAGCATAAAGTATCATTTACTCACGCAATGAGCTGTTGTGATCTGGAATTGTTTGAAGGGACTGTAGGAACAAATTATTAAAAAATTTCAAAGTAAATTGGATAAATACTTAAAATACTCAAAAATATCTGATGAAGACATTTTAGGCTGTGGGGAAACATGAATGTGAGACTATTTCTAGAGTTCTCTTAAAGACTCAGCATAAACACAATGAGGCTAATTGCCTTCTTTTGCACTTTACCATCTATGATTCTGTGACATGATATTTCCAAAACAATTCTCAATCTATCTCACAAGGTTATCTCCAAGTTTATGCAATTTCATTTCTTGGTTTATGTTCTTTTGCACAGAATTTTATCAAATGTTTTCTGAAAGTCAATAAGGCAAGATTAATAGAGACAACAAGGTTCAGGGCTGGATGAACACAGCAGGCCAAGCAGCATCATAGGAGCAGAGAAGCTGACGTTTCGGGCCTAGACCCTTCGTCAGAAAAGGGGGAGGGGAAGGGGGTTTTGAAATAAATAGGGAGAGAGTGGGAGGCGGATAGAAGAGGGATAGAGGAGAGGATAGGTGGAGAGGAAACAAACAGGTCGAAGAGGCGGGGATGGAGCCAGGAAAGGTGAGTGTAGGTAGGGAGTTAGGAAGGGGATAGGTCAGTCCAGGGAGGACGGACAGGTCAAGGGGGCGGGATGAGGTTGGTCGGTAGGAGATGGAGGTGCGGCTTGAGGTGGGAGGAGGGGATAGGTGGGAGGAAGAACAGGTTAGGGAGGCAGGGACGAG
>NC_063345.1:26429432-26450111 GCF_021869965.1 Rhincodon typus | reverse complement strand
GGGATTGTTCCACGTAACCTACAAAGAGGCAGGCGTAGCTTGGGCCCATGCGGGTACCCATGGCTACCCCCTTTGTCTGTAGGAAGTGGGAGGAATTGAAAGAGAAGTTGTTGAGTGTGAGGACGAGTTCGGCTAAGCGGATGAGGGTATCAGTGGAGGGGGACTGGTCGGGCCTGCGGGACAGGAAGAAGCGGAGGGCCTTAAGGCCATCTGCATGGGGAATGCAGGTGTAGAGGGACTGGACGTCCATGGTAAAGATGAGGTGTTGGGGACCGGGGAATTGGAAGTTCTGGAGGAGGTGGAGGGCGTGGGTGGTGTCACGGACATAGGTAGGGAGTTCCAGGACCAAGGGGGAGAAAATGGAGTCTAGATAGTTGGAGATCAGTTCGGTGGGGCAGGAGCAGGCGGAGACAATGGGTCGACCAGGGCATTCAGGTTTGTGGATTTTGGGAAGGAGATAGAAGCGGGCGGTGCGGTTGGGGAACGATGAGGTTGGAGGCCGTGGGTGGGAGGTCACCTGAGGTGATGAGGTTGTGGATAGTTTGCGAGATGATGGTTTGGTGCTCAGGGGTGGGGTCATGATCAAGGGGGCGGTAGGAGGAGGTGTCGGAGAGTTGGCGTCCGGCCTCGGCGATGTAGAGGTCAGTGCGCCATACTACAACTGCGCCTCCCTTGTCCGCGGGTTTTATGGTGAAGTTGGGATTGGAGCAGAGGGAGCGGAGGGCTGCACGTTCTGCAGGGGAGAGGTTGGAGTGGGTGAGAGGGGTGGATTAATGATGTTTTGCCATTCCCCATGCTCCTTTTGTTTGAACATCGCTTTTAAAGTGTATTTGTTCTGTTCTCATTTACATCCTGACTTTAATCTGAAACAAATGCCATAACTTCCTTGGCCTTAAGTGTGAATTTGAATGTTTAGCACATGTATTTTATGGTAACTTTATCCTTAAAAAGTATCATCTCTCAAGCAGCTCACCCAAGTTGCAAACTTAACTCTGCCAAAATTTGACATTGGTATTAGAAAAGCTATATGGCAAAGAAACAGGCCATTCAGCCCAACCACTTCATATTGTTATCAACAGAAATAATTTGGCTAATCAACTTAAATCTTTTAGTGGAATAATTAGTTTTGGGACCTTTTCATCCATATGGAGGTCTACTAATATTTCAGGGTCATTGCTAATGATTAAGACTACGAAGTGAATGTCCCTCATATTAATGGCTGGATTTTTGTGAAGTCTCTCCTCTTTCAAAGTGGCAGGTGGGACAAGAATCTAGAAGTTGTCCCCACTCCCAAATTAGACAGATCTCATTTTCTCTGGTAGGGGAAAGGGGGTGGACTATGATACATATAAGTATGAAACCTGAACTCATGTGGACCATTTAGACTCAGTATAGAGTTCAAACATTCATCATTTACACTCAAGCAAGGGCCTTTACTGCAGGTTCTGAATCACAAATTTGTGCAGAAGACATAAATGCTTGTAAACGGTGCACAATATCTGTAAAACTGTCAAGCTATCAAGTTATTTAAACTCCAACCTTTTAAAAATTCAAAAGAAAGTTTTCCAGTGTCAGACAGAATTGAAAATCTCTAGCTCTGAAATAATTTAAATTCCCAGCTCCTTAAAAATGTGACAGAATGCTTCCCTGTGTAGTGGGAGTTGTAAAGCAATCTAGGCTTACAATTAAAATAGCCGTTTGTTGACAAGGTTTTGCACTAAAAGGCTATTATTAGTATATTTCCTTTACATAATGTTTAGATGTTTTTTATAAACTTCAATTATTCCATGGGTGGATTGATGGCTCAAGGAGATTGTTAAAGTATTAGCTGTCTTTGCTGTAGGTTAATGAATACAAGTCTGTTTGGTTCATAAGGGATTAGGTACTTGAGGGGCTTCTGAAGTTCTAAATTGACTTTCACGAATGAGAGTTTTTTAATACAGTGAAAACTGCAATTATTAATTATATCTTTATTTAATCTCAACTTGGCTCCTTAGGTCTGTGCGTAGTGGATATTAACTGAGTTTACATAAAGGGTACAAGGGCAAAGTTTGATGATTGTGGGTTATTGCTCATTGTGAGCTCACCTGGAGGCTGCAAGAGACCAATGTGTGGATGAGGGGAGTGAACATTGGGGCTACAAGGGGATATGGGCATGTTGGGTGGGTGCATCAATGGCATGGGTTGTGATGGGGAGTGAGGGATGAGGGTCAGGAGCTGAATATTTAACAAAATAACTGGGAATGAAGTCCCAGAGAATCACGGTGGATCTTTTAAATAGTCTGTCTTGGCCCAGGAGGTTTCCTCCAATCGGTATCCAGGGCAGCAGGCCTAACTCCAATCTGCAACCATAACTTCAGAACAAAGAAGCTGCCATTTGGGGCACTTGTTCCCTAGGCCAGTGTGGGTTATTTCCTAACTCAACCCACTTGTCTCAGGAGTGAAAATCTGGCCTTTTATGTTTGGTGTGTTGGATAAGAAAGCAATTTTAAATATAGATCACTACTAATTATATAACCACAATAACAATTAAAACTTGCCTTAAATAAATAGTTTCATCTGTCCTTATTGTCCTACCCAGCATCAATATTCCTTACAACTCTTTGACTGAAATTTTGCCTGTCACTTGCATTTAACATGATTGAGAGATACTTCCAATTAGACCTCTGCCACTTCTGTAGATGACATAGAAATTGTCAAGTGTTCCACAAGATTACAGTGCAGATAACTGTTCATTCGTAATGTATAAATCTAGCGAGCCGACTGCCTGACAGATCTTGCAGGGTATTTTGCGCAAGTACAAGTGATTTGTAAGTAATTCTGCTCAGTTCAAACAGCAATCTATTTTTATAAACCTGCCTTACAAGGTCAGAATCCTGAAATGTTGCAGCAATCCTAGCAGCATTGCTTCTTGGAGCAATGGCTGTCTGTTTTTCAGCTGCTGATAACAGTTAAATGCTTTGCCTACTCGAACTCACTGGTGAAACTATCAATGTTTGCGTTATTACACCTGTGAAATGGACAGAAAACCTTTCGAGTCCACAAAAGTAGAGTTAAAGAGGGAAATCTAGATGTTCTATAAGTAATTCTGTGCTTCTCACTGGCACTGGCTAAGTCCCTTTAGATGGAAAGCTCTAGAATATTCCTGTGGTCCTCACAATAGAGTTCCTGACTTTGGAAGAGGCACATGTGTGTTTTGTCTTGCGTCTAGTGACTTTCCAAGCTAGAGTCACAGAGATGTACAGCATGGAAGCAGACCCTTCGGTCCAACTCATCCATGCTGGCCAGATCTTCTAAATTAATCTAGTACCATTTGCCGGCATTTGGCCCATATCCCCCTAAACCCTTCCTATTCATATACTCATTCGGATGCCTTTTAAATGTTGTAATTGTACCAGCCTCCAACGCCTCCTCCGGCAGCTCATTCCATATACGCACACACCCTCTGCGTGCCAAAAGGCATACAGAAATTTGTGGAGGCAGCAAGACGGCGTTGAAAAATTTAAAACCGAAAGAACTGCAGAAGCTGTAAATCAGGAACAAAAACAAAGCTGTTGGAAAAGCTCAGCAGGTCAGGCAGCATCTGTGTAGTAAAAATCAGAGCTAACGTTTCTGAGGAAGGGTCACCGGACCCGAAATGTTAACTCTGATTTTTTTCTTCACAGATGCTGCCAGACCTGCTGAGCTTTTCCAGTAACTTTGTTGTTGTGGCATTGAAAAATCGTTTTACTCGCAAAAAAACCCTTAATTTCAGTGTTTTGTAAACCAATTATCATCTGCACTGGGTGGTGAAAACCAAAAAGTTGGGAAACTGTGATACAAAAATTGGGAAAATGCTCAGACTATAAAGTAGGTATTTAACTTAGATATATCAGCATAACAGAAGACTCAAGCACCGAGAGAAACATCTCACAAGCTGAAGCCATTCAGTAACCCAGAGCCAGAGTTGGGAAATATTCCAGACAGATTAGCATAAAATGAGTAGCCATTCAGCGTCCTCAATTGCACTACAGTGACACTGAAATCCCTGTTACTTGCCATACAACTTATTACCTCAAAATCAAATGGCAAGCTAGCACAGACCTGGCAAATCAGCTCAAAGCCAAAGCAGAGGGAACAGTGTGCTCACATTCTGTCCAGAACATTGAGGCAGTGCTATTAAAGATGGTTGTTGACATAATCCAGATTTTGCTTTTATTATAGCCATTAATGCTGTTGATATAATGCTGCAGGAAAATTAAAATCTTTATCAGTTGTCATCTCACCCTAAGGAAAGGCAAATTTGCTCTTATAGTTGCATCACCACTGTTTTTGCATATGCAATTCATCCAATAAACAAACAAGAATCCATGAACTCTGAGCTAAACTTCAAACTACTAAACTTCAAACAATGCATCAAGGGTATGTAATAACAGTGCTGTCAAAACTAGATGTTCAGGGCTGGTGCTTTCTTTTAAAACCATTTTATTTACAAAGTAAGATGTTTCTTAGAATCAGCCACTTAGTGTGACAGGAATTCAAAATTGCAAAAGTTGGAAGTAAACTACATTACTGACTGTACATAACCTTAGCAGATGTCTGAGAAAGGTAACACATCAGCAGCATTAAATAAAATCAACCCAAATTTTGCGTTCATCAAAGTGAGATCATTGTATCTTCGCAACAGATTAACAGCTGGATACCTCATTCCACAAAACAATTATTCCTTTATATAAGAAAATTACATTATAGATGGCAGTGACAATTAAATACTACCTAAGAAATGCACTTACTCGAAAAAATTCTTTGGTAGAACCTGAATCCAATGTTCCATAGGCAATTTCTGTTTGTTTCGCAAGATCCTCTGCACTTTCTATTGGAGAAACCATTCTCTCCACAGTGAGAAAAGCAGCAAGGTTGGCAGTGTACGACGAGATTATAATCAAAGTGAAGAACCACCAGACGCCTCCAACAATTCGCCCAGAGAGGGATCTAAACGTAAAATGAAAGGTCTGCGGTTTAATAACGGTCACATTTATATTAGAAGACAAATAACTGAGATTGAATTTAATAGATGTAGCTATTTATTTATCATTATTAGAATAATAAAAACAAAAAAAGTCAGACTCACTTGAAAGTAAATGAATCTCTTAATAAGACACTTCTAAATTTATGCAACTTCAATGAGCCCGTTCAAAGTTCACATTTCTTAGTGTTGGCAGTAAATATGTTATTGCTAAGATATTGCTACTCTCTCTTGCCATTCCAGTGGATGATAACATGGGGATTGAAGGGATATTGCAAGGGACCTGATTGAAATTCAACTCAACTATTAGAAATAAGGGGATGAACACAATATCCAAGATGTAGTCAGAACTTTACAAGTGAACATCACAGCACGGCAAGTCTGAATGCAATATTCTAATTTGAAGACTTAAATTAACATATGACTACACAACCAATTTTTTTTTGTCTTCAATAAACACAGAGAAATATTGACAGCCTGGTAAAACTGTTGAGCAATAGAGAACTGTGAGAGAGATTGGTTATAGAATCATGGAGATCAAACAGTGCAGGAAAGGGCCCTTAGACCCACTATGTCCACTCCAGTAAAAAATGACTATTCTAATCCCATTTTCCAGCACTTGGCCCATACCCTTGTATGCCCTAGCATCTAAATACTTCTTAAATGTTATGAGGGTTTCCATTCTTCCATTCTTGCAGGCTGTGATTTCCAGATTCTCACCACCCTTTGGGTGAAAAACTTTCTGCCCCTTACCTTAAATCTACGCCCTGTAGCCACTGTTCCTTCCATTAAGGGAAATGTTTCTTTCTGTCTACACTAACTATGCTACTCATAATTTCGTACCTCTCAATCTCCTCTGTTCTAGGGAAAATAATCCCAATCTGTCTAATGTCTCTTCATAATTGAAACTTTCCAGTCCAGGCAACATCCCGGTAATTCTCTTATGCACCCTCTCCAGTGTAATCACATTCCTACTATAATGTGTATTCTAGGACTGCACACAATACTCTAGCTGTGGCCTAAAAAATGTTCTAGCATAACCTCCCTGCTCTTAAACTCTATGCCTCAGCTAATAAACATAATTATATCATATGCCTTTTTACGTTATATTATTACATATTCCAAATAATCAATTAATTTTGCAAAATGCTCTGAATGAAAATTATTTCTGTCACCTATTGTGAGGACTCCAGGGAAAAGTGAAGAGCAGTCATTGGATTACATTTCGGAAAAGTAACAGACTGACTGAATAATCAATTTCCAAATGTTAAAGAAGGATTACTCCCCTTTCATTCACAGTTAGCAAAAATGCTTTAAAAAATGCTACAGAATTATGTTGCCAGGAGCCTGCACAGCTGAGTTTCAATCCAGAGTGCAGACACGTCATTTAATGTACAAGCCTAATAAAAATTAAATGCAAAAGAACATAGTGCTGTATGTACATTGGAAGGTTAGAAGGGATTATTGATTAGTTTCCACTGCAGTGTTTAAAATTTCAGGATCAAGTGAAAGGTTAAACTGGGAATTACAATAAAAGGACTAAAGAACAAGATAGCTGAACTCTGGTAAGAATGTTGTGCAGAAAAAAATAACAAGAAGAATTGGTAGAGTAAATATTTGCATCCTGTTAGATTAGGATTGGTAACTAATGGTTTGTGGAAAAGGGACTATTTAAACAGAAGATCCTTAGTAGATAAGAAATGGGAAATAAAAAAAGTGCTGGAGAAACTCAGCAGGCCTGGCAGCATCTGTAGAAAGAGAAATAGAGTTTTGAGTTTGATCTAACTACTTCACATCCGAAGGCAAAGAGAAATGAAGACTGTTTACACCCCTGTTTGGAATATGCTTACAGTTTAATAGTGGCATTCACAGTTTGCTAAGAATTTTTACTGGGGCAAATCATCATGGATATCACGTTGGTGAGGGCATTAGTGCACTCAATGAAGTCTGTCGAACAAGCAGACGATGACATAAATCAACATACAATGCTAACTTGGCACAAATTTAGAGCTCTACATTCCAGTTAACAGTGTTTCTGTTCCTGGCACAGTGAACACATTTTCAGCAGCAGTGAGGAACTCCCACTGTTTAAGGGGCCATCACCTAGTTAACAATTAGTAGTTGTTGACTTCTTGTAGCTGTTGTTCTGATTCTCCAAGTATTTCGTGTTTTCTATTGTACTTTCAAGTTTTAACACTACAGGTGGTGGTGGTAAAAGTGCTGAAACAACTTTGGCTAACAACAATGTTTCCACGCAAACTAATTGGTTCCTGGTATGAGTCCATTAAATATATGTCCCTTGTAGTACAACATGGGTCAGAGAATGAACAGTTGGTACACAGAGCAGGATAGGCTGCTGGAAGCAGAGAGAGGAAGAGAAGTGAAGTCCTTTCAGTAGGGTATGGGGGGGTGTCAGACAGCTGAAGCTGAATTTATCTGGAACTTGGTAAAAAGAAAGTATGAGACTTCTTCTCTTCAGTAGGGATATCCTCATTGAAATCTGCTGCCTGTTACAGCCTTAATCCCAACCTCAGAGCCGGTCACGGTCCTCATATTAGCAATCTGTGAAGGGTATATTGGCAAGGAAATTTTATGTGTCTGGCTCCTTCTAGGCTGGAGCTGAAGATATCAGCAACATCTCATAGTTTGCTATCCAGTGCTTATCTGAGAGGTCATCAAAATTCTACCCAATGAGAAGCAACCATACATCATTCAGAATCCAGTAGGCAAAGTGAGCAAGTAGCTTTATTAGGATTAGAGATTTCCCCACAGGGCAGGATGCTATCGATTGCACACACATTGATTTTATGGTGCGAACAATTCTGTTCTACGTTGGAATTGAAAAGGATTCTAGTACCTCAAAGTTCAGCTGGTGTATAAACAGTGCATCACGCAGGTCAAACATCTGGTACCTTGGCAGCAGTCATTATGCCTTCCTCTGCCAGAATCCACCGTGCCAGCTATACTTGAGCAACCACAGCAAACAAAAAGTGACTGCTGGGTGACAAAGCTATCTGCAATCCATAAGGCTGATAGCTCCAGTATGCCACCTATACACACATAGAGTCATAGGGATAAACAGCACAGAAACAGACCCTTCAGTCCAACTCATCCATGCTGACCAGATATCCTATATAAATCTAGTCCCGTTTGCCAGTGTTTGGCCCATACCCCTCCAAACTTTTCCTATCATATACCCGTCCAGATGTCTTCTAAATGTTGTAATTGTACCAGCCTCCATCATTTCCTCTGGCAGCTCATTCCATACATGCACCACGGTCTGTGTGAAAAATTGCCCCTTATGTCCCTTTTATATCTTTCCCCTCTCACCTTAAACCCACACCCTCTAGTTTCAGACTTCCTCACCCTGGGGAAAAGACCTTGTCCATTTACCCTAACCATGCCCCTCATGATTTCATAAACCTCTAAGGTCACCCCTCAGCCTCTGACACTCCCAGGGAAAATAGCCCCAGCCTATTCAGCCTCTTCCCATAGCTCAAACGTTTCACCTCTGACAACATCCTTGTAAATCTTTTCTGAACCCTTTCTAGTTTCACAAATTCTTTCCTATAGGAAGGAGACCAAAATTGCACGCAGTACTCCAGAAGTGGCCGAGCCAATGTTCTGTACAGCCGTAACGTGATCTCCCAACTCCTATACTAAGTGAAAACCGAAAGAACTGCGGATGCTGTGAATCAGGAACAAAAACAAAGCTGCTGGAAAAGCTCAGCAGGTCTGGCAGCATCTGTGAAGGAAAAAAACAGAGTTAACGTTTCGGGTCCGGTGACCCTAACTCAGAACTGGTTCTGAGATGCTGCCAGACCTGCTGAGTTTTTCCAGCAACTTTGTTTTTGTTCCTATATTAAGTACATTGACCAATAAAGGCAAGTGGACAAAATGCCTTCTTCACTGCAGCATGTGCACCTTGAAAACCATGTAGCCACGCAAAGTTTGATAGAGGAGCCCACTAATATGCTGAAATAATATGTGCACTGCCTGGATCTTTATGAAGGATCCCTGGACTATTTGCAACAGCTTGTGTAAAATTGATCATGGTCTGACCATTGTGAGGGGACAAGCCTGGTAAATGACTGTATGGATACAGCTGAAGAGAAGGAATATGAGTGAGAGGAGGAGGAAAATATGGAAGAAGAAAGGATGAGGCAACCTTGACACTTCCTTCCAGATATGGTATCCATGATGAGTTATCCAAGAACTGACTGAGACTAGTGATTGCAACCCCAATTCCCCATTCACAAAAAATTCCAGGTACTGCCTTTCCTCTGTAACTGAGCATCAGAGTCTACTCAATACAATGCAGAAGTAAAAGTGACAACAAAATGAATATTCTAAGCCAAGTTTATAAGTCAAAATATCCAAACTAATCACCACTGTTCAATTCTCTTCATGCTTGTCTTCTGGTGTGTTTTTGCCTGACCTAGTGATTCTAGACAGGGCTATTCCAGCACAGCTAGTAGAAGGCTGCTCAATATCAGGCAGGAAGAATGCTGATTGCTTTGGAGGATGACCTTGAGCACTTTGGGGTCTAGAAAGGACGTTGCAGATTCTACCATGTCAGCAGCAGAAACAACTGTCTGGGTCTTAGGCAACAGCAAGAAAAGTGGCAGAGCTGGTAGGGAGATCTGTTTATTTCACATCGTCTATATTATCCATATCTGGAATATTTTCATTTTTTAATTTATTCTTTTATGAGGTGTGAGCTTCATTGGCTTGGCCAGCATTTGTTGCCCATCCTTAATTGGCCTTGATAAGGTGGTGGAGAGTTGCTTTTTTTGAACAGTGGCCCATAGGGGATAGGTACACCAACAGTCCTGTCAACAAATGAATCCCAGGGATTTTGACTGAGCGACAGTGAAGAAATGGCAATGTAGTTTCAAATCTGTGGTGGTCTGTGCTTTGGAGGGAAATTTGCAGATGGTGGTGATGCTCGGTGTTCACTGCCCTTGTTGTTCCAGTTGGTAGAGTTTGCAGGTTTGGAAGGTGCTGTCAAAGAAGGCTTGATGAGTTGCTTCAGTGCATACTGTAATTGATGCACCATGTGTTGATGGTGGAGGAGGAAATGAATACTGAAGTTGATAAATGAGGTGCTAAACAAGTGGGCCTCTCATTCATGTTTAATGTGACAGCTTTGATTGTAGTTGGAGCTACACTCATCCAGGCAAGTGGAGAGTATTCCATTACACTCCTGACCTGTGGATAGTTGACAGGCTTTGGGGAATTTTGGGGCGAGTTCCGCACTGCAGAATTCCTAGTGTCTGGCTTGCCTTTGGAGCCACGGTATTTGTAAGGTTGGTCTAATTCACTGGTCACCTTCAGGACATTGATAGACATCAGAAGTAGTATTCTCTCGCTATTCAGCCGGTTTGCATTTTATGGAACTTCTGCCATGCCCCCAGGGTGGCACCTCGGGTGAAGGACAGCTGTGACACTCTGCAAGCTCCTGTGTACAAAATAATCAATAACTATGATTGCTTCACAGCTTGTCCTGCGATGAAAGCTGTAATATTGGCCACCAAATTCTGCATCATGATTGGGTTCACAAGTGTTCATATAGAGTTAATCATTTGGTTCATGTTGGAAAATATGTGCATAGGACTCCTGTGTAACAGTGTCCCTGTGCAAGCTTACTAACCAGTAAGCTGGTTCCTGTGAACATATAAATTAGGGCATAAGTAAGCTATTCAGCCCTTCAAGCCTGCTCCAACATTCAATAAGATCATGGCTGATCTGTTGGTGTTCCAAGTGCCACATACCCATTTACCCTGAATGATCTTTGATTCCTTGTATAACAAGAATCAGTCCACCTCTGCCTTAAAAGTGTTCAATGACCCCAGCTCCACCACCTCCTGAGATGCAAAGTTGTGCAGCGTCTTCAGAGAAAAGAATTTTCTTCATCTTGGTCCTAAAAGGGCGATCCCTAATATTAAAACAGCGTCCGCTACTTCTGGACTCACCCACAACAATAAACATGTTTTCTACACCTACTTTGTCAGGATCAAATCACTCCTCATTATTCTAAACTCCAGTGGGACCATGTCCCTTACCCTCATGCTGCCTACAGTCCATTTGAGCATAATGCATCACTTCATGCAGATCCAACCTCAATGCTCTCCTCTAAACTATGCACTTCCTGCCTATCTGTAACTAAAAAAAAAACACTCATAGGATGTGAGCATTGCCCATCCTTAACTGCCCTTGTACTGAGTGATATGCTGTCTTTTTAAGATGGCAGCTAAGAGTTAACCACATTGTTGTCGGGTCTGAAGTCCCATGCAGGCTAAACTGGGTAGGCATGGCAGATTTCCATCTCTAAAGGACAAGAATGAACTAGATGGGTTTTATGTCATCAGTATTGAGACTAGATTTCAATATCAGGTTTTCTCAGTTGAATTTTAAACTCCTCCAGCTATCGTAGTAATATTTGAACCCTTGTCCACGGAGTATGGACCTGTGGATGACTGATGCAGTGACATTATTATTATGCCATCACCTTCCCGTAATTGTTCTGATGTTGAGCTCTTTCTTGAACTACTGTAGTCTATGTGGTGTACGCACACCCACAATTCTGTTGGGAAGGGAGTTCCAGCGTTTTGAAGCAATGACAGTGAGGGTACGATGATATGGTTTATGACAGGATGGTATGTGCTTTACGGGTGACTGTGTTCCTACGTATCTGCTGCCTTTGTCCTGGATGGTAGAGATTGTGGATTTCAAAGCTGCTGTCCGAGGAGCCTTGGTGAATTGTATCAATTGTCAGTATCTGAGCTGATGGCTGCAAGTGTGAAATTGAGTGACGATGCATTTTTATCATGGCTGTCTTCATGCTGTTCCTCTGTGCCCTGTACCTCTTGAGTAGCTGAAAGGATACAGGAAAAAAAATGAATGTCCTGACCCGAAACATCGACTTTCCTGCTCCTCTGATGCTGTCTGACCTGCTGTGCTCCTCCAGCTCCACATTTTATCAACTCTGACTTCCAGTATCTGCAGTCCTTGCTACCTCCCTGTGGTAGCAGGTTAGCAAGCTAGGGTTTGGGAGGGATGGTTAGGCACGAGATGCATGGTTACACTATTTGCAGCTAAAAGATTAGGTGAACGTGGGATGAGCGATAAATGGGAACTTAGAAGGCAGGAATAACCATGAGGATACCATCGCGTTGATGGATTCAGTCCCATCTCTGTCCATGGCCTCTGTCTCACCAAATGATATCCTCATAAAGGCTATCTCCTCCATGGGGGTTAGGATATGCATGTGCACATATTCTGGCCCCTGCCCGCTCCTGCTGCCTTTGGTTGTGCACACTCCTTTTTGCATGAGAGAAGAGGGAAGTGTGTCAGTTGTTACATCTCCATATAACCAGGCAGCAAAAGATAGATAGGGAGCTTAATCTTCATACACCTACAAGCTTTTATTTACAAAGACATATTATGCACCTCTAATCCAACAACCAAGTGAATCTCTAAATAGTGCTCACCACCTGAATAGAATTAAAAATCAAAGTCGTATAAAATTGACATCAGTGGATGTCGTGAAATTTGTTTGGATGATATTGACTAACTGGCATTGTGTGCAAGCTGTAAGACATGCAACAGGTTTGAGTAATATGAGGAGCATATAAATCTCAGATAAAATAACTGATCGATGACATTTTTAGTACAAATGATGGTGCTGGAGTAAATTGAACAGTGAGAGTCTACTTGTGCAACTGGTAGGAAATTGTACTGGAAGCCTCATTTGCTGATCGTGACCATTTGTGAGATTTTTGAGATTCTTGCAGCGCTGTATTCGGGTTCTCTGGGCTCGTATCATATGCTAACGTCTCACACCAATAATAGGCAAGTGTATATCTGGAAGGTTTCCTGCAGATACAAGATGTCTTTCAACCTTTCCAACTCTCCCTCCACCATCTCTACTGCACCGTTTGGAAACTTTGATCCCATTCTTTTCCATGTTCTGCTATCCATCAATATTTCCCAGGTCAGGATGCTTCCTCTTATGAGAAAAACTGGGACAAGGGATCACTGCTTCAAAATAAGGAGTCACCATTTACATAAAAAAAACTCACAGAATATTTTGAAACTTTGGAATTCTTCCACAAAAGGTGAAGAAAGCAGTATTCTTGAATATTTTTAAGGCAGAGGTAGATAGATTCTTGATAAGCAACGAAGTGAAAGATAATCAAGGATAGGTATAGTAATCCAATCAGCCATGATCATACTGAATGACAGAGAAGGCTCAAGGAGTCAAATAGTTGACTCCTATTCCTAATTTATGTGTTTGCACATACGTCCTTGTGTCCGTGTCAGTGGTTTCAGTCACAGTGAACTGACCCTTTATGCAGGTTGGTTTTAAGCATCACAGGCGAGCATTTAGTGGTAATACCCACTCACAATATCAATTCCTTTATCTTGCATCCAGCCAAACAACTATGTGGTTGGTGCTGGCTGGTTGCTGAGCAGTTGAAATGAACATGCATTACAATGTTGCAAATTCTTTCTTTTTCTTCTGCACTTGAGAGCTTGTATTTGCAATTGTTTAGGATAGAGATGCTTTTGCAGCCTCCTCCTCCTTTTACTTGTTTAATTGTCCACCATCATTTACAAAATGATGAAGTGTGACTACAGCTTTGATCTGTTGTTTTTAGGATCACTTCAATGTCTACAGTGGTTATATTATTGCACCAGTAATCCAGAAGCCTGGGCCATGAGTTGCTTTGCTATTTAACATAGATATCATCCTGTGTAGTAGCTTCACTGGACTGGTTACTCCTCCTTAGGCGTGGCTGAAGCTATTTCTGGTATGCTTGTCTACGCTCCTCACTGAACAAGGTCTAATCTCCTGGCTTGATAACAGCGGAATGAGGAATATGTAGGGCCACAAAGTTACAGATTGTGGTGTTCTTCTGCTGAGACCCATTGTTTTGAGGATGTTGGTGATGACGAGGTCAAGTAGCCTTGTCTCTTGTGTTGAATCTCTCACATCTGCAAAAATTTATCCAGCTTTGCTCTTGAGGATCTTCAGCAGTTCAGTCAGTTGCGGTGTTAACTAGCCATCCTTGGTGATGAATGTTGTAGACCTCTACCCAGAGATCATTCTATGCTCTTGCTATGTAAAGTCCTTCTTCCACAAGTGGTGTTCAACAAGGAGGGGACTTGACTCATCAGCTGCAACAAAGTGGCTTTCTTGCCTATGTTAGGTCTAATGCCACGACAATTCATCGGGTTCTGAGTGAATATTGATGAATCCCGTGGTTAATCCCTCCTCGCAGCAAACCACTGTCACCCTACCAGCTCTTGATGGTGATTTCAGGGAATGCAACGGGAATTTGGCTGAAAGGGCTGACTCTAGGAGTATGATAATCTCATACTTTTCCTTGACTAGCTTGTGGGGAAGCTCTGCTTACATTTGCTTATGCTCCCAGCTGAGTACACTGATTGACGTCAAGTGGTGAGTCTGACTTTATTCTGATTAGGTACAGGGTTATCTGCCATAACTGAGGGGCTGGCTAGAACATTTAAAAGGAAGTTAAGAGATACACTCATTGTTGCTGATCTGGTGTCACCTAACAGTCTTAGAGATGGATTTTTAACTACAATACATAATTTCATGTTTACCATTAGCAACACTAACTTTTTATTCCAGATTTATTTAATGAGCTGCATTTAAATTCCCTAGTTCATTGCCAGATCTTCATTCCAAGTCTCTGGTTTAGTAGTTCAGTATTATAGCCACTACATTATTATGCTCATCCATGTCCATCGGAAACAAATTCCGGATGTTCAAGGCTAGCTGATTCTGTGGCTCATAGAGCTATGATTGAGTAGTAGTGTTTGTTTCTAAACCACATTTGAATCTCAGATAGGGCTGGCAATCCTTGAAATACATCATCACACATTTTAGCTATATTTAGGAAGTCTACATACCAACGAGCAAAACAATAAAAGCTCGATTTTCACAAGATGTATTTTATCGTGAAGTAAACCTTTGCTCTGCCCTAACAGTAATGGACTCTTGATGGGAAGTATTGCCTCATTGAACTAGCTAACTGAATATATTATGGTATTCAGATAATCTTCAAATGGGAAGAATGTAGAAACTATTGAGAAATAGACAGTAATGCCTTGATGACAATACTTTTTTCAATGCAATGAGCTAATTTTGCATTTAAAAAATGATGGAACAATTGCATAAAAATGTGAGTGATGAGTGAATAGATAAAAATAAAGTAAATGCATACCTTGAGAAAAATTTTCAATGCAAGCATGGGATGAAATGATAATGAGTTAGTTTATTAAAAAACATAAAATACATGGTTAATAAACTGTTTTTCTTACTCTATATCCCATGGAAGCACCTTTGATTCTTTTCTTGGTGTATTGTTCTGTGCTTCGGTAAAAGATAAATACCCAAGGAAGTAATCTCCCATCTATCTTCCAACTTTATAGTTAATCTTAAAATGCTTAATTTACACAAAGTCTGTTTGCTGCTAGTCTTACATAAAATTACGTGTTATACAAAATCTATAATAATATTAATCATCATTCAATGTATTAATGTGAAAAGTATAATTCAGAAAAGAACAAACATTTATCATAAAACATCCCTGCTTTGGCTTCCTCTTTGCATCCGAGAGTTTGAATATCAAAAAAATCATAACTTTCTTTTACTTTCAGTTTTATGTGGATGCCAGAATAGAGTGTATCCTCAGAGCTTCTGTATGTATCTACATTAGCTTTAGCGGCGTTATTATTTACAGATATTTTATGGTCACTGCCCCTAGGGGTTCCTTCACCTTAAGCTCCCTAATCAAGTGTGTTTCATTACACATCACTAAATCCAGACTGCCTGTTCCCTAGTGGACTCTGCCACAAGCTGCACCAAATAAAACCACGTAGACATTCCATGAATTCCTTTTCTGAGTTCCGCTACCAACCTGATTTTCCCAGTCTACCTGCATGTTGAAATCCCCCATGGTTATTGTATCCATGCCTTTCTTACATGCCTTTTCGATCTCCAGATTTAGTTTCTTCCCCACATCCTGACCACTACCAGAAGGCCTGTACATATCTCCCATCAAGGTCTTTTTTCCTTTGTAGTTCGTCAACTGTACTCGCACAGATTCTATGTCTTCTGAGTCTGTATCAATTCTGGATACTAATTTTATTTCATTTCATTTCTTACAAACTAGCAACCCTGGCCCCTCTGCCCATCTGCCTGTCCTTTCGATAGGACACATATCCTTGGATAATTAGTTCCCAGCCCTGATCCTGTTGCAATCACGTCTCTGCGATACCCACAACATCATAACTGCCAATTTTATTCTGCACCACAAGCTCACTTACCTTGTTTTGTATACTACGCGCATCTGTGTAGAACACCCTAAGTCCTGCATTGACTGCACCCTGCTTTTCATAGTTGTCTCCTTATCTGGGTTTGCCAGGATTCTGGTCCCAGCATGATTCACCTACAGCCTGTCCCATCGGAAAAACTCCCTCCTTCTCCCTGTACTCGTGTCAATGTCCCATCGGAAAAACTCTCTCCTTCCCCCTGTGCTGGTGTTAATGTCCCATGAATTCGAACCTGTTTCTCCCACACCAGTCCTTGAGCAATGTGTAATACAATATGCAATACAGCATCATGGTAATATATAAACTTCATAAAAAATGAAACAAACTTACTTTTTCCAGATTATTTTCAGAATAATGAATTAAAATGAAGATTTTCAAAAGAATTACGAACAAGAAAAGATTAACATGTCCCAAAAAAGCCCTTTTCACTGTTCAACTGTATTTATCTACAACTTTTCCCGAAAAGCATTCACTTGCCTCTTGAAACAATTTATGACACCTCTTCCAATGTCTTTCCTTGATAACTTATACTACAATCTAATGCCTTATAGGTGAACATATTTGTTTACTTGTTCTTAACTTGTGTAATTTCATGCACCCTACTTATCGTAATGTTCACCTTTATATCTGTATTTGATATTGTTTTACATTATTCTCACAGTCTTTCCAAGTTAGACATGTCTTTCAGCTAAGAGGTGGATGGATGCTTGAAATGCTCTCAAAACTTCCACTTGTTCTAATCAATTGGGAGCATATGGTGAACATCCAAGGATGAATCTTCCCTGTTGGGAAATCAACTGACTCCTCATATCAAAAGGCTATGAATTCAGCATTTTGGGCAGTCAAAAGCAAATATACAATCTACACACCAGCAAACCACTCACAATCAAAATGAGTTTAATCATAGGGTTTCAAATAGATGTTGGTCAGGGATTTGTTATGAGTTCCTTCAAGTTAGGGCCATGATTGGGAGAACACCCAACAGAAATTCATCCATAATGAAGATATTAAAAAAATTCTTTCAGCTGATTTGCAACAGGAAAACGAATAAATGACTGTGCTTGAGAAAAATGACTATAATGCAATTTCAAGAAATGGATAAATTGTGGGCAGACAGGTAGCTCATTTTGATGGATGGGTTGGCAACTCAGTGAGCCGTAGGCACTAATGTCTAAATGGCTTCTTTCAGTGCTTATATGATCTTCGGGTGCTATGATTATAGAGACAGGAGACCTACAGTTTTAAACTTAAGGACAGAGAAGCAGCAATAAGCCAGTCACTGGTTGCCCATAAAAATGTACGTATTGTGAACAAGGCAGGTCTGGGATATATATAGCATGTTGATCTTGCGTAAGGAATACTGTGGAGCCTCTTGCAGAGCACTAATCTTACAGTAATTAAAACTCCCATGGGCATTTTGTGCCAGAGATCAATTTTTTAGGGCATTGTGTTCCTGATTTATAATGCAGTAACTTTATGCACCTTGCCTGCTCCTACAAGAAACGCAAATGGTTACTAATTGGCAGGAAAACTGGGTGCTAGATAAACCTTTGACATATTTGGCTTCTTCAGTTGAGGAGGATTACCCTGAAAAAATGGTGGCACCTTGACAGCCTGTTTATGTGCTTCCGTGTCTGATGTAAACTGCACAAAGTACTTGCTGTTAAAGGAATTTAAAACAGCTATCCACGTGTCCTTCCAGAATTAAAGGGAGTTCCCGGCAGGTTACTCAAGTTTTGCTAACCAGTCCCAGGTGATGCATACCACATCGTCTGAGCCATCTCAAGGAAAGAGGCAAAAGTGTTCAAGTGTTCAAGAATCTAAGATCCATCTTGCAGATGATAAGAACCTCTTCACTGAATGTTGTATGGCTGGTTTTCCTCACCTTTGCTCTAGGAAACACATTGTGCAAGGTTGCATCTGCGATTATTAGCCTCTGCCCCACTTTATGATGCTCTGAATTTCTAGGTTCTCCTGAAAAACAGTTGTGTGGCTACAAAAGGTGCTAACCCGGCTGCTACAGTAATGGTCAGGAAGGATTAATACTGCCTCACTTTCTTGTAGACATGTACAAGAGATATTTATTTCTAGGCTGTTCCAAGCAATTGATAGGTAGCTTTTTGTCTGGAGCATCCTCAGATCCAAAGTTTAGGGAAGTCAGGCTGGAACCAGAAGAAGGCTGATAGGTTAACGGGCCTATCTATTTTCAGGATCCAATCATATTTTTGACTGGAGGCCTTCTGTCTGTTCTCCAATGGTTATTAAATGGCCCATGAGAAGTAAGCAAGACCACAAACAGAGGCCTTGTCAGCTCCTTTCATCACATCTGTTGCTCAGTGTAAGAGCCTGCTAGGAGATCTGGAGACCTCGAGACATCATAACGATGGCCTGAAACACCTAACTTGGGTGTAATGGGTAAGCTTTAGGGTCAGTACCCTATTTTGCGCCATCCTGTATCTGTTTACCAGTGAGGAGCCAGGAAAATTCACCCTCGCAACTTTGCATGGAGATTTGTGCCTTGGCCATGAAGTAACATTTGTTTGGCATTCTGGAAAAAAACTATTTGTGTCTCTCTGCAGGGGGCATGGTGAAAGGTATCAGGAATGTGGAGTTGAGGATCAGCCATGATGTCACTGAATGGCAGGACAGACTCAATGGGCTGAACAGCCTGCTTCTACTCGTGTATCTTATGGTTTTATGTGCAAAACTATTTAGTTGGATTATCTGCCATGTATTGGCAGACACAACATTCACTTGAGTATCAGGCATAATTAATATTGATCACCAACTTGCAGTCATGTAAATTTTTATCAATGGCCTTTACAATGTTACATTAGTGAGAAAAATGAACAAAATCTTAACTGGGGGGTAATTTGACCTTGAATAATAATGTAGAATGGGCAATATAGAGTTAGCCACTCAGTCTCTAATTCTCTCCTGATCTTTACTGAAGCTGCTGATCTCACCACTTTCACAATATCAACCATATAATAAATGACACTGCTGTCCCCTGCCTTCTGACCCTCTGTATTCTGACATTATATGAGATACTTATCTGGTTCCTAAGAAGGTGTCCTACATATGAAGGATTAACCTGATTCATTAGCCTATATCTTTTGATTAGCTATGGATGATAGTTGTCTATGCTCCTTACTTTTAGTTCATGATAAAGGAAAAGTACAGATACAATTGGATCAAAGTCTTTGCATCCCAGTGCCCTTCCATTGTATAATGGGCTGATAGTAAATGGAGAATTCTATAGTTTGCCACTGCTCTTAGGACCCTGCAAACAGAGAGCAACCTCCCCACCATTTGATTGTTCAACAGCTGTTGGAGGCTGGATTCCTCCAAGGGCGTGGAGCTCTCACCTGATCACTTAAGACATTGAAAATTAAATTGTTATGGGGCAATGTGCTGGACAGGAGAGATGATCTAAGACTTGTCACCAAAACAGCTGGAACCCAAATGGTATCTAAAATCCTGCTTTATTTTTCAGAGCTCTTTGTTATCTGAAGAGCTTGTGTTGTTTTGTGGGTACATATTTTCATCAGTTAAGCTTTGATAGACTACATCCAGTTAATTAAGGCCCTTAAGGAGATGCACAATTTTCTCAAATCTATAGGCACAACATGGGGCAAGATGATGGATCTTAAAAAACATTTCCTCATTCATAACATATATTGGCACTGAACCATCAATTTCACAGCAAAAAGCAATGTTCACACAAGCAAATGCAAAACACTGATGGCATCACACATATCATTTCACTGATTTTGTTACTATCTGCACAATGCATATTATTGTAATATGATGTGTGCCTTTCACTGGACCATAAGAATAATTGTGTTTATAATTATTCTGTTATATCCTGTGCAGCTGTTGCTTCTTGCATTATATTGAGCTGCTGCCATAGTTGAGATAATACACACTAGACTTGCTGATGGGAGGGAGAGACATCATCTTTCATTCAAGACCACGGCCATTGCCAATATTTGTACTAGCCAGTCATTGAAAACATTCTTAAAATAAAACTAGTCAAATAAATTTTTGGTTTTCTGAGAGGAAGACACATAAGGTGAGTCAATTCAAATTTTTCCACAAGCATTTCTGATCATGTCTTTCCATCATTGTTCAGTGTGGATACTGTCTGAAAGACAACATCACCCCAACAAAGGCTTATCTTACAGCATGTGTTGTTGGACAAGTAGGAAAATTAATGAAACATTTGGCAAATCAAATAAAAGCAATGCGGCTGAAGTAACAAATGCTAAATAGATGTTGATCTGATTATAAAGCACATTGTACCA
>NC_063345.1:26317944-26424432 GCF_021869965.1 Rhincodon typus | reverse complement strand
TAGCCTTCCTGCTCCTATGATGCTGCTTGGCCTGCTGTGTTCATCAGCTCTACACCTTGTTATCTCATGAATTGGGTGTACAGTTTATGAGCCACTGAGGTTTTCAGATCAGGTTTTCTTGGGCCCAATGGTAGATTTGGCCCAGTGACTTTTCTTTTCCATGTTTTCTCATCTTATTAAGAAATAAAGTAATACGACTAATACTCAGGATCTGTTTGGTTCAATCAATGAAATATTAATAGTGGCAATTGTAACATTCCAATTTGAGATCGTTTTAAGTAATTAGGGATGATTTAATTCTTTTTCTCAAGTGAAATAACATGAATGAAAAATATATAATTGCAGTGTAAACCAGTCACACAAACATTCTAATTTTCATATCTATGCATGAGTAATACTGCATGCTAAAATCTTTTTGCCAGAATCTCAATATTGTGGAACTCCTTACATCCCTCTCAGTCTTACTCTTTTATGTGGAATCTATAGACATTCAAACTCCAAAGTTTGCACAAACGAACCAATAGATTCTGTTGATTCACCTTTTGCTTCCTAACTTTTTTTGGTAATGGACTTTGTTTCTTTAACTTGCATTCTCGTTCGAAAAAAAATGATATTGGAAACTCAACAAGGTGCCCTTTTGGAATATTATTCTTGATGATACTTACTTAGTTTATTTGTCTTTTCAGCTGCACATTTTTTAAGTACTGATCACTTAGCTATTATTAGTTTAACCTGAAATGTTCTTTAATTGTCTAAAACAAGTGATGGGTGAACCAAGGAGAAATTACTTGGCCATTGATTTATAGACAGATGAAGAACACATTGAATTTCTTAAATCTTGCCATTATCTTGAAATAAATACAGGATTTCCAAATATATTCAGAATTTATAGGAGTGGTTTCCTTAAAACACTGTCAATGAAGGTCTACAATATGGGATACTGCAACCTGTAAATGTAATGAAGAAAATGGGACAGCTAGTTGAAAGATGGAAGCAAGCTAGAAAAAAAATGAGTTAATCAATGTAAACTCAAAAGAAACCAAGACCGGCTTGGAGGTGCTCCTTAATGGTGCTGCTGCATCGTTTTTTTCAAGATTTCCATTCAAAATGGAGGCGCTTACAAAATGTAGCATTATTCTGTTATATACACCGAACTGTCGACCGTAAAATGCGATATGCAGCAAAAACACGGTAGCCCTCCAAGGGTGCTGGAGACAGACAAACCTTATGCATTTTACGGTCTCGGCATGGTGTATATAAGTTATTCAGATAGCTGTGTGAGTGACACTGAGAATAAGCCACTCAGGCATTTCAGCAGTGTGGCACAGTGATTGTTGGATGGGTGGATCTTACCGTGCTGATGTGGATATTAAAATAATGTTTGTTGGGGAAGAAAATTGAAAATAAAGATGGAATAAAAGTAACGTATATGCACCATGGCATCAGTTTTTGACCATAAAATGCACAAAGGTAATGTGATAATGACAAACCTTGGTGAAATATCGCATCCTTGCTGCATAAAGGCACCCAGAGAAAACCAGAGACTATTAAATATCCCAAACTCATTAGGTGGCTCAGTATTTTGGGGGTCACGTCCTTCTTCATTTTCTTCCATATGCCATTCATAAGGACTGAATCTGCTGACCAGGAAAAGCACTACGCTGACTCCAATGTAGGCGAAGACTATGCACATCCAAATCTCATAGGCCAAAGGATCCAAGAAAGAGAACACTCCTGGCTTGGACTTTTGGGGCTTCTTTATCATTATTGAAATACCAAGACTCATGAAAGGTTTGGAAAAGTCAATAACTTCTTCTCGGACCAAAGTTATAGTGAGTGGTGCAACAGCAATGTCAGCTCTCTGGAAATGGGGAAAATGCTAATTAGTATAAAACAATCACAGAGACATTGCATTAACTTTATAGAAAACATAGTAACATTCTGATTCTATTATCTCAGTGATCATATTAAGTATTGCAATGGATTATGGGATTGAGCTTCCTCCGTTTTGGCACATAGCTACCATGATGCAGTGCAACCATGCAATCAGATATGTATGTGCCTCAGATTTATTCTCAATGGAAAAGTATGACATGTTTTTAAAACTTCTTATTTTCAATCAGTTCTGCTCATTGAATTAGAGTCATTAGTATTACATTAAACAAATGTGACAATGACACGATTGTTGAAAAGTAACAGTTAAACTGAACACTCCAGCGGCCAAGTCAACAGTGAGTAGAATTTCATCTTTAACTTTCATCTCTAACATAATATGAATTACCCTTCTGATAGAAAGAAAATAGACTAAGAACTCACAGGTGATTTTATATTTATACAAGGTAGTAAATACATATCTGAATTATAAATTACAACACAAATGCCAGTGAACATAGGTTCATGATAGTGAAAGTTAAATTTAAGATCTTAAATATAAGAAGTATTCAACACACATTCTTGACTTCCAGGTAAGGTGGTGAGTACCAAAACCAGAAATGCCAGAGATATTCCTCGGTATTGAGCTTTGTTTGGCTGTCTTTCTTCAGTTACACTGTCTTGTGGGGAGATATTTCATACATCAATCAAGTGTATCACATGATATACTGATCAAAGAATACACCAACTACATGTGCAGGAGTTGGAGAATCCTGAAGTATCTCACACTCTTGCTTGAGAAAGTTAGCAATGAATAGGGAGGAAAGATGCTTTTATTGGATGGGAAGGGTGCGGTGGGGATGGAGAATGACCTTGTGTACAAAAATAAACTATAACTAGGGATTCAATGCTATTAGAAAGAAACATAATAGGGCTAATTCCATAATTCTAAGAAGAATGGTCTGGAGTTGACTTGCGCACAGCATTTATTGTTCATGAGGAGTATTAGTTTAGATATTAGATTTAGTAAGAGCAGCTAATTTAAATAACCATTATCATGTGTTTCCTTCACATTTTCCATGGAATGCAACAGTTGCAGTCTTCTGGAAAAGAAGACAGTAGTTGCTCATAAAGTATTATTATTCTTTGGAAACAAGGCTGTGATTTACAGGTGCTGTCAAGATGGTACATTGACAAGGTCTGAGGGCAGAACTTTCCTCTTTGAGGAAGAGAGTTTGAATTTTTTGTTGGAACATATGACACAGAGAAGGGTAGCCTTGTTTGCTGCTGATGGGAACATTCCTTCAATTCCAAGCAGGCAGTGAATATCTTGCAATGCAATTAAATGGAAACTAACTTGGTGAACATTTCTGAGCAAAGCTCAGGGTGGCTAATGTACCTTTGTTTAAGAAAGGTTGTAAAGAGAAGCCAGGGAACTACAGGCCTGTGAGTCTGACTTCGGTTGAGGGTAAATTGTTGGAGGTGATTATAAAAAAATTATGGACATTTAGAGAGGCAAGAATTGATTAGGGATAGTCAGTGTGGTTTTGTGCGAGGAAAATCGCACAACTTGATTGAATTTTTTGAGGAAGTTAGCAAAAAAATTGATGATGACAGAGCAGTAGATGTTGTTTATTTGGACTTTAGTAAAGCCTTTGACAAGGTTCCGCATTGTAGACTAATTAGTAAAGTTAGGTTGTATGGAATTCAGGGTGAGCTTGGCAAGTGGATACATAATTGGCTTAATGGCACGAGACAGAAAGTAGTGGTGGAGGGTCGCTTTTCGGACTGGAGGCCTGTGACCAGTGGTGTTCCCCAGGGATCAGTTCTGGGTCCTCTTTTGTTTGTCATTTATATAAATGATTTAGGTGAGAATATAGAAGGCATGGTTAGTAAGTTTGCAGATGACACCAAAATTGGTGATTACAAAAAGATTACAAAGGGATCTTGATCAAATGGTCAATGGGCTGAAAAATGGGAGATGGAGTTCAATCTGGACAGATGCGAGGTATGGCACTTTGGTACAACAAACAAGATAGGGCTTATACAATTAATGATAGGGCCTTGGGTAATGTTGTAAAACAGAGGGACCTGGGAGTGCAGGTACATAATTCTTTAAAGTTTGTGTCACATATAGACAGGATGGTCAAAAAGGCGGGTGGCACATTTGCCTTCATTGCTCAGTCCTTTGAGTATAGGAGTTGGGACGTTACGTTGAAGTTGTACAGGACATTGATGAGGCCTCTTCTGGGATACTGTGTCCAGTTCTGGTTGCCCAGTTATAGGAAGGATATTTATCAAGCTGGAGGGGGTTCAGAAGAGATTTACCAGGATGTTGCCGGGTATGGAAGGTTTGAGTTATGAAGAAAGGCTGGATAGGCTGAAACTTTTTCACTAGACCGTAAGAGGTTGAGAGGTGACCTAATAGAATTTTATAAAATAATGAAAGGTATAGAGTTGATGGTAGATGTCTTTTCCTCAGATGGGGAATTTCAAGACAAGAGACCACATTTTTAAGGTGAGAGGAGAGAGATTTATAAAAGACATGAGGCAAATTTTTTACACAGAAGATGGTTCACATGTGGAATGAACTTCCTGATGAAGTGGTGGATGCAGGTACAATTACACAATTTAAAAGACATTTGGATGGATATATGATTAGGAAATGTTTGCAGTGATATGGGTCAGCAGCATGCAGGTGGGACTGGTTTAATTTGGGATTATGTTTGGCACGGACTGGTTGGACTGAAGGGTCTGTTTCCATGCTGTGTAACTCTATGGCCTGGTCTCCCCGAAAGCAATTTCAAAGTATCTGGGATAATAACCTAAGACAGACATAAAGCACCAAATATGTCAAATAACCTTAACAACTTCTTTGGACCCTTCTGCTAAACCTGCTATAAACTCAGGCATGCTCCATTCTGCTCAGTTTCTCTCGGTCCGCAGTGGCCCTAAACAACAAAGCAAGTAAAATGGTTTTCATGCACATTCGTGTGGATCCAGAAAGAACAGCCTATCCTGGCTTCAGAGAAACATGGTGATCTGCTGTTAGCTCATGCCTGCCACTCATTTAACCTTCCCTTTCAGCATTGGAGTGTGGGCAATTTTCCCAGGTCACCAGTCAGAGTTGCTTTGAGAGTTTGCCTGGTTCACATAACTGTCAGTTTTATGTTGATGAGGATCAAGCATCTTCAGGCCTGTGAACCAGCTGTCCTGACCACTTCATTCCCTATTCTTGCACAAAGAGATTCCTTGTCGACGTTGACTTTTCTATTCATAGATTTTGAATAAGGAAGAAATCCTTTTAATGGAATAAAACTGTCAAGGTAAGCTGCCTTACTGATTGACAACTCCAATTAAATCTCTGCTTGCCATAAGCATGATTGCACTAACAGAATTAGAGGCTGGAAAACACTGGCACAACCTCACTTCCTGCACATTTAAACTTTCACTTCTGCAATGCTTTAGCTTGAATCCTTTGCCTAGCAGACAGAAAGACTTCCAATGCTACACTAATTTGCCTTATCCTCTGTCAAAAAATCACAAACTACTTGCATATCATTTGCACATCTGTCGAGCCCTGTGACTTCAAAGTCTTAAGTGCAAGTAACTTGAAGTATCAGCAAGAAAATCACTGAGCCAAAAATGCTTCAATGGATTTTTTTTTCATATAATGTCCCAAATTCCTGTTATTATATCTCAGGCACTGTACAGATATGTGGCTTTGACACCTACGCTTTTGTAAGAGTGGGCATGGAAAACATACAGTCCACGCTGCAAGAGACATCTCTGCAGCCTTTTGTAGAATCTTTCCCAAGAACAGAGTTCTGAAGTTGATGAATGCTATTACTGCAGCTATTAAGAATATAGGATCCAATTCACTGGAGGACATGGCAAGGCTGGTCGATTAACTTGAGTTTATCTTGATGGCTGGTTTGTCACTTGCGGGTGATCAACAGGTTCTGCTTCCACAGGGATCCCTGGCCATTCACAAGAGATCTTGAGAGCTATGGCATGGCAGAAGAAGGCAGATGGGTAATGACCTCTCAAGGTTTGGCATATCTGGCCCTACAGCCACTCCAATCAGAGTACTCATGAAGTAGCAGTTTGTGTGTTGGCTCAGTCAGGCCAACACATTATCCAGCACAAACAGGTTCAGCACCACTACTGTGTCAAGAGGATATACTGAAGATGCCATCACACAGGCTCCTCTCACTTAAACAAAGCACAAGCAGGACTAGCATGTACCCTCACTAAGGGAAAACATCATTGTAGCCAAAACCTCAAAATGCCAGGTGTCACAAGAAATCTAAACTTCTTGCATCTTCTTTGAAATATATTATTTATTTATTGTCAAGCATGTAAGGGTACAGGCAGGAATGGTAATCGAGCCAATGGGTGATTAGCCAGAGTAGATTGTAAACGGGTCAATTTTATAAGGAAGGCATTCATGCATGACCATATTTACAGATTATAGCCATATGGCTGGAATCTTCTGGTTATTATCAGAAGCCTTCGGTCACAAGGTGACCAGGGAGAGAATTTACCATTCCCCCCAATCTTTCTGACAAATCTTCCAACGGAGAGGGCTGCAAAACACCTTCAGCACAGGAATTTTCAGAGACAGCAGCACTGAGAATCTGTGCAGGGGCCAGGCCCTCTTTTCACATTGCTAGCTTCCATATTTTGCTAAGTGCCTATTTAGGTGTCATGGAATTTTTCATGTGTTAGTGAGTGGGAGTGAATCTGTGTATAAGTGTGTAAGTGGGTACACTGGGTGAGTAAGTGGAGTAGGAAGAAGGGTGAGTGAGATAAGTGGATAAGGCTGAGGTGGTTGAGGTGGTTTGTTGGCATGTAGGTAGGGTGGGAGGGTGTTAGGATAGCAACATGGTAGACAGGGAGAGTGGCAGAGTGGTAAGGATGATAGGATGGTAATTGGGTTGGGTGGCAATGTATTAGGATAGCTATATGGTAGGCGCATAAGGTGACAGGATGATAGGTGGGTAGACTGGCAGGCTGGTAAGGATGGTAGGATAGTATTGGATAGGGTGGTAGTTGAGTAGGGGGGCAGGTTTGTTGGTGACTAGGGTGGCAGATGGGTAGATTGGCAAGTGGGGAGGGTAGTCAGGTTGATAGGGGTTGTCTGGTCAGAGGATAGTCTCAATGTGTCAGGGGGTGGGGGTTCAGGAGGGGGCACAGTAGCATCTGAGGAACTCGGGGAATTCAGGGGGAAGCCAAGATTCAGTGTGGGTACTGGTGAGGTCTACTCATTTCAAGTCAGAGGCCAATAACGGGACCAATGGGGAATTGGTTGGGGGACGGGGCATCAAAAGTCAAGGAGACCTTTGGGATAGGGTAAGTATGAGTTATTGGAGGGTCAGTTGTATAGTATTCTGATGTTAGACGAGAGTTTAATCAGTGCAACATTTCCTGGGTAACTTTTTGGTTAAGTAAGTTGGAACTATCCAACGTCTCCAACTCTAACACGTAGCCAAGCATAACTGAAGGATTCTGTAGTGCCGGGGTTTTGTCCGTTAGCAGTTCAATCTTCTTGTGTGACGGAGTCAGTGCTTCATGACTTCCAGAGGCTTTGACACGTATCCTGGCGATACGCCCAGTTTCCAACATTCTGGAGGCTGCAACATCTGGGCCAAAGGCCTGACACCAATGATTAATACTTTCTTGTTGTAGATCCTCTTCACCCAGTTCTATTTCCTTGCCTTTATCCTCCTCCTTTTCTGTTAAGACCATGGGTGTGTCTTTTAGAAAGGTTTTCTCTTTCTGTGTCAGTGTATCAGCTACACTGCTAAACAGGACATTATATAATAGCTGTAGTCATCACTTGATCTGTCCAGACAGCAAATCTCTGTTTCAGCATTTTAATCATATGTTGTTACGTACATTGTCTGGAAAATTGAGCCTCTATTCAGGGGATCCTCAACAGTGTTTTGAGCATGGGTTCTGTGACACAGTCTTGATTTAGTCATCTGTCCAGTCTTCCTGGTTACAGGTGTAGAAGTGAGGCCTCGTACTTTTGGAAAGCAATCTATATCATGAAAGTATTACAATTTCTTGTGCTTTTGCCTTCAGTTCATCAGGAAATTGACAAATACTTAACTCCTAGAAGACAAGCCTTTTGTAGCTTGTTTGATATCTAAGTTTAGTGAAGAATGACATAGATGGCACGGATAGATCTGATAGATCAAAACTGAAAGCTTCATAATCTTCATGACCTCTGAAAGGACTGTTACTATGGCAAATCTTATCTGGGAGGTTACAGTCAAAGAGGTGACTCCCTCTTGAACTGTAGATCAAGGAACATCATGTTAGGTATCTCTTGTCAGGTGTAGCTAGGTCTGATGACCTTGGTTCTGAGCTGAGTTCAATTGATTCTAAACGCTCAAAGTTCAAACAAACTCCTTTTTTTCTTTCTGCCTGAATTTTTCATTCTTCTCCAAATCCACAATGACCATTAGAAGGTTCAACACAATAGTCATACTGAGCATTGAAATTGCTACCACTGAAGCAGCAAGGGTCAGCAAAGTGCGCCTAATAAAGCAATGTCATGCAAAGAATGCACCAGCAAACAGCAACTGACAACAATTTTCCAAAGAAGGGCAGAAACTTGCAATATCTTAATAAATACTTATACTTATAAAAGTGCTCTGAGGACCAGAGCAAAATTGGCTAGAGTGCTGAATAGAAATGAGTAAGGAGGGATGATGGACAAAATATGTAATTTTGATCTTAGATTGAATACAAAATGCTAGTTAGCAGGAGATTTGTATACAGTACTGATCACTGCATTACAAGAAGGACATTGTTCTAGGCAAGAACAGAGGAGATTAACACAAATATTAGCTGGACTTGAAAAATGTAGACATGTGGAAATATTGAATAGGTGAAGGTTATTTTCCTTAGAACACAGGAGGCTGATGGGTAACCTAACTGAGGTTTGCAAAATGATGAGGAGCCCAGATAGAGTCGACAAAACCTGATTCCCCTAGTGATTGATCAATTGAAGATTTAAAGATTGATGGAAGGATTTGAGGGGACATGAAGCAAAACATTTTTACCCAGAGAATGGTAGGTATCTGGAATTTGCTGCCTGGTTTGGTAGTTTAGTAATGGAAAAAGGAATTCTTAACTTGTTTAAAAAAGTACTTGCATCTGCACAAGAAATGCTGCAATCTGCAAGGCTAGAGGACAGGCACTGGGCGGTGGGATTAGAATGGAAGGTGAGATTTTTATTTCCTCTCAATCAGCACAGACATGATAAACCGAATAGTTTATTTTTGTGCCATAACTTTTCTAAGGTTCTAGAATAAATTATTCTTAATGAAGTTAGTATTAAGTGCTCTGAAGAAGAGTCATCTAGGATGTGAAATGTTAGTTCTGATCCTGCAAGACTTGCTGTGTTTCTTCAGCACTTTATGTTTTTACTTCAGGTCTCCAGTATCTGCAATACTTTACTTGGATTGCATTGTCCGATTGGTGTTCACTTGACGATTCTGCAGCGCAATTTTCAGATTCTGGATGACTCTGAGCCTAGCACCTCAATTTAGGCACATGATGTCCAGCTATTAATTTGAAATGGTTCAATCCTACATTTGCTTCAAGTAAGAAAAGTTGGAAAATCATTTGTTAGAATGTATTGTCACAGAATTGTTCCTGGTAAGAACATAAATGCAAATAACAGGAATAAATAATTCCAATAATTCTTTGGCCAGTATGGTGTATGAAAATGAGCTGCAGAGAGTTTAACAAGGAATTAAACTGAACAGAAATGTTTAGCCTCACAATCATAATGGTTAAATGCAATACTAATTTTAGGTCCACATAAGGGATTGCATTTATATCCTTCTCTTTTCTGGAAGTGATATTTGATTGATAGCAAATCTGATGTATGTATTGTCATAAATTTATTCTGCAAAGGTATTTTGCTAATTCTGTGCGACTTAAAATCAAAGTACTGCTGAGACTATTCAATGCAAAACAGTGGGAACAGAAGAAGCAGTTAGCTAACTAGAAATTAGAGTTTCTCAGATATATTGGACTATGGCCATTGTTGATTAGAATATGATTGGGGAACAACTGCATTAGTGGTATTTGTATATCTTTTGTTCATAAAGGAATCCATACCCATGTGACATATTTGTACAGAATTCCATGCAAACTTAAAGAAAACAGGATCCAGACACTTTTTAGGATTATGAGATCAAAGGTCAAACTTTGCATCTACATGGCATTGCAATAATTAGACCATTATGCAGTCCTGCATTTTTAAAACTTCCTCACAAATGAAATGTAAGTTTTTTTTAAATAATTAACAACACAAATAATACAGAATAAATATACTCAATGTCAAATGTCCTAGAACTTGACTTCAAATTACGAAGTGCTGTATGTGTCAGCATCAGAGAAGATATTTACATAGCCAGTTAAATAACTTATGATTATTTTGTTTATCCACTGCGGACCAAGTAGTTTTGAATAAAAGTAAATAAATCTGATTTTCAGCCTATTTCCTATGAGATATACATATACTTTTTTTCCATCTTCTTAAATTGACACTTACCCCATATACTAGTTCACCCACCATTCCATTCCAGATTTTAGTTTCAGGATCTCTAGCTCCATATTTACCGTCAGGGACAACAGACAGTTTATATTTAATGCCAACATGCTTGGCTATTTCAAAAGCTAAATCCACACAATAGCCTTCATATCTATCATTTGCATCAAATTGTTCATGATTTTTCTTCAGCATTACATACGGTGATTCCTGCAACAATAAACAAAAATGAATAAATGGATCAAGCTCATAAATACTGTCAAGGGATTTGAGACCAAGTGAGAAGGTTTACCATTTTCCTGAAAAAAATGGGATTTCCACATTTGCAGTAATTCATACTTGTGCTTATTATTATTGCTGAATTGTTTCCTGGATGTATTGGAAAGAAACTAATAGGTAATAAGTGCTAATAAGGAACTAATATAGATTAATTCCAAAGAGATTACTGTATTATTGATACAAAGTATCAGGTAAAAATGTAATGGACAGAAAATGGACAGCTAGCCTATTGAGCATGTTCCTTCCACAGATAATGTAGTCCAATGAACTCAATGATATGTATTAAATGTCTTGCTGAAAAAATCTGAAAGATTTCTGCTTGGCTTTCAAAGCAATTTGAGAATATACTTTTGAGATCCTACACCTTGCATTATTGAGCATTTTTTCAGTCAAAATTGATCAGTTGATTGTCATGATGTCAAAATGTCAACTTTTGGAAGGGGACAGCTATCAGCAATACCTTTTTTTACCAAATACACTTGTAATAATTTTAATTATAAGGTAAATACTTCTTTTTAAAGTACTATTCACGTCCCCTTTCACAGAAAATATGTTTACAGTGTTTATATCTCAAGAAAAGTAAAATGTGAGTTGGATGTCAAAAGTTGATTTGAACCGTATCCGTTGCAGGGAATGGTTAAGGTGCAGAGGAGGGCTGTATGGGGGTTGGGAGTGGGCTTCACACATACCCACAACTGACCTCTTAGACCACCTCAGCTCGGGTATAGGACAATATCCGATCCAGGCAGGTGGGGGCCTATTTTGCACATAAAAGTAATGGATCAATTACACCATTAAGGCTGGGATCATATTTGAATCTGAAACAGAAAAACAATCAGTAAAACCTACTAGGATGAAACACGGTGACCAGAACACATCCAGGTCATTTATTTTTCTTATATTTGTGTGAAGACACTTTATGGGTTGAGGTGAGCAGGAATGCTGCTCCGGGCCTTTTTTCATATATTCACAAGTTGTGGGCATCACTGGCTGAACCAGTACTCATTGCCCAGGGGGCAGTTAGGAGTAAACCACATTGCTATGGGTCTGGAGCCCCATGTAGTCCAGATCAGGTAAGGATGGCAGTTTCCCTTCCTAAAGTGAACCACACGTTTCTGTTTTCCTGATAATTGACAGTGGTTTTATGGTCATCATCAGACTCTTAATTCCAGATATTTGTTGAATTTAAATTTCACCATCTGCCATGGCAGGATTCGAACTCAGGTTCCCCAGAATATTATCTGGGTCTCTGGATTAATCGTCTAGTGATCATACCCACTAGGCCATTGCCTTCTCTTGCACACAGGTTTTTCTGATCCAAATCTTCGCTCTTCGTCACCCTCCCATTACTGGCATCATTTTTGCAGATTCAGTCCTCCAACATTACTAAACTTATCCTGTATAATATGCTCTGGGTTCCTAGGGTTTGATGTTACACCAGATTTACCACTTCTACCTGCTGGCATTATTCCCACTACCTCATGGCAGAATGCCGTGCAGAGAAATATTCTTAAAAAAGAGTGCATGGAAAATCTTGTTTACTCCCAGCCTGTCCCAAACATATCTCAAATTAAAATCAGCTCTTTAATTTCATACATTGCAAATGTGCTTGTCGATTTATTTGTATCACTTGAAGATGCTCACACTGTGGTACCACCAGTACGGCAAACTTCACTTTCATTTTCAATATTGCACTCTCCTCTCTAAGGTTAATGTCTCATGCCTGGATACAGTTCCATGTACTAATTCCTCATCCAAGCTATTATTTTTAAAGTGTGTGTTTAGACATTAAGTGTTCATTGTCATTGCAATGCTGGGATTAGGACCTTCAAAACCCAGCCTCATGCAGTGCTCACAGATATATGTTTTCCATCAGTGATTACTGATCATAATCAGGAATGGTAATGCTGATTTGTTCTCTTTGCAAGAATCTGATTTATATGTGAGTACTCCATTCCTGTTCAGCTACTTTGTGTAAACTAGGGATGGAAATTTAAGCCATTTTTCTTTTCAAAGAATCAATAACCGAAAAATCAGCGTAAGGATGTGCCTGGTGCCTGCTCTTTGCACCTCCAGCAATGTGCTTCAATTTAAACTCCAGACTAGACTGCTCATGCTACTGGTGCAATCTTTCAATTCCCTACATCCAGCCATCCTGCAGTCTTTTTGATTGAGGCTGGAAGATTAGGGTCTTAAATTGTATTGTGTGATATTAGTAGTAAATATGCCAACACTATTGTAACAGAGACATAACTCCATTTATTCCCACCATGTTCGTTGAAAGAGCAGATTTAAGAATTTTATATATTGTGTTTTTCACTAATGCTATACAGCATATTTTCAAATCTTCAAGCTGTAATTCTACAAAATTGTACCCCTGGCAGGAAATCTCATTCTCTGTACCATACATCAGCAGTTGCAGTCACATTTTTCACAATTTCTACTGATTAAAATAAAGAGACAGACAATCATGTAGGTTCCAGATAAGGAAACTAAGCAAGTTAGGTCCATTAGAGTGATGGTTTTGTAAATTACCTTTCTTAGTGTCGATTAGCTTAAAATGATTTGCAGTTCTGAATATGAGCTCCCATGCTCAAATCCATTTCACTTGCCGCATCAGAAACTGCAGATTTTTTTTATCCCAACATGCATGGTTTAGATTCAAAACCACAGGTACCAGAAATTAACTGATTCTTTGATATGACAAATTGTAACCTTTAACTGCCAGCAGAAAAGCAACAAAAGTGAATAAGGAAGGTTGTGGCACCACAATGGTGGTTTTATCAGTTAAAAAAAATCGAAGGTATCATATCAGGATACATTTCAAAAAGCAGTTGAGTCCATTCATGCAATGACCACCACTACAATGTCTGGGAACTTCGGCAATATCGTCCAATTAAAAGGATCTACTACAAGATAACATTAACAAAGTGAACGTGTGTAGGAAACGTTTGAAAAAATGTGACAATATTAGATATAAAATGAATGGACATTTATTGAACAGCACTGGGAGTTTTGTTTGAAAAAATGTGACAATAAAATAGAAGACAATAGAAGTTGATGGCAATAAGTGGAATTTATAAAGTTAACTTCCCTGTTACACACTCAAAGCTACAGTTTAACAACTACTGATGATATATTCATCACAATATCACCCATTCTGGTGAGAAAAGTATACATAGGACCTTGAACGTTAGAAATAACGGCAGCAATGAAAATAAAATGCTATTATAATAAAAATTGAAACTTTTAACATTTAACATATTAACATTTTTGATTGATTCACAGTAAGGAATGTTAAGGAGCTGAACTAAGCACTGTTGGAGAAAATGTTTTCTGAATAAATTTCAAAATTATCATTTCACTCCGTGTCAGAATACATTAGGAAGAAACAATATTGACAAAATTGATTATTTGAGCGTCACTTGTCCACAACATGGTAGCAGTGGTGGATATCTTTCTGTGCATGTTGCGAATTGTAAGCGTGATTATCAATGTTTTATTTCTCTGATATTTCTCGTGAAGATGTGAATGCTTTTTCTTAATACGAAGGAAATATCTGCCATGCTGCACGTAACAGAGTTAATCTTAACGTTTTGAAAATACAACCCGAGTTGGTCATGATTACACCAAGGAGGTAATATAGCCAATGATAAAATAGTTGAAGATGTTTTGAGACTGCGTTGTATAGTTTAGTTACATTTAATAACTTATAAGACTAAATTTTGAGATTCACATACAAAATCACTGTTACACTAAATGGGCATTTTGACAGTGTCCTTTGATCAGGAACATTCTCAGGCATTGGTAGGGCTAGCACTGACATGTGGTCTTTCAGCTGATGCCTAAAATTCATTTCATCAGTTTCTCAGAAATCTGGCATCAGTACCTGAAAGTTACTTAACAATGGCCAGCAGCAGGTAACAGGCTGTTGCTGTCATAAAGTGATTATCATGAGGTATACATTCTTACACATAAGAGTAAGTTATCACATTAAATTAAGTTGCAAAATGTGAAACAGGTCACCATGCAATAATTGATTACATTATTGGACCTTGTCCTGAATTGAACGTGTTTGAGGTATTGTCCCCTTGAATCTACATATCAATTCCTGTTGAAATCCGTGAAGGATTTCTTATTGTTCAGAAGCAAATGAACAGGCATGTAGATAGGTAGCCAGGCAGGCAGGCTGTTACACAGACAGACAAACAAGCAAACAGACAGACATACAGGAACACCAGTTAGAGTATCTCTCTCCCCTTTTGGGGTGGAAGTAATAAATTACTGAGATGAACTGCTTAAAAATGGAAGAGTATCTCCACCAGTAAAATATTACTTTATTTGGGAATCAGCTTAAATCTTATTTTTAAGCCTGCACTAATATCTTCTCACAGTCAGTCAGTGAAATTCCATTACTGTGTAGCTCTCTGCAAAATAATTGTTTGGCAAAAGTTAGAGAATGAAACATTCATACAATAAGATGTACCAAAATTTTTAAGTTAATTAAACAAATAAAAAAAAAGTTTGTACTTGCCATTATAGTTGTGACTACTATTGTTCTGTTTTCGGCTGAAGTCGATTCATTCATCTGTTGCATATCAGCGATGGTCACCAGTCTTTCATATTCGTTCCAATACCCAATCTAAAATTATCAATTATTTAGACATAATTAATTCAAATTTACTTGTGGCCAAAGCCCATGAAATGCAAAACAGGTTCTGAAGAAAAATGTAAACAGTCAACTCTACACCTTAGATTGTCCAGGGTCTGGCCTGTCTATATAGATTCTTGAAAGTATAACCTGAACAAGAAACCCAGAAAGCAAACAGAGAATCTAAATATACCAAAACATGTTTTTCAGAGACTGGGTGTGGAATAATAATTAGTTTTGAATTAGGTGTTATCATCTGACTGCATTTAAAATACAGCCTTATATCTTTGGTTACTGGATATTAAATTAACTTACTGGAAACCAACAGAAAAAGCAAAGGATTCTTCAGTGTAATAAGTCAAAATAGTACACAATGTGTTTAATTTTTTTTTAGAAATGGAGCAGTTAAATGTATCCCCAGTGATCCACTTTCTGTTTAAAATTTACATCAGATGCAGTAAGAATAAATAATGCATTGTTGATGGCTTGTCCAGCTGGTATTCATAATTCAGTAGTTTTAGCAATTGCAATGAAGTATTTGAAATTTTTCTTAAAATTAAAATTGATCACTGCTTCCTCTGTTACACAACACTTTGTTCTATATTTATCTATCATATTTTAATTTGCCACAGTTTCTCAGACGTAGATTTTCAATAAATTAAGGTTAGAATGTCAGAAAAGTCAGTCCTTTGTAGACTGATACAATGCAATCTCCATCTTAAAATCATGAACTCTGTTCCTGTTTTGATTTAGCACAATTATTTTATATTATATGCTGTGTAATGCAGGTTCATGATATACTATTATTGATGGAAACATAGGTTCTGAAATGGGGGAAAGTTTTATTTTAGTTTGAAGATCTGACTTTTGTTTAAGAGCTCAGAAAGTCATTTTAGACCAGCAAGTAAAATACAACATTTCTAAGAAATTATGTAATTGGAGATAAATGACAAGCAAAGCCTTGGAATGTTACTGCTGAGATGTGTGCTAACTGAGATTTATAATTCAGACAGGTGGGGTGCAGAAACATATTCATTCAAACAAAAACCAGTTCAATCAAAGAGCAGCAATCCTCAATAGTTCAGCTGCTGTTATTAGCAGGTCCAAACAGTTTGGGCTGGGTTAAAAAAAAGGTCATAAACAGTTTAACGGATAAATTCAAAGCAGAAAGCTCTGAAAGTTGAAGATATGAGTTTGAGGAAAGCATATCAAGGAGTAAATGAGTTAGCAGCTTAAGGGTCTCAGGAAGAGACATTAATAAAAGAAAATAGTATCTCATTAATTGTCAAACTAAAACCAATAAAACCATGCCAGTTGAACAAGGAACTTTTGTCATAGTCCTAAAGCACGGAAAAAGACTCTTCAGCCCATTAGTCCACACCAGTCAAAAACAACCACTTAACTATTCCAATCCCATTTTCCAGCACCCAGCCCATAGCTTTGTCTGCCTTGGCACCACAACGCACACCAAAATAGGTCTTAAATATTATGAAGGTTTCTGCTTATAATACCCTTACGGGCAGTGAGTTCCACAATCCTACCACACTCTGGGTGAAAAGATTTTTCTTCACTTCTTCTCTAAACCTCCTGCGCCTTACCTTAAAGCTATGCCCCTGCTCATTGATCCCTCCGTTAGGGGAAACGTTTCTTCCTGTCTACCCTGACTACGTCCCTCAATTTTATACATTGCAATCATGTCCCCTCTCAACCTCTTCTGCTCCATGGAAAACAACACCAGTCTGTCCAATCTCTCTTCATAGCTGAAATTGTCCAGCCCAGGCAACATTTTGGAAATCTCCACTGCATTCTCCCTCGTGCAATCATATCCCTCTATAGTGTGGATTCTAGAACTATAGACAATATTCCAGAACTACACAACATTTTAGCATGGAAACATAATGATCCTTCACTGAGGTTTGGATGTCTGTAACATTATCGGATTAAAATGAAATTTTCTTTCTGATATTTATTATAAGAACATTTAAAATATTTCTTTATGCAGCATTATACTGTTTTTCCTCTGAGTACAATATTATGTTCTTTTGTTGAATTATTTATTAAGATATTCACCAAGGCTTTTTAGCCAGCACCTTTGGAACCCACGGTCACAGAAGCACAAGGAATGCAGATATGGGGGAACACCACTATCTTCAAATTCATCTGAGGGTATGCTAGGAGTAACGTTGGGTATATCTAAAATTGAGGTATCAAACCAGTGAAGCTACAACACAGATTTACTTGCGTGCCAGGCAGAATAAGTATCATGAAATCAACACAGCTAAGCAGATCAGAACTAAGATCTGCAATCCTGCAACATCCAATCAGAATAGTGCTGGACAATTAAACTACGAACCACAGAAGGAGGGTACACAAATGTCTCCATCCTCAATTATGGGAGAACCCAGCAAATCAATGCAAAATACAAAGTTTAAGGAGTTGTGTCCGTCTTAAGTCAGAAATGGGGAGTAGATGATCTACGTTGGCTTTCTGCTGAGCTCTCCAGCATCACAGATGCCCATAATCAACCAATTCTACTCATTCCACATTTTATTAAGAAACAGCAGAAGGCACTAGATGTTGCAAATCTTGTGAGCTCTGGTTACATTCCATCAATTGTACTGAAGATTTATGTTCCTAAATTAGCCAAGCCCCAAGCCAGGCTGCTTCAGAATAGTTACAACATTGACATCTACCTGACTTCTCAATCCATCCTATTTACTTGTGGCCTTTACTGTGGAGCATGATGATCTCTGGTTGTGGCCTTTCCTTCATGTCTTCTTTGAATTTGCTCCCTCAGCTGTGTCTGTGTGTTGGTGGTAGTTTTGAAAGACCTCAGAAACTTTTCCTAACTGGGGAAAACCTTGGGCCAAAACCTGCTGAGGAGTCAGGAACATTGTGACAAGTACTTGTAAAATGTTTTGACAAATTCAACTGTTGCTACTGGGCACTGTATTGTAACGTTAACTGCAGCAGTTCACTCAGGCTCTTCCATTAAGTTGACTATTTCATTGATCAGCATTGTTTTAATGTTGAGATGCATTACAATACTTTTCCCAATGAATTAAGCCTGAATAAAACATTGCCATCTCTATCATAATAACCTGAAGTGATTTAAATGTCTGGATAGCTCTTAAATAATCAAAAAACCCTCAAAGAAAGCATTCCTGGACTGCTGTGATCAACTAGGCATCTGCTGCAGGTGAAATAAAAAGTCATCTGCTTTTTCAATTTCAGTAGATCCCATTGTTTAGATTTCCCTGGTCCCCAGGTCTGAAGAAGGGTCCCAACCTGAAACATCGACTTTCCTGCTCCTCTAATGCTGTCTGGCCTGCTGTGTTCCTCCAGCTCCACACTGTGTTGTCTCTGACCCCAGCATCTGCAGTTCTTGCTATTTCCCTGGTCTTGTTTTTTTTAACGCTGAAGACTTTATAAATACTTGGCTTAGTTTCAAAAACTCACAAATCACTTATCTCAGAAGGGGGTTGAGCTTACCTTTTGCCTGCCAGTTTTAAGAGGTTGTGAAAGGATTATGCCTCTTTAATATGCTAAGTAAATATGTGTTTGTCATTAACAGACTGACTGCACAACTAGTGTTTATAACTTAGAGGTTTCTTTTTACTCTGGTGTATTTGAATGACATTAACTAGATTGTAAGAAATTTATTTCTCAAGTCTGCTTGAAAGACATCATTATGTCTGAATTTCATGGATCCTGGGTGAGTAACTATACAGCATACATAGGCAGCAAGGATGGTACATAGGAATATGAGGAGACACAGAAGGGACTTGGGGAGTACACGATATGGAAGGATCATGAGGTTTATAAAATGGCATGGAGAGGCCATGCAGGGGACTGGGTGATGAGTGGGTAAGTAGTGAGGTTTAGAAAGCATTAGAATGATGTTGGTATCTGGGTTGTTCTTCCTTAAAACTGAATCGAGCCTTCTAACCAGCCCATTTCTGCATCCACAATCCTCCTACATCACACTTCTGTGTGAAATCCCCTACCTCTTCCTGCCCACACCTTTCAGACACAAAAATATGGTGGAAATGAGATTAGGCACACCTTTCAGAAGTTATAAAAGGGCTTGATTCAGGTTTTTCAGTCAGTACATGAAAATACAGCCTGGATATGTGTCTCAATTCAGCTGGTGGCATTCTTGCCTCTAATTCTAATGTGGTGAGCTCCAAAGCCTTCTCCCAGAATGCCATGAACATAATCTGATCTGACGCTTCAATGTAATCAGAACATAGGAACATGAGTAGACTAGTCAGTCATTAATCAATACAGTGTGGAGCTGGAGGAACACAGTAGGTCATTCTACCTTTCAATTAGCCCATGGTTGATTTGCACCTCAACTCCTTACCTGCCTTAATCCCATATCCCTTGATGCTTACATCCAATTAAAAAATCACTTCAATCTTGAAAATTCCACAAGTCAGAATCTAGAACTGAATTATTATGTTAGAGTACCATCTGCACCTTCTGGTGATTATGAAACACTGCAAGATACTTTTTGTAGAAGGGCAGCAGAGTTCTCAGGTTATATGGCCAACAATCCTCTCTCAACCAATACTGGAGAAACAGGTTCAAAAACGGAAATTGCTGGTAAAACTCTGCAGGTCTGGCAGCATCTGTGGGAGGGAAATGGAGTTAAAGTTTCGAGTCCAGTGACTCTTCATCAGAAGACTGTTCTGATGGAGAGTCACTGGACTGAAACGTTAACTCAGCTTTCTTCCCACAGATGCTGCCAGACCTACTAAGTTTTGCCAGCAATTTCTATTTTCATTTCAGATTTCCACACATTCATAGTTTTTTTGATTTATTATATTGTTATAATATATCAGGTTATCAGGTTGATGATCTTACTGTTGTTTGTGGGACTTTGTTGCATGAAAATTGGTTGTGGTGTTCCCTAAATGACAACAGTGACAACAATTCAAAAGTTTCTCATGGCTGTGAATCACTTTGGAAAATCTTCAGCAGATGAAAATGTTATATATCCTTGCCATCATTGTACTTTTCATCCTTCAAATATTTGGGATAAGCATCCAAATGTATTTTGGCAATATAAAGCTCTTCCCTCCCACCACTAGTTTGGTCCCCTCTCTTGACTTAGAATTACCTATGTGTTTGTCTGTAATTCAACAATGAGCCACAATTTAAGCTCTTTAACTCCTATATCCTCATTAATAAGTGGGTGCCGTTTCCACACTGGATGAGTTTACCATGAAGGGCTCTCATTTTCAACCTTTCTACTTGCCTGAGGCATGGTGACCCTCAGGTCAAACCATCGCCAGTTATCCCTTCTAATATCCTATACAAGATTCTGACCACACTGATGGCATAATGTGTATTTCCATCTCTGCAAAATCACTTGCTTTCCCATCTGCTGCTAACACTCACCTCCTTGACTTTTAATATCTTCAGACTTGACTATTTCAATGGACCCCTAGTTGGTCTCCAATCCCCAAATCAAATGATATTCAATTTATCCATGACTCTGCTGCTGGTAGCTTAGCCTACACCAAGTCCTGCTGTTTTATTGCTAATCTACCCTTATTATGGGCCCAATGTTTCTCATTTCAAATTGCTACCGTTGCGTTTATACTCCTTCATGGCCCAAGTGTTCCCTTATCTCCATAACCCTCTCCAACCATACAACCACGAAAACTCTGTTTTTTCTTTATTCATTGACGGGATGAGGGCATCGCTGGCTAGGCAGCATTTATTGCCCATCCCTAATTGCCCACAAGGCAGTTCAGAGTCAACCACATTGCTGTGGGTCTGGAGTCACATGTAGTCCAGCAGGTTTCCTACCATAAAGGACATTAGTGAACCAGATGGGTTTTTCTGACAATCAACAACGGATTCATGATCATCATTACATTCTGAATTCCAGATATTTATTGAATTCATATTCCACCATCTGCTGTGAACCCAGGTCCCCAAAATGTTATCTGGGTCTCTGGATTAACAGTCCAGCAATAATACCACTAGGCATTGCCTCCCCTATGATCGCCTCCGTACGATTATGGCTTGTTGCCCAACCAAATTCCTTGGCCTTCATATTAGTGAGAATGATTTTAGCCATCTAGGCCCCATGTTCTGGAATTTTCTCCTAAACCCTTCTAATTTCATACTTTTTCTCATTGCTTATGAAATTCCCTACACTGCATGGGTTTGACCAATTCTTAGATCACACCTAATGCCTTGGCATTCATGTTTGTTTGACTACATCTCTGTGTAGGCTCAGAGGACATTTTTTCTGTAGTAAAGATGCTATGAAATACACAACTTTGTTGATGTTGTAAAATAATAACAATATTCAAATGTAAAACAAGATGTATATCTTTAGAAGGGGACTGATTTATAACTTTAAATTGGGATGGAATTACCTTTGAACACTTCGGTCCAGTCATACCTTTTTCTCTCCCACTCTTTATGATTGAAAGTGATCTTCAATGCCCATTTCCAAAGCTGTGGATTATTAATCAGTTTTTCACCATAACAATTGCTTTTTGTTACATTGATGATTTGTAGCCTAACATTAGGTAAAATAGGAACCTATAAATTAACAGAGTGGCCCTGTGACTCCATAGCGCACACACACACACACACACACACAAACACACACACACACAGCTGTTACAATATATTTGTCTTTTCCATTTTTTGCTGTTTGATATTGTCTTTGATTTAAAAGGCTAGGCTCCTACATACTCACATGACTTGTCATTTTCAACTTTGTGTTTGTTTTTCCGTGAGCTTTATCTGTGGAAAGTATGTATCAGAAATTCTGGTATGCCCTGAGATCTTCTGACTAGGAGTGCAGTGCATGCTTGGATTTCCAGTAAATGTTGTGGAGAGACAAGTCTGACAAGCAGGATTACAGCAAGTTAACTCTATGAGTTTTAGTATTAAATTCTTAAAACATAGAACATAGAACAGAGAACAGTACAGCACAGTACAGGCCCTCCGGCCCATGATGTTGTGCCGAACTTCTACCCTAAACCTAAGGTCTATGTAACCGGCATAAGTTAGATTTTCCCACATGGAAGAATTGTTGCAGAGACCTAAATTTAAGAAAATAAAGAAAAAGACTTCAGACTGAAGTCTTATTCTATAGTTCCTTATCACCCATCTGGCAAATCCAGGTGGTTTGCTTCTTTTGTAGCTATTTTTTAAGTGGAACATCACATACAACGACATACTCACTGGAGGATTCATCACATTTGCACTCCCAATTTTCTTGAGGGTATACCGCAGTCACAGAATATTAACTTTTCCCAGTTAGCTAATCAATTGAACCTTGAAATCTCTGTATTCCAACTACTGTAAGTACATTTTGAAATATGCAAAGTAATTGAATAGAGCATAGTAATCATAAAAAAGATGTGCATCTATGTAGCACCAATCTAGACCACAGAGTGAAGGGTCTAGATCCGAAACATCAGCTTTCCTGCTCCTCTGATGCTGCTTGGCCTGCGGTGTTCATCCAGCTCTACACCTTGTTGTCACAGAGCATCCCAGACTGGTTTACAGTCAATTAAGAACTTCTGAGGTGTTGAGACAATTGTAAAATATGGAAGCCAATTTGTGCATAGCAAGCTTTCATAAAAAGTTATATGGTAATGAACAAATAAGCTGTTTCATAAATAATATTGACTGAAGGGAAAATATTGGCCAGTACACTGGAGATAGCTCTTCTGTACTACTTCAATATAGCGCCATGAGATATTTATATGTCCAGCTGACAGATTAGATGGGGCAAAAACAGAAATAGTAGCATCAACTGTGGTGAGAAAGCAGAATCAATGTTTCGGGTCCAGTGACCTTTCTTCAGAAAAGTACAAGCAAAAACTGTGCACCAAATCTTACGCCGTTCCGGAAACAGCAGATATCCTGAAGTTCACCAATATCCCTTGCAACTGCAGTAACTTTAAAACACTGTTGTGCACTAGGACAAGCATTGTCTGTCTGCAGCTGGGGGGGATTACTGTCCTACATTACAGGCAGTGGGGAGGGGAGGCAATGGCCTAGTGGTATTGTCACTGTTATTCCAGAGACACAGACAATATTCTGGGGACCTGGTTAAAATCCCGCCAAAGCAGATGGTGGAATTAGAATTCAATAATCAAAGAAAATCTAGAATAAAGAATCTAATGATAACCAGTGTTGATTGTCGAAATAAAAACCCATCTGGTTCACTGATATCCTTACTTGGTCTGGCCTACATGTGACTCCAGATCCATAGCAATGTGGTTGACTCTTAACTACCCTCTGGGCAATTAGGGTTGTGCAATAAATGCTGGCTTAGGCAGAGATGTTCTCATCCCATGAATAAAGAAAGGCAGGGACCTCAGGGTCCTGATGAATGGCGTAATGCCATAAAGCAGTCTTACTTATCCAGAGCAATTCCCAGAAAAAGGGGAAGTGGATCAATGTCTTTCTCCATTCCCCCAGTGTAAGTTCTACCCTCTGTGCTCTGATACGTCAGACTCGCTCTATCTCTGCTAGTGCACCCACCCCCCATAAAGGTTCATGCTTTACCACTCACAGTACTTTCTGGAATACCTTCTCCATATGCTCTCACATACCCTAAACTCCAACATCACTAACCCTGTATGCCTGCTGTGCTGCCTACACACTCACTCAGGAACCTCCCCCATCTGAACCAACAGTAATAGCTGTGCCACCCATTTTCATCTTCACTAATACCTTCTCTGTCATTCCATGAGGAAAACAGCCCTCAGCAAGGCAGGAAGAGTAAAACACTAAATAAAAACCAAAAGAACTGCGGATGCTGTAAATCAGGAACAAAAACAAAGTTGCTGGAAAAGCTCAGCAGGTCTGGCAGCATCTGTGGAGGAGAAAACAGAGTTAACGTTTCGGATCCGTTCTGAGGAAGGGTCACCAGACCCGAAACGTTAACTCTGTTTTCTCCTCCACAGATGCTGCCAGACCTGTTGGGCTTTTCCAGCAAGTTTGTTTTTGTTCAGGAAGAGTAAAGACCGGTGGTGGGCTGCCTGACATTTAGCTCCTCACGCAATTTAGAAGAAAGGATCTTGATTCTAGCCATTCTGAGCATGGTCAGAACTGGTATTGGAAGCTGCCCTTGATGTATGGTGCAGGGATCCCCTGAGTAAAATCTACCCCCCTTGACTTGACTAAGGCCTGCTGACAACCATGACAAGCTTCCTAGCTTTGTGTCTTCATGAAACAGCACAGCAAGATGGTAGTAACTTGATCCAGATATCTCTAGCTGAGGAGCTAAAGTTCAAAACGGCAAGGCACAGTAAAGCAGGGACATTGCGAACATCCGAATTGGCTCAGATTGAGTTAGAGCTATGAGAACAAACAAAGAGCCCAGAGATGCAGCACGGACCAGTCCATGAGCTGGACCCATGTTCCTGAGAGCAGTATCCTTGCTGCAGCTTTGCAATGATATTTGTCGATGAAGAAAAGTGCAGAAACATCTTATCAGTGAATCGGAGATATGCCAAGAGGGTTGTTACAGGATGGTATATGTTGGATTTCAATGTTTGTGGCTATTGGATGCATGCGGCTGATGTTCACGGAGCGTGTCCTGAGATGTTAGTGCTTGATTTCTAACATGGAGGTCATCGAGAACAAGTGGCAAGCTGAATCAGACAGGAGCTTGCTGTGGCTTCCTTGTTGAGTTTTCTCAACATTAAACTTGTTTGACGAGTTTGGTAAAATGGAAGTTTGAACATTAATGAGGCGAGTTTGGCTTTTAACAGGCAATAAGTCTTGTCAATTTGCAGTTTATCGGCGCCTGGTAAGAATGTCACAATGCCACTTGTGCAAAGCATAAAAGGTGGAGATAGATGGTCTCAGCGTGTAGATTGCTTTTGCCAAACCTTTCATCTGATTCTGCCACAATTCTCATCTCAGCCCACATTTCTCAGGCCCCTATGAGATTCTGCTCTTTGAATCATTTACCGGGCTGTATTACTGAGTTCTACAATAGTCAAATGTAGAGACGTAATTTTAATCTATCATGTCAGATGAAGAACTGACAGCAGTGAATCAAATCCCTGTTTTAACTAATTTTACAAAAGGAAAATTAAAATTTAGTGTGTACAAAACCAGCGACTATGATATTCTATCAGTTTTCCATGAGTGGATCAGTTACACCCCAGGCTTAATCTGGTGGCTGAGCTAAGAATTAATTTACCGTAATCTCCAGGATCCATTGAGTTTACACTCTCAGAGCCAGAGACAGCCTCATGTGAGAGAATAGTCTAAGTACATTTCAGAACTCAGACAAAATAGATTTTGTTGTCACGTCAAATGATGCTAAGACCATATTAGGTTATTTGGAATACTCCTGAATTCAATTATAAATTTGTGGTAAATTCAGTGAAAATGCTATTTCTTTTACGATTTGGGAGATCTTTATTAATGAAGAGAAATCTAAATCTATCAAAGTCTATTTGTGACCTCAACAGCTTTCACTGAAAACATCCCGACTCAGAGGAGGTACATGAGAACATGCCTCTGTTCTCTATTCAGAGAACTGGCTGCGTATGTCCTCATATACTCTGAAGGATTGATTGCAGAACCTTTTGCTTGGTGATATACTCCAAGGAAAATTAATTAACAGCCTGCACCAAATAATCATGGGTTAGAAATGCCATTAGAACACAACATTGAATCTTGAATGATGTAACCAGCATGAAACAAATCAATTATTATTCAGAAATGCTTTGTATCTTTTCCTTCTACACTTCACATCTTCTCTTCTTAAGGCATTGAGTCATACAAGGGCTATGATTCGCTTTGGCTGTTTTCTGATACTTCTCTTGAAAATATATTCTTTGTAAAGGAATTTAGAATGTGTCAGAAAATTATTTCATTTGCTAAGTGTGACAGCCTGACTTTCCTGACTTCCATTGCATTTTTTCCTTTAGAAATTTGAAGAGAAGACCTTCGGTAGTTTCTGTGTTTTCAGAAACTTGTCAGCCAACAGATAAGTGCTGCTACTGAGAAACCTCATGAGTTGTTTTGGTCTTGATAGAGATGATGAAAGTTTGTGATTGTGGTTTTGCTTTTTGATGTAAATCCAATCTCCAACTTCAAATTGTTCTCCCCTGCATTTTTTTTTTGGTCAAAGTACAATTTTGCTTTACTTTGGTTCTTTGCAATTTGTCTGCTTTCACTCAGAAATTCTCATTGCACAGTGGTGAGAGCTTAATAGTGGTCAGTAGCATATGAGACTTACAACCTACCATATGTTCAACAGGTGTCTTGCCAGTTATGGAGTGTGAGGTGGATCTGATGTGCTGAGTGGATTTGAACAGGTTAATCGAATGTTTTCTCTTCTGTCATACTGGCTCTCAGACAGTCTTTAATCACACTCCTATTTCAGTGCACCGTTCAATTGTGGCTTATATCACAATGTTGGAAAGTGGTGAATTCCACTGCTGCTGGGAATCTACAAACTCACTGGAAATAAACTACGGTCCAATGTTCATAGTTTCTAGGAAAACAAATTTTATTAACAACTTGACTAAAATGACAGTGACTGAAGCAGTCGATATGCAGAGGTGGCACACACAAGTTTGCTAGAGCTTTTACTTACAGAGCTTTAAAATGTTTGTTCTTATGCTTACAGCCTGTTGCTGCAGTTTTGTTCTGTTTCCCCAAGCACACCTGCTTTGACTAATAGCACACAGTAAATAGTTAACAAAATCAAACACCAAACAAATGAAATCTAGAGCTTGCACCACGTGTGCTTCTCACTATGTACCAAGGAGCATAGAAAAGTGTATAGTCATCAATATCAGGAACCTTGGTAGACTTTTTTCCTTACCCAAACTCTGGGGCATTGGGTGGGGTAAGACTATGGCAACACAACAACAACATATCACTTCTAACAATATCCAATGGGAGATAAAGTAATTCAACAAGAACAAGAGATCACATTTGAGGCCTTTGTAGTACACACGGCTCAATACCACACTAGGTGTTAAAAACAACTGGCAGCACATTGCAGAGAGGAATTTTGTCTTGTTCATCGACTTCTGCCAATTTTTTAGTTTTAAAAAAATAGGTATTTGGACTACTTTAGAATCTTTTTATTTGGATGACATTTGCACAGTGGCTTGTTGTTTACTGCAGTGCACTTTGTAAATGATAGGCTCCACAATGATGACGTATTTGGGTCAGTATAGAGCAATGAAAAGAATACAAGCCCCTTTTAATTCAATGGAGACATTCACTAACTAATCCAACAGTGTTTCTCCAGTGAATGCCCGATCTGAAAAAGAGTTTTATGTGTTTAAAAAAAAGATGCATTGAACGTTCTCACTCTATAGCAATATCCTTCTGTAATGAAATCTTAATTAGGTTTGCAAAGAAACTCTCCAAAGGTTTTGATTGGTACTTGTGTTTTGGGTGTTGCCGTGTAGGTTAGACCTATGAGTGACAGTTAATGATTCTTTGAAACGCTCAAGTTTCTTTAGTAATCATTTTGACTAAGCTCAGTTTATTTCTTTTTGATCGATTCTGTGTTAAATGAAAGCTCAGGACAAGCACCTTAGCAATTTAGCTATGTCAAGTAGAACCATAAAATTAAGAATTATTTTGACAATTAAGTAAAATTTTGCATTTGAAAAGATAAAATGATCCAGTAATTTGATTGAAGCAAGAAAAGAGAGAACATTAATTCAAATTTTAAAACCAGTGCCACAGCAGAATGTACTATCTGGTACTGGATACTGATAATTGACCGTTTCATGACCAATAAATGTCTCCTCCTGAATGGAGGCAGAATGGTAAAAAAATGGTACCAATGGTGCATATGCCAGTCTGCCACATCCATTCTGAACTCTGATGATTTTATCAAGTTCAGGGGGCAGTAGGAAGGGTGTGAGAAAGTGAAGATGTCCAACTCATTAGCTAGGCAGCCTGAGACCACTGAGACTTCATGAGATTTTCAAGGAGATGAGCAGCTGTTAGGAGATCTCAGAAAGTGACTATCAGCATTTAACACAAACAAAATGAAAATTTAGCCAAAGAAGCTGTGAGGGGTAAGAAATATTAGTCACCAATTGTCCCCTACACTCTCCTGGATTCCAGCTCTTTATTTGCCCTCGTTGCTTTGAAGATGAAGGTCCTTTCAACATTTTAAAGTCCATTTAGAGATGGAAACCAGAGCCACAATACAATCATGGGTGGGTTCCCTGGTGTTCCATCCCCATTTTCATGCTGCACTCCACTCAACTCCCCCCCCCCCCCACCACCCCAACCTGGCTTGTACCCTGCCCTCCCACTAGTTTAGTGGCAGACTCAACTTCAAGGTCAGTTGAAACTGAGCACGTTGAAAATTGGCTGTTATAGCACGATGGTATCAGGGGTGGGTTTACCTCACTAGGTTCGAACCTGCATTCCAATAGGAAAATTTGACCCTTAGTGTCAAGGGATAGTGTCCTAAATTCATAACATATTTACATTAATTTTATTTTACATTCGGACTGTTAGCACAAATAGAATTTTGGGCTAAAAACCGAAAGGCACAAGAACAGAATTTGCTGGAAAACCTCAGCATCTGTGGAGAGAAATCAGAATTAATGTTTCAGGTTCAGTGACCTTTCTTCAGAACTGCTTTCAGTTTTGGGTTAACTTTGTGGAAGCTCTGCATGGAGCGACAGTCCAAACGCTGCATGGCTGCTAGGCTGAAACTTTATTCTCACCATTGGCACAGCCAATAGCTGAATACGACAATGAAGGCTCCAACTCAGTTTTACTGTTAGCAGGACTTTGTGGTAAGCAGCGAGTGCTGATCTCCAGCTGTAGCTCTATAATTTAAAACTAGAATCAAAATGCAAATAGTTGAAAGAAATGTGCTGAGTCTGGGCATCCTTAGTTGTTAGTGGTTGGTTTGAATAGTTAGAAATGAGTACATTATCTTGGGAGGAACTGGGAGCTTGACAGTACAAAAGATTTAAACTGACACGAGCAAATTAGTCATTAACCCAGGATGTTTAAGCAGTCATATTATTTCAGCCTCCTCACCCTGGAACTCCCCCAAATGACTCATCAACTCTCAGTGCTTAAAAACAAATTTTTTTTTCAAAAACCCACATAAATAGACAGAAAAAGCAATAACAAGGTCAAATTCATTAGTAAAATTTGAGATTTGAAACTACTCCGACAGTAAATTACTGGAGAAATGTTTAATGTTCCCTTTGAAATTTCTCTACTCATTGTTTGAGCAAAAGCATGAACCAATTTAACTAATCACCTGCTGGCTTCCTATATCGTTTTTGGAAATGCTACACGGATGTTGATTTTTGTTTAATGTGTTTTTGTGTACATTTCCAATAGAATATATTATGGCAATGATTAAATAGTTATGACAATAAACCAAAACCTCCCTCATAACAAAAACTTCTTTTTATCTCATTGCATTGACTCTTGTGGAGGTATAGTTTGATGGCGTACAGCGTGATCACTCTTTTCTGTCAATATCAGAAGACTAAGGCAAAAGGCTGTGAAGCACGCTTTGTTTAAGAGGTCATTTAATTCCATTAAAGCTATTATCAATGTAGTCATAGGAACCAAGGTCTTGGATTAGGAATTGAGTGTAATTTAATTAGTAAACAAGCGGGAAATGTTGCAAAAACATATCAATGAGCCTCATGTGGGGCCGTTTCACTAGCTGTGATAGGCTATCCAAGTTCTGTAATGTTCTTATGTACTGCCGTTCACAATGATGACTTCTCGAGCCTTGGAGACATGTTAAGAAAGGAGGCAGTAGGGGAGTTGGACCTACTGGTGACAAGCCTAAAGGAATAAGTGTGGGAAAGCTGAGCAGCAGGAACACAGAAACAAAGCAATGCTGAGAGTCTTGGCAGCAAAGTTACAAGGAGGAAGTCATGATGAGCAATACATTCTGAAAGAGAAAAATCAATGCTGTGTCGAAATACACGGAGGTACATAAACAAACAAAACTGGTCATTTCTGCATTTGTTTATTGGTCTCAAAATTCATGATGGGAGATCAAATAACCATCTTCACCCCACAACTGTCCTCTCCCTCAAGAATTCCTCCTGGTCTCATAGCAATACTGTAGGCTTCTGTCTACACTGCTCGACTCCCTAGACCCTGACCATACACTCGAGGATATATCTGGGAGCCCTCATGGCATTCAGGGCAGCTGATTGTAACAGGGTCCCACCTGGGGAGCTGAATCAGATACCCAGAATTGTGTCAATTAAGTGACCAGTTGCATATCTCCAGATATATTAATGAGGCACGTTTCAGGCATCTGCCTTAGGCAGATGTAAGTTCTGAGGAAGGGTCACTCGAACCAAAATGTTAACTCTGATTTCTCTCCACAGATGCTGCCGCATCTGCTGAGCTTTTCCAGCAATTTCTGATTTTGGTTTTGATTTACAGCATCCGCTGTTCTTTCAGTTTTTATTTGCCTTAGGCACGCTATACACTTTGCAGCACAAACCAACTTCTCTGCAGACAAATGATCAAGTTATAAACATTAGACACATCATTGTTGGCTGATAGCTCTTTATTACTCTATCACAGAAAATAATCTGAGTCAGTCACCGAACAAGAGTTCTACTTCCCATTGTGCAGCATAAGTCCACAGGGGCAGAGTGTGTGAAATGATGATTCATTTAATGCCACGGAAAACAAATTCCAACCACAGAAAATCAGATACATATGCCCGCCCACAGAAAATATATTCAGAGCGAAGGAAATTACAATTTTTTTGAATCTTTTTCTTAAAGAGCTTTTGGCATAAAAATGCAGTAATTGCAGAATTGAAGAAATTGCATGGGATTCTGAGTGCTGCTGAATAGATGGGTGAGAAATGGTCATTTTGGCAAGGTACTTGCCAGAATATCCCAGAGCTCTTCACCGAGAGAAAATTAGCCAACCAAAAACAGTCCTGCTTTATTTCAACCTACCTTGCGAGGTCCAGAAGGTCTTAGTTCATAAACATCGATGGTATAGTTTGATCTACGTCCGTAGTTGTCAAATTGTAGATTTCCTGTCAGCCCTCTGCCTCGTACCTGTAACCCAGAATACAAAATATAGAGTGACATATTTGTAATGAAAATGCTTCATTTGAATAGAGGAAAACAAATTGCAAACTGTGAAGTCATGAAAAATGCCTGCAGGCAAGCTGGGTATGGTCACCAAAGTGTCAAAATTCCTGGGACCTGACATACAATGCGGCCCATAAGGTAACAGAATGGATCTGTCTTCAGTATAATGGTTACTGTTGTTAGTAATTGCTCCATGTTGAAATTAGCTGAAAATCAATTTTTCTACATCTAGTGCAGAAATTTTAAGGTGCTCATAAAAATGTCCTTCTAAGATAATGCTGCTACAGTTAACTCATAAAATAATTACTCCGATCATAACTTCGGGAGGTGACCTAATGAACAGAACTTTTAGAGACAGAATATTGCACACACTCCTTTTATCCGTAAAGCTGCATTTCTGAAAGTACAGTTTTACCTTCCAGAAAGTAATTCCTGAGCTGAATTTTTGTCCAACTTAGAACAAACCTAAGCTGAGAGGGCAAATGTGAATTTCCTGACAAATCCTTCCACCTGTCATTTTCGTTGCATTGGGAATTGTGGCTAGTCACCACTTGATGCTCACTTGAAGCGACATTAGGTTTAGAATATAAATGACTGCTGGAAATGCAAATTTCCTTGGCACTTATATTTTTGTGCAAGTGGGTGGTCCATGAAGCTTGTGGGCATCCTGCTTGTTAAGCAAGTTTGTGAACATGGTGGGAATCTGGTTGACGAGTCAGGAACCTTTTCACAGGTAAGTATAAAAGTTGTTGCTAATTCCTCTCATAGCCTCCATGCCCCACCTAATAATTTCTGATAACCCCATCATGCCCTCTTTCATCCACAATTTCTCTCCTCTCCAATACATACCCACCATGCATTTTTCATTCTCTACTATGAACAGAGCTAATTGGTTAATGGTTAGTTTGGCAATCTTTGAAATGATTCTGGAATTGATATAAGCAAAGGCTTTGAAAGTAACATTTTAAAAATAACCTTGTGAAAAGTGTCAATGCCAGAAGCTTTCAGACACTTTACACCTTTAAATTTTGTATAAATAAATGCACACATTTAAAAAAAAACGCACTCTAGGAAGAATAATTTATTGTAAGGTAATCAGGATGTCAAATCAAACAAAGCTTGATTGCTCTCTGTTGCTTTTCAATATTGCCTGCTGTGCTAAGCACCTTAGCCATTTATAGAATGTAGCCAAGTATTTGTAACAAAGCCATTTGAAAAATGAATGCCTGACATTTTTCTACCTTTTTGTTAATACAGTTGTCAGATTAACTCATTATGAATGCTGAACTTTTGGAACGACTAATATATTGAGTTAGGCTGACAACATCAGAAACAGACATCACAGTGTGGAGTTGGAGGAACACAGCAGGCCAAGCAGCATCAGAGGAGCAGGAAAGTTATGGGCATTTCTGAAGAAGGTTCCCGACCTGAAATGTCAACTTTCCTGCTCCTCTGTTGGTGCCTGGCCTGCTGTGTTCGTCTAGCTCCACACTGTGTTGTCTCTGATTCCAGCATCTGCAGTTCTTGCTATCTCTGAATGTCAAAACAACTGTGCTAAACTTACTTGAGGTTAATTACATAAGGATGAGGGTAGAAAGAGATAGAGTGGACTGAGAATAGAGTTTAGCAGAAAACAAGGTTGGGGGACAATGGACGATGTTTAACAAAACAGTTCACGTCTCAGCAAAGATATATCACAACGAGGAAGAAGGATTCTAGGGAAGGGATAAACCGACCACAGTTAACTAAGCAAGTTAAGGTTGGTATCAAATTGAAAGAAAAACATACAATGTTGTAAAGGTTAGTGGAAAACAGAGGATTGGGAAAGATTTAAATGCCAGCAAAATTTAACCAAAATATAATTAAGAGGGTGAAAATAAACACTAAGGCCAAACTAGCAAGTAACATAAAAACGAACAGTAAGAGCTTCTTCAAATGTGTAAAAAGGGAGAGGCCAAAGATCTCATAGACCCCTTACAGAACAAAGCTGGGGAAATAATGGTCAGGAACCATGAGAAGGCAGAGATCTGGATGAAATCATTGTAGATGTCTTCACGGTGGAAGACACTATTAACATTCAAAATTACTAAATAATCAAGGGGCTAAAGCAGGGGAGGAAATAAACACATTCATTATCGCTAGAGAAAATGTACCAGTGAAATTATTAGAGCTAAAGACTATTAAATCCCCTGGATGGGCTGGATTGCACCCTAGGATATTAAAGGAAATAGCGACAGAGATACTGGACGCACTGGTATTAATCTTCCAAGAACACTTGAGTTCCAAAGGATTGGAAAACCGCCAATGCAACATCTGTATTCAAAAAGAGAGGAAAACAACAAAACACAGGTAACTACAGGCGAGTTAACTTAATATCTATCATTGGGAAAATTTTAGAGTACATTATAAAGGATGTAATAATACGGCATTTGGAAATACATAATATAATCAATCCGACTGAATATAGTTTTATGAAGGGAAAATTATGCCTGACAAACTTGTTGACATTCTTTGAGGAAATAACAAGTAAGATGGATAAAGGGGAAACAGTATAGATGTAAAATATTTAGATTTCCAAAAGGTGTTCATTAAGGTTTGGCACATAAGGCTACTCAGTAACAGCCCATGGTGCGAAGTGTTTTATATGAGAATGGATTAGCTCACTAATAGAAGACAAGCCATTGGGATATAGGGGTCATTTTTAGGATGGAAAGCTGCAGGTAATGGAGTGCCAAAGCATCAGTGTTGGGTCCAGAGTTATTTACAATATATATTAACGACTTGGATGATGGAAGTGAATTTATTATAGACAAGTTTGTGAATGACACAAAAATTAGTGGGACGGTAAGTAGTAAGGACAACACAGACGTTACAGATGGATATAGACAGGTTAAGTGACTGTGCAAAAACATAGCAGATAGAATACAATGTAGGAAAATGTGAGATTATATACTTTGGCAGGAAGTATAGAGACGCTGGATATTACTTAACTAGGGAAAGTATTGAAAGCTTTAGCTCAGAGGTATTTGGAGGTCCTTGTGCATAAATCACCAAAGGCTAGTATCCAAGTTCAGAAAGTAATAAGGAAGCCAAATGGAATGTTGGCCTCTACTTCAAAGAGAATGGAGTATAAAAGTAGGGAAGTCTTGCTAAGGCTATGTAAGGCACCAATCAGAACACACCTGGAATACTGAGAACAGTTTTGGTTCCCTCATCTAAAGAAAGATAGAACAGGGATATATTAGCATTGCAGGCATTCCAGAGAAGGCTCACTAGGTTTATACTTGGTATGGAGGGACTGTCTTATAAGTAGAGGTTGAGTGGGTTGAGTTTGTACTCATAGGTGTTTAGAAGATTGAGAGGAGACCTTATTAAAACATATTAGATTCAAATGGGTCTGGACAGGGTGGATGCAGAAAGACAGAGAAGCAGGTGCTTTGGGTGATTTGATATCCAGAGTAAGCCAAAGGGACCAGGGTAACCGGGAATAAAAGCCTACAGTATTGACCGTATGGATATGAGGATTGGGTACAAAGAGGGGGAATGGTAGTGGGTCATGTGGGTGAAGAGAGATCAAGGTGAGATAAGGCGGGGATTGAGGAATAAAGAGCCAACAGTCATTCACAGAATGGATCAACGTCCAAGAGAACTGGGGCAGGGCTCATAAGCAGCCTGTCACACTACCTGTTCACCATCCTTGCTGCCTTGGGCCTGCCTATGGCCCACTCATTTCCAAAAGAGAGAAAAAAATTATGAGAGTGTTGGGAAGTGACAAGTTCTGGACAATGGTGTTCAGAAACAGTGTGATTCACATTTCCTGATGTGAAGGGAATAACTGGATCCTTGTCTCTCCCCACACCTTTCCTCAATTAGAGAATCATTGACAGAACCCAATACTTTCCCAACTCTATCTCTAGTGTAAATAAAGCTTTAGATTTGGTAGAGTTTATACACTTAACAGTGGTGACTGTAGATTCAAGGAAAGGTGTTTGTGGTTACACACTGTTAATGTGCTTCCAGAGTCCTGAGCCAGTATAGATTGTATCAGAGATAGTAGGAACTGCAGATGCTGGAGAATCCGAGACAACAAGGTGTTGAGCTGGACGAACACAGCAGGCCAAGCAGCATCATAGGAGCAGGAAGGCTGACGTTTTGGGAATAGACCCTTCTTCAGAAATGGGGGAGGGGAAGCAGTTTCTGAAATAAATAGGGAGAGAGGGGGAGGCGGATAGAAAATGGATAGATGAGATGATAGGTGGAGAGGAAACAGACAGGTCAAAGAGGCGGGGATGGACCTCTCTGTCTCCATCTCAGGCAACCACCTAGAAACCGATATCCATTTCAAGTCCACCGACTCCCACAGCTACCTAGAATACTCCTCCTCCCACCCACCTTCCTGCAAAAATGCCATCCCCTATTCCCAATTCCTTCGCCTCCGCCACACCTGCTCCCAGGATGAGGCATTCCACTCCCGTACATCTCAGATGTCCTCGTTTTTCAAGGACCGCAACTTCCCCCCATCAGTGGTCGAGAACGCCCTCCACCTTGTCTCGCGCATTTCCCGCAACTCATCCCTCACACCCCGTCCCTGCAATAACAACCAAAAAAGAATCCCCCTCGTCCTCACGTACCACCCCACCAACCTCCGGATCCAACGCATCATCCTCCGACACTTCCGCCATCTGCAATCCGACCCCACCACCAAAGACATTTTTCCCTCCCCACCCTTATCTGCTTTCCGGAGGGACAACTCTCTCCGTGACTCCCTTGTCCGCTCCACACTCCCCTCCAGCCCCACCACACCCGGCACTTTTCCCGGCAACCGCATTAAGTTCTACCCCTGCCCCTACACCTCCTCCCTCACCCCCATCCCAGGCCCCAAGAAGACTTTCCACATCAAGCAGATGTTCACCTGCACATCTGCTAATGTGGTATACTGCATCCGCTGTACCCGTTGTGGCCTCCTCTACATTGGGGAAACCAAGCGGAGGCTTGGGGACCGCTTTGCAGAACACCTACACTGGGTTTGCAATAAACAACTGCACCTCCCAGTTGCAAACCATTTCAACTCCCCCTCCCATTCCTCAGACGACATGTCCACCCTGGGCCTCCTGCAGTGCCACAACGATGCCACCCGAAGGTTGCAGGAACAGCAACTCATATTCCGCTTGGCAACCCTGCAGCCCAATGGTATCAATGTGGATTTCACAAGCTTCAAAATCTCCCCTCCCCCTACCGCATCCCAAAACCAGCCCAGCTCGTCCCCGCCTCCCTAACCAGTTCTTCCTCCCACCTATCCCCTCCTCCCACCTCAAGCCGCACCCCCATTTCCTACCTACTAACCTCACCTGCCCCCCTCCCCAATTGACCTGTCCGTCCTCCCTGGACTGACCTAACCCCTCCCTACCTCCCCATCTACACTCACCTTTACTGGCTCCATCCCCACCTCTTTGACCAGTCTGTCTCCTCTCCACTTATCTTCTCCTCTATCCATCTTCTATCCGCCTCCCCCTCTCTCCCTATTTATTTCAGAACCCCCTCCCCTCCCCCATTTCTGATGAAGGGTCTAGGCCTGAAATGTCGGCCTTCCTGCTCCTATGATGCTGTTTGGCCTGCTGTGTTCGTCCAGCTCTACACCTTGTTGTCCCAGTATAGATTGTTGGGATGAAAGTCTTTCCTATGTCAGTAAAGGGATCAACACAGTGTGATAATGTTATTGATTACTATTCCCGGTGTCTTGTGTTATTTGCCACTTCTATCAGTATGTGGTAGGGGTTAATGATTGCCTGAGGTAGTTCATTGCCACCAATTCACCTTTGTCTTTGCTTTGTCATAGGACTATCTAGTGATTTGTGACACAAGATCCAACATAATCGGGTATCTACAGAAGAGGCACTGTTCTTAGATAACAAAAAGGGTTATTGAAAGATAGCAATAAGTACAACTATATTTGACCAGCATAATTACTAAAACCTTAGGGAATTGGTGCACATACATTTGCTGACTCTGACAGATAGAATAAAACTTATTGTCTGCACCGACAGTCTGTGTGCAACATTAGTCGGGTGGAGCCAATGAAACATGAACCTTATTTTCTTCAGAACCATTACTTTATACAACATTTTCCCAAAGCTGCTTTCTTCTTCCCCACAGTTAACCCATTATACAATGTTGTGTTTTGATGGGTTCATATTTAATATATTTTGTGGATTTGAATTTGATGCATTGTGGATGCCTGTTTTGTTAACCGGTTAAATGAATGAAAACTGGAATTCTTTTGTTTTTGTAATGCATTTCTCGAGAGTCACTTCACTGATCTTGTTTGCTTGAACTCACTTCAGGAAAATACCCACATATTTTTGGTTTTCATCTGGGGAAAGTCTGCTCCAGAACAAGCTGCTCAGCTCATGTCTTCTACTTCTGAAGCACCTTTGTGGTGTCTTCAATGTGAAACCTGATTATGCTCTTTTGAAATAAAAAAAAATGGGAATATATAACATATACTTTTCTTTACATATAATTCTTCATGACAAAACAGCTCAAAGTGACTCATTTAAAAGTCAGTCTGGACACCATGGGCCGAATGGCTTCCTTCTATCCATAAACGTACCAATTCATTATTATTGAAAGGAATGGCTCTTGTCATGTAGGCACACAATAAATATTCTGTGTTAACAACATCCTACAAACAGTGATGACATTATTAGCTAATAACTCTGTTTGTCAGTTGTGCCAGTTCAAAGATAATGTTGGCTATGACATCCGGAGAATGCTTGCACTTCTGTTTAAATATATAAGATGTGACTAACGTTTGCTAAGGCAGGGAGATGTGCTCTCAATTTTAAGTTCTTTTGAAAGATTTAAGTATGAATCCTGATGAAAGACTTTCATTCCAAATATCAACTTATCTTTTCTACCACTGCTGTGTATCCCCAGGACTACTTTGTTTCACTGTTTCATGAACTTTGAATTTAAATACATACATCATAGAATCCCTACAGTGTTGAAACAGGCCCTTTGGGCCAACAAGTCTGCACTGATCCTTGGAGCATCCCACCCAGACCTATCTCCCTATAACCCTATAACCCACCTAATCTACAGACCCCTGAACACTATAGGCAACTTAGCATGGCCAAACCACCTAGCCTGCACATCTTTGGATTGTGGGAGGAAACCCACACAGACACAGGGAGAATGTGCAAACTCCACACAAACAGTTGCCCAAGGGTGGAATTGAACCCGGGTCCCTAGTGCTGTGAGGCAGCAGTGCTAACCACTGAGCCACCATGCCTCCTTTGTTTCTGAAGTTTAAATAGTTACTTTGGAAAGTTAGATGACTGGAAAATAAAACAGTTATGATGGGAATCTTACAATCAATTGGGGTGGCACAGTGGCTCAGTGGTTAGCACTGCTGCCTCACAGCACCAGGGACCTGAGTTCAATTTTACCCTTGGGCAACTGTCTGTGTGGAGTTTGCACATTCTCCCTGTGTCTGCATGGGTTTCCTCCAGGTACTCCAGTTTCCTCCCACAGTCCAAAGGTGTGCAGGTTAGGTGGATTGGCTAAGCTAAATTGCCCATAGTGTTCAGGGGTCTGTAGATTAGGTGGGTTATAGGGGGATGGGTCTGGGTGGGATGCTCCAAGGGTCAGAGTGGACTTGTTGGGCCAAAGGGCCTGTTTCCACACTGTAGGGATTCCATGATAGAACATGGAAGGTCAAAGTATGCAGAAAGCCAGAGTTTGAATTAATTTGTAAACAGATCTCACAAAACCCTTTCTCATGCTGCTTCTACTTTTAAAATCCAGTGAACTGTTGTTTAGTCTTTTTGGAGTTACTTGTATGACTTAATTTATTTTGAATCATGGACTGAAGTACATCACACAGACAGCACCAAAAGTGATATTTTGCATCAACACTATGACAAAATGAGTGCTGTCTGGTGAACCTTTAAATACACAATTTCTAAGTTTAAAACAAAACATAATTTTTGCTATAATACTATATCATGGAATAGATTTTCAACTTTATGTCTTGGTATAGCTTTGGTGACACATGCAAATCAGCCTCTACAAAAAGGTAGAAATTCTGTAATACAATACAAGCATTGCAAGCTAAAAAGCTACCCCAATGATGTCTAAAGCTATTTCCTCACCTCCTTCTTCTTTCAGCTTCTGCCATTTCACTTGTGATTACCACAATGCGGGTCAATCAGCCTTTTCCACCTTGTTCAGCCAGCCTAACCCTGACCCTAACCTTCTTCCAATCCTGCTGAGGTTAAGTCTCTCATCAACACATCTTTCCAGCTACTGTTGAGCCTTCCTCTTCTCCTGATTCCTAACATTGCATCTTCATCACCCGCCTCACCACATATCTCCTCTCTCTCCACAACACAGGGCCACACTATTTCAATTTCTACTTGCCTACTTCTTTGGATTCTCCCACAATCTTTGCTGACTCCTTGATGTGTGGTTCAGGATATTCCCTTTTCTCATTACTCCAGACATTCATCTCAACATCCCTATCTGATTTCTGTTCAGTTGTTGTTCCTCTCTTCTTGAAGTTGTCCAGGTTTCTGACTATCTGCCAAGTCTGGCCTCACAACTGTCTTGTACATTCTTCCTTTTAGTTTCAGTGATGTTTTCTATCATATAACATCTGTCATACTTCTTCCAAATACTCCAATCAGAGCTAATCTATTGCTTAATTTCCATTTCCATGCTTCCTTCTTCTACCATGTAACCATAAATACATTGATGTGGAGGTGCCGGTGTTGACAAAGTCAGAAATCACACGACACCAGGTTATAGTCCAACAGGTTCATTTGAAACCACAAGCTTTTGGAGTCTCAGTTACTATTGAGAATTATATTCATGTGCTTTACTCATCCAACTTACTGACTATCAATAAGCTTATTTGCAAACATTTCAGTGTCAATAGTAGCATGTTTGGTAGTAGTCTTGTCTCTAAGTTAGGAAGGTTACGTTGAAATCTCACTCCACGACCTAGACATAACAATTAAAACACCATTCCTGACAGAATGCTATCTTATTGGAGGCACAGCCTTTGGGATGTGATTTCAAACCAAGGCCAGGTCTGTCAGGTGGGCATAAGACATCACTTAGTATCTATTTCAAAGAAGAGTAAAGGCATTATTCCCCTATGGTCAATATTTATCTTTCAATTAACCATCATAAAATTAGATTAGCTTTTCATTTTCTCTTTGTTTTTTATGGGATTATTTCATATGCAATTTGACTGATGTGTCTCCTATAATACAACAGTTACTGCATTCATAAGTTGTTCATTGGTTGCAAAATATTTGAGGATTTCCCTTGTTCATGTAAGATGCTAGATTTGTTCAAGATTTTCTTTTATTCCTTTTTTTATTTTCTGCCAGTGAGATCAGTTCTTTTTAAATGAGAAAATTATTTATTGAATGTTGTAGTTTATTTAAGATACTTCTGGAAGAATACTGAGAAAGTAATTCATTTTACTTATGCTTTATTGTCCAAATCATATGTGTTGTGTTTTTTTAAATAGGGGATTAAAAGTTTAAGATTGAGCTTTAACGCATGACATTTACTTTGGCTTGCCCTTATTGCAGAGATAAAGCTCCTGCATTTAAATAGCAAATTAATGGCTTAATATTTATTGAGTTAAAAATGGAAGCCAATAGTGGGCCATGCTTCATCACAGATCAGTGGGGTTACTAGCAATTAGAAATTTGCAAGCACGCCAACCAAGTGGTTTTCCTCTTCTTCTCCCTGTTCTAACATTGCCAGGACTTAACTACAGGCAGCGCTTCATGAACATTCATGCTACTGATGCTTCTTGGGGCTGGATTTAATGCTTATCCATTGGTGGACTTGAAGCTGGGAGCCACCTATATTAACTAGAAAAATCAGATTGGAATTAGAAGCCTCGATGAAGAGTTCACAGAATGCTTTTGGGATAGTCTCTTAGAGTAGTACATTTTGGATCCAAGCAAGTAATACTAGACTTGTATTGTGTAATATGACAGGTTTAATTAATGACTCTGGACCAAAAGCAGCTCTAGATAGCAGTGATCAAAACATGGCTGAATTTTACATCCAGTTTGAAATGGAAAAGATTGAGTCAAAGACTAGTATTTTCAACTTTAATGGGGACAACTTTGTCAGCCTGAAATCTGAGCAAGCTGATATAAACTCAGGCACACAATTAGGGGATAGTTTATTAGAACAGCGTGGCAGACATTTAACAGAATATTTCAGAATACTCAGAATACATATATTTCTACTAAAAAGAAAAATTCTAAGGGGAACACCCAACATCATGATTAAGTAAAGCAGTTAGGAAAGCAACAAACATAATGGAAAGGCATATAATCGTGCAAAAATGAATGGCAGGTCCAATGATTAGCCAGGATATGAAGAACAGTGGGGAATGACTTAAAAAAAAATAACAGAATCAAATTAGAGCCTGAGATAAGGGTAGCTATTATACAAATGTGGGCAGCAAGAATTTCTATAGATATTTAAAAAGGAAACAAATTAGTGAATTCTAGCCCTTTGGAAAATGAGATGAGGAGTTAATAGCAGATAATAAGGTGACGACAGGTGAAACAAACAGATATTTCGCTGCTGTCTTCACTATGGAGGATATATATTAAAAAAAAAAATAGTTTTAATCAGGAAGTGGACAAAGACAAACTTAGTGAACTCACAATCACCAGGGATGTGGTACCAGCAAACTGATGGCACTGCGGCAGACCAGTCTCCGGATCCTGACTAACTTCTACCTAGGGTCTTACAACAGTGAGCTACTGAGGCAATAAATGTGTTGTTACCGATTTTCCAGTATATTAGATTCAGGAGAGGCTCCATCAGACTTGAAAGGAGCAAATATGACTCCTGTATTCAAGAAGAGATGGAGCCAGAAAATACGAAACTATAGGTTGAATCTTAATTTCTTTGACAAGTTTCTTGGAAGGTTTCTTGCCTGGTGAGATCTCTCATTGTATCCTATCAAAGTTGCCTCATTCACTACCTACCCCTGCCCGCTCACCAAATTCTATCCCCATTCTATCACTTGCTATTCACTGGATATCTGCCAAAGACCAGCATCCCTACACACGCACCATCTTTGAAAGGCTGCTGTATACCAGGAACTGCACTGACATTCCTAAGTTGCTTCTTGAGATTAATTCAGAAGGTGTCAGGGAAAGGGAAAATGGCAGTGCACTTCTCCATCTGGGATCCTGGTAGATGGGGTGGTAAAAAGGAGGAGTGTGTCATTTTCCTGGAGGACCAGCAGAGGAGGCTGCGCCACTAGACCCCACCAACCTGGTCCCAGGTCACCACCCAGGTTGCCGTGGTCCAGAGGAATGGTTGGCAGTGCTGTAAGAATGTCATTGACCTTCTCTGCTCCACTAGGCTAAGTGCCGCACTCCACCAGGCTAAGTACGACACTCCACTCTCTGCTACCTCTCACTCACTACCTCTGCTACTGTACCCACATCCCACCAAGGGTCATATTCTGTCACTCTGTCTGCCTTTAACAATTTTCCACAGTCGCTCTCATATCCCATGCCTCCTCCACCACAACAGTCTCTGCATTGAACACTCGCTCATCCAGGTCACCCTACCACCTTTCAACCAACTACACCAGCACGAATCATTCTGTCACCCATTTGCATCTCAATCATTCCTTCCGTTTCCCACATTCCAGGAGAAGACAGCCCACATGGGCAGAAAGGGCCTACAAGGATGGGGTGTCCAACATCAGCTCCTCACGCACCATAAATAGAGAATCTTGGCCTTTGCTGGAGAAGACTGAGATAGCTGAGGTGCAGAGGGATTGAGATGTTCTATCGCATGAGTGACAAAACATTACTGCGCAGGTAAGGTAAGTGATCAAGAATGCTTGTGGAATGCTATCTTTAATTGCAAACATAAAAGTAAGGATGTTATGCTTCAGTTATACAGGGAATTGATACACCACATCTTGAATAGTCTGTGGGGTTTTGGTCTCCTAATTTAAAGAATGATACAAATGCATTGGAGATGGTTCAGAGGAAGCTTACTAGATTAAACCTGGAATGCATATATGTTATGAGGAAAGGTTGGACATACAGTGCTTGTTCACACTGGAATTTGGAAGAGTGAGAGGTGATTTGGTTCAAGTTTGTAGGTTTCTGAATGGTCTTGACAAAGTAGAAATGGAAGAGATGTTGCCTGTTGTGGGTGAGTGCAGAACAAGGGAGAACTTCTTTAGAATTAGGGGGTCACTCTTTATTGACAGTGATGACTAGAACAATTTTCTTGTGCAATTTGGAACTCTGCCTCAGAAGATGATGGAGACAAGGGTCATTGAATATTTTTGAAGCAGATACAGGTATATTATTTTTTGGCAATTGAATCAAAGTTTATTTGGGTAGATGGGAATGTGGATTTTGAAATAAACAGATTCGCTATGGTTTTATTAAATGGTGGAGCAGATTTGATGGGACCAAGTAGCTTACTTCTGCTCCAAATTTGTATTTTCCCATGTCTCTACGTAAAATCTCTACAGCCTGCCTTCTGCTTACCCTCGTACCCCTGCCCCTACTTCAACATTTTCAGTAACAGGGTGGAGTGAACAGCCCCTTTTTGAGCCAACTGAAGCCCTTAGTGGGATTTTACTGATTCCCTTAAATTGGGCAATTAATGCCCACATATGGGCTTCAACCTGCAACCACTTGGATTTAACCAAATGGCCTAACAAAATACAACACTAGCCACTGTCTCATTGCTGGGATATGCCAACTAGACACTAGGTGTGATCCCCAAACACTGACAATGCGATCCAATGTAACTTGCCTCCTCTTCGCATGATTGCAGGACCTTCAGTGAACACTGCTCCCACTGGAGCAATGTGTATTGGTCAGCTGCCAGCCTCTGATTTTCTGAGAACTGTCCAAGGTGGAACTTACTCATAAAAAGTGAAAGGCTATTAAGTGATTGTAGGGAAGTTGGTTGTCACCTAGGCTGCATCCCCGCACTCCCAACCCCAAATCTGAACTTTAGTAGCGGTGTTGGGGCAAACTCACCCCTCAAGTCCAACCTTTCGTCTCTGGATCAGTGTGGATAATAATGTAGTTGGTAATTATGGCTCTCTTTACCACTGTTGTGCTTGATACCGAAATATACTTATTTGCAATTATATGCATTATTCAGGCCATTTTTTTCTACAGTCATAAAGCGACTCTCACTTGGGGATGGACTGTACTTGCAGGTAAAGCACCAGATCGTTTTAAGGAATGCTTAGCCAAGATTGCAGGCATTTCTGTGTCACTTCTTATTACTGTTGGTGCAGAAGTATCGATATTGAAAGAAAACCTCTACCATCAGTATTTTCGCAACTTTCTCCTGCTTCTGTGGCAGAACTATTCAAGCTTACGACAACAATCACAGTTCCGGTGCATTACAAAAGTCTCATACTGGATCAGCTAACATTTTACAAGCCAAAGGCAGGAGGGGGGGGGGGGGGGGGGGGGGGGGGGGGGCGCGGTGGTGGGGGCTGCGGGTGGTGGTACGCATTTTCATTTGACTTGGATTCAAATCTGCAGACCTCACCAGTCTACACTTTAATATAGTTGATGACATTGGCCATACATATCAGCAGCCCTCTTTAACGATTGGATTTGGCAAGATGGAATGACTCAAAACTAGAATGTATCATTAGATGAATCAATTCATCACCAAGGATATTAAAGCCAGTTATTATGCGAGGCGGTTAGCAAAGCTGTCATTCCAGATATTATCCATTTCCTGCAATCCAAGAATAGAAGTATCTGTTCATGACTCCACAGTCATCATGAAGCTTGGCTGAGATAGATTTACTTGCAGATACAAATAATACGGCAAAGTTGACATAGTCACAGAGTCATACAGCACAGAAATAGACCCTTTGGTCCAACAAGTCCATGCCGAACATAATCACAAACTAAATTAGTCCAATCTGCCTGCTCCTGCCCCATAACCCTCCAAACCTTTCTCATTCATGCACTTATCCAAATGTCTTTACAACATTCGAAATGAACCCATTCCCACCACTTCATCAGGAAGTTCATTCCATACGCAAACCAGCCTCTGTGTGAAGAATTTGCCCCTCATGACTTTTATAAATCTCTTTCCTCTCACCTTAAACATGTGGCCCCTAGTCTTCAAATCACCCGTACTTGCTTCTCATCTTACAGATTTTGTCACTAATAATAGAAATGTTTCAATATCACAGAATGGTCCTAGCACATTCTACTAAATTGTTTCTTGTAGGAATGGTCAATCTATTTGATGATGTCATTATCAAAGTACAGGCCTAAGCTAAGTACAATCTGCAATTGTCAGCAATACTCAATCAACCTGAACAACACAATTTTCTGCTTAGCAAAGACAAATGCATATTTGCAGTATCTGGGATTGACTTTTTGCAGTATAAAATGTTGGAGCTGGTGCAAAGTCTGCACACAACACTGTCAAAGCAATTCATGTGTTTCTGATCCTATCTAGTGTGGCAGAGTTGACATTACTCCTGAGTATGGCCAACGATTATCACAAATTTCTTCCTTAAAAGCATAGCCTCTTCAGAAGTTACTGTGCAAAGATGCACAATGGGAATGGGCAAATATACAGCAAACAGTATTTCAGTTTAAAGGAGAGGATAGCATATCTGGCTGTCCTCATGCATTTCAAAATATGTGCTAAATCATATGTCACAACTGATGCATTAGGAAATGCCATATGAGCTGTACTTTTGCAGTATTTGAAAGAAAGTGAATGAATCACTTATGTATTACACCTGTTCCCAGAAACTGAACACAAATAGTCAACTGGAGTGTGGGAAGCATTAGCCTGCATCTGTGCTTGTGAATATTGGCATATGTATCTTTGTGGTAAAAAGAATCATCCTGCTGGCCAGAATACATCTCTGCATAGAAGAATATATTAAAAACTGTGTAACATGTACATTCAGTGAAAATCTGTCAAACAATTTCCCTCGCCTCCACAACTGACCCTGTGGCCAACAAGACCAGAGTAACAACGCCAAGCAGATATTTTTTGGAGAATTGCAAACAGAAGCAAGCAATTGATGTTTCCTGATTATTGTTCATGAACAACATAGCAAATGGCCAGAAATCACTACAACAAATTCTATTAACCACCACTTCAAGTCATTGACATTCTAGCTAAGCTGTTTACAAAATTGTATTCTCTGGTGACTAGCACTATGTTGGTTGTGGGTAAATTGTTGGAGGTGATTATAAAAGATAGGAGTTATGGACCCAGTTTGTTTCTGGTCAGTTCTCAGAGTTCCTAGAAAGTTCTGGAGTCAGCTACCATGTGATATTATAATATAATGCAAAATTGAATGGTGGCATTTGATGATTCTACAGTAAACGTCAGTCTAAAAACTTATATGTTGGAGGGGACAAAGTGTGAATAATCCAGTCATATCATGTTTTGCACAAATCAATCCACCCTACACTCTGGCTGAAAAGGCACCAGAATTAGGGGAATAGGGTGGAGGAGGAGGGTGATCTTCGGAGGGTCAGTGAAGACTTGATAGTTTGAATGCCCTCTATCTGCACTGCAGGGATTCTATGAAATTTATGACTAGTTGCAATTTTTGCATTCTGCTGATCATTCTTAGGTTGTAACATCTCTACAATAAAAATTTCAGAAGGAAAGCAGAAGAAACTGCATAAGCAACAAAGTCTAACAAGGAACCACAATGTCAGTTTGGAGATTGGGTTCACACCAAACGGCCAAATCACAACCACAAATGTGTCTTACCTCTTCAGAACTAAAGCAAATGAAATATTTGCTCAGCAACAACACTTATCTGTTGTATGATGTTATGATAGCTTGATAGTTAAGTTTTTTTGTGGACATGACTTTGATGGATTGTGGGAAAATCAGGGTTTTTTTTAAAAAGGTCAATGAAAAGATGCATTTGAACTTATTCTTAACAAGTCACTTTTTGGAAACCACATTGTTAGGATATTTGAGATAACAAGGTGTAGAGCTGGAATGAACACAGCAGGCCAAGCAGCATCAGAGGAGCAGGAAGGCTGACGTTTTGGGCCTAGACCCTTCTTCAGAAAAAAAATGGTTAAGATATTTGCCGGCCTTGGATGCTTTGACTTACTTCAGGCAAAGCACATGACATTTTTATGACTGGGTTTTATGGTTGTTTTGTTTATACAATATTTTACAGTCTTGGCATTTGATTATTGGTTTTCAGTTGGGAGAAACATGCTGAAGAACAAATTGTTCAGCTCGTATCTCCTGTTTCTGAAACATCTCTGTGATGAATCAAGTGTGAAATCTGGTTGTACTCTTGAAAAGTGTTTGTGCTACTGTGTTTCTCGAGCAAGCTGTGTCAGCTAATATCCCAGAGACAAATGCCTACAGTTGGGGGTACTTTTTCACACATGCCAGAACATCAGATTAATAGCCAGCTGAACAGCTCAAACTTTATTCTTTTTGCCTTCAAGAACTAAGACTTATTGCAAAGCATGTTTTCCCAAAAACAGAAATTGCTGGAAAAGCTTAGCAGGTCTGGTAGCATCTGTGGAGAGAAATCACAGCTAACGTTTCAGGTCCCGTGACCTTTCCTCAGAACTTCCATCAATTTTGAAGAAGGGTCACTGGACCCGAAACAAACTCTGATTTCTCTCCCCAGATGCTGCCAGACCCGCTGAGCTTTTCCAGCAAATTCTGTTTTAGTTTCTGATTTACAGCTTCCATAGTTCTTTCAGTTTCCCAAAGTGAATCTGTGCAGAGAGAAATCGATTTTTTTGACTTCTTTACACAGTGCGTATTAGTTCTTGTCTGTGTTTTGGGTTTTTAGAGGGATAGCCATTTATATTTTCATATCACAAACTAAACCCTTTGCCCATATTTGTATCTTAATTGAATAAATTTTGGTTTATAATAAATTAATAATATTTTGTTTATTAAAGAAACTTTGCTGATGGATCTCTTTAGTTTAAGTCCAATATAGAGAAAGCATATGCATGGCCACTTTGGGACCTGGGTAAATCAGTTAAATTCATGATGTGAACCTGGGTAATAGAAATAGAAAAAGACAGTATATATCTTCCATTTTGGTCAGAAGTATGATAACACTAAGTGAAGCAAGAGATGCTTAACAGCAAGTGGATCACAATATTTTAAGGGCAGTGATTAGAGAATACATCATTGAGTTAATCTTGTAGAACCACAACTTTAAATTTGTGGATTCCAGCATCCTTATCAGAGATGATCACATCTCAAAGAACATTTCTGTATCTAAAGAAAATTGACAAGGTAAACGCTAAAAAAAATTGTTTCAATGTAAATCCGCTTGTTGTTTAGGACAGTTCAATTTAATACAATGTCTTTGGTTTCATCAGGGGATGTGATGTAGTGCTCAATTTTTTGATGTTTGCTTACATGAGTCTTGTATCTTCTCTCATATTAGTTAATCCTGGATACGGTTACTGAGGAAGAAACAATAAACTGAGGCTGTTTGATGTAAGCAGAACTGATATATCAAACACAGCAGAAGCAGTTAAAGCAACAACTTATTGTTGTTTAAGGTGATGGTTCTGAAAGGGTTAATGCTTCACCCAATCTGGTAATGTCTTATAGCCTTGGGTGGGGAAAGAGGGAATCCAGCTCAAGCTCAATGGGGTCAGATATGTTATCTCTGAATACTGATAGTCTTGGCAATTATGCCTAAATGACCAATGTAATTTGTACTTATTCCAGTCTTGCAATAATCTACACTGTATCTTGAGTATTTCTTAATAAAGACACATTTTATTGAAGCTTTTTGTTTTGTATTCATCAGGACAATTCACAAGAATAGCAAATTAAGGGAATACCTGCATTTATACTGTATAAAAGGAGAGTGCTCATTGGTTAGCAAATGGATTCTGATTTGTAGAGAGGTTGCCATGGGAAATGTACCAGTCAATTATGATTAACTGTTAACTGCCAAAGTTTTGTTTAAATTTTAAATCAGGGATGTTGACTCTGATTGGTGAAGGTATTGCCCTAAGAAGTGAACAAGTGAATGGCTGCCACCTACTTCTGTTGAGTTGAACCAGATGCATATGTAAGTTCTTTCTATTTACCAAGAACATGGCTCCATGTATTAAAATATTAGTTTTCAATATATGTAAGAGCACTGCACTTCAGCTGAAAACGTCACCTCAGAGCTAGCAAGAGCTGCAGGAAAGTCAGTGTGGACTAGAAAAGGGTGAAAAACATTAGTCAAACTTGTCAGTTACAGGGTCCTTAGAGAAGAAGGATTTGTAGGGGCAGCCCCGATTCAGGTTTGACAGGGAAGCAGCTGTTTCGAAACTCCATGGATTCTGTTAAAAATTCCCTGTTGGCATGGGGAAAAGCTCTAAATTAACTGCACAAAGGACCAGGATGGAAGGAATAGAAGTAAAAAAAGGAACAAATACTGAAATAACTCCAAAAAGGCCAGTATTTTGTCACCAAGTCACCCTTTATTTACTCATGGGTATTACATGACACAGACCCACCTGGCTCATAGCCGACTCCCAGAGTGAGCAGAACTCCTAACACCCCTGTTTATATCTGTCAGCCAGGTTGACAGCCCCAATCAGGGAACTCATATTCTATGAGGTCCATGTGGCTGACCTCATTATAATCACTACACTTCCCTTTCATAGTGGGCATTTCCAACATTTTGAGGGCACACTGTGAATCAAGAGTCATTCAATTCATTTATATTGAGAAGGCAACAACAGAAACATCATAGAGCAAAGTTAGGGCAACACAAAGGCAATTTAAATATTCAAAAGACTGAGTCTGACAGAAGAAAAAAATTAATACTGTGATAAGACTGGAAGGTACATAATTTAAACCACAGATTTAATGGGAAGATTTATTCAGGCCACAGCCACATAAGTTTATTTGAAAAATTGGAGATAGGGATGTGAATTGTGTATAATTGTATGAAAGGCAGGAGAGCTTTCATTTTGATTGCTTAAAAGTCAGGACCCCCACACTCCCACACCAGCGTCAGTTCCCAGCAAGCAATACAACATGCGAGTTGGGTATTCAACAGAATTTGAAACTTAAATGAAGTAAAACAGTGCAGCATTTTTTTGCATAAGAGGGAACATTGTCAGAAGAAAATAGTACGGCATTTCTATTATACAGAATTTAAAACCTGGCTAGTGGTCAATATAAAAGTAGATATGTGGCTGAATATTTACATGTTTATTGAGGGGAATAAAAGTTTGGGGGTAGATTCTTTGTATGGTAATAACTCTAAAAGGGTTAATGTTGAAGACTGTCATTCTCCGCTGAATGTAATACTTTTTTGGGTGAAGACAGACGGCAGTACAGCTTGAGCTGTATTGGGATTAAATATGCAAACTCTGGGCTCTTGCTCATCTTTGTAATTTAAGTTGAATCAGCCACTTGTAGCTTGTACCTATTGCTGCCATGCTGTATTTTAGAGAAGTGTTTCTTGTTGGCAGGATTGGAGGCAGCATCCTACTATTAGTTGGTAGTTAGTTCTGCAGCACAGATGACAGTTATCATAAATCTATTGCATCTTTACTCACTCTAAGGATCACAACATGCAGGTGGTCACCTGAGTGAAGTCCCAGTGATTGTTACTTGTAAACCCTCAACCAGTGTTTTCAGGGCAATAAGGGAGAAAATAAGCAAAATATTTATCACAGAATGGGTTATAATTTTATTTAAGATGGAGTTTGACGTTGCTTCTGAACTGCTCTATCATCATTGATGGAATTATCTTGTAAGTCCCAAGAAAGGAAAAGTAATAAAATATATAAACATGACAAAACTGATATTTTTCTGTCAACAATGAATTACATGCAGGAATGAAACAGAACCCATCAAACTGTTCCCATTCTGGGCTAGAGAGATTGATTGGCTTATAAAGGTACTAACTACTTTTGATTTATAAATTTAATGGGGAATGATTGTGGAAAACTAGTAATTTCTCAAATTAGATGCGGACGGGGGTGGAGGTGTTCTTAGTATTGTTTGTGCAAGGCAAATAGTGTGGCAGCATTAATAGACCAACACATACTGGAGGCTCACAGCTCCTGCTGTATCTCTTGAGCTCCTGAATGCATTTTCTAAATTGTCCATTAATAAAAGCCCACATCATTAACACATCGGTTCGCAATAAACAACTGCACCTCCCAGTCGCGAACCATTTCAACTCCCCCTCCCATTCCTCAGACGACATGTCCATCCTGGGCCTCCTGCAGTGCCACAACGATGCCACCCGAAGGTTGCAGGAACAGCAACTCATATTCCGCTTGGCAACCCTGCAGCCCAATGGTATCAATACAAATTTCACAAGTTTCAAAATCTCCCCTCCCCCTACCGCATCCCAAAACCAGTCCAGCTCGTCCCCGCCTCCCTAACCTGTTCTTCCTCCCACCTATCCCCTCCTCCCACCTCAAGCCGCACCTCCATCTCCTACCGACTAACCTCATCCCGCCCCCTTGACCTGTCCGTCCTCCCTGGACTGACCTATCCCCTCCCTAACTCCCCACCTACACTCACCTTTACTGGCTCCATCTCCGCCTCTTCGACCTGTTTGTTTCCTCTCCACCTATCCTCTCCTCTATCCCTCTTCTATCCGCCTCCCCCTCTCTCCCTATTTATTTCAGAACCCCCTTCCCCTCCCCCTTTTCTGATGAAGGGTCTAGGCCCGAAACGTCAGCCTCTCTGCTCCTATGATGCTGCTTGGCCTGCTGTGTTCATCCAGCCCTGTACCTTGTTGTCTCTCATCATTAACACATTGTTAGTTTTCTAACAGGTTTCACTTCAATCTACATATAATATAAATAGAGTCATGAAAATAATGACAATTCATTTAATCTCTTAAAATTCTGAACAGAATAACTCTCTTGATTAGGCAGCCAAGATGTGAATTAATGATAGTAACTTATTGAGAAGAATTAAGCTTAAACATCAATTAAGTTTTGAATTTAAATCTGATTTCTCCAATGGGGATTTGTTAAGGTTAATTTACAACTAAAAAAAACTTGAATTAAAAAAAAATAAACATTACAAAATCTGTTTAAACATGTACTAATTGCTGGTAGATGCGAACTGCATCTATATGATTACTTTTATTGGTACATTATATCAGTTGGAAACAGAATTCCTCATACCTGTTTTAAAGCCCGTTCTATATCAATTCCTTGGCTCCAAGGTACTGCAGGATTGGCTAAACAGTCTCCAGTAGTTACTCTTCTTGAGATATCAATCCGTTGCCTTCGTAGATAACGAAAAGCTTCAGCTATGACGAATATTCCATCATAGGTCAAAGCAGCGGTAAACTGAATAGGAGAAAAAAAAGTGGTTTTTATCAATACAAAACACAGAAACCTAATTGTGAAGTTTGGTCAGGTAATCATTGTGGAAATATCAATATCCAAGGATTGACCTTTTACTCAGTTACTGCTTTCAGTTCTTGGCTGAGATCCTAAATAAAGATGTGTTTGGCAGCAAGAGATGGTAGGATTGAAGCTGTTTCGTACAAGTACAACCCTCGCTATCAGAGATCACCAACTTACACTGACATCCCACTTGACAGCATTGACAGATAAGACAATCACCCGCTCACAGCTGAATTGTGGAACATACAATAAAAGTGATCAAGAGAGCAGAGCTAAACACAAAACAAAGTTCAAAACACAAAAATGAAAAAAACCCACCTATGGGTCCAGTTAAATAACCTGAGATTACAGTCTTACAAGCTGTGGAAAGAATTAAATCCATGAACGATTTAACTATTCCTTGCCATGCTTATTGAAAAACTGCACACTTGTCACATCTCATTAAAACTCTCTTTGAAGTTGATATCTTATTATGTACGTAAGCTATTTTGCAGAAAATTTGTACAATATTATTTTGCACAGCTGCTAATTTATACATATAGAATCCCTACAGTGTGGAAACAGGCCATTTGGCCCACAAGTCTACACAAACCCTTAGAAGGGCATCCCACCCAGACCCATCCCACTGCTCTATTCCTTTAACCCTGCATTTCGCATGGCTAACACATCTAACCTACACATTCCTGAACGCTAAGGGCAATTTAAGCATGGTCAATTCACCTAACTTGCACATCTTTGGACTATGGGAGGAAACTGGAGCACCTCGCAGAAACCCACACAGACATAGGGAGAATGTGCAAACTCCACACAGACAGTCGCCTTATGTTGGAATCAAATCCGGGTCCCTGGCACTATAAGGCAGGTGTGCTAACCACTGAGCCACCATGTCACCCTGTGATTGTAATTCTGTGATAGTATTCCAATAGTCCTTGAGAAAGAAGATCTTCTATGTTTCACATTGGTATTTACCAAATGCGCAGATATCCAGTAGTGAAACATTAGTTCCAGAACAAACCTTTATTTTTATCATTAGTGGACCTATCCATGGCATTGCTCAAGTATGTTGGAATTTACACTTTCTTTAACTCTGTTGTTTTCATGTTGTAAAGACTATTCTTTAAAAAAAATCTGTATTTGAGATTGTGGACTGAAATAGGAAAAGAACTTATTTTAAAAACCAAAGATTGGTGAGGGATTACTTACTTTTAAAATGTAGGTAGCCTGACACTAATTGTATGTACTATTCGTACAGGTGTATGTTTGAGCAGTGGTGGAAGCTTAGCTTGCAAATTAGCTGGAGCCAAGGGGCGTGTATGTATCAAACTTTGGTGGATAACAAGTAGCCGATTGGTCTATGGATGAATGACCAGTTTCAATGTCAAAGGCCTTCTGCCTGCCAACAACTATGCAATTGGGTCCCAGAAAGCTGAACATCTTGGGGTGTGAATGTTTTACTGGAAATCATTGGATCTCTGGAGAAGAAGGAGCTGACTTTGCTCTTCAGTAAAAAGCATCTCAAGTCTGTAGATAACTAACGAATTTCCCCTTTCTGGTTGGTGTAAGCTGTGACTTTCAATTGATAAGTCAAAGACCTTCATAAGTGGGAACCAGTCGCCCTTTGCCTCCTGCAAACAGGTAAAAGTATTGGGATAAGGAAAATTGAGAAGCCATGTTCTGATCAGCATAAGCATCATGTCAGCAAACTCTATGGACAGGGACCACTGAACTGCCTTTCCACCCATAACTCATCTTTTTTCCTGCCTGTATGTCTCTTTGTAGAAGGGGAGCTTTTCAAAGGGTTAGAGTTTTAACTGGTAGAGTTATATGTTGAAGGTTCATTATTCATCTATAACTAGAATCTATTTACTTATAATAAATAGTCAATCCTGTTCAGTTCAGAAACATGTTCCATGCTTTCCACTAACCCGGGAAAAGACAGGTAACTGTGGAATTATTATCTTTTGCAACAGCTTGGACAGTAGGAGGGCTTGATATTCAGCATGTTACCCCAGTGAGGTATAACAATATTGCTGGTCACCCTACTTCCCTCTTTTTCTTTTACTTTCTCTCTTTATCTGTGCTTCTCCTTGATTTCACATCTTTTGTTTCTCTTGATCTACATTTCTTGTCTAGTTACTTCTCCACCTTTTCTTCTGCATTTTTCACAAGAAGGGTGTGAGTGGTGTGACGGGTTGTACAGCCCAGTTACAGCCACAGGCTGACAGGTGATTGATGTCTTTTAGGAAGTTGGTAATTAGTGGGTGGGAGAAGTAGGGGCCAGGTCAAAGGAGGTATCACTTTGCAGATAGTGGTTCTAATAAAGCAATAAACCGTGTGAAGAAAAATTGCAGTGAGCCTGCCTAAAATACAAATTGGAACTCATAGAACTGAATGATAAGTACATCAGAACGTTAAAAATTTACCAATTTAAACCAAATTTTCTCCCACGTGACAACCAGGACTGATAAGTAACCTTACTTTGACCCTTAAAAATGCTTGCTGTACACGCAATTTTTAACACAGTACAATTGCATACTTTCTCATTTTGACAGAATGAATCATTCTTAGTTTTTAGTTAAATGTCGGTCATCCTACATCTCATTAAAACTGATAGCTCTATTCAATTCTCTGTGAAACAATTTAAGATATGCCAGTTCAGAATGGTGTATGCATTTGTTGATTGATTTTGTTGTTGTTGGTTGAATTCTTGAATATGCAACTACAATGGTACAGGCTTATCAGTTATTTATTTTTAGAAATGTATTTTCAAGAGCTTGCACTAAAACACCAACATTGTAAGAATCATGTTGATGTTCCAGAACTGTTGCCTATAGTAACTTCATTTTCAATATTATGATTTTTGAATCTCATTTTATGTTAACACTTAATAATGATAAAACCCAATGCTGATACTTTGTATAGTGGAAAAGCTTTTGCAACATGTATCTGCTGTGCCATAATTTCAGACGGAGCTGTTATGTCTCGCCAGATGTCTAACTTGAGTTGAACACAGTCATGGAGTCATAGAGCTTTACAGCATGGAAACAGGCCCTTCGACCCAACTTGTCCATCCCACCTAGTTTTCACAATTAATCTAGTCCCATTTGCCTGTGTTTGGTCCATATCCCTCCATATCTATCCTATCTATGTGCCTGTCCAAATGTTTTATTTGTAATAAGATGGATGAATTAACTGCACAAACAGTTATTAATGGATATGATGCAATTGGGATTACAGAGGCCTGGCTCCAGGGTGTCCAAGAATGAGAACACAACATCCAGGGTTTTTCAAGTTTCAGGAAAGACAAATGGAAAGAAAAGGGAGGTGGGATAGCATTGTTGGTTAAGTAGCTGCTTAACACAATAGTAAGGAAGGACATTAACCTGGCAATGTGGAATCAGTATGGTTGGAGCTGTGGAATACCAAAGGGAAAAAGAAGTTAGTGGGAGTTCTGTACAGACCACTAGACAGTAGTTGTGATGGTGGGGACTCTATCAAACAGGAAATTAGCAATGCATGCAGTGAGGGTACTGTAGTTATTATGGGTGACTTCAACCTATGTATTGATTGGACTACCAAAACTGATAGCAATGCGATGGAGGAGAATTTCCTGGAATGTTATGAGGGATGGTTTCCTCGGCCAATATGTAAAGGAACCAACTAGAGAGCAAGCCATCCCAGAGTACTTAAGGAAGTGGCCCTAAAAATAGAGGACGCATTAGTGATCATTTTCTAGCATTGTATAGACTGTGGAAAAGATCCATTGGACTGGAGAGTAACTAATGTAACCCCACTCTTTAAAAAGGGAGGGAGAGAGAAAATGGGGAATTATAGGCCAGTTAGCCTGACATCAGTGGTGAGGAAAATGTTGAGTCAATTATTAAGGATGTAATAACTGAGCATTTGGAAAGTGGTGCCAGAATCAACCCTGGTCAGCATGGATTCACTGAAGGGAAATCATGCTTGACAAATCTTCTGGAATTTTTTGAGCACGTGACCAGTAGAGTGGACAAAGGTGAATCAGTAGATGTTGTGTATCTGGACGTTCAAAAGGCATCTGACAGGGTTCCACATAAGAGTTTAGCAAGGAAAATTAAAGCTCACAGTATCGGAGTTAATGTATTGACATGGATAGTAAAGTGGTTGGCAGACTGGAAGCAGAGAACTGGAATAAACAGGTCCTTTTCGGAGTGGCAGGCAGTGATGAGTGGAGTGCCGCAGGGTTCAGTGCTGGGACCACAGCTGTTCACAATATACATTCATGATTTGGATGAAGGAATTGAATGCAGTATCTCCAAATTTGCAGATGACACTAAACTGGGTAGGAGCGTGTGCTGTGAGGAGGATGCTAAGAGGCTGCAGGGTGACCTGGACAGACTGGCTGAGTGGCAAATGCTCAGCAAATGCAATATAATGTGAATAAATGTGAAGTTATTTGGTAGCAAAAGCAGGAAGGCAGATTATTATCTGAATGGTGGGAGTTTAGGAGAAGGTGAGGTGCAATGAGACCTGTGTGTCATGGGGGAACAGTCGCTGAAGGTTGGCATTCAGGTGCAGCAGGCAGTGAGGAAAGCTAATGACATGCTGGCCTTCACAGCGAAAGGACGTGAATATCAGAGTAAGGATGTCTTGCTGCAGTTACACAGGACCTTGGTGAGCTCACACCTTGAGTATTGTGTGCAGTTTTGGTCTCCTGGTCTGAGGAAGGACATTCTTGCTATTGAGGGAGTCCGTTGAAGGTTTACCAGACTGATTCCTGGGCTGGCAGGACTGACATACGAGGAAAGACTGGATCAACCGGGCTTGTATTTGCTTAAGTTTAAAAGAATGAGGGGGAATCTCATGGAAACACATAAAATCCTGATGGGACTGGACAAGCTAGATGTGGGAAGAATGTTGCCGACATTGGGGAAGTCCAGAACTAGAGGTCACAGTCTAAGAATAGGGGGTAAGCCATTCAGGACTGAGATGAGGAAGAATTTCTTCACTCAGAGAGTTGTGGAACCTGTGGAATTCTATCCCACAGGAAGCTGTTGAGGCCAGTTCATTAGATATATTCAGCACAGAGCTGGACATGGCTCTGGCAGCTAAAGGGATCAAGGGGAGAGGGTGGGAATGGGTTGCTGAGAATGCATGATCAGCCATGATCACATTGAATGGTGGTACAGGCTTGAAGGGCTGAATGGTCTACTCCTGAACCTATTTTCAATATTTCTATGTTTCTTAAATGACAAAATTGTACTCACCTCCACTGCTACCTCTGGTGGCCCATTCCAGACACTCAGCACCCTCTGTGTGAAAAAATTGCCCCTCTGGATCCTTTTGTATCTCTCCCCTCTCACCAGAAACCTATGCACTCTAGTTTTAAACACCCCTACCATGGGGAAAAGCCGTTGTCTATCTCCTTATGTAAGCCTCTCATGATTTTATAGACTTCTGTAAGGTTATCCCTTCAGTCTCCTACACTCCAGGGAGAAAAGTCCCAGCCTATCCAGCCTCTCCTCGTAACTCAAACCTTCCAGTCCAGGTAGCATCCTAGTAATCCTTTCTGCATTCTTTCTAGTTTAATTATATCCTTTCTATAGTAGTGCGACCAGAACTGCAATGCAGCACTCCAAATGGCCTTATCAATATCTTGTACAGCTGCAACAAGGCTCCTTATACTCAGTGGTCTGAGTGATGAAAGCAAGCATGCCAAAAGACTTCTTCACCACCCTGTCTACTTGTGACTCCACTTTCCAGGAGCTATAAACCAGTACCCCTAAATGTTGAGCTATTAACTTTTTAAATATATCAACATAAGCTTTTAAAATACATTCAACATTTCCCAACTCCTGACAAAATCTCTTCTGACTTCACCAAAATCATTCCTATTGCTGTTTAGCCAAGACCAGTTTCACTGCCAAAATATGATTCAAGCTCACTTCTTGTCAAAATACCGTTCAGATCCATTCCTACTCTTCCTGCAAACATACCAGTGCTCAGCTCAGTAGTAGCACTCCTGCCTTAAAGTCAAAAGGACATGGGTTTAAAGTCCATTTCAGCAACTTGAACACATCCACAAAGCTACTGCTTCAATGCAGTTGTGAGGAGGTATTTCACTGCCTTTTTGATGAGATAAAAGGAAAAATGAGGCCTCATCAATTCACTGAGACGGCCATTAAATATTTCATAGTATTATTTGAAGATGACCAGGGGAATTCTCTCTAGTTTTCTGGTCAATATTCATCACCTATGAAGCTTGAATAGGAATGATTTGGTCATTGTCTCACTACATTGGCTGTCATTTATCCTTAAATTACAATGGAGATTGTACAGCAAAATATAATTTGCTGATTGTAAAGTAGTTTATGATGTCCTCGAGCTGTGAAATAATGTGTTCCTTTTACTTCTTCATTCAACAACCTCGTGTTAAACAGCTGCCTAAACAAAAAAGTCCCCTAAAAGTGACCCCTTGGGCGGCACAGTAGCTCAGTGGTTAGCATTGCTGTCTCACAGCGCCACGGACTGGGATTCGATTCCAGCCTCGGGTGACTGTCTGTGTGGAGTTTACACATTCTCCCTGTGTCTGTGTGGGTTACCTCTGGGTGCTGCAGTTTCCTGCCACAGTCTAAAGATGTGCAGGTTAGGTGGATTGGCCATGCTAAATTGCCCATTGTGTCCAGGGATGTGCAGGCTAGTTGGATTAGCAACGGGAAATTCAGGGTTTCAGGGATAGGTTGGTGTTGGTGGTGGGGGGATGTAGGTCCGGGTGGGATGCTCTTTGGAGGGTTGGTGTGGACTTCATGGGCCGAACAGCCTGCTTCCACACTGTAGGAGTTCTATAATCTATTCTATGATCTAATGAAGCTCTCCTGGTCAGGGACAGGTAATGAAATTCCAAACTTAAGCAATTAGCTGAACTTTGCTGCGCTCACTCATTTTTCTTCCTGCCCAGATGGAAGTGAAGACAGAATCTGGAACAAAAAATTTAAAATATTCTCCATTTCATTTGTATTGAATTGGACTAAATTTACACAAGGCACACAATGTACCTTAACACAGTCGCCCATTCCTACAGCATTGTTCTATATAAGAGCTGGCGATGCAACAGCTGCCTTTTTAACCCTTCCATTTTCTGTTCTTTCCATGTGATACACTGATTTACTTGTACTTATTTCAACGTAGTGTCCTGCATTTGCCACTCACAATGTGGTATCCTCTACAATGGGGGCACAAACGCAGATTGGGTGACCGCTTTGAGAAGTACTTCCAGTCAGACACTGAACTTCCTGTCCCCTGTCATTTCAATTCTCCCACTAGTTCTCACTCTGACCTTCACTGCCACAGTGTTCTAAGCATCTTATCTTTTGACTCAGCATTTACAACCTTCTGGCCTCAGCAAGGAGTTCACCAATTTTAGGTTATAACCTGTCTCCAATTTGTGTTTTTTCGGTGCTCTTTGCTGAATTTTTAGAAACGTTATTTTATTCCTTTGCTTTCCATTTGATAGCTAATATCCATTCTTGTACATTATCTTACTCATTACCACTTCCACTGGTTTTTGAGCTATGAATCTTTTTGTCATTAAATTTCTCCAGTCTGCCATCGTATTTAATCCTTCCCATTTGTATCTATGCCAACCACCTAACTTTGACCTGCTCAAAACATATTATGTCTCTTACTTTCCTAGGTTTGACAAAAGGTCACAAACAACCTGTTTCTATTTTTAATTACATAATACACATTTTCCTTCTAAAAACATTGCACCATTTCCAAATACAGAACACCATTGTCAATCCTTACCAATGTAATCACACTGTAATATTTCATCTCTGACGTTTCCACAACCATATACTGTGACTCTCCAAATCTCTCATCATGCTCATCAATCTACGTTCATTCCACATTTCTTAAGTATCTTTCTGACTGGTTTTGTTAAATCATATGAATTAAGCAGGAATTGTCACAGCACAACCATATGAGGCTACAGTCGCTTGATTTTTCATGTTTGAATTCTTTTCCCTTTTTCTTCATTGACTTTTAGGTTTTCTGCTGGCATGTCTATAAATGATTTCTCTAACTGTGCACTTGAACTCACTCATAATCAAAGTCAAAGCTTCTCTTGATGCAGAGTTTTTTCATCAACTCTCCACAAATCTGGGTGTCATTCACAACAACGTTTGCCCCTTCAATGTCATTATTGGCAGATAGCTTTCTGCAATAATTTCAAAGGGTATTCTAGTATACACGAAACTGCTGAAAATATATCTAGGGTGCAAAATGTGAATGAATTTTCACCAAATTAGACATGCCAGTAGCCACAGTTCGTAGCAAGTGGGCTAAAGATTTTCATATTTGTTGACAGTGGCACTGATTCTAAGTTCTGCTTGGCATAATATTATTTTTCTCAGATATTATTTAAATCTTTGGGATGAAACCATATTCTGTCTTGTTCATTTAACTAATTGGCTGGCTCTAGTGGCTTTGTTACTCTTATTCAAATTGAGTCCTTCAGAAATTTTACCCCAGAGTGGTGGCATAGAACTGCTTTAGTTGGGTGTTCTATTTTTCTGTTTTGCTATCAAGCTTTATAACGTTATGTCTCCATGCTACTTTTGGGCATTTGCTGTCAGTAATTACATCAATCCTTTTCAAGATTCCTGACTGCTTTCACGCTTAATGTCCAACAAACGTCGTGACTTGTATTTCCAGATTTGAAATTCTGGAATGCTTTGTTTATTATTATTTATTTTCATATGCTGTTTTACAGTTTAACCGTGGTTTAAGTTGTGGCCAGAAAATATTAGAAATACTGTGTTTGGCTTTTGTACGTTGTGCTGTATTTCAATCTATTTTAGAGTTTGGGATTTGAGCTAGTGGCACATGGGTTTTGGACTGTGTGTCATAAGTGGTTTAATGATTAACTTGTAAGTATTTGTGCTGTTATGGTAATTTCTTTTACAAATCAGTCTAAGGGATATTGTTCGTGGAAGCTATGTTGGCAGAGTTTATGAATGTAGGAACAGGAGTAAACCATTTAGCCCATTGAGCCTGCTGCACCATTCAATATGATCATGGCTGATCAAGCACTTGAATGGCTTCTGCCCACCCATCACCATAACCCAGTAAGTGATTCATAATCAGAAATCTATCAATCTCTACCTCAAATATTCAAAGACTGAGCTTCTATCACCCTTTGTGGTAGAGAATTCCCATGGCTTACAAACCTCCGAGTAAAAGAAATTCACCTCATCTTGAACCTAAATGGCATCCCCTTTAATTTTAAATCAAGTACCCTGATTCTGGAAAAATCATACCTGGACCTACACTATCCACCCTTTTAAGTATTTTGTAAGTATCAATGAGATCACCTCTCATTCTTAAAAATTGTGATAATACCGGCTGAGTTTTCCTAAACTTTCTTCATTGGACAATCCTGTCATCCCACAAATAAGTCTGGTGAACCTCCGTTGCTTCCCCTCTAAAGCAATAATATTTTTTCCTGAGCTAAGGAGACCAAAACTGCACATAGTAGTATAGGTGAGGTCTAACCAAGCTCCTATACAAATTTAGCAAGACATCATTAGTCCCATATTCAAATTCTCTTGGAATAAAGGCTAATATTCCATTAGCCTTCCAAGTAACCTGCTGCACCTGCATGTTAGGCATTAGTGACTTATCAACAAGGACATCTAGGTCACTTCTACACACTACATCTACACTTTCCAACTTCTGACAATTTATTACATGCTCTTCACAGCAATTCCTCCGACCAAAGTGGATAAACTCACATTTTTCCACATTCCACCTGCCATGTTTTTGTCCATATCCTCCTGAAGTTGCTTTACATCTTCCTCACAATGCACATTCCCACTTAGCTTTGTATCATTCGCACATTTTGAAACATTACATTTTCTCCAAATCATTGATACATATTTTAAACAGCAGAGGCCCAACTACCGTACCGTACTCATCATAGCCTGATAATGTGAGAAAGACCTGTTTATTTCTACTCTCTATTTTCTCCCTGTTAGCAAATCATTAATCTATGCCAGTACATGGCCACCTATCGTATGTGCTTGAATTTATTTAACTATTCTCCTGTTGGGGACTTTATCAAAAGCCTTCTGAAAATCTAAGTACACTGTGCTCATTGGTTCTCCTTCATCAATTTTGTTAGTAATATCTTTAAAAAACTCCATCAAGTTCATCAAACACAATTTGTCATTCGTAAATCTGTGCTGACTATGCCCAATCAGATCAGTATTATCAAACATCTATTTATGACATACTTTATAATAGATTCTAGCATTTCCTAAATGCTGATGTAAGGCCACCAGGACTGCTGCTTTCCAATTTGCAGGAATCAATCCAGAATCTATAGAATTTCAGAAGATAATCACCTACCTACATTAACTACATCTATAGACACCTCCTTCAACACTTGGGGATATATAATATCAGGATCTAGGAGTTTATCACTTTTCAGCCCTATAATTTCTCCAGAACAATCTTTAGACTAATACTAATTTCCTTCACTTCTCATACTCCCTAGCCACTTGAATCTCCAATTCTGCAAGATTTCTTGTAAGTTCCTCATTTAAAACAGACCTTATGGATCGAACCTTACTTTCTTTTGCTGAAGTACAAGTTGCATTGGGGTCTTTGGAGGGATTTTTGCACAAAATACATCATACCTTACTAAATTTACCTCAATAACTACCTCTCCCAAAATTGACTGAGGTGTACTTATAATCATGACAAGCTTACTTTCTTCGTGTCTGCGCTAAATGGCATGGCAAAACAGAACTAATCTGAGCTTGGTATCTTGGGTTGAAGGGACAAAGTGCAAAAAGTCAGGGATACTGTGAGCATCCAGGTATCTCAGGGTGAGGGCAGCAAGCAAAGAGCCTGGAGGTACAGCTTGGCCCAGTCCATGAGGTGATACATGTCTCTGGAAACAAAGTGTCACTTCTACAGGAATACAAAGATAGTTGCTGGTGCAGCCCTTGGATATGTCAAGTTTCTTCAGTTACAGTAAACTTTAAATAAATCACCTCTTTTCCCCTTTGTCTCAAATTCCAACTTTGACCCAAATTCTCAGACACTTACTCTCTGTTTCCCTCATTCTGACCAAGCAGCTTATTCTCATTTTATGAGCAAACAAAGTAAACAGTACAGCTCATTAGGCTTTCAGATAGAAAACCCAGGAATTTTTATGGTGGGGGGTGTTAGGGGAAACACTCACAGATTGAGAAGCTTTTGGGTTTCAGTATTCAAGGTTTTGCAGGAGTCTTAGCTGCAGCTAGTTGTGAAAGACAGTTGTTTCTGAAGAAGAGAGATAGTTTAGAACATTTAAGAAATAGGTTACATTAAGAAATACTAAGAACTAATAAGAAATAGTTTGGTTTTAAAGTTTCAGACCCGAAGCATTTGGTTGCAACTCTGAAGAAGTTAGTTGAAGCTATGTACAGCTCAATTGTAAGAAGGCTCCATGAAGAAACTATCTGACTCTCAACTGGGAACTGAAGCCACAGTTAAAAATAAGACCTTTTAGATGTGAAAGAGAAGGGAATTCTCTCTGGCATGAGTACTGTAAAGGACTGCTTTTGGGATTAATGGCATTATTTTTTAACCACATGTTTTGAAACCTTTAAATCTATTATACATAAAAAGTTTAGTTTATTCTATTGTAATAAGCTGCAGCACGTGTGCTTGTGTTTCAGTGACTACCCCATTAAAACCAAAAACAAAAGATCTAAAATGCCAGCTTTCAGCCTGGGAACTAATCTGTCCAGTAATAAAGTCAGCTAGGATTTTAACATTGTCTCAATTTGTTTGTAACCAAGAAAAACAGTACTGAACTGACCTCCATTGCCTAGCTAAAAGCTTGACACCCGTCTTGAGATAGTTCAGTCACTAGTTGTAAAGCTCATGCTCGTTCTGAGTGCTTCTCCACTCTATGAACTCTTTGTTATTACTTCATTGCTCATCTGAATTTAATTTGGCTTTGCATCATTCATAATGTTCAGTTACTATGTATCCACCAAACAAACTCCTCTTTGAGAAACACAAGGTAATATGGTCAATTAAGCCAAGTATTTTTTAAACTGTATGTGGTGTTGATCTCCAACAGTACTGATTAGGCACTGAAACTACATGAATAACACATTTTATGAGGACTTAATTAGCCTAAGAGGTGTCTGATTTGCAGGCTGTCAGTGCCAATGGTGAATCCCCAGTGCTTTAGGATATATCTGATATGTATCAATGGCTTGGGCAATAAGCACTACATGATTAGATCTAGAGTAAACAGAGTAAACATCTGTTTATTCAACATAAAATCATGATTCCTTCGTAAATTCCTTAATTATTTTTAGTCATTTGCTTAGCTTTCTACTGAATGTACAATTTTTGTAGGTAACATCTTAGCTATGTAATCCGTACTGTTGTAAAGGCACCAGTGTTAAGCATATGAGATACCAAGGTGTAGAGCTGGATGAACACAGCAGGCCAAGCAGCATCAGAGGAGCAGGAAGGCTGACGTTTCGGGCCTAGACCCTTCTTCAGAAATATTTATATGTATAGATTTCTTAGCCAGCAATTTTCTATAAATGTACTTGAAAAATATGGAATCACGTTTAGTAATATAGGCATTGACTGACAGTTCCTTTTGATTGCCCAGTCTCCCACTTTACAACATGTTGTTTCATCTACTCTATCCTAAAAGCCAGGAAGAATCAGCAATCTCCTGAATGACTGGTTATATAGGCGGGTTCAGTTAATGCATTGCATTTTCCAGTAAACACTCCTTTGCATTGTGAAATATGCCTACCACAAAAATATGTACAAGATTTTCTTTTGCAGGAGCATATGGGTTGGAGTTAGCCTGTGTCTTTGGACAGTCATAGTCATACATCCGGGATACAGACCTTTCAGTCCAACCTGTCCATGCCGACCATGTTCTCAAACAAAACTAGTCCCATTTGCCTGCGTATGGTCTGTATCCCTCCAAACCTTTCCTTTTCATGTACTTATCCAAACGTCTTTTAAATGTTATAATCGTACCTGCATCCACCACTTCCTCTGGCAGTTCATTCCACACACTAACCACTCTCTGTGCAGAAAAGTTGCCCCACATGTCCTCTTAAAATCTTTCTGCTCTCACCTCAAAAATATGTCCCCTAGTTTTGAACTCCCCTATCCTAGCTACTCTCCTTATCTATACTCGCATGATTTTATAAACCTCGATAAGGTCACCCTTCAATCTTCTATAATCCACAGAAGTAAAAAAAGTCCCAGCCTATCCAACCTATTTTTATAACTCAAACCTTCCATTCCCAGCAACATCCTGGTAAACTTTTGGGTTCTGAGTATGTGAGGGGAGATATATACTTGTGTTCGACATGTAGACCACTGTAGATTCATGCTTAAATTTCTGTTAGACAGCTAAGGATCCAAAATATGCACACTGCTGAACCATGATTACAAATTTTGGCTCTGTACTGCTCAGTTTCTTTGTGTGACAGCTGCTGCTTCACTTCCAAAGTGTTCAACGTGGTGCACACATTTCTGGTGATAGTTCTGCCAGGATGCCATTTTGATGATGGCTTTGTATTTTAGGATCAGTCCTTTGGAAGTTTGCAGGTAGATTACAACATTAGTCAGAGTGTAATGCTCTAATAGTGTCAGTGCTGCTAGCTCTGGAGCTTAATCCAATGCTCCCTTAAAAATGCTGGTAGGCTGTAGTACTCTCAAATCCCCTTTGAATACAGAATGATTTGGATAATGGACAGATATCACATGGAGCAAAACAAGAGGATGAATGCTGTCATTTTGAGAGATGGTCGTTGGTGCCACTGCCATTTCCCCAGACAGGCTTCAGTAATTTACTGGACTCCAATAAATTATTTTGAATGCTGCTATCTGTCGACATGTTGACTCTGACTCCAGCACCTGCATTTCTTGCTATCTCCTTATTTTAACGGCATGGCGTTCCAGATATAATTTGAGCAGTCAAACTGAGTTTGCCTTTAAGCACAACACACTTTATTTTTACACTAAAATATAGAAAAAATAAAATTAAAAGAAATAGCTTAACTGTAACTCTATTGAAATGCTTAACAATAAATTAACTGTTCCAACATAGTAACATCCCATAAACACACCCTTGGCAAAGGCAAATTCAGTGAAACAGATTATCTCACATGCAATTCTAGCACCAGGAAGAGAATCTCATGTTTTAGCTGTAACAGCAAGAGGAATAGGTGCTTCCACATCCAGCTTCAAGATCCCAGCAACTGCTGCAGGCTAAAATTAAAAATCTTGGTTCAACGGGAGTTTGACCCTACCCATTCAGGCTTCTTCTGTTGTTCCAACTTTAAAAAAAAACCCAAGGCCCCACAAGCTGTTTACTTTATTGGCTTTGAGCAGACTGCTCTCTGTCTCAACCTTTCTTCATTAAAAAAAGGACAAAATACACTTCTTAAAGGAATCACATCGTCACACTAGGTATGGGCAATAAATATTGACCCAGCTAGCAAACCCCATATCCCCTGAATGAGTTAAAAAACACACAGGTTATCAAGGATAGATGAGGACGTGGAATTCAAAACACAATTAGATCCACTGTGATCTTATTGAAAGGTGGAGAAACTATAAGGTACGAATGGCCTATTTAAATTCCTATTTCATGTGTCTGTGTGTTATGTTCGGAATACATAGTTGAACTGCCATTGGAATTTCATGAGTCACTAGTAAACCAAATAGTCACTCAATTATGAAGCGGGGACTTCTGTTCCTGAGAATAAAATTGTGAGAGGTGCTTGTTTTGAACAATGAATGTCTTCATTTATGGGGCTCAGAACTAGTAACAATCAACAGTGTTACAAATGCATTACATACTAATGATCATAAAGAAAATACATTTCTAGCTGTTTGAAAAGCTTGAATGGAACTGAACCAGTGAATTATGGTGTAGGCAAATTGTTTTATTTTGAGTTAGTGTATTTTCTTAATTTTTTTATTTCATTTCAGGTAGAAGTGAAAACATAAAACTCAATTTGTGTTTAAATAAGGAAGAGTGAGGTGGGACAGGGAAGATCTAAAGTTGTTGCTACCAAGACCCATTGTTCAAATGAGCAGTTTGGATTCACTTTTTGATTGTTCATGCAAATCCTTCAGCAATGAGATTTAATGCTCATAGTTGTGGTGTTCTGCAAACTGATGAATTACTAGATGATGAAATGGACAGTTTTGTGATAGTAACTCCTTTGGAATTCTGTATTTTGCAAAAAAAAACCATTGTCAAGTTGTAGATTAATTGTTATTTCAACTGCAAATCAGGTCATTTCATCAGATTTGAAATAATCAAACATTACTTATTGTTGATGGAAATAGCTCCTAAAAATCAGTAGTAGGTGTATTTTGGATCAAGAGGTGGATACTATATGGTTGACACTGCTGTACTTTGTTTGATAATTGTTGCCTGATAGCTGAGGTATCTCAGGATAGGTTCTTCTATCTTACTATCTACAACTGTAAAACACACTGTGGTCTGCAGAGCCCTTTGGTTTCAGCTGTTCCTTGGTTGCCAGTGTGGTTAAGAGATATATTTTAATCTTGTAGTTCCATTAAGGTAAACATACATTTGTCACATGGAATGATGACTTTCTCCATGGATGGATAGATTTTGTCAGACAAATCATAACTGGTCTTTTACTTGTATCATTTATTTCTGTGTAAACACTGTTTGCAGCTTGAGACGAATTTTTGGATACCAGCTGCAGCAATTACATCAGGTGTAGAAAACCAAAGGAGTACTACAATAGCATCACATTATTGCCCAGATGGCAAAGCTAAAAATTAGCCCTTATAAATTGTCAACGACAGATGTTCAAGTGCAACTGTTGCACTGCTCATATAATTTCTAACACCTTACATACAACCTGGCTGCAGCATTGCTCAGTGGAATTGAGTGATTGACTGACATAGACAATACAATGCTAAGTTTTTCAGCAGGATGGCTTCCAGAATCATCAACTGGCATCAACATAAATCCATATTGGTCTTTACAGCTTTGTATCAAAGCAAGCAATCACTATGTATCTGCACAGCAGTTGTTTGATTGGAAATAGGGTATAATTATGCCTTTCTTCTCACTTGAAAATGCTACCTTTAATTGGTAGTTTTCACAATGTCCCTGTAATTAAATAGCTGAATTGGCAGTAAAATGGGAACTGTTAGTAACCTTGGACAGAAGACTGGAAATTTCATTTTATGTTATTTGGAGCTAAGGGACTGTGGATTGTATTGCCCTTTTTATGGAATCCATCATCCTGTATGAGACTCAAATCTTAAAATATTGAGCATTTCAAGAATACTTCACCTACTGAATTTATTCTCTCTGTTAAGTCATATACAATTTGTACTTGTAGACTCTTCTGAATTTAATTTTCAGAAAGACACCTAACAAGGAAATGTAGTTCAATAGTTCTCACTGAAAACTGTGAGAATAATGTACATTTCTTGAGTGTAAAAGAATTGCTGCCAGTACTTATGTTCATTCTATATTCATGTTGGCATCCAAGCCTTTTAACTAACTAGATCATTAACCTGGGGTTCTAGATTACTAGTGAAGTGACTACGCTACTGCCTTCCTCACACTTGTGGGAGATCAGTCAGCTTCACATGCTCAGGAAATAGAAATCACATCTAGAGTGAGATCCAACCTGAGTGAGTATATAATCCAGGCATTTTGTAGACAGTGTGGGAATTTGGTGCAGAGGTGAAGAGGTGTTTTTTTGCTTGCTTTTTTGGTTCATAGATTGTAAAGCCTTTTTAACAGGATAAATTGAAGTCCAGGATTGGATGACCCAGCACAAAGCAAAGAGCAACATCACAGGAAAATCACAAGTTTATTGGTTGATGATAGCTGCTAATGTGACTGTCTATTACAGGTTACTTTCATCAAAGGTAAATATGGGGGAATATTTACAGATAACAAACTAAAAGGCTAGTGGGAAATCTTTAAAAAACAAATTAAGAACTAAATGAATAAATTGGAGACGCAGGGATGAGCAATATAGCCCTGCATGAGGTGGGAGCTGTTGCACCCCACTGTGGTTCATAGTGACCACATCTGTAGCAACTGTTGGTTGTTTGAGGAACTCCGGCTCAGAACTGGAGTCTGAGTTTTGAACTCTGCTACACATCAGGGAATGGGAGAGAGTTACCTGGATGCTGTGTATCAGGAGGCAGTCACACCCCTGAGATTAACTACCTTGAATTCAGTGAGTGGTCAGGGACAGGAGGGTGTGACCACAAGCAAGGCAGGTTCAGGATTCCAGAAGGTAGTGCTGAAGAAGCCTCAGCCCTTAAGCTTATCTAACAGATTTGAGATTCTTTCTCCCTGTGTGGCTGAGAGCAGGGGCTACAGATACAGGATAGTATAATCAGAGGAATTGACACTGTTCTCTGTGGCCAGGATTGAGAGTTCCAAAGACTGCAGTGCCCGGGTTCAGGTTATTTCCCCTGGACTGCAGAGGAACTTGGAGTGGAAGGGGAAAGATCCAGCTGTCGTGATCCATGTAGGTACCAATGATATAGGCAGAAAGAGGAAACATATTCTGTTGAGGGAATATGAGCAGCTAGGGGCCAAATTAAAAAGCAGAACCAAAAAGGTAATAATCTCCAGATTACTACTTGAGCCACGAGCTAATTAGCACTGGGTCAATAAGATGAAAGAGGTAAATAAGTGGCTCAAAGATTGGTGTTGGAGAAATGGGTTTGAATTCATGGGACATTGGGGCAATTACTGGCGAAGGAAGGAGCTGTTCTGATGGGTTGGGTTCCATCTAAATCATGTTGGGACCAGAGTCCTGGCACTGCAAAACTTGGGCTTTAAACTAAACAGTGGGGGGAGTTGGTTCAGTTACATGGAAAATTAAAAAAAAAAATCAAAGGTAAAGGAGAAGGTAGGATTGCACGTTAGTGATGAGATTTATACTTATCAGAAAATAAAAGGAAGGGACAGAATGTGTGAATGTCATATTGTATCAAGGAACCGTAAAAGTGTAGGGAAATTTGATAAAAGAACAAACTTAAATGTTTTGTTTCTTAATGCACGAAGCACCTAGAATGATGACTGATGGCGGAAATCGAGGTAAATGAATATGATCCTATAGCTGTTACTGAAAGGTTTAAGCAGGTAATTCAAGACTCTCAGCCAAAATATATCCCAGGAAGGAGGAAAGATACTAGGAGAAGATTAAACCAACTATGGCTAACCAAGGAAGTTAAGGAGAGCATTAAGTTGAAAAAAAAAGTATATAGAGACCAAAGTCAGTGATAGGCCAGAAAACTGGGATAAATTCAGAACCCAGCAAAGAAAGACTAAAAAGATAATGAAGACTGAAAAAAAATCTATGAGGGCAAACTAATGATGAATATAAAACTGAAAGTAACAGCTCCTTTAAATATATAAAAAGGAAGAGGGAAGTCAAAGTGAACATATATCCCTTAGAAAATGAATCTGGGAAGTTGGTCATGGGGAACAAGGAAGTAGCAGAGGAGTTAAACAGATACTTTTCATCAATCTTTATGGTGGAAGATACTTTAAACATTCCATTAATATTAAAGAATATGAAGGAGGAATTAAGTACCACCACTGTCACTAGAGAGACAGTATTTGACAAACTAATAGGGGTCAAACAGCTAAGTCACTGGTCCTGATGACTGACAAGAAGTGGTAACTATAAACTGATTAGCCTAACATCTATTGTTGAAAAAGTATGGGAATCAATTATTAGAGAAATAATAGCAGAATATTTGGAAAATCATAATTCAGTCAAGCAGAGACAGCTAGATGAAGAGATCATGTCTGAATAATTTAATCAAGCAAGTCTCAACCAGACTGGATACAGGGGAACCAGTAGATGCATTGTACTAGGCTTCCAAAAGGCATTCAACAAGATGTCTCACAAAAAGCTAAGTCATAACATAAGAGCCATGGTATGGGAGGTAGTAAATTGGCACAAATAGAGAATTAGCTCATAGGCAGGAAACAGCGAATGGGATGTAGTGTTCTTTACAGGCGGAATGGTGGTTCAGTGGTTAGCACTACTACCTCACAGCACCAGGTTCGATTCCAGCGTTGGGCAATTGTTTGTGTGGAGTTTGCACATTCTCTGTGTCTGCATGGGTTCCTCCCACAGTCCAAATGTGCAGGTTAGATGGATTGGCAATGCTAAATTGCCCATAGTGTCCAGGGATATGCATGCAAGGTGCATTAGCCATGGGAAATGTGAGGTTACAGGGATAGGGTGAAGAGGGATTATCTGAATGGTATGCTCTTTTGAGGGTTGATGTGACTCAATGGGTTGAATGGCTTGCTTCCACACTATAGGGATTCTATTATTGCATTGGTGACCTGTGACCAGTGGGTCACAGCACTGACAAGGGTCAGCGCTGGGACCACACTGTTTACAATATGTATTAATAACTTGGAGGAAGGAAGTGAATGTAATGTAGCCAAATTTGCCGATAAAATAGGTGGAAAGATGGATTGCCAGAGGGATACAAACAGTTTACAGAGATACTGATAGGTTAAGTAAGTGGGCAAAAAGTTGGCAAATGGAGTATTGTGTGGGAAAATATGAATAACTGGGAGAAAAAAAAACAGAATATTATTTAAGTGGAGAAAAACTGCAGAAAGCTGCAACACAAAGGGACTTGGGGTACTTGTGCATTAACCACAGAAAGCTGGCAGGCAGATGCAGCAGGTAATAAAGAAGGCTGATGGAACGTTGGCCCTTGTTTCAAGGGGGTTGGAGTAAAAGAGTAGGGAAGTCTGACTGCAAATGTACAAAGTGGTGAGGCCACGTCTGGGGTACTGCAGCAGTTCTAGTCCCCTTATTTAAGGAAAGAAATTTCCTTGAAAGCAGTTCAGCGAAGGTTAACTAAAATAATCTCGGATATGGAGAGACTGTCTTATAAGCAGAGGCTAAACAGGTTGGGATGTTACTGGAGTTTATAAGAATGAGAGGCGATCTCATTGGAACATACAGGATTCTTAAGGGGCTTAACAGGGTAAATGCTGAGAGGATGTTTCCTCTCATGGGAGTATCTAGGACCAGAGAGCTCAGTGTCAGAATAAAAGGGCGCCAATTTAAGACTGAGGTGAGGAGGAATTTCTTCTCTCAGAGAGTTGAGTTTCTTTGGAATTCCTTGCTACAGAGAGCTGTGGGGATACAGTCCTTGTGTATATTTAAGGCTGAGATAGATTCTTGATCAGTGCAGGAATGAAGGTTTACTGGAAAAGGACAAGAAAATTAATGTGGGGAATGTTGGATCAGCAACGATCCTATTGAATGGCGGAGTAGGCTCGAGGGGCCGAATGGCCTGCTCCTATTTCTTGTGGTCCTTTAAGGCTGATAAGAGAGCAGTACGCTTTCCAACTGATCCCTCTCATTATGCAGCATCTGAATCTCTGCTGTTACCACAGTCTTTTCAATTCCTTCATTAGGCCACTCTCTCTTGTAGTCCCAAACCTACCTTGCCATCCCTAATAGCCTGGCCTGCCTCCATTCCAACAGCTGCACCATTTCTTTCTCTGGAGGAGTGAGGATGGCCCTGGAAGGCAGTCCTCCTCTGTTTCTGCATATTTGCTGAACAATATGAGTTCTTCTCTCCTACAAGCGCATGCATTCCCGTTGTTAGTCACCATCAAAAGATGGTAGCAGCCTGACTGTTCAATGTGGTGATACAGGCAGCCTGACTGTTCAATGTGGTGATACAGGCAAGCCTCCTGCATACAATCAATCACTGGCTGTACAGCCTGGGCATTTTCACTGACAGATTGGAGAACCCTGTCTCTTAACTTTTATTCTCCCTCAGACACATTCAAAGACCTCAGAATAAACTTCACTCACCTTACTAGAATTCATCAGGTCGCTGATCTCTTTTCATCAACCAGGCAATGTTGACACCAGTCTGCTTGTTCTGCCTTGCCTGTCTGCTCCTGCCTATGTCAAGGAATAGGACTTCCCTCTGCTTTCTGACAGCCTTGGGAACACCTAGATGTTTAATCAAGCTTCAAACATTTCTTCCACCCACACAGCCACCAGGACACTTCCCCTGTTCCCTTCAGAGCTGCTTCATATCATATCCACTTGCCCAACTTGTAAAGAAGTGACTGATATTGCAGAACCCACTCCGGTTCAGGTGCCTGCCCTTAATCAAGCCTTGATACTATGACATCATACATGAAGCCCTGGGTCACCACAGCCTTCTGGTCCCACTTGCAGGAGGTGATGTCTCTAACTGAAAACCAGCCCGAGCAGACAGCCAAGACAAATGCAGTTACGGGATTGATCAAGTGGGTAGGTGTAACATCAAGGCCCGCAAGAACTCACCTATTTTAGAGATTGGAACTTATTACATTTACTGACCATCAGCCTTCAGATTGCTGAAGTCACAGAGCAGGATCGATTACTTCTGTTTGAGTAAAATTATGCGCAATCTCGATATTATCCTCTTTGAAGCTGTGCCATGAAAGCTATTTAATTTTGCATCTGATTCCAACCTGACAATAAAAGGATATTCTACTCTATGCTTGATTAAAGATTCATGAGCTTGCAAGAAACAAATGGCTGACGCAAAAGGCTGAATCGAAACTCCTGAAAATGTATAGATTCAGGTCACATCAGAGGCAAGATAATTTGAACGGAAACGGAACTCAACCAGTTCCGGTCTTAACCAAAGTAAGAACTAGATGTGGGGAACCAAATAGTTTATAAGAATTTGCTTGGTCGTTTCAATACTAAAATAGGTTGCAGACTTACAGTCATTCCATTTTTAACTGCAGCTGACCTGGTTTCCTGGGCCTCTGGGAAACTTGACAGTTTAATGGAGGCAAGAGTGGCTTAATCTATGAGGTAAGTGACTTCACAGCACTGCTTATAGGCCAGGAACTAAGTGCTACAAAGGCCCAACAAGCTAACACTAAACTGTCTGCTTCCCTTTCCTGCTTTCCAGTGAACTACAATGCCCTCCACCCCATGATCACCTTCCAATCCTTAAGCCTTTATTGTGATTGTGCTGCACTGAATCCTATCACCACTCACCCTGTGCTCACACTCTTTGCGCCCCGCTGTGTGATCAGGAACCTACATTTAGCCTCAATATCCCCTCAGCCACATCTGGTCCTGCATCTATGATCAGGACCTGCCTAGAGACTCCCCAATACGCTCTTAGGCTTTGACCTTGTGAATATGATTTCCAGCCAGAAAGACCTTCATCCTGTCAATCAGGCTGTCTGTGTGCAGAAGCCTTGCAGAATTTTTTTTTAAAAGCAGCTCTGCAGTTAAATTCCAAAGACCTTTTGGGAGACCTAATCCTCAGTGCCCTTTTTCTACGATCAGAAATTTTGGAAGTATCAATCTTGCCCTCTGCTCATTTTCATGATGTTGATAATCATTCATTATTTATGTCAATACAGTACATGCCATTGATAATAGCATGAGCTGCTGTTAGTGACAAATGATTGGAATAGATTTTTCGACAGTAGAAACAAAAATCCTGTGAAGGTTGAAGCATAGATGTGAGAGCTAAGGCACCAGAGAAACTGTGTTTAAGCTAAATCCCATTTCCTGAATCTTTTCTGTATTTTATATTTTAATTGAGTGGAAAGTCTTATAGAAAATATATCTCAAACATCTTGAAATTGTATTGTACAATATTAATAATTAGCAATAACGGTATTAATAAATTTGAATGTCTTTGCTTTGTATGCTATTTTAAAAAGCTGCAAACCAAATGGACAACTGCACATAGCAATTGATTGCTTAAACAATTTTAATTTAATGTATGTTACAATTGCAACCTTGCAACACATATTGCAACATTTCCTGAGTTAAATGTAAATGATAGTTAACAGTTCATATACAAACAACCTAGTAACTAACATCAGACTGCTGAACTCAAACGAGTTAATTCATAGATCATGGAATCCCTACAATGTGGAAACAGGCCCTTCGGTTCAACAAGTCCACATTGACCCTCAGAACATCCCACCGAGACACATCCGCCTATAGCCCACCTAATCCACACAATGCTAAACACTATGGGCAATTTAGCATGGCCAATCCACCTAACCTGCACATCTTTGGACTGTGGGAGGAAACCCACACAGGCACGGGGAGAATGTACAAACTCCACACAGACAGTCACCTGAGGGTGGAATCAAACTCAGGCTCCTGGCCCTGGGAGGCAGCAGTGCTAACCACTGAGCCACTGTGCCGCCCCAATTGATTGTAAATTTCCCATCATAACTGTTTTATTTTCCAGTCATCTACAGGAACTAAGTTCGTCTGAAATTATGCATTTGTATAAGTCAGTTATGCTATATATCTTTGCACTGGCAGTATCTCTTGTTATAATTTCAGTGTGAAATGGCCAAATCACATTTAAAGATGTATCATGAAACACCTCCAGGTAGTGCCATGTCTGTATGTTACTGCAGTTGGCTTGATTTAAAAGTAAAACATTTGGACGACCTGAAATCTTTGAAAACTCTTGGTGAGTGAAGGTACAGATCAATGGCAGGAATGCAAACCAGAATCACTACTGTAGTTCAGATCTGTTTGCTCCACATTAGTCTAAAACAAGTCTCAAGCATTATGATCCCTGATCAGACCTACAAGTTTAGTTGAGTTCTGGTAAGGGACCAATAGCTTTTATTTAAACAAAACAGATGTTTGGGATCTCAGATCACTACTGATAGAATAAAGCCACAAAACTGCATTGGTTTTGGGGTTAAACACAATACCCTGCACAGTAAACTACAGATACAATCAAGAATTTGTTTGCAGCCTCACCCAGATGTCAATAATCACTGTAAACCACAAAAATCTTGTTAATACTTGGATTTTCCTCCCAGGGGTATTCACTCTTCACTCAAAGACTCCATTTTTTAACACCCTCCAATTTCGCTCTGTGTAGACACTTGCTCATTTCCTGGTGCTTCAATCTTATCTTTCGGGCTGCGTTCCAACATTAACTCCCTGGCTGAATTGCAATCCATTCTCATCTCTCCTAAGGCCTCCCATAGCCTTACTTACATGGACCCTCCATGCAGCGTCAACACACTGCCTGAGACTTCTTTCTTGGTTAGTTGCCTCTTGGTGGCCTCCTTCTGATGTCTTAGGAGATTTCTCCCTTCTCCTTGAATTCTATTACCTTTGATGGTTTGTTACTTTCTTCTGGTCTTTTTATCCTTTTTACACAACGCTGGGACCGTTCTCGTTACTTCCCACTCTCAGGGCTCCTGCATTGTATCTCCAGTGGTATCTTTTCCTGGTTATCATTTTCAGAATTCTTCAACTGCCTCTGGCTAACTCTGGAACGAGGTACTCATGACCTTGGAACACTAGAGCCACCTTGGAACCATCTTGGAACCAGCCTCTGGATCCACCAGGCTTCCCCTTTTTTTAAGGCTCAAAGTGGCTTTGATGACTCCTGTCTTTTTCACGCGATCTATGCCTAAATCTTATTATTGACATCCATTTTGCTGTATAGAGGAGATCTCTGTAGCTTTTCAGCTCTGATCAACTGCCAAAACACTGTCATATTCTTTTCTGGATGTCACTTTTTTTAAGAGTGTCTTGCATTTCCCAGAAAACAAATGCAAATGTGATTTTTATCTGTGCTGAGTGTTTGACAATTTGCTGCCACTATAGACAAGGACCAGAGGCCAAGATTGTAAAGAAGGAAAACAGAAAACCAACAGCAGGAGACAACAGTGGGAAACTGAAACCCTGAAAAAGAGAAGTAGAAGACTGGGATCTTCTGAAAGACACTGGAAGTTTGAGAGTGGAATGAGAGACTGAAGAAGATCTTAAATCTGGAAGAGGTTTGTGATGCCAGTCAGTACTGATTGGGCAGGAATATGGGATCATGGCGGCCATGCTCCCCAGAATGAGCTACTGTATTAGCCATTTCAATGTTTCACATATAAAACAAGATAAAAACTTCAAATGGCAATTAAAGACTTAAACATATTGTCTAATATACGAGCATATGACACATTTTTCATTATAATTTAACTGAAGCTATGTGTAAGACTAAATTCCCATTGTTCTTTTTATAGCCTCATAGTTACTTTGAACAGTTTTTCTTTGTTTCTGATTTCAGAATTTTTGCAAATTATTTTATAGAGTGAATCTTTTAACCATTAACAAGGTAGCCTGAAATATCCCAACCGTTCTACTTTTAAGGTGTGACCTACTCTCTACTGAATTTGTAACACAGAACAATGCTAGACGGTTGAATATTTTACAGGGTGAAGACCATACCTTTAACGTGCTGGCAGCAGTTCCAGGATACTCTCTCTGATCTAGCTTTGTCCACCTCTGCATAAATTTTTGCACCATTGGATTGTCATAATTCACAAGCTGGAAGCCAGTGACATTGACTCCTGTCTCAATAAATTTATCAAGTACGAGATCAGAGAAGCCCTGCAATGAACAAAGAAGACAGGCACAATTCAACCACTGAAACAAAGTACCATCTTACATAATCTTGATGAATTATTTTCTCACACAATGCCTTATTCATTTTTTTTAAAAAGTATGATGTCTTGACTCTCTGGATGCCTTCTGCAGGTGAAAGTATTATGTGACGTACTTGCATAGATAAAAACTTCTGGGTTTGATCCCTAGCTACTGCACAGTTTGTTGGATTTCATCCTCCGTCGGAGACTTTAGCACGCAGGAGAACATAGTCAGTCAGGATTTCTTTCTAAACTTCCTGCCCAGGAATGTGTTGTGCAGTTCATATCTGTGAACTTTGGTTTAGGATAAAACTTCACTCAACTGTGATGCTTCTCAGCGATCAAATAACCTAAAAATCCCTGTGTCCTAATAACTGAATTCTGCAACTTGACAGTTGAAAAGAATGGACTCATATGCCAGATGAATAACAATTGACATTTGCACCATATCTGTTTTGTAGTGGACGTTGTGGTTAGAATATTTGTCTCGTGCTGGAATGTGATTCACACATTTGAGAATCCTGAAGTGTGTGTTTGTAGCTACCATGCACTTTTGGAAGTTGCTAGTTGCCAAAGACAATGGAAAAGAAAACTGTAAAATAGGCTTTTGATTTACCATTGACCCTATTACATTACTTCCTAAGACAAATTTAGTCCCTATAGCTCAGGGTCTAACTGCTTCTAGAACAATCCCCAACTATTTGAATAAAAACCGAAAGAACTGCGGAATGCTGTAAATCAGTAACAAAAACAGAGGTTGCTGGAAAAGCTCAGCAGGTCTGGCAACATCTGTGTAGAAAAAATCAGAGTTAACGTCTCGGGTCTGGTGAGCCCCCACCTCAGAACTATTTGCCTCATCTCACAGTGAGTCAGAGGAGAGGCAGATAATGACTCCAGACACAAGACATAGATAGGTTAGGAGAATGGAAAAACAAGTGGCAGATGAACTTTAATGCAGAGGATTGTGACATGATGCATTTTGGCAGGTGAGATAATATGGATTTAATGACACAGTTTTAAAGACTGCAAGAACAGAGGGACCTGAGGGTTCATGTGAAAAGATCTTTGAAGGTGGCAGGACATATTCAGCAAGGAATTAGCAAAGCATAAAGGATCTTTAGTTTCACTAGGCATTTTCAGTTATTGAGATGCAATTTCTCAAACAAATTGTCTTGAAGAACAATACATGCAACATTATGCTCACCATGTAAATGAATCATTTGACAGGGTTAGTGATGAATGAGAAGTACGGTAAAATGCACAGTAAAGACAGCATCATGCAGATTGGTAGCACTGTTCTGCATTACACTTGCTGCTGTGAAGAAAGAGCTTCACAAGCAGCAGTTGAAAGCTAAGCTTCACAATGATTTATCAAATAAAAACTCAGACCTGTTTTTGTAGCAACTAATCAATTCAAAGTTGTCTTTAGGACTGATTTTGGCAACACACAGTCAGTTTTGACATGTGGCAAAGCTGTGTACTTTGCTGTCCAATTAGTAAAATCTGCACTGTTTTGATTTGCTACATTACCTCAGCTACTGTTGGTGTTCAGGCAATATTGTACCAGAGGCAATGCACTATTCTTTCCTAGTTTAAGAAAGAAAGCGTAGTCATTTGCAAGTACCACATGCATGATTGAGCTGAGAAGGTTCAACCAATAACTGACAAAATATCAATCGTGAAATATCTGCAGTGCAATAAACTAGATAGGATTTCTTCAGGCCTGATTAAAAATCCTTACTGGGATTCCTATACTGTACAGCAGGAGTGATCAAAATAAAAATACAGAAAACATTTATTCGCAAATGTCTATTTCTATAGATTTTTCTGAGTTGCCCAGTGAATTGTGAAATTGCCCACCGTAGTCATCTTAGGAATTATGAAGCAGGATGCATTTTCTCGGATAATTTCAGGATGCAGTTAAACTGTGATTTATTTTTACACTGAAACACTTTTCATTTTGTAATGATGAGAAAATGCCTTCAGAGGAAAAACCCTGATATATCTGCATTTACTGGAGGTTATCTAATTCTGAACTGAGCATCACACTGGGCCAAGTTAGAATTGAACAGTGCTTAGATTTGTTTTCCTTGTTTTGTTCAACTTCAGATGTTTGGAGGTGCTGATATGTCTCCCCTCAGTCTTGTGATGCTTAAAATTTATTGCCAGGATAGAACTTTGTGCACCTCTAAGAATTTGAAGGGGTCTCTCATGACGGTCAGAATGTAATTTGCAACCAGTGCAATTAGTGTTTTGTCTAATTTTTATTTGTCCTGTGCAGTCCCTTTAAGATTGCACTATAGTTGGAAATGCACACATCTTGAAGGAAGCATTGTCTTTTGGTCTCCTGCATGGCACATTGCCAATGGCTTTGCAGTAGTGCGACAGGGTTAGCATTAGAGTAAGCACAATTTACAGGGAGCATGCAGTGTTGCTCAGGTTGCTCTCTGGGCTTCACTGGTTGCAAATTTTTCATTGCAACTGTTTATTTCAGATTGGTCAAATGGCACTAGCCAAACGTCAGAAGCAATTTTCTGGCATTGCACCACTTGCTTATTACCTTAGTTTTACACAAAAACAGAGCAATGGAAAATTAAATTGACTTGTGCAAGGTGACGAGGCAATGTGAAAGAACAAGCAAAATAAAGTGATGGTAAATGATTCAAAAATGAAGAAGAACTAAACAGAGAGCAAATTTGAAAATGATTCATAAGAATGAAGTTGAAAAATTGGTTTTAATTCTCTCAATCCTAGCAGAAAATGTATGTGGTGCTCAGGAAAAGATGGAGCATGGTCTTTCTTTTAAATGGGACATGGCTGTCATTGGTGAAGCTAGCATGAATGGTACATTCTTAATCGCCTTTGAGAAGGTGGTGAAACTCGTCCTTGAACCACTGTGGCCAGCTTGGTGTAGGTACACATGGTAGTGATAAATAGAGAGTTTCAGGATTTTGATCCAGTGATGAAGAAGACATGGACACATAGTTCCAAGTCATGATGGTGTATGAGTTAGAGGGAACTTGCAGCTATTTGTGTTTTCATGTGTATATTACCCTTGTTCTTCTAAGTGGAAGAGATTGCACATTTTGGAGGTGCTACTGAAGAAACCTTAGCAAGTTGCTGCAGTGCATCTTATACATGATACACATTGCAGCTATTGTACATCAGTGGTTGAGGATGTGAATATTTAAAGTGGTGGACTGACTGGCAATGACTGCTTTGTCCTGGGTGGAGTCAAGTTCTTTTGTGTGATTTGAGTTGCACTCATCCAGTTAAATGGAAAATATTCCACCACACTTCTAACTTATGGTTTGTCGATGGTCATCAAGTTTTAGAGAGTGGAGAGGTGAGTCATTCATCACAGAATAAACAACCTCTGACCTACCCTTGTATCAACAGTATTTATGTGTCTGTTCCAGTTTTGCTTCGAGTCAATGGTGACTCTCCCCATGATGTTATTGGTGGGCAATTCATTGGTGATAATGTCAATGAACGTCCAAGTGTAGGTGGTTAGTTTCTCTTGTGATATCGTTATGGTCTGATACTTGTGTGGCATGAATGGCACTTGTCACTTACAAGTTCAGGTATGAATTGGTTCAGGTGTTACTGAAGGTGGGAATGGACTACTTTATTATTTTATGAGATGTTAATTTAACAATTTCCACTTTCTTGTTCCAAAACATCTCCTCTTCACCATGTTCACACAATTTCCCTACAACCCTTCCATCATGAAGATGGCCTTAGGGTTCTCCATTCTTTCTTGAATGGAAGTACAAACAAACTCTATCCACCACCACTGTCCTCTGCCAGGTTGAACTTGTTTGAACAATCAACAAACCCTCCTTCAACTCCATTCACCTCCTTCAAATGGAGGTGTTGCAATAGGTACCCTCATGAGTCCTATTATGCCAGGCTTTTGCTTGTTCTTTCACATTGTCTCGTCACTGTGCTTGTTCCAGTCCTACCCAAGCACCTCTTTTTCCATTACACTGATGACTGTACAGATGATATTTCTGAATCTACCCTTGGAACATTTCATCAACTGTGTTTTTCAATTTCCATCCCTCTCTCATCTTCATATAGCCCAATTTCAACTCTTCCTTTTCCTTTCTCAATTTTTCTATCCCAATTTCTTGGGAATTCAAATGTTCATTGTAAGCCCACCTGCTCCTGTAGTCACCTTAACTACACTTCCATATAATCTGCTTCCTATAAAGAATCCATTTCACTCTCCTAGTTTCTTTATTTCCGTTGCATCTGTTCTGATGATTTAATCTTTCATATTTATGCTTCTGATATGTCTTAATTTTCCACAATCGTGGACTCAACTCCATTGTGGTTAAGAAGTCCCTCAGTTTCACATAACCCATTACCTGCAGTTCTTCTCTCAGCCCTCCCAGAATTACACCAGGTACATTTTCCCTCAGGGTTCAAATTATATTTTAAATCATATGAGGAGGGTCCTCTTATGATTTCTTGAAGTCCACCTTTTCACTTTTTGGGTTTCCAGGGCTTCTTTTTCAGTCTCACTAATTCCTTAATTAGGTGTGCACGCACTTTATAACAACACCTCTGCATTTGTGACTATATCATGGGAGTCTGACATCACATGAGAAGCAGAATTAGAATTCATCAGTATCCTCAGTTCATCACTGCTCAATTTAAAGCAAAAAAATCACAAGGATATTAATTTTCTAGAAACCATGGTATTTAAATCCACACAAAAGAGCTGATATAAGTTAGCAAAGGTTTTAATAAAAAAACATAACTGACACATTTCTATACACAAAAGGGAATCACCCTAAACATGCTTTCCATGACTAAACTCACAACTAAATCAATGCATATTTATCTCTAACAGAGCACAGCATATAAAGTAATTTATTGTATGTTAAACACTTTGAGATGTGATAACACGTAGAAGCAAATTGTTATGAAATAAAACAATTCAATATTAAATTATATAATTGACCCAATGTTCAATAGAATATCAATTACATTTTCCCCCATGTAGTGGCTCCTGACCTGAACTTTAACCTAAACACTCTATGTTAATTGCAAGGAATTCATTACCTCAGTTTTGCTGTTCAGAGTTAGATGAATATTTCTTTGTTAAAAATTGCAACTCTTCATTAAAACCTAGTTTGTTAAAACTGTTTGTTCCCCTTTGAAGCTTCATTCTCCCCTTTGTCATACCCCTTCAACCATTTCAGGTTCTCATTTCTCATTTCATACACCCACTCCTCATAACAGCCTCTCATTCCCCTTTCCATCTCCTCTCTACCATTTGGAAGTCCTCTCCCCAGCTGCAGCTTCTCTTCCTATTTTGCAGGTCCTCACTCCCCAGTCCATGCCCCCAACATGTGCAGTCCCTCTGATCACAGCGCAGCCTCTCTCCATCCTTTGCAGAGTCTTTTATCTCCTCTCCCCCTACCCACAGCTGAGGCTTCTGTGTCCCCTCTTCGCAATCTCACCTCCCGATTAAGGTCATCAGTTTCTGAGAGTGCACCTCTCCAGAAAGCAACAGAAAAGTCTCACAATTAAACAATGTAGCACTCCACAGCAAGATAAGGGAGTTCTGTCAGGTCTATTAATTTACAGTTTTTCTTCCGGGAGGTGGGGGACAGTTGGGGGGACAAACAGCCATGTGTTGCAGACTGTGTCCCTCGCCCTGTAAGTTCAGCCCCTTGTCTTTCAATTAGGGAATTTCCAAACATCTGGACTCAACATTTGAATTCATCAATTTTAGGCGATAACCTCTGTCCTCATTTTGTCTCCTTTCCCTTTGCTTGATTAGATTTTTGCTTGTATTTCTCTTGTTTTTGCTTCTGCAATGGCAGCTATTCATCTTTTTGCCATGAACACTGTCTTTGGAAGCATGGTTCGTTTCTTTATCTTGTCTCAGTGCCAATCTCTTTGGCCTTGCAATGCCAGCTTCTTTTGTCCTTTAAACATTTCTATCTTCCACACTGTAACAGATCTCACCTGTGTTCTTTTTCCACTTCCCTTCATATTTTAAAATTTATTACATTTCTAACTCAAAAGACATGGATATGAACATTAACTCTGTTTCTTTCTCCATAGCTGCTCAGCATTTCAATCATTTTCTGTTCTATTTATGATTGTCAGAAACCAAAGTATTTTGTTTTATGAGCTATAACATAGTTTTGTTCAGAGTGAATTTCTCCCTACTCTTTCCTCATTCTGATGATGTGTCCCATGTATCTCCATTGCACTAATGCAATTTTCCATATATCTCACAGCACCCAGCCTTTGAGCTTACAACCTTTGGTCTCAATGCTTAATGGTTAATATCAGTTAGGTATTGTGGACCAATATTCATTTGGCAATGGATAGCGAGTGACTAAATTAATTTCAATTGGATCCACGTGGGCAGCAAATCCTGAGTTTGAGTTGGATGCAAACTTAGAGTTAAAAGATCAATTTCTAACTCATACATCACTTAGCCATCCTTTTATAGATTCAATCAACACAAAGAAAGCACTTACCAGAGTAGCCAACATGTAGTGGTAGCCTCGGATGTTTTTACCAACATTTACCGCCTATCCACAAAAGAAAAGAATAATCTGTGAAAATGTTTGAACAAATCAGCTCTTTAAGGTCTACTCAGAGTGAAAATGAATTGCACTGTAAATGTTTGAGTCAATGCAGGGAGACAGGGATCTCATTCTGGTGACTCAGTGTTGGACAGAATCCTCCATAGCTATTTCTTTGCTGAGAACTAACTCCAAAACTGAACATTGTACTTCAGACGAGATTTGACCAAAGGTCTGCAACTATTGCATAATTTCCTCAATTTGGCATTAAAAAGCTATACAATTCATTTTTAATATGTTTTATTTTTGAGTCTGTGCACTAGTTTTAAATGATTTACTTACACGCTGTTGGTTGAAAGGTTCTGTCTCCTACTGAATAATCAGAGACGTAGAAAATATATTTGTTTTCACCACCTGCTTATGTCGGCCTGTCTCTCCGTTTTATTCATTTGGCCTTTCTACATAACTGGCCAGCAATCCTCACAGTTCCTTGCCTCGTACCGTGAAGAAAATATTCTGATTAATTTCTAATGAATCAAAAGCAGATGGTCCCACTCTGAACACATCAAGCTTCAGCTGCCATAGGTTTGTCCCATTCAGTCTATTTCCCCTTGTAATTTACTTCCACATTTCACCAGGTATCTTACCTTAGTGTGATCTACAAATTTGGATTTACAATTTTATGGCGAACAAGGGACAATGCATACAGAGTTAGCAGTGGGATAGCTTGTGCCCAAACTACCCAGGTATTTAATCAATTGCTAAATTCAGGAGGCCCTTTTTATTGGGTATCTGAGGCAGACAATCTGAACAAGTAAGTTGCCTAAAAATGAAATGAAGGGTTGAATCATTTTGAAGGATTCCTCCTCAGTAAATTAATGAATGCCAAATGGGACCAGCACCTGCCGTGTTCTGCTTGAAACTTATTGACCCTTTTGGTCACCAATTAAAGATCCTCTTTGTTAAGGTTTGCCTGTAAAAATCTTTTCTGTGGCACCAGGAGGAGCAATCGTCTTCCCAATCATTGTGCTGACCTTGCCACCTCAACTTCCTCCTGGAACTTATCATCAGACAGCTGTCAGTAACACAAATGGTTTGACACTCAGTACAATCTGCCTATGAATATACAAAAGGGTAAATTCCTCATGAGGCCCAAGGACCAATTTCAAGTTAGTATCAGGCCTCTTTGTCTAGGCATGCCCAGATTATAGTTCATCCCTCTTTTCCCTCATCCATGTCATTAATTCTGTGTTGTGAAAAATGTTGGACTTTGTACAGATGTCTTGCCATGTCCAACCAGAATATGTATTGTCTATCCTAACCCTCCATCTTCTAACTTTCTGACCAATTATCAATACATGACACCAGGCTTTCTCTGATTTTGCGTACTTTCACTTTTACTAATAATCTCCTGTATTGAAAGTCCTCTGAAAATCCGTCAAGACAGCATCCACTATGTTAGAAACTATCCCAAATTATGCACTAGATTAATTCTTGATTTACCACCCTCCCAACCCCCATCCCACCCACCCCATGAAATTTGTTGGCAGCCTGCAGTATGGTACATGGCCTTTCAGACTGGTTTTCTCATTTTGAAATACAAATACAGTGGGAAAGCAGGAGTGGACAGGGGAAGTTTGAGTTACAAAATAATGTTTCCATAGAAGTCTTTCTCCAAAATTTAGAATTAGTTCACCTTTTCAATCTTTCCAATATCTATAAGGTTCTGGTTCCTGCTGTGTAGTCAGAGATTTAGAATGTAAACCTTCTGTTACCACTGCTTTATCTTTCTCCCCCTACTTTAATCTATGAGCCTGACTATGTTGTTGCTGGTAAATGGTTACCACTTCGAATCTATCAGCTTCTAAAAAAAAATCACCTATTTCTTTGTTCTTTTCTTCATTCATTACCCTCAACTGTTTAAAAGTAACAACCCAACCCCTTTCCCGTGATGCTTGAATAGCGTGCTTGCATTTTCCTTAACATTCAGTCTTTACTGTCAAATTGAAGGGTTATCTATTAATCATAATTTTTACCCAATTAATTTATAGCACGTGTCCTCAGGAGTGTAACTTTTACTAGATGCATGGAAGAAAAATGTCCATATTTCTATGGAATATAATTTCTCATGAATGTAGCTCAACATAAATCAGCATACATCAATTGGGATAAATTTAACAGGAAGGCATGACAAAGTTTCATGTAAGATCAATGACGGCATCAAAAGATTGTGCTGCTATATTCTGGTACTGAAAACCATCTTGGGATTTTAATTACGCCTGCAACAAAAATCTGGCTAATGGTGCTGCCTCAAATTTAAAAGCAACATCATAAACCAGATTGCCTCCTATTACAAAGCTTGCCTTTTCACTCATTTTTATGTGAAATGTCAGTGGACTTCTACCACTTTTCTATTACCTGAAGAACTAACTATCTTATTAGGATGTTTTAATCAGGCAATAGAAGTTATCAATTCAAGTGAAGCAGTGAGTAAAAGCTAGCCTGATTATAGAGAATGTATAGAGAGAATAATTTTTATTTTTACAGCTGCAGTGAAAAGCAAAGGAGTAGTAAATGTAAGTAACACTTAAGACCATGGCTATAAACCTTGTGAGCTGACCTTCAAAACTACATTATTCAATTGAGCTTACAATCTTTCACAACCAGCACCACCAACACTAATGCTATTAGAGTGATCCTCTTATAATGTGTATATGAGGCAGCAACTCAAAGAGAGCAGGATTACAGCATTCTTGCTGAGTAAATTCGACATTATCAGTAGGTAGTCTGCTGGGGATGTGAGGATGGATGTGGCTTTGCATTAGAACAGAAAGTCTACTGTTGCATTACCAGCACTGGGTTTAACAGGATCACAATGCCACCACAATGAATACAAAATAATTCTTTCTGTTAAAAATAAAGGTACTACACAAACAGCAATTACCTGATCCAGAATAGCATTTAGTCTGTTTAGTTCACAGTCTATTAAATATCTTCTTTCTTGTCTTTTGTCCATTTCCTCAAAGATTCTTCTATATTCCATCACATCAGTGATGCTTCCAACTGATTTTGCTGTAACTTGCCAGTTATTCTGAACGGCAGCTTCCATGATTACCTGAAGGATGGAATATCCTGACAAAAGAAAAGAAACATAAATTTAAGAATGAAGCACTGAATTATTTCCGAAGACGGATTTTATAGAAGTTTATTATTTGGTATTTCGCAACGCTTTCCAGTTGTATCCTTTGAGCAGGTCGAAGCTGAGGAACCCAATCTCGCAGAACATTTTTGTTTACAATGTCAAATGCTCCAGGTTTTGTTGAAGAGCTTTACTCCAGATTTGTGCTGCACATCACTGACCCAAAAATCTTGCTGGTCAAAATGAGAGCTTTGTAATGGAAAGCAAACCTAAGACTTTCCACTGGATTTGAGTTCAGAGACATGTATCATCTAGGCATAAGTTAATTACGTGCTTAACAGAATGCAGAAATTTGGGCATAAGCAAGTTGCGCTCTTAACTTTTTTATGTGTGAGTCTCCTTCACCTTTTACAGCTGTCCATCAAACCGCTCAGACTGAACGAGTTTCCACCTATAAAAATGGCCATCTCTGCACCTCTGACAGGAAACTATCTTTCATTTATGCTTAATAAAAACTGAAAGAACTGCGGATGCTGTAAATCAGAACTGAGTTCTGAGGAAGGGTCACTGGACCCGAAACGTTAACTCTCTTTTTTCCTTCACAGATGCTGCCAGACTTGCTGAGCTTTTCCAGCAATTTTGTTTTTGTTTCATTTATGCTTGTCCAGAGAGTTTTACCAATTTATGTTCTGGTTCCTTGTTAAAAGATCAGCACTGGACAACCTCAATTCTTCTCTACCTGAATGTCATCTTTATTTTCTGTTTGTGGCAAAAGTGTTGTGGCACATAGGAAGGCCATTTGGCCCATCATGCCTGTACCGGCACATGAAATTACTTAGTGACAATCTCCTGCTTTATTCCCACACTGTATCTATCCAATAATGATCCAATTCCCTCCTGAATGTCTCAATGTTGGAATACTCAGACCAGTAATTAAAGCATAGAGCTAAATTTCATGCTTTTTTACAGCTTGTTGCAGTTTGCTTTGAATTTTTTAAAGGGATACTTACCGCAGGGGGCAGTGAGATTTATCAAGTTTCTTATCAAATGCATCTCATTAACTCACCTCAGTGCTGTCCCTCACTCCTGATTCCATCCCCATCTTACCAGGAGTCATTCCCAGAATAATTCACCATTCAGCAGCTATCTGCTAAAACATTTGCACCCTTTGCTACTGCACCATGTTTAAAAGCTAGCTGTGCACCTAGAAAACACTGTCAGTCCAGAGCTGTCCTGCATGTTCCCTGACATTTGGCTCACAACATGTGGGCACTTTGTGGGCAGGGACCCAAAGTTCCTGCTGGATGGGTGACGTACAGGTGAGTGCAATACGGGTCAGTGCAGTCTCAGCCATCTGGAGAAATGCCAAGCACCCTAAGAAGGTGGTCAATGACCTAATGCATTCCACCAGCATAAGTGCCACAATCTTCTCTCTGATACCTCACACTCATTCTATCTCTGCTACTGTTCCCACATCCCACCAAGGCTCATGCTCTACACTCTCACTAATATCTCCTACATCTTTCCTCACTCACTCTCATCCACCTCAACCCCTGACACTACTCTCATTGCATACCCTCTACGCTGCCTACTCACTTGCTAGGTACACCTCTCCACCTTCATCAAAAATACCAGCTGTGCCACACACTTTCAACTCCCGTAATACCTTCCGCTCTCTCTCGTTCCAGGAGGCAAACAGCCCACAATGGGGCATCAAAGAAAAGATGGGTAGTGGGCTGCCCGAAATTCAGCCCTTCTCTCCTTATATGAGAGAATCCTGACTCTGAATGCCCCGATTGGCTGACTGATTGTGTTTAAGGCCCTGAATTGATATTGGAGACTGCCCATGACTTAATGTACCTGCTCTGATTTCCATGTTGAGAATTTTCTACATCCAGCTTGTTTGTCGTGTTCAATAAGGTGGGAAGCCTAATATTAATGAGGTGAGGTGTGTCATTAATAAGGTGTTTAATAAGCTATAATCTGCCTTAATTGGAAACTGTTGCTGTTTGGTGAGAAACTTGTCACACTGCTTGGAAAAAGCATACAAATGCAATGAGATGCTCCCGATGTTGAGATTGGCCTCACACGACGTGTCATCCAATTCTGAAACATATTTCAGCTCAGCCCATGTCATGCAGAATCCTACAGGATTCAACCCATAGTTTTGTTTTCAATCTGGATTGCTATGAATAAAGTGCATCTTCTCATTGTTCCACTGAGTTATTAAGATTGCTTTCAAGTTAATAGCTCTTTAAAAGAAAATAATAGCATGTACAAGCTCTTGACATTCTTTATTAAAGTACGGCTCTACCTCTCACATTTTGTGATTTTCCAGGCACGCACATACCAATAATAATAATTTATGCGATTATAATGCAAGCAGCTCCCAGAACTATTAAATGTGAGTACAACTGTATGATACTAATATTAGAGTAAATATGTGATAATTATAAAACAGAGTACAGACAGCTAAAACTGCAATCCTGTAACAATAAATTAATGGTAATTGCAGCCTACACCCAGCAATGATATGATACACTGAATATTACCAGTGCAATTGAATTCAGAGATCAAATTTAACATTCTATTGCTATCCCATTCATCAATTCCTTCGCTATTCCAAACCAATGCGGACACTCTTCCCCCTCCAATACCCATCTGCAAATTTAACAATTCATTAAGATCACTATAGCAGTCATCCTCTCCTTATCAGAAACAAAGGATAACATCTTCTCAGAGTGGCATTTGCAAGGAGTTAAATCCCCTAAAAATCAGATCAGATTAAGATCCCCACACAATTTAGCTGTCCTATGTGTTTCACCCAACTAGGTTCTGAGGTGAAAAGGAAATTCCCTTAGATCTGGTCAAGACTGTAAGACCTGATTCAAGCTTTAATTCTGTATTTAAAGAGCTAGGGCACCAGTTCCCCGACTGGTAAGCGACTCACCAGGCTGTCCAAAGTGAGTGCACTGTGGGAAGGACTACTGAGTGAAACTGACAAGCTGAAAGCCTTTCAAACAGTTACAGTGAAGAGCTTCAGCCATAGTCAGGGTACTGTTCAAAGCACTTACCTTCTCAGTGCTATTGCTGTTTGAGAGGTGATAGTCACTGCAGTGCTGACGTGATCTGACGTACAGACTATATGTGCCAATGACTGGCTGATTGAATAAAATAACACGTTTCCCTGGCTATTCATACTAGACAGAGTACAGATTGACCTCAACCAGCCTATGTTTGAAAAACTGCAAAAAAACCAGGTCTACTGTTAAATGTGAATCCGTAATTGAACCACACTGGCTGAACAACTTCGAGTGTGCTAATAGCTACACTAACAGCCAATTTCAGTTAATCAGTCAAGTTTGTAATATGGCTCATTTCCACTTTCTAGATTTGGCATGTATTCATGCAACAACCTGTTCTATGCAAATAAAATGAATGTGTGTAATCCTTGCACCTATTCAGATTATGCGATGCCTGTGATTCTCCATTGCTTTCTCCATGTGAATGCCTTTCTTAATCAGTCAACCTGCCAGCCAGTCAGTACAACTTTTGCCTTTGGTGTAAATTGTTGTCCTTGTTTTCAATTTGGCATTCTTGCATTTATCCTGATGACAGCAATTTGAAAATCTTTAGCAACACGTCATTTTAGTAATACACAGGAAAATGCTAGCAAAATCAAAGTCATAGAGTCACAGAGATATACAGCACAGAAACAGACCCTTTGGTCCAAGTCATCCATGCTGACCAGATATCCTAAATAAATCTAGTCCCATTTGCCAGCTTTTGGCCCATATCCCTCTAAACCCTTCCTATTCATACACCCATCTACATGCCTTTTAAATGTTGTAATTTTACCAGCCTCCACCACATCTTCTGGCAGCTCATTCCATACATGCACCATCCTCCAAGCAAATAAGTTGCCTGTTAGGTCCCTTTTAAATCTTTCCCCTCTCACCTCGATTTACCCTATCCATGCTCCTATAAACATCTATAAAGGTCATTCCTTTGCCTCCGACGCTCCAGGGAAAATAACCCCAGTCTATTCAGCCTCTCTCTATAGCTCAAACCCTCCAACCCTGGCAACATCCTTGTATATCTTCTCTGAACCCTTTCAAGTTTCACAGGGAGACCAGAATTGCACGCAGTATTCCAAAAGTGGCATAACCAATGTCCTGCACAGCCATAATATGACCTCCCAACTCCTTTACTCAATGCATTGACCAATAACGGCAAGCATGCCAAACTCCTTCTTCACTATCCTATCCATCTGCAACTCCACTTTCAAGGAACTATAAACTCGCACTCTAAGGTCTCTTTGTTCAGCTACACTCCCGAGGACCTTACCATTAAATCTATAAGTCCAGCCCTGATTTGCCTTTCCAAAATGCAACACCTCACATTCATCTAAATTAAACTCCATCTGCCACCCCTCGACCCATTGGCTCATCTGATCAAGATCCCCTTGTACTCTGAGGTAACCTTTTTCACTGCTCACCACACCCCCAATTTTGGTGTCATCTGCAAACTTATTAACCACACCTCCTATGTTCACATCCAAATCATTTATATAAATGATGAAAAGGAGTGGACCCAGCATCGATCTTTGTGGCACACTGCTGGTCACAGGCCTCCAGCCTGGAAGTCAACCCTCCACCACTACCCTTTGTCTTCTACCTTTGAGCCAGTTCTGTATCCAAATAGCTAGTTCTCCCTCTATTCTGTGTGAAATAAGCTTGCTAAGCAGTCTACTATGAGGAACCTTGTTGAACGCCTTACTGAAATCCCTATATTGTGAAGGTTTGCACCAGACAGTGTTATTCTACTTCATTATTGCTCTCCTGATGTCTTGAATCCTTCATGAGGCCTAGCATTTAATCTGTTACTGCCAACCTACAGGCAGTGAATTCAAAACTACATTATGAATTACATTTAAAAAAATTCCTCTTATGTCATCTGAACTTCCTTTGTTAAACAATATCCTAGAAATTACCGTTGATCAAAAACTGAACCAGACAGACCCCAGTGATCTCACAACTAATGGATTAGATCTAAGCTCTGCAGTCCTGCAACATCCAGTTGTGAAAGGTAGTGGACAATTAAACAACTCACCAAAGAAGGATGCTCTACAAATATCCCCAATTTTGAAGATGAGGGGCTCTAGCACATCCTCACAAAAGACAAGGCAGAGTATTTGCAACCATCTTCAGCCAGAGATGCTGAACTATCCCAGTGTCCTCTCAAAATACTCAGCATCACAATTATCAATCCTCAGTTAATTCGATTTACTTCATGTGATGTCAAGAAACTGCTGCTAGCATTGGATACAGCAAAGATTATTGGCCCTGACAACGTTGCATCAGTAATATTAAAGACTTGTGCTCAGAATTTACAATGCCCTAACTAATCTGTTCAACAACATCTACCGGGCAATGCGGTACATGCTGTACACAAACAGCAGGACAAACCCGGCCAACTATCACCCCATCATCTACACCTGATCAATAACAAACAATGGAAAATGCCATCAACAAGGCTATTATGGTGAATTAGCTTTATTGTTACATGTACCCAAATGAGTACCGTGAAGAGTTTACGGTCGTTACATTACAGATACTTAAGATCAAATTCTTAGGAAACAAAGAAAAATTCGAAAAGTAAAGAAATAAGTAATCCAGCATTATAGTCATAGGAATAAGTAAGAAAAATAAAGATGTAAAAAGTTCAGAAGATCAATCTTTCTGACCCTGCTCATGCCAGCACCTAGCCTCAAGGGAGGCCTCTACCATCTCACCGCCACCTGTGCCAGACCCACCAATATCGGAGTCAGCCCTCTTTAGGCACCATGTGATGCTTACTCAACAATAATTTGCCAATTCATGTTCAGTTTGGGTTCCATCAGCGCTCTTCAGCTTCTTACCTCATCATACCCTTGATCCAAAGGTGGACAAATGATCTGAACTCAATTCAAGAGGTGAGCGTATGTGACTGCTCTTGATATTAAGGCATTATCTGACTAAGTGTGGCACTGAGGAGCACTATCAAAACCCCAAGGTAATTTGGAGATCAGGAGGAAAACATTTCATTGGTTGGAGACAGGATGTGCTGTTGCAGTTGTACAGGGCCTTGGTGAGACCACACCTGGAATATTGTGTGCAGTTTTGGTCTCCTTTTCTGTAGAAGGATGCTCTTGCTCTTGAGGGAGTGCAGCGAAGGTTTACCAGGCTGATTCCAGGGATGGTGGGTCTGACATATGAGGAGAGATTGACTAGGTTGGGATTGTTTTCGCTAGAATTCAGACGAATGAGGGGGGGATCTCAGAGAGACTTATAAAATTCTAACAGGACTGGACAGGGTAGATGCAGAGTGGATGTTCCCAATGGCGGGTGTGTCCAAAACGTGGGGTCTCAGTATGAGGATTCGGGATAGACGATTTAGGACAGAGATGAGGAGACATTTCTTCACCCAAGGAATGGTTAGCCTGTGGTATTCATTACCACAGGCAGTAGTTGATGCTAAAACATTGAATGTATTCAAGAGGCGATGAGATATAGCACTTGGAGTGAATGGGATCAAAGGTTATGGGGAGAAAGCAGGATTAGGCTATTGAGTTAGACGATCAATCATGATCGTGAAGAACAGCGGAGCAGGCTCGAAGGGCTGAATGGCTTCTTCCTGGTCCTATCTTCTATGTTTCTGTACTGAGCAGGAAATAAGCTGGTTCATGTTGTTGGATGTCCATCAACACAATTGCAAGACACCTCTGCATAAGTTCCTCAGGATAGTGTCTTGCACCCAACATTTTCAGCTGATTTATTAATGATAATCCTTCCATCATAAATTAAAAGTGAGGATGTTCGCTGATGATTGTGCATTGTTCAGCACCATTTATCACTCCTCAGACACTGAGCAATTCATACTGATATACGGTCAATACTGAGCTTGGGCTGGTCTATGACCAATAACATTCAAATCACGGAAATATCAGCAATGATGGCCTCCAACAAGAGAAAATCTAACTATCTCCCATTTTACAGTCAATGGCATTATCAGTGCTGAATCCTCCATCATCAGTATGATGGAGGTTACCATTGACCAGAAACGGAACCTGACTAGCCATATAAATAACGTGGTTGTCAAAGCAGATCTAATCCTAGGAATTCTGACTGAGTAACTGAATTTCTGAGTCCTCCTAAGCCTGTCCACCATCTACAAGGCACAAGTCCAGTGTGATCTACTTGCCCAGTTGGGTGGAGCTTCAAATAGACTCAAGAAGCTCAACAGCATTCCGAACAAAGAAGCCTACATGATTAGAACACCATCCTCCTCTCTAAACATTCAGTCACTCCACTGCAGATGTACAATAGCAGCAGTGTGTACCACCGACATATACACTGCAGCGACTCACTACTTCAAAAGCACCTTTGAAACACATGACCTGAACCACATAAAAGGACAAAGGCAGCAGATACATCATTGCTTGCAATTTTCCCTCCTAGCCACACACCATCTTTATGTGGAACTATGTTGCTGTTTCTTCAGTGTCACTGGATTAAAATCCTGGAACTGACTTCCTAAAAACACCATGGGTATAAGTGCATCCCAAGGAACACAATGAGCTTAGAAGGCAGCTCGCCACCACCTTTCCAAGGGCAACTAGAGATGTGTAATAAATGCTGGCCTAGTCGCCAATGCCTACATCCTCAGAATGAAGGAATAAAAATGCTCCCATTGTGAAAGGTCTGAGAACGAGAGGCACAGATTTCAAATTACTAGCAAAAGAACTATGAGAAAAATCTTTATCAGATGGTGAGTTCTTAAAGTCTGGAGTGCACTGCCTGGAGGTGGGAGGCAGAATCAACAAAGCACTCGAAAAAGAATTAAGCTGACATCGGGGAAGGAAGAATGGGCTCAGTTATGTGAAGAAGGTGAGAAAATGACATTAAATGGTCTCTTTTGCATTGTAACAGTTACAGATCCTGTGAGGAGTTTTCTTTGTTTCATTCCAGCTGTATTGGAGTGGTTGTACAGTCAGTGGGAGAGGTACTCTTGTTCTCTGATAGGGCAACACTTCTTGGGAGTTCAGGAGAACATCAGACTAATAACTTCTGTGTTAGCAAGCGAGTTTATTATTCTTTTCTTCTCACCTGCCTCTAAACAGCCATATTGTGAGAGGGGTGAGCAGAGTATTAAACTCAGTCTTCATGACAACGAATAAAAAACTAATAGCATTCGGCAATCAATGCTGCAAAACTGTTTTTACTAAAAACGTCTAAGTGGAAGCATAATACTATGGTTTTAGAATATCTTCAAAATAATGCTTCTTCAAAATAATTCTATAGATCCTTTAACATTTCTTTAACCAGAGGACAAATGGCAGACTGGAAAAAGGAATGGCAACTAGTCTGTGCAATACTAATGTCTTAGACAAATTATGGGTCTTCAATCTAGTCCTTTTTGAGCCAACCTGATACTTAACTAGGGGGCTTGTTTAATGGCCTTAAGTCGAGGCTTCAGATATTTTCTTGGAAAAATCAATTAGTTAAAATATTGTACACTTATTACAACTGTTGATGACAGTCTAGATTAAAAATGCACTGGCTAGATATTAATTCTGTGTTATTAGTATTCCAGGATTGTTCGCAACACGACTGGCATTAAGGAACGGATGACTGGGTCCGACTTAGTAGGCAAATGTGGACCATTTACGAGGCGTAAAATAGCTTTCTTTTAATCACCTGGAATGCTTTTTAAATACACAGCTGGAGTCCTGGCTCAAAGGGATAAAACTGTAGCTGTCGGAACAGGATGTGATCATTTAAAAGATGATACAATAGAACTCAGCAGTATAGTGTTAATATTGGTCCAGCCATATTATTATCTTGCAAGCAGAAAAACATAAAACTGAGAGAAATGGTTACTCTCCTTTTAGGCCATCCATTAGTGATTCATTTATGTAGTATAAAGAAAGAAATCTCTGAATTATTGCAATGAAAAGAGCTCACGGTTATAGGCGCCACATTGTGTCAGAGTATTGTCATTCCCCCTTTGGAGAATTTCAGAAGAACTGAAGATCCTCTTTCTCTATTATTGCCAGTTAAAGGTCACTAAAGTGAAATGAATGCTGCCGTTGAATCACAGAACAAACCCTATCCTGAACTTGACACTGTTTCCTGTAGTCTGTGTTTGACAGGTCATTGGATAGAGAATGTAAAGAATTGAAAGGTCACAACAGTGCTGGGGTGTCACTATCAGTGATGTGTTAGCTGAGAGATTGATGATCCAAAAGACTGACAAATATTGCAAAGCCCTTTAAACATTATTGATCTGTGTTTATTTTTCAAAGTGACATATAGCACAGCTGGTTATATAGTTAAAGGAGTGGCACTATTATGGTAGCTTATGGAAGTGAGGGTACTTAATTCCAAAACTGTAGATTGAGGTTCAGTGGCAGCAGAGCACAGTGCTGCAACTGAATACATGCCACATCTGAGAGTAAAATACTTGAAATTGCCTCCAAGAGCAAAAAGGGACAAATATGTTAAAATATTGAAATATAAGAGCACGTCTGTCAGCATCTGAGAGAGAAAAGTAAACAAACATGTCTGGGAGATTCTTTCACCAGTACTGAATAATGGTGTTTCTCTGAAACCGTAGTCTATCGTCTCCACCCCTGCTGCTGATGGTTTTGCTGACTGTCAGCATTTGCAACTTTATCTTTTTAATTCAATGATTATATTTTTGGAGCCTTTCACCCTTCATTGTGACGGCTGCCCATACACGAAAGGAGTGTATTTACATGTTTTTAAGCTAATTTCTGAATTGCTGGTTGCAAAATGACTTTAATTTATTTTCAGTTTCTTGAAGATGAAAAGTAAGCTATCAGGACAGTAACATTTTAGTAGCTGTGTTACTTAATTTGTTTTTTTTTAATCAAAGTCCATTTGAAAGGATCCTTTGCCCTTATTTGTATTTTTACTCTCCAATCAGTACAATATAGACCACAGATTGAGCTGAGATTCAAATCCGAAGAAGGAAAGGGTCTCCCAAGAGAAAGTGAGGCATGTCTCAACTTTTCTTGAACAATATTACAAGCAGTATATATTTACAAACAAAAATAGAAATTGCTGGGAAAACTCAGCAGGTCTGCAGCATCTGTGGAGAAACAGCAGAGTTAATGTTTCGGGTCCAGTGACCCTTCTTCAGTACAACTATCAAGGACTTATTGTAATAGCTCTGAAGAAGGGTCACTGGACCCAAAACATTAATGCTGCTTTCTCTTCACAGATGCTACCAGACCTGCTGAGTCTTTTTTCCAGCAATTTCTAATTTTGTTTCTGATTTCCAGCATTGGCAGTTCTTTGTTTTTTTTCATTATTTCCAAAATATCTCTAGTGCACTGACTAAAGTGAGAGGCATTTCCCCATGGATTTTTATCAGCAATTTGTCTAACAGTGTGAATGGATAAAGCTACCTAATATTTAGCTGTTGGATATTTCACCAAAAGTATAGACACAATATTATTGCGAGTCATTTTTGTTGCTGATTGGTCTTCTGAGAAGGGAGGATATGCTCTGGACAAGTGAAAATTGAACTATTATGACAGATCAGCATGCGTTTAAATTATGTAGATACTCAACAGCTTAAAAAAATAAATTTGAAGTATGACATTGGAGGTTGGTTTTGGCAAAACCTTTTTGATCAGAAGATGTCAGAGAAAGAAGAACAAGATAACATCTTCCTATCATGGAATGTATCCGGTGTAAAAGAAATTGCACAAAGTATTCCAAGAACTAAAATTACCCAGGACATGAGAAAGAAAATAACAATAGTGCAATTATGTGAACTGCATAAGCTTGCACTAAAAATACATTATCAAGATGTACTTTAGTGCTAAGTGAACCTCCTTATGGTTCAGAAAGAATAACTAATCATACCTCAAACTCATTAAGTAGTAGCTTATGAAGCTTTTAAGAGATTTTCCCACAACTCTGCTAAATTGAATTGTAAAGTTTAACCAATACCAGCATCATGCTCATAACAGTCCACGGGGAAATTTTCAATTCAGTCAGTACCTTAAAATATTTTGAAAATGTACACTGTTTGCAATATAGATCAAAAACTCATACATGCTCTCACTTTCTCTCAGGAGACATTTTCCTGTTTACATTTGAATCTTAATTAAGTTAAGGCTGTGGGCTATATGCAAGACTTGCAATCAGTACTAGCACTACAACTCTGAATCATGCCAGTGATTATGCACTAACTGTTGGGTGATTTAGAACAAGACCTCCTCCACAAAAAACAATTCGAAATTAATTACATTACCATCTTGTTGGCACTGACAAAGAAGCTATCAAGATTATAATATTTTGGTAGCTGTATCATATTTGGTTTGTGCTTTGACGAGAGAACTTAATTTCAGATGGTCCTCAGCACCTTATTGATATTACTATTTTCCCATCTACAGAATTTAAAAGCTTTTTTTTTAACTAAAATGTAAAGAAAAGGCTACAGCCTGCCAGACAGCATACCTTTAGCAAGTGGAGTAGAACTGGAGGCCATTAAAGGAGAAAACTGCTAAGCTGTTATTTTCCTTTTCAAAGAGTATTTTTCACAAAAAAAATCTGTTGTCTGGTTTCAAAACTCGAGATAAATTTACATTCAGTGAAGTAGGACTTTTTCAAGCTAAGACATTAGTAAGCACGTCAGAGTGAAGCAAAATAATTGGAAAAGATGAGGCAGAAGGCAGGGCTGTGAGAGTATTACACAAACTAATTGTGTCAGTAGTACTGCACGAAAACATCTTTTGTTTTCCTGGTTTTTTTCTGAAAATGCTTCAGTATATTTTGTTTCAGTAATGAATATTATTGCCTTGATGATCGTGCTGGCTGGCAACATCTCCTAAATTTAATAATTTAAGGCAGAATGGGAATATTCAAAACTGAAAGAGACCATGGTGATCCAATGGTTTAACTGATGCACAGCTGAAGTGACAGGATCACTCAACCACTCCCAAGTTAATGCATGCACTCATTGATATTAATTCAACTCTCCCTACAACACCAGACCTACTTACCCCTCCCAGCCAGTTCACTGATCATGTGGTCAGTTGGAAAACAAATCAATTTCGTTGAACAAAATCACACAGAAAATCTATTAATGAAGATGCTCAATCGTAATACAAATGCTTTTATCTGCATTTTTTGTCAGCTTGTGTTCCGAGGTTGTGAGGTTCTTTACTGTGTTATGTAATTGTATGGACAGTGCCTCGGCCCAATCATCATTTGCAACCAGCCAATCTGTGGCAGGTTGTTTAACGAAACACACAGGCAAAAACTGATTGTGCCCTCATTTATTGTCTGTAATAATATTGATTGTTGCTGGAGTTCAACAGGATATTACATCTATTAGACTGCTGACATTGCCACTGCAGATTTGTTAGGTAAAGGCAGAGAGGTGCACTATAGAAAATGGAATCAACCCAAAATAAAACAAAATAGAAAATACTACAATAAATTGACCTGAGCCTGTGCATTACAGTTGTTAGCATCACAAATGCTTAGGACGAGCTGAGATCAGCTAGTTTAGCATGCAGCAAGGATAGGTTGTGAGCCTTTTCTGACATCAGATAAATCATTGATCACCCAAAAATAGTGCCACACAATCACTGACATTCCACACTAGTAAGTCTAGTATTGTAGGGAGAATTGAATGAATATCAATGAGTGCGCGCATTAACTTGGGGAAGGTTGAGTGATCCTGCCACTTTAGCTGTGCATCAGTTAAGACCATTGGATCATAATGGTCCCTTCCAGTCTTATATATTCCTATGCTGCCTTAAATTATTGAGTTTCGGAGATGTTCCCAGCCAGCACAATCATCAAGGCAATAATATTCATTGCTGAAATAAAGATATACTGAAGCATTTCAGAAAAAATTTCAGGAGCAGCACAGTGGCTCAGTGGTTAGCACTGCTGCTTCACAGTGCCAGGGACCTGGGTTCAATTTCACCTTTGGGCGACTGTCTGTGTGGAGTTTGCACATTCTCCCCATGTCTGTGTGGGTTTTGGTCAGGTGCTCTGGTTTCCTCCCACAGTCTAAAGATGTGCAGGTTAGGTGAATTGGCCATGCTAAATTGCCCATAGTGTCCAGGGGTGTGTAAATTAGCTGGATTAACCATGAGAATTATAGGGAGATGGATTTGTGTGGGATGCTCTTCTGAGGGGCAGCATGAACTTGTTGGGCTGATTGGCCTGTTTCCACACTTTAGGGATTCTATGAAACAAAACAGGAAAACAAAAGGTGTTTTAGTACAGTACTACCGACACAATTAGCTTGTGTAATACTCTCACAGCCCAGCCTCCTACATCATCTTTTCTAACTATTTTGCCACACTATCTTTTGTAGGATAAGTGGACAAACTACTGAAGGAAGCAGCAAGCAGCAATAAAGGGATTATAAGTACACCTTTTGAGCACTAGTAGGAGATTGGGCTCAGCAACATGGGCCAAATGTGACAAAGGTTAGAACACTACGGCATACAGGATATTGTGGATAACAACATCTCTAGCCTTCTGCCCCATTTTAATTCCTAGCAATAATCATCCTGCTAGCTGGCTTTGATGTGAAAACTTCTAATGGGGTGAACGCAGAGTTGCTTTTAATTGTAATGACCTTCCCTCATACTGACCTTCTCCTTCAGGGATCCCTGTTTTCAGATATTGAAGAAATGCCACCCTTAAAGCATCCAAAGAAGAAACAACAGTGAGCAGTGCTGGAAGCAGTACTACATGATTCAATTTCATGCCATTCAAGCAATCTTATACACATTTTGGGGAATTTGTAACTTAAAGTAGAAACTCTACCCCAATTTGTTGAAGCTAATTCTCTTATATTGCTTGTCAAAGCATAGAAACAGGTCTTTTCTGGCATAAATGGCTAATCCCCAGGCACTGAGAGCTGCAAGAGAGAGTGAGAGGTCATATGTTTGACTTCTTATTCAGCCAAGAAATGTCAAAAAAGGCAAAATTGGATTTTTCAGGAACCACAAAATGAATGATAGTGAATCAGAAGCCTTTCTACACTCTGACCTCATGGGAAAAGAAAATTGGACAATGCACAACCAGGCAATCAAACTGCTATTATATGTTTTGTGAGTCTGCAAAAGCCCTCCAAAAGATCTGCAGAAATATGTTAATGAAGGCAGACATAACGAGCCTGGATGTCTATGTTCAGAAAGATCTGGTCTGAATGCAACAAAACCAATGGTATTTAAAGTTATCAATGGAGGTCTCCATGAAGAAAGGCAATTTAAAAAAAAAATCACCGTCGAACCAGGAGCATCTGGATGATTCTCTTAGCAAAACTGGATGGTGAAGATTGTCAATGCCCACTATACCTATTCATCGCTCCATGTCTAGCTCCACCATCTCTAATGAGTGCTATTCTTCTTCTAGTTGCTCCGTCATTTTGACTTCTTTCCTCAGTTACCATTCCTCCTTGATCATTTACTCCCTAACACTCTTGGTCCTACCAACCAACTTCTATTCCACTCCTGGATCCCCTTATCTCCTTTCCAATTATTCCCAATGCCCCAACAATCCCCATCTCTAAAATCTACCTGCAACAACTTGAAACCTTAGTCAGTGATCATTCCAGCAGGAGTCGTAACTGGCCTCTGGTACGAGCTTGCAGGACAGCAGTTGAGCCTGTACTGTGTCCGTATTGAACTGACTGTAAGATGGATGCCTGTTGTCACTTCCTGATGGTGGAGGTCATTTGACTTTAAAAATAGTGCCAATGGCACGAATGGTGTAAAGTCCTGGCACCAGCGAGTACTTCTGCTATTGCTGAGTTCAAGATAGTGTGAGAGCGGTGCTGTGGAGGCATGGTGCATACCTACTGAGGTGACAGCTGTCTAGTTACGCGAAAAAACCTGCCAAAGTTCACGGTGATACATCCTCCACTAAACTCCCTGAAATTGACAGTAAAGGCAAATTTGGGCAGCTCATGGTCTTTAAGTGGTCTCTTAATAGTCCACTTGTGCATTGTCTTGTGTTGTTCACCTGGATGATTGTCCTTTTCTGGGGAGTGTCATTCCCACTCCCAGTAACTGTTGTCATTGCAAATGTTGTTCTTTCATCTATGTTTTAAAGTGTTGTAGACCTCTGGGATTGACTGTTGACTTATGGTCTGACCAGATTGGTCGTCAGCAATTAAGTAACAGTTTGCTACTTGTGTGTATATGCCTGACAGTGCAATGATATATATCCAATTGTTCACTGCAACCATGCGTGATTGAGATAATAACTGCTGTATGCAAGCTCCAAGTTGCCAATTGGGTTGACTCTTGTTGAGAATGTTAAAGCTTTGTATCCTGATTGCCTCTCTGATGCTCAATTCTGGCAATGACTTTCAAATCATTGTTAAAATGAAATGTGGCTTATTGCTATTTCACCTTGGTTTTCCGTGGATGTGCTTTGTCATCTCTCCTCTCAGCTCCTTGGGATAATGACTCTATTTCCTTTGTCCTATATGTCATCTTGGGCTTTCAGTTCATCCATGTTCTTGTCACCACAGGATTGTTCTTGATATTTATAGGCCTTCCTTGCAAAACTTGTTATATCTGGTTGGGTAATTTGTTTGATCTGAACTAAATGTTTGCTTGGGTTTATATCTTTAATATCTTTACTGGGTTTATGCTGGCTGAAACCATTGGTTCACATTGGGTTTGGAAGACTTTACACTCTGTTGTAGCATGCTCTACTTTCTTTATAATGAGTCCTGCACTCAACAGCATGTCACCACTGTATATCTGCTTCCCTCACTTGAATGGCACATCTAGACGATAGCTCTGTAATATTTTTTGCAGAAACTTTGGAATACACAGTAATGGTTTGAGGAAAATTCTTTGAAGTGGCTTGTGCTCTGACTTGGCCATCATTTTGTCTCTTCTGGGTAGGTATTGGTGAGCAAACAAAAACAATTAGGCTCTCGTTCTCTATCTGAGTGCAAGTCTTTCTCTGTATGAATGCCCGGGTTGTAAATGTAATTGTTTGTCCTTGCAGCATTAAGGTTGTCTAATTTCTGTCTCACTGGCTGTCATAGAGCAGGGTAACTTCATCATTTATGTCAGAGTATGTCAGCACCAGTACTGCCATCAACATTTGTTTGATTTTAGTGCATGCTGCTTCTTGTTCTGTGTCCCAATACCAGTGCGTGTTTTGCAATGTGTTATCGTGATGGCTCACAATACAATGACAAATTAGGTATGAACTTTATTAGTAGTTGACAAATTCAACAAATACTTACCCATGTTTTGCCCCTGTCGCTAGTCAATTGCTGGTACAGCTCTCAGCTTTTTAGGATCCAAACAGAGATCTTTTTCTGTCAGTACATGACTTATGACTTTGGGTATCCTTAATTGCAATTTTTCTTGTTCTGCTTCAGGTCTATCTGGCAAGTTCTGTGTGGCAGTTACACTAGATTCTGATTGTGGTCAACAAGATTTCTTGCATTGCATCTCTGCATCTACAAACGAGCACATCAACCACTATCACTTTCACTCAGGAAGATTACTAACTATCTCATGCTGTCTCTTTTGAAGCCATTGAAATGCCAAACTACATGAACAACCATCTATACCTCCTGAGTGATCTCCAGGACAAGTTGGAAAACTATTGCTTTCATTCAGCTTCACTTGCCAGTAACCATTGAAAGTAATTACAATTCTTGCGTTTACAAGTTGTGGCAAAATTGCTTTGCCAGTTTTCAGGAGTAGTAAGATCTTTCCAGAGCTTTATTTAGATCATTTGAGTTGACGAATACTCTCAGCTTTCCAGGTGATTTCACTGCTACCATACTGACAATCCATTGTGTACGAGCTTGGTTACCCCTTCTTTTCCAACCCTTCTACCTTGACTTTCAGGGTAACCTTGAGACAACTGAAATTTTCACCAGCAGATGCTGAATTTGTGTCTTGCTTTTTTCTACTTCAGAATAATATTTTCCAAGAAGACATCCTAAATCAGTTAACAGATCATTGTACTCCACCAGGATCTGATCTACAGTCAAGCGTTTAGTGTGGTCGTTGCAAATTTCTTCAGGCACATTAAAGGTGAGCAATCCAAGTTTTAGATTTGCTTTGGATCAGGCTTTTGTTTACTATGATTGATCTAGAAGTCCAGATATTCACTCGTCATTACCTTGTACTTACAGTATAACTTGTCCTCAGCATAAGTATGGTGACATCATATACCCTCGACTATGCTTTCAAAGGTTTCATCATTGAATTGCCACATTGAGCCACTTTACATTGGTCTGGGAATGTCATGGCATTGCATGATGCACAGTGTCTATTTGACACTTTATATCAATTTGATGTTCTCCTTCGGTAGTCATCTTTTCAACAGTCACAAAATGTATAAACTATTCACTGATTGAACTAACCTGTTCTCTGGTATGGAGTGTTTAATCAGAATCTTTGTAGTTGCTTATTGTGCTTCCTTCCAGCCAATCATATGTATGATGATTGGTTTTGCTTCTTTCCCCGTGCTAGGCCTGATTCTTTTGTGTTATGTATTTCACATTATTTGCAATCCACTCTTTGTTCATGATCTTTCTACCCTTTTGATTTGGAATGTCTCAAAGTGTAATGCAAAGGCTGTTCTTTTTTGCCATGAAATATACTATAGCTGTGTATTTACAACATCAGTGCTTCTCTTCCTAAGAATACGTATTTCCTCTCTCAGCAGATTTGCTCTCAAAATCGTGCTCTAATATTGAACTCAAACTGTTAAGTTCCCTTCAGGGCGAAAGTATACTTTCAAGGGTTCAAAGTTTATGCTGTCTATTTTATTGAAATTTAGGGTGGAATATGATCTGTAACAGTCTCTTACCATCAGAGGTAAAAGTACAGCTACTCAACGTTGCTCTGGCTTATTAATTATATCTGTCACAATTTTGTAATTTGCCACTGTGAATGGAAAAGCTCTGAATTCTGATGCATAGTACCTTTCATTTCGATGAACACCAGAGGGGAAAATTGTACCTTACTCAGTGTTTTCAGATGTAGCCTACTTCTTTGCTCCATTTCTTTGGCTGCCTAAATCTTTTAGCAGCTTTTAGTAGCTCTGAACATTCCTGTATTCTTCTTTTAGTAGTTTACTTCTGTATAGGTCTTCAACAGTCAATCTCAGCTCTGTTCTGACAATGTGTTACAAGCCTAAAGGACAACAGTCTAGTTAGTACGAGACAACAAGGTGCAGAGCTGGATGAACACAGCAGGCCAAGCAGCATCATAGGAGCAGGAAGGCTGACGTTTTGGGCCTAGACCCTTCATCAGGGTC